>NC_045680.1:24247827-24857688 GCF_003331165.1 Xiphophorus hellerii | reverse complement strand
CCCTCCCACGGCTTGCAGGGAAAACTCAAGCACAGCGAAGCAAAAAAAAGAAAAAAAAGAAAAGGCTTTTTCGATTGTTTGGGTACAACCCATCAGAGAGACGTGCTTTAAGTGGATCATAATGGTTAGAAATGGAAAACGGATGTTGATTTTTGACCAAATGGAAATGTGTTGTTTTCTGTCGTAGTATGCCAGTAAACGGCAGGAGAAGGCAGACAGAACATATAATTCAGGAAAGCTGTTAGTTGGTGACCCGGTTCAGTCCTCATTGGGGCTGCGACTAATGACTATTTTATTGATTATTCTGGCGATTAATTAATTAATCGCATTTAAAAAAAATTGCGCATTCTTCCCATTTTTTATTTAACCGTTTAATACAATGCTGGAAATGCATTTGAAGGTGTAAAGAAGCAAATCGATTCCTCTTTTAAATAAGAAAATAAATATTTTATTGCCTAAATGTAGCATTCATTTGGTGAACGCTTTGTCATTTGCAGCTGAAAAATCCTTCCAACATCAACGTGTTAAAAGCTCAGCCCTTCCTGCTTGACTTAACAGCCACACTGTGCAGCAAAAGGTATTTAATTGGAGATTTTAAAAAATATATATCAGAATTTGAACAAAGTGAAGCAAAGACTGTCACTTTAGGAGTTCTGGGTAAAACATATTTAAATACAAATGTTTTTTCTTTTTTCTTTTTTTTTTTGCACTTTGCATTCGTAAATGCAAAATATAAATGTATCTTTAGTACAGTTCTGGTATAATTACTGCTCTGAAGGTATTCTTTCAGCAAATGGCCATTTGTGAGTCTGCATACTGCAGTTAGCGATTAATCGATTACTGAATTTGTTGACGATTATTTCAAAAGATTGATTAATCACAATTAATCCGATTAATTGTTTCAGTCTTAATAAAATGTTGCTTTATTGTGAAACTGTGAAGTTTGTCCAATCCCAGACATACAGTAGTGGTCTACCTTAGCTGTTGTAATTTAGCATTTGCTCATTTGGGTTGCAGAAACTGCAGCTCCTTTCCCCCTTGTGGCTACTGAAGGGCATAGCAACTTGAATGAAACGTCTGTTTAAACTAGAAGTAGCGGGGGAAAAAAGTACAGCGAATTCCCTAAATGATGCACTTGTGTCCTCAGTTCTGCTACTCAGTAGTCCTGTGTGCTGTTGTTGTGGTGCTAAGCCACATGGCGTAATAACCTCTGGATATTAAGTCAATATGGTTGCGCTACAGACTGAGCTTTTCAGACTGTTTGTTTTCGAGTGTGGCTTTAATCTCTTGGCAGGACTTCTGTCCTAGTGTGGACAAGGCCTCAAACCTCAAAACTACGACAGCATATTAGGAGTACATTTCTGACAAAAAAAATTAACTGGAAAAATCAAATACATTTCTGAAAATTTGTTACGAAAACACTCAAACTTTTTTAGTCTTGAAGAAGCTTAGATTTTTCTGAGTATGAAAAGTTGAAAATCTGCTGGAAAAAAACAACTTTTGAGCTTAAAAACAGAAGATAATGTGAAATTTCTGACTTTGAAAAGTTGAACATTTGCTAGTAGAAACTCAGACATTTTGAGAATAATCTGAGAAATATTCTAGGAAAAAAACAGAAATTTCGAAAGAGTTTCGAAAGCCGTTAAATTGTCTATTTTTGTAACTAAGTTTTTTCTAGAAAATTTCAGAAAATAATCTAAAAAATGTAAAGTTTTTTTGTCGGAAATTTAGTCTTTTGTAAAAATTTGTTCCACATTAGCCCCAACACGTCATCGTTCCCATCAGCTACTGTCACAACAGGCGAAACAAATTTTTTTATCTGTTTACTGATTTTTGTGCTGCAGGACATTGTTGTGATGTTACTTTAACATCAATAATTTTGAAAGAGTGAAATTCACTTCACTGATCTCTATGGATTTTATTCCAGCGTCCTGCTATTCGGACAATCTACACTATTCAATACTCTGCTTTGTGCCGTGAACACCTATCTGCCCTTTAGGTAGGAAACACAAAAGCTTTTTATAATCATTGTTGACATTTTACTGAAAAACATAAATATCAATAGATAAAGTGTAATGAATTTCCCAGGGTGAATTTTGGGTCCCTCATTATACGCAGGCTAAGTACCTAAAGGTTAGAGGCAAACAGTCAAATAATACACATTCGATAACTGCAGGATAATTACCCATACATTCTGTCTCCACAAGTATTTTTTAATCACATCTTTTATTGAAGATGCAGATTTGCGCGTGAAAGCGTGAATAAAAGAGACGGAAACCACTGCGACCTCTCCCAGGTGTCGCAATTAGAAGCCGCTCAAAGGTCGGCGCAGATTTCTGAGTTATTGAAAATCAAATCCGCTGCAAAGATCTAGGAAGGCCATCGACGTGTGGCCGTTATCTGAAGGGAAAAAAAAAAACAAAAAAGCTTCTCCGCTCGGCAAAACAGAGAGAATCCAACGCATCGCCCCTGGAGGATCCCCGAAAAAGGACAAACAGGCACCTGAGACGAGGGATCGAGCCCGGGCCCGGAGCTGGAGCAGAACAGGCTTTTTAAAATGTATTTATTTATTCCTCTACAAGCTCTAAAGGATGATTGGCAGAATATGTCAAACGCGACACGTCAGCCCCGAAGCAGAACAGACAGAGGACAGATGTCAGAGACGGCGCGATAAGGAGGCGGACGGGCTTATAGGAAAGAGACGACTTCAGAGGGTTATGTCACCGAATCTAGAGTCCATTTCAGATCTCATCTAAATACCCCTCACCTGACCTGCCTCCCCAAACGCTCCCAGCTTGAAAGCAGCTTTCTGATAATATTTACCTCTTCTTTCAGGTTCAGTCGGGGTGTCACTGTTTGTTTTTTGGGTTTTTTTGGTACAAAAGCAAACCTTCTGGCCAGGGCCCTCAACCAGGGTCAGATATCCCAGAAGGCAAAGGCATACGCTGCATGTTAATTACTCTCAGTGTGTTTTGTTTGGCCCTCGAGACTGTGCTTCAGTTTTCTTCTCTCGTCCAGGTTTTAACCCTGACGTTTTGTGTTTGTTTTTTTGTTGTTTTTTTCCAGGGCGGAGCTCCAGCGGCGCACCCAGAGGACGAACTCGCGCGCCTGACCAAAAAGATGCTGTTCGACATGGACAACCCTCCGTCCGACGAATATTTCGGTAAGACGTCCGCAGTTTATCTGGTCTTTGTCTTCCTGTTTTTATGATCTCCTAAAGAAGAAAACTCCTCAAACCCCCAACTTTTTTTTTTTTGTTTTTTGCAGCCCCCAAATAGTTTGTCATAAATCCCAGATTATCTTGTGTTTTTAACTTTTCAAACACAACAGTTGCATTTCTATGCTTTAGGCACATCAATGTGAAAGCATTATAACCCACCATTATCTTTTTCTTCTTTGTGTGTCTTTCCAAGTAGAACCGGAGGAACAATCAGGGTTTTGACCTTTTCTTATTCACATCAGTTCCTTTAGCCACCCCAGTGCAGGTTGTTTCTTCGGTGCAATTGGGGAAAAATATTTCAACAGTATTAAACGGGGGCATTTCTCTGATTGTCCAAATGGAAATTATTGAGCACATTTCAATTTATCATGCAATTAATTGACTTGTTGCCTATTGTGACAGGCTTTGCTGAGCCGTTCACATGTTGTCCAGCGTACACCGAACGATTGAGGCGTCCTAGCATTTTAACAACAAAAATACTTATTTTATTATTTAAAAATGGAAATTAATTATTTGTATACTTGCATTTTGAATGTATTTCTTATGTACAAAAAAGGGCTTAAGTGGTTAGATGTAAAAACGTGAAGATTGTGCCATTTTTTTCATCCGATTCATCATGAAAATAACCGACAGAATAATTGATTACTAAAATAATCATTAGCTGCAGCCCTAAGCATAAGTATAGTATCAAAACTGTAATTAATACATGTCCAGATTCTATTGTTTGGCATTTCTGTATAAAAATTATGCAATTATATCTTCCTGACGAGAATCATTTACTTTTCTTTTTTTTTTGACTGATTTCAGGTAGATTTTTTTTTTTTCTCATGTTTTGGCCAAGATTACCTCAAAGTTAAAACCGGGCTTCCTTTTCCTCCAGCATTTCGAATTAACAGGAAGTAGAGGACAGAGAATACGTAGGATCCAGCTCCATAACCTCTAATCTAAAAATTATTTTTTAAAAAAAGGAATACACATAAGCTAATCTGAAGTTTTCTTCTTGCTGGAGTCGCTCACCGTGGTGATTCATGGCCTCCGTGTTGGACTGTGGCACAATTTAAAGAGTCGCTTCCTGTAATTGTGTTTTGAACAGAGCTGAACAGCAGGTTTAGCTATTTCTGGACTCGTATCCTCGGCTCAGAGTGCCGCTGGCATGACAACAGTCTCCTCGTAATAGCGGCTGTCATAGGTGCTCGAAGAAACGCTGTCTGAATGGACACCTGATGCATCCGTAATGACTGCTGATGAGAGCTTTGTAGAGAAAACAGAAAGCTATTTAAGCACGTTTCATTGGCGTAATTATGTAAATAATAGTGCAACGGCCGCACACTGTGTGTTTTTCACTGAGACATTTAGTGGAGCCGGAAGAAAAACAGACACAATCCTTCCAGTGTGAGCCTGTGAGCCATGAGCATGTGGGCTAGTGGGTTATCAGAATCACAGGACAGTTTTCCAGATTAGGCCCAATAGTTCAGCTTGGCATCACCAGAAGCCGTTTTTAGAGAGTGTCTCTGTAACCAGGAAAAGGTGTTCATTGCAAAAACACAAAGTCTTACCATTTGTTTGTGGTCTAGTTTCTAGTGCACATATGTTGGTACGCTTGAAAAACAGACAAAACTAACTTACAAGTAACTTTTCAGGAAGAATTGGGAACATTTAAGTCAATAATTCTTTAAGATTGATTTAAAAAAAAGTGCCAGTTCCACAGGCAGATTATTTCACTTATAACATGGTGAAAATATCTTATTATAAGTAAAATAGTCTGCCAGTGGAACCATTACTTTTTCATATAAATGAAGGAATTATTGATTTAAAACAAGCTCCTATATTTTTTTTAAAAGTTACTTGTGAGCTAATTTTGTCTTATTTCAAGTGTATTAAGATATTTACACTAGAAACTGGACCAAAAATACTTGGTGAGACATTATGTTTTGGCAGTGTTGTTACTTTATTTACTCCTGTAATGTAGGGATGTTGACATACAGCTGAAATCAGAAGTTTACATATACCTCATAAAAAGACACACACACATTTTTTCTTCTTAATGTCTGAAGTTAAGTTAGACCAAACTTCTCTTGTTTTAGGTCAGTTAGAATCACCAACATTATTTTTATTTGCCAAGTCCCAGAAAGCTTAGTATGAACTTTTTTTTAACTTTTTTTAAATTCAGAAGTTAACACAATTGGTCGTCATGAGGGAAAACTGTCTCTTAAACTGTATGACTTGAGTCAAACCTTTTGCGTTTCCTTTTGCAAACCTCCTGATGGCTTAACTTTGCTTTCTTGTTTGACATGATTGGAAAGTCAAAAGAAATGAGTCAAAACATGAGGAAGAGAACTATGGAGCTTTACATCTAGTTCATTATTGGGAACAGTTTACCAATCCTTGAAGGCTGTTTGAGCAATTTTACGCCACTATAGACTTGATGGGAATGTCCAACGATTATACCGCTCAGGAACAAGACGGGTTCTGTGTCCCAGAAAAAGAACAAAGCGATAGACCTCGTGAAGAAACTGGCTGACGCTGGAAACACAGAGTCATCATCCATAGTTAAACTGTCCTGAATGGCCGCTCAGTGAGGAAGAAGCCATCACTCCAAAAGAAGCATAAAAGGCCAGATTACGTTTACCAAATGCACATCGGGACAAAGAACTTCATTTTTGGAGACATGTCCCGTGGTCTGATGAAACTAAAGTGGAACCGTTTGGTCATAATGACCATCATTACATATGGAGGATAAACTGGGATACTTGTACCACCCTAACTGTGAAGTAGCAGCATCATTTTGTGGGACTGTTGTGCTGCAGGAGGAACTGTTGCACTTCATAAAATAATGCACCAATCATGAGGAAGGAACACGATGTAGAAATATTGAAGCATCATCTGAAGACATCAACCAGGAAGTGAAAGCTCAGGCACAGATTGGTCTTCCAAATGGACAGGAACCATCAGCATACTGTCCAAGTGGTTGCACAGTGACTTAAGGACAACAAAGTCAGTGTTTTGGTTTTGTCTTCACAAATCCCCACTCTGTTTTATGGAGAAGTTGTGGGTAGATCTGAAAATGTGTGTGTGAGTGAGGCAGCCACCAGTTCTGTCAGGAGGACCAAAACTCCAGCAAACTGTTGTGAGAAGTTTCTGGAAGGAAACCCAAAAGGTTTGACCCCAGTCGTTCAGTTCAAAGACGACGCTACCAAGCACAGAGGAAACGAATGTGAACTTCTGATTTTGAAGACATTCATAAATAAATCTCTGACATATTCACTCTATCGCTATTGTCATATTTAGCAAGAAGAACTAATTTTGTTCTAATTTACCTAAAAAAAAAGAAAAAAAGAGAAGTTTGGTCTGGTTTGACTTAAGGCAGTGAGAAAAAAAAATCCATCTGTCTTTTTATTCAGTGTATGTAAACTTCTGGCTTCATCTGTAGACTCTCTAAACTGCCAAGACAGCTTTTGTCCATTATTTCACAAGCAATAGATGTAATCAGTGACAAAAATAAATAAATAAAAATGTAGATTTTCAGCAAATTCCGAGGCTTACTTCATATTTTCCTTTATTTCCCTCCTCTTGGCTGAATCACTAAACATCTTATTCTCCTTCCCTTCCACCCTCACCCCGTCTGAAAATATAGAACTGTCAGGATTAAACAAGATGCCAGTTTTAATGCTATTCTGCAAAATAGGATTCAGGAGGCAGGGATTCTGTGCGTTTATACATCATCTCTGTTTTTCCGCCCTCTGCACTCTGAGCTGCCAGAGAGCGCCAGCCCCGCGCTGCTCCCTCTTGCTTTAGCCTTTAATCCCCTTTGCCCTGGAATTAGTTCCCATGCCCATTAGATAGCTCATTCAGTCAGGTTCTGCAGAAGGCTTTATATCGCCTCATAATCACACGGCACACACCGCTGTAGTGTGCGTAGGTGTATTATAGCAACGGGGACGTGTGTTTAACCGGTATTAAGAGAGATTCGGCTCCACGTCGCGGAGCGCGCGCGCATGTAAAGACCTTAATTGGTTCACATTAGACATTGGGTCAAATGGATCTCCTGGCTGAAACGAGACGCGGGCTCAGTCTGCAGCGACAGGTGGGATGAGGGCGGCTATTAGTTCCTGTGATCAGAAAAGACGTACGAAAAGAAAAAAAGTTTTCCGTTTTGCTGACGAGCCATTTAGGAGGCGTAGCAAACACCAAAATTGGGATCACTTTATTTCAAGGCGTGTGCATAAGACTGACATAACATGAGTCATGAACATGAAGGAGTCTGCACGAATGCTTCTGACTGTTGTCATGAAGTGTCATTCGGTAAATAATGACAGTTTTAATGCAACTTTGGATTAAAATGTCATTACTTGCCAAATAATGCAAAGTTGACACTTGTAATGCAATGTTTAATGTAACTTTGCATTAAAAGTGTTATTATTGAACAAATGACACTTCATGACAACAGTCATGATACATTTATGAAGACTCCTTCATATTCATAATAAGTGTTTTGTCATGTTTATGACTGTGTCATGTCAGCCTTATGCAGCCTTAAATAGTCACCCAACATTTTAACTTCTTTTCCTTTATGCAAAACTTCCTGTGGGAAAAAAAAGTAACCACACATGACCCTGAGGTACACCGCCAGCACCGTGAAGCACGGTGGAGGGAACGCGATTCACAAAAAGCAATTACTCAATTTATGAATTAAAACGAGAGCCATAATTTCCATTCTTGAAGGGCAATTTTGTTCAAAGACTCCATAGTCCATTTTTTAAAATTATGGTTTCTTTTGTGGGTGTTTTTTATTTCTTTTTCTCGTTTTTGGTTGTTGAATTTTATTTTAGATATTTAAAATGTCTTCCAGTTGAAGTGTAGAGCTTTCTGTTTGTTGGACGGACTTGGATTATTATGCCGTTATTTGTATATTATTTGAAAATGGTATCAAAGCAACAATTTTATCGATTATTGCAATAATTTCCGGGGCAATGTTTCATCTTGAGAAATTTATCGTGACATTGGCCACCTTATTTCACCAGGGTGCCACTGAAATTCTGTTATGTTCTGCTGACATAATGACAAATAAAAATCTTATAGATTACACATATGATGCCTTTATGGAAAACTGAAAAGAAGAAATTCATTGAGTGCATGAATTTATGAACAACTCTAAGGATCTGAGGCCTGTACAAAGTTCTATAAGCTCTTAAGCTTAAATAGACGCAGGTTCATGTATTTGAATGGCCTAGTCCAAGGGTCTGCAAACTGTGGCTCGGGGGATGCAAGTAGCTCCTTGGATCTTCCACAACGGCTCAGCTAATATTTTTAAATACAGCTTTATTGGTAATAATACATGCAAGTTTTAACAGTTTTTTACTGAAAAACTGTATTGAATTTTCACAACATTGACACTAAAAGTAGCAGTAACATTCATCTCATCTGCTTTTTTCGAGTTAGTTTGAAAATTTGCTTCTTTTTTCACATAATGCTCCATCATATGCAAAGAAAATGGATTCTTTTTCTTTTTCAGCAAATGTTAATGTTTACTTTATTCTAAAACCTTAAAAAATAAAAAACATGTCAGTTCTTTAATGACTTTTATTTTAGCAGATATTTTATCAGAAATTCTAAGCTCTTTTTTCAAAAGGTGATGTAACATTTGTTGCTCTAAGTGAGCCTTACTAAGCCAGACTCAAGACAAAAAATGGCTCCTTCGAGTCAAAGGTTGCAGACCCCCTGGCCTAGTCAAAGTCCAGATTGAAATCCAACTGACAAGTTGTGGCAAGCTTGAAGTAAGAACGGACAAAAATCCTTTCAGTCTCTAGTTGTGCTTATGTGTGATTGCTTCATTGTTATTACTAAGTAATTGCAACAGAAAGTGTTTCTATAAAGTCCTGATGCAGGCGTATAAAATAAAAGATGCACCGATAAATTGGCCCCAATTTCCTGAATTTTGGGAGATCGGCGATCTGCCGATACGCATGTGAAACCGATCTCTTCCACCGATCTCTTCCACCTCCAAAGGTCTATGCAGTGGGAATTGAAGCCCGCAGGCAAAAGAGCAAACATGGAAGTTTGAAAAACGGGTCACAAGTGACGCGAGGTAGCCAGAGCAAGTTAGCGGCTGCGTGTTCACTTCCAGCTGACGGAGGCTGACTGTCGTCTGAGCAGAGTAGCGGAGAGGGAAGGGGGGGATTGGGGGGGTCACGTTGTGGTTCGACAAGGCAACAGCTGAGTGAGCTGAGAGACGGGAAGAGAGGAGGGCAAAAAGCCCACGACTGAGGTGACTGCTGGGACTCATTAGCAGAGAGTTCAAGCACAGAGGCACGCTGCTCTGCGTCTCCTCCCCCGCTGAATAATGTACACAGAGTCACCCCCGTTATGGAAAAATGAGCTCTGGTCCGGCCTGGCTCCTACTGTACGTCCAGGGCTGTGGGGAGTCCCAGAGCAGGAAACTTTTTTTTTTTTTTTTGTAATTACAAAGAACCCAGCAGCACGCAAGCCGCGGCTCTTTCTGCCGCGTGTAGCTTTTGACACCCTGAGGCTAGTAATTAGCGAGATTAATCAAAGCGGTGGCTGCAATCTCTCAACCCACTACCGGACCGGATCGCCGTCTCCATTCTGCAGCGGCCTTATCCCCGTCACTGAGCGTCTTTGATGAACTTCGATCCGGAGCGGCCGTTTTGCGGGTTCCCGTCGGTCCAGAGGGGGTTCATTCGACCGAATTAGCGTTACGCTCCGGGCTCTGTGATGTCACCAGGAAACTTTTCATCAGATTCGTCCGAGCTTCCCGAGTTCCACAGGACGCGGTTCTGCTGCGCCGTCCGGCAATTACACCGGACAAGTCTTTGAAGAGTTCTCCTTTAAAAAAAAAAATAAAGAGAGAAATCTGTCGTTCTCCTAAAGTCTGGTAGAGCTGTGAGAAGCAGGAGGTGGAGGAGCGGTGGTGGTGGGGGGAGTTGGGATAAAAGATGGTGCACTATAGGAGAACGTCTTTTCTTGTGAGAAACCCGGTTTGCAAGCCAGAAAATTTCCCCCCCTACCCTTCCCCGTTCCCCAATGATTGAAGCTTCTTTGAAAAGCAACTGATTAGTCCTGATTTAGAGTTCCAGATTAGATTTGAGTAATCTGAAAGAGCCTTTTCTCCAAATGTCATCATCCGTCATATTTAATCCACTTAGGTTGCGCGTAGGTGTGCTGTGTTTGTGGAAATCTAATAAGACACAGCTACTCAGATGCCTTGGCATTCGTGCATCGGAGGGAACTTACAATATTTTGTCGTCGCTACGTTTCTGTCAACCAAAAACCGGGACGTAAAGCTGAATAATTGAACGGATCAGATGCTCTGCATTATTCACAATTAGTGATGATGATACTTATGCAGTCTTCTGCTGCAGAATATCATTTCTTCTTCTTCTTCTTCTTCTTCTTTTACACCCATGCAACGTTTTGGGAATTCCTGCATGTGATTCCCTGTTTCCTGGGTGTTGTACTGTATAGAAGAGAATTAACATAAGTGTGAAATTTTTTATACCCAATCAATATTTATACAGAGGGAGATTTTCCAGTGGGATTTTTTTTTCGTCGAGCCGTCGGAGTAAGTGTTACTGTCAGGTCGTGGAGAGAGGAAGTCATCACAAATTAGCGGAAAGATTCGCGTCGTGGACTCTGAACTGTCGGGAAAGAGCCCGTTTCTTCATGTTTTCTTCTTTTTGTCTTTTTTTTGATAAGAGTGAGAAAAGGGAAAAGAAAAGGCAGCCCATCCTCACGTCAGCTGGAGGAGGCCTCATAATTTATTAGACGCCCGGCATGAAAAGTTCATGAGGAATCTTGGAAGAGACACGATTGGCGGCGGAGACTCCGGTAACACCACGGGCCAGAGGAGTCGGAACGTATCCGCACCGAGGTAACTGGGTCACAGAAAGTTGAGTTTCCCGCTCTCCCTGATTCTCCCGAACACAACATCACGACTTAATGTATTAATAGACCCTCCGGTTTAGACAGCTTTGCGCGGCGTCGACGGCGCTCCGGTGGAGCTCATTTGCATTTTACTGAGGTCGCCCTCAGCAGTCTCTCAGGAGTTTGCTCTTAGATGTGCCTCTACATGTCATAACGAGTGGGATGTGTGTCAGAGTGAAAACCTTTGTGTCACCCCCTTTCAACCCCTCCACACTCCCTTTTCACCCAATCATCTTCCCTGACATGTTCTCACTCTCGACTTCCGAAGCGCCTTTGGCCAACCTTCTTCAACGTCAAGGTGTGCCTCCGACACGCCAACCATCCTGCTCGTCGGTGCTCATTTCACTCTCCTCACTTTTGTTTTTCTTAGAATCTCTGTTTTTTGTTTAACACTTTTTTTGTGTGTCTAATAGTTTTCGCCGTTTACTGCTTTCCTGAATACCTTCACCTCCCTCTCGCCTTGGATTCAAGATGTCTGCTTAAATGTAATCCAACATTTTTTGCTTTCCACGGACCCTGAAACTTTTTTTTTTTTTTTGCGCTTGCATTTTAAAATGAAATAAACATACCAGCTCTGATGGAGCAGCTTCAGTATTTAACCTTGCTATAAACTCGTCTGGAGTGGGTTTTACGACACCTGTTAGCAACGTGACGGTGCAGCCCAGGTTTACTAGCTTTGGCTGTAAGGTTTGCTCGTTTGTGGGAAAAATATGCAAGACATGAGACGTAACGTGGAAATCAAAAGAATTGCTTAAAACAGATCGTATAAGGCAGTAGCGGGGGAAGGTTGCATCCCTTTTTCAACCATAAAAATCACATTATTTTCCACCCTGAACAGGTTGTGAGTTTATTTCTTAGCTTGATAACCCAGACTAATTAACCTAGCAGTCATGTTAATGGACTGTGTGTGGAGGACGTTGGAGTACCTGGAGAAAACCCACTTATGGAGAAGAATATTTAAACCCCAGGCAGACTGGGATTCAAATCCAAAGCCTTCTTATTGCAACGCGTCAATGCGGCCCCCACTGTGCAGCCCTACATGTACTATACTGTATATAACACTATATTATCTTGGTATACCAGATATAAAGCAGATGATTCATAAAGGTATTAAAGTAGAGTTCTAGTACTGCTGTGCTAATCAGTCAATGCTAATTGCCTTGACATGCACAGGTTAGAAGAGTGAGAGGAGGCAGGTTAGTGTGTTTAAAATCCAACAGTATATTTAATGTAATGGTCAAAATAAATTGAAAACAAGGTCAGCCACATATTTTCAGAATCATTATTAAAATCCTAATTATACTTCAAGTACAGATATGGAGTAGAAAATCAGTGTCAAAAGAGACTTTGAGTTTCTTTTTGTCTTTAGCACATCTGTACAGCTGCATGGACCTTGCAAAGATATTCCTAACATTTAAATATTAAGCAAATAAAATTTGAACTACTTTCAAATTTTATTTCACAAATAAAAATTTGGGACTGGTGGGGTCTGTATTAAAGTGGCCATGTGATGCGTTTCCCAGGCATATAGTGTCATTTTATAGCACAAGCAACTGTGTTACTTTTAGTTGTTACAAAAATGCTACACATATCAAGTATGACTTAAAAGAAATTTGATTTTGTCTCTTTAAAAACTCCTGCTCTTTCTGAAACACCGCCTTCAGGAAGTCATTACACCACAACTCCTCTATTAACACTTTAACTACATTTTTATCATCGTTTCACTGAGAAGTAGCTCCTATAATGAGCTCAGCGGATGTGCAGCTCCACCAGGTGTTTGCTAATTGCTGCTGGCTAGTCTGAAGGAGCTGAGTGGGGGATTCTGTAAAGCTTGGAAGCTGCAGCTCCAAGGAGAAGCTTCGTCTTGAAGGCGGGGCTAGGTCCACCCTGACGTTTTACACAGTTGGATGGTTGCCACAGGAGATAAAAAGGATTTTTCACACATGCATACCTGGATTGGCAAAACTCCAGGTATGTTTTTAATGAGGGAATAACATTATGACATGACGTAAAGCTCAAAAAAGTTGATTTAAGATCCAGTGGGGTGTGTTTCAGAAGTCACCCCTTGCGTCATCTAACCTCACTCTTAACAGTAGAAGTCAGCTGGTGCGGAGCATGGCTGTGGTTCAGAAGCATCAGATGATGTCTCAGCATCTTCCATTGTCTCTGTGTCTCTTTAGCGAGGCGCTCCGGATGCTAGCCCAGCTCACACCACGCTGCTAGCCGTCCCGCTGCTTATTCCGACATCATGTTGGCTCAAATCTGGGAAGCGTTCCCACGTAGCGAACGCTGCAAATCAGGCTCATGTCGTCTGTATGCACATTACAGGCAGTAATTACTATGACAGGCCGTATTAAACCCCATGTGGAGGCTACCAGGGGACCACGGCTGCAGGTTTCTACCTTTTCTTTTTAATGAAATGAAAGCACCCAGCAGTGGCTGTGAGACAGAAGGATAATGCTGCTAGAAGGAGGTCACGGACCACCCAGGGGGGAGGAGGCGAGCACACACGGCAGTCTGGTGACATGGCAACTTGTCTTAAGCCCCAGCATCACTATACCACCTACAGTGGATTATAATGTATGACAGCAAAGGGCTAAATTATCCAGCACAATACCCGAGGATGATCCATTATAGCTGCCTTTTACAGGAAAAACCCTGCATCCCTGTCAGTGTGAAGCGACGGATTTGATTTCTAAGAGCCTTTTTTTTTTTCTCATGGAAATAACATGAAATGCTTTCAGTCTTAATCTACAAATTTACCAGATTGAAGGAAATTCTGCAAAACCCAGCAAGCTTTTGTTTGCTGTTTTAAACTGCCTACAATTGGGTCCTTTTATGAATGGGAGGAGAGCCGTTTTTCTGCCGTGTCATCGTTTCTCTCTGTATTGTTCATGTCGTGTGTTTTTTTCCCCCTCTCTGTACTTAATCAGTACTTTTGAGCTTTCTGCTCAACATTTGTAACAGTTTATGAGACTTCGCTGCCTTTTTTTTCTTTTCTCCCCCATCCGCTGACCTCTCCTTACTGCTTTCTAGTCTCTCAGCTGCCAGCCAGTGTGGGGTTTCTTTTCTCAGCGCTTTTTTGGCAACGGTTCACATAAGGTGACCACCCTTCCCCTCCTCCGCCGCCTCTCCTCCTCTCCTCTTCTCTCTCTCTCCCGCCAGGCTCGACGCTCGCCGCCCTGCCTCCATCAGACAGCTCCAGTGAGGCTTGCAAGATCAGCTGGCGTGCGAGTCCAGCTGAGGCTCGCGGGCGCTCACGTTGCTAGATTTCACTTGCGAGTGAACGTTTGACCGCGGCCAACGAGTCGGCGCGCCGCAGCCCATACTGGTGCGCGCCGATAAGCAGCGGCGTGAACACGGAGACAAACACGCTCACCTGTCCTCGCTCCCTGGCGCTCCTCCATGTCGCCCCTGCCAACCTGCTCCCAAAACATGTAACCTACACCGCCTCCTCCCTGCCCCCTCTTCGCTGCCGGCCGTTGGGCCTGACGGGCCGAGCCGTAATGCTTCGTGGCACCGCCTGGCCTCTCCTCCGTCCTCTCCGCCGTCGCCCCAGCACTTCTGCAGACCGTTCTTTTATTATTATTTTTTTTATACATTTTTTTTTTTTTTTTTTTTTGCTGACGCTGAGAATGAGATGCCGGGGACGGAAGCGTTCGGAGATTGAAACGCAAGCGATGACAGCTATTTCTCTTGTCATTTCGTGCCGACTGCAGGGCCGTGGCGTTGTCAGGCCGACGCAACAGCCAAGATTAACCCCAGAGGGCGAAGAGATGAAAACGCACAAATTGTGGCCTGTGGCTCATCAGCGGCTGGTGGTCGGGCTTCTTTTCATTTGCTTTGTTTCCGTCAAACACTCAGCGGCCCACTGCTTAGGTCAAGAACTTTTTCGTCCTGTTGTTGAACCCAGTTTTAGCTGCTGAGGCCTTAGAATCATGAACTGAAACTATCCAGAATACAGTGTTTCATAGCGTTAACTGTATTCCTAGAGGTTTTTCAACTTGAATGTATTTAATTAGGTGTTTATGTGGTAGTTCAATAGTAGTAATGTATAACTGTGAAGCTGTGCGCTACTTTTTGTCCTTTCTTCTTCGTACAGCAGCTCAGGCTGAATGAAGAGTGTTTGTGAACAGAACATTTCAAGTCAGATTCTCAGGACTTTGGACTGGGCAACGAATAAATAACGATATACTGTATATCGCTATGGAGACGTGATCAATATCATTAGAAAATGCGTCTGATAAAATGTTCAATAATTTCACTGAGCTCCAATCTAGAACCGTACAGCATTTTGGGAGATGTAGGCAGAGGTAAGGTAAAAAAGGTCATTTTATTTATATAGCACATTTTCAGCAACAAGCCTGTTCAAAGTGCTTCTCATGAATCAGAAGGAGATACAAACAAAACAACAAGCAACTTTGCATTACAACAAGTAATGCAAAGTTGCTTTAAAAGTTGCATTAGAAGTGCCAACTTTGCCAAGTGTCATAATTTACAAAATACTAAAAGTTGGCACTTTTAAAGCAACTTCTAAAGCAACTTTGCATTAAAAGTGTCACTACTGACCAATTGACACTTCATAACAACAGTCATAAACATTCATAAAGACTCCTTCATGTTCATGACAGATGTTATGTCATGTTTATGACAGTGTCTTCTCAGTCTAATGCAGACCCTGTCAAATAAAGTCTTACCCAAATCACAAACTAACTTTTGCATTTTTAATTTATTGAATTTCGCGGCCAACCAGTAGTTTAAATTTGCCGGTTTTGCTCTAAGTATTTGCAGTAGCAGAACATGGCTTCCTTCAGATGGGCGGCGTGCGTACCGGCTGCTTCTTCAGCCTGTCGGTTCAGGAGAACAGCCAGGTATTCAACAGATCTGCTCTTGTGATTTAGTCGTCCGTAATGTGACTAAATGTGAAGAAGTTGAAGGCGCGCTAAATCACGCACATTTCTGTTTGATGCGTTTTTTTGATTCTTCGTTCGCAGTGATGTTAAGATTTCAGATGTTGTGTCTTTGTCCTCCCCTACCAACTCATCTATCAGTTGTTTTAATCCAAGCATAGAAGTTCAGATGAAATCCCAAAATGGATGTGGAGCTTCTTTTATTAGTTTTGGATAGCAGGTGCAGTCGCTAGCTTTGCCTTCGGGGGGTTTGCAAGGGTTGCACCAGCAGAATTTGTATCCTTTGGTTACATTGTGTGAAAAGTTTGGTCTCCCACAAAAAAAAAAAAAAAAGGGAAAAAAAAAGTTCCTTGCGATCCTTCTTTACATGCACGATCTTTGATTTCTGACTATGTAAGATCAAATTGAGCTGCAAGTGTGCTCCCTCTCCGCCTTTCATGCCGCTTCAATCTCACGGCATGAAAAAACAAAGAAGGCAAAGACTGAGGGAAATCTGAAGCGTTCTGCCACTCAACATCCCCCAATCCCAAACAACGGCGTCTCACTGCCACTACAAATACATTAGAAATCAATTATTTATGGAACGGAGTCAGGGCCGCTTTAATCTTTTCCTTTTATCCAATTAAATTGTCTAACCATTCTAAGCCTCTGTAGCTCACAGGGAATGTGCTTCTTTAAAAAAAAAAGAGGAGAAAAGAAGAAAAGATTTTTTTCTTCAGTCCTCCTTTTGACTTTCGATGTAACAGAGAAGAGACACTTCTGAGGGTTGAAGAATGAAAGCAAAGAAAGTGAGTAAAGTGTAAATGAACTCCCCTCCTCCCCCCCGTTCCTCATCCCACCCGTCGCCATCGCGTCGGTTCTACAGGAAATATTTGAAGTTTTCATATGAAGACTCTGGTTCCACTCCCCACGCGAAAAAAAAAAAAAAAAGGGGGGACGCAGGGGGAGCGCCGGGGCTTTTTCATGATTCCTTTATGCCCAGCTGAAATAGTTCGAAAGTATTTGGGATGAACTCCACGGGGGTAAATACGGGGAGTTGCTTCACTCGCTGTCCTGTATTATTCAGCGAGTCAATTGAAGTCGTGTCTCCAAATTGAAAAAGCTTATTTCCAACACAGCCGTATGAAATAATTGATGTGAGGAATGGTTAAAAAAAAAAAAAAAAGAAGCGCTCCTCCCTGTTATCAGACAGCGAGGCTTTTAGAAACAACACAGAGACTCTGAAACCATTTACGCTTTGTGGGGGGGGGAACGTCGCGGACGACTTTACGGGAGTGGCGGCGAATTTGTTGGGAGTTGTGTTAAAGAAATAGAAAATCTGATTTTTCTCTTTTACTTAACAGGACAAATATGTTAAGAGAACAGTTTTGACCTTCAGCAACACGTGTCACGTTACTGAAGAAGTTAAGGACTCGTCATGTCATTTCTTCACCAATGAGAACTAAAAAGATATAAATCTGTTAAAAGCAAATGAGAACTAAAGTTCTTAGTGTTTTAGCTTTTAAGCAAGAGATGATCAAATCAAGCCAGACTAATTCATAAGAAATGATTACAATTATTAAATAAGCTATTTAGTTTAGCCCCAAATTTGAATGAAGTAAGATCAGTGCAAAAGAAAAGAAATATTGCCAAGTATTTCTGTTCTACTTTCTAGTGCAAAAGTCTTAGTACGCTTGAAGTAAGACAGAACTGATTTACATGTAGCTTTTCAGCAAGATAATGAACCTTGTTTTAAGTTAATAATTGCTTCAAATTGATGAAAAAGTACTGGGTCTGTTGGCAGATTATTTCACTTAGAAAAAAGATATTTATAGATAATTATACTAGTATGTTTTCATCAGTATTAAGGAATTATTGACTTAAAAAGCTTCCATATCTTGCTGAAAAGTTACTAGTAAGTTAGTTTTGTTTTTTTATTTCAGTTCAAAGTGCTTTGCATTGTGAGAACATGAAGAACATCGTAACACCTTGTGCAGTCAACAGCTGTGAAAACCAATAACATTATATTTTGTCAAATTCCTTCATTAAAATCACCAGTATACATAAAATATGTTGGTCAATGTTCCATTTATTATGGTACAAAAACAACTCAACACAGGTGGGTTTTCAAAGAAACTCCGTGTTTCAGCTGTTTTGTAGTTTTCTGGAAGTTTGTTCCAGATTTGAGGTGCATAGAAGCTGAATGCTGTGTCTCCATGACCTGCGAGGTGTGGAAGGTTGATACAACAGCAGATCTTTAGTGTATTGTGGTGCTAAACCGCTCGGTGATTTATAAACTACCAGCAGTATTTTAAAGTCTATTCTCTGAGCTACATGAAGCCAGTGTAAAGACTTTAGAACTGGCTGATGTGCTCTCTGTCTTCCTGGTTTTAGTCAGAACACCAGCAGCAGTGTTCTGGTTCAGCTGCAGCTGGAGGATTGACTTTTCTTTTATTCAGACATGTGAAGACACTGTTGCAACTAAAAATAAACAAATGGCTGTTTTTCTAGATCTTGCTGAGACATTAGTCCTTTAATCCTAGAAATGTCCTGTGGGTTATAGAAGGCCGACTTTGTAACCGTTTTTATGTGACTCTGAATGTTCACACCCATATCTGAGGCCTGATCTCTAGTTTCCAGCTGTCATAACTGAAGCTGTGCTCTGACTCCAGATCTGTTCAGCTGGGGAAAGTTTAGGCACATCACGGATTTCTTCCAAGTATCTGTTCAGTGCATCGATGGCTTTAGATCAGGGGTCTCAAACTCCAGTCCTCGAGGGCCGCAGTCCTGCAACTTTTAGATGTGCCTCTGCTGCACCACCTGAACAGAATAATTAGGTCATTAAGGCTCTGGAAAACTGATCTACACAAGGAGGAGGTCATCAAGTCATTTCATTCCAGTGTTTTGTACCTGTGGCACATCTAAAAACTGCAGGACTGCGGCCCTCAAGGACTGGAGTTTGAGACCCCTGCTTTAGAGTCACCTGCTGACATTGTGATGTAGAGCTGTGTATCATCTGCGTAGCTACGGTAACTAATCTTATTTTCTGTTATAACCGGAGTCAGCAGTCAAAGATCCCTCTGTGTGCTACAAACTATGCGAAAGATATAAGTACCGAACTTTTCTATTGCCAGGAAGGGAGCTGTAGAAAGTCATCAGCAGGGTTGCCAGTAAATTATACCACTTATGTCTTAAAGTGTGTTTTATTTTCTCCCCTTTGTAATAAATGTACAAATTGATAGTTGGATGTTTCTAAATTTGCCAGTGCGAGACTATTGCTGCCGAATAAATAGCATTTTGTCTGAAGACTTCCATACTCGTTGCTAACGAGTTTCTCCACATCTATAAGTTTGACTCTGTTCACTGGATTGCAGAGCCTCAATAACATTGTCCTCCAAACAACAGAAGGAGCTTAATGTTTGTTCAGGAGAGCAGAGATCAGAGCGTACAGTAGGCTGAAGGCCGGCCTCAGATCTGCTCCTGTTGCTGTGTGGGTGAACGCAGCGCAGCGCGCCGTACAACACACGTCTCTGACTTCAGATCTCGTCTACATATGTGGCGTTGCCTGGCGAATAGATTGATTGATTTATTTTTTTTCTTCTTCCCCTTCCCTCGCTGTGATGTTAGGATATGTGTGAATACGTGCAGGCAAAAAAACCGCGCACGTTTCACCCACAGCCGCGCGCCGGCATCTCCTCGGGCCCCTCGCGATCACAGACCGCCAAAAGGAAAAAGGATTTCCGAGAGGTTTCCTGCTCGTTATTTAAAGTGGGAGCCCTGTGGGACATGTTTGGCATTCTCATCCACTCACTGAAGATGGCCTGTGATCCGGAGCCACTAACAGGCTCGTCTCCGTCTCTCTCTCTCTCTCTCTCCTTTTCTCTTTCCCTCTGGCTCTCTGAAGTGATTACCCTGCTTGTGATTCCACTGACACCCACATGTCCCCCGGAGACGCGCCTTCACTAGTTTGTTTAATCTGCCTCCCCGTACAGTAGGTAACGCAGCCGTAATTGAGGTGTGGATAGAGCTGCGGGAGCAGATGAAAACCGATTGCAGGCTTTATGAAAACTTGTCGGCGCGTCGGCTTCGCCGGGGATGGCAGCCGTTTCGAGATTAACGCGCAAAAAAAAAAAAAACTGCGGCTATGATAAGAATTTCGAGAAGTTAAACGTCGGGCCTTTGTTTTGCAATTTCCCTCTCTTGTCTCCCCCCCCGACGGCGAGCGATGAGCCTCGTTAACAGTCAGATTTACAGATGTTCAGTATTCCAGTAATGCCTTCCTGTGAAGCCGCGGCTCTGCTCGTCCTTTTTTTTTTTTTTTTTTTTTTGCTAGACGCTTTTCTCCGTTTGCGGAGCGGCCCCCCGTGATAAGATAATGACTTCTCTGAGATTAGCGCACTATTTGCGAGCCCTCGCAGATCGAGCGGATGTTTGATCTCGGCAGCCCAAAGTTGCGCTGATACCTGAGACGGATCCCGCTTTCCACTCCGTTTGAATTCGTGATATGAAAAAACAGCGAGTGGAACTGTGGAGAAGAAAAAAAAAAAGAAAAAAAAAGCAAAGCAAGCATCAGATACTCCATCTGCCCCCGGTTAGCGTCTCGCCTATGTCTGTAACGCGCCTGAACCGCTCCGTTCAGAACAGACGGGGCGTCAATCATCGGTCCAAATCAGCTCTGAGATGAAGCGAAATGTAGGGGGGAGAGAAGAAAAAAAAACCCGATCCATTGAACTGAACTTGAATTAATTAAATATTACTGTATCATGCTTCCTCTGCGAGATTGCATCTGTCCTCAGATGTGTAAAAAAAAAAAAAGAACACATAAAACATTCTCAGATATCTTTTCAAACCCCATTATTTGGAGATACCAGTAATTAAATTGACAGTGTCATTAATTGGGTTGAAGATAACTTGCATTGAGTCGAGGACATCTTAAACTCAATTAAAGATATCTCCAACTCAATTAAAGATATCCAAATGCCATGTCCCGCAATATGCAATCAGGCTCTTTGTGGAGTAATAGTATCAGTTCACTTGTGCCCCTGTTACAAAGACTTCCTTGTACTTCTGAAGTTTTCTTTCTTTTTTTTTAATCGTTTAAAGCCCGACTTTTTTAGCAGATGTCACTCGTCAGTGACGTGTATGGTCTCTTTAATGTGCCATAATTATAGTATTTAATCCTTCCTTATCCAGTCGGTTTGAAATAGAAATGAAGATGAGGTACTTCTGACTTTAGGGAATGGATTTAAGGGGCAGCTTTAGTTTTCTGGGATGATGTAAAAGAATTTGAGCCGTCTTGTCTTAGACGTGTTGAACGTTTTGATTGACATTTAGTACAGTGGGAGTATAAATTTGGTTTGTTAAGGGTTGGTAGATCCTCATAGATGGATTTCACAGCATCATCAGCATATGATGGAAGTTTTGACTACTTGTCTTGGACATTTAGAACTGCTCTTTGCCAATTCATTTGCCCATTTCGTCGGCCATTATGTCCGTGTGTGACTATCGTTTAGTCGCGTGATAGTTTTCTTGGTCTAAATCTTTACTCCCCACTGGGTGGAAAGTTTCTCAGAGTCGGTGTAGTATGATGGGAATTATTTGTTGGAAAATGAGGAGAAAGATATCTGTGTTGTACATGGTCAGTCTGAAAAAGTTTCCTTAGTAGCGAGCTCAATGAGCTAAATGGGATTTGGCAGGCGGTAATGAAGCACATAATGCTTTAAACCCGGGTATGTCACGATTCTTTGGCAGCTACTGAATGTCTTGCCTCTTCCTGAGAACTCCCTGAAGAGCAGTCATCAAAATGTCTTCCGTCCACACATGGCAGATGGGTCTATGGACAGACTGCTTCACGTTGACGGTCTTGTGGTCAGTGGGTCTCTCTCATCTTTCCCCACTTGAACATGTATAAGATGGTCTCTGAAAGCCCACTCAGACTAGGCCTGGTTACACAAGCTGGAGTCTGACTATCTACAGGTGAGGACTATTGATCTGAACAGCAGTGTGTTTTCAGAGACCTAATCCAAATGGGACCATCAGTTTGGCAGTACTGTCATCTTCATTATCTGTTTGATACACTGAAGTTACAGAATATTGAGCAAATTTGAAGAGCTTCTGGTTTTCATTTCCACTTTTTGCCACATCAATCTGTTGCAGCTGGGAAACTATTAGCTTTTACAGTCAATCCAGGCCTGATTAATTTATTTTTTCAGTCAATTGTTTGTAGATTCAGTAATTTGTTAAGCTAAATGTGTGTTTCTACCCAGAGGCAGCATAAAATACTTTCCCCCCAGGTTATATCTGTACTTTTTATCAAACAACACCAATACCTCAAAATGCTTGTGCACCTCTTCTCGTTTTCGCTCTCTTATCTTGGGGTCAATCCCTATTACAAAAAGCATCAGGTCAAGCATTTTCTGTCAGAACCACCAGCTAATGGAGCTAGAGTCACATTTCACTGTAGCCTACATAAAAGTGGAATCTGTCTCCTGGATTTTTCTGAAGCCGAAAACATTCAATTGACTGTTTGGCTGGCCTGTGCTCAGCCCTCCTCTTTGCCTTTGCCACCCAGGACGCTGTGCCAGCTGCGGGGAGAACGTGGTGGGCGAGGGTACCGGCTGCACCGCCATGGACCAGGTGTTCCACGTCAACTGCTTCATCTGCATGACCTGCAGCAAACCCTTGCGCGGCAAACCCTTCTACGCTGTGGATAAGAAGGCGTACTGTGAGCCCTGCTACATCGTAAGCTACATCCATTACTCTTGCCTCACCGTGTCACACTCTTGATTGTTGATGTGTACTTTTTGGCTGTTTGTTGCAAGTTGTCTCAACTTTTGTCTCTAAATCCCTTTTCAACATGATCCTCTACGTGTCACAGGTTCAGTCACTCACAATATTTTAAACTTTAAGTTAGGGATTATCAAAAGCTAGCCAAGATCCACAAAAGCATTTTTAGCGGTCAGCCAGTCATGGTGTTCTCACACTTACTGCAAATCCTGTACATCTTATTATAAGCTGCATTTCCTTTTCAAATGTGCGCAAATCTTTGTTGATATTCTGCTAATGTTTTGCAATTGTAGTGTTTTTATTACATAAGAAATTAAATTAAAATCACACATGAAAAAATGATGAGTCATTCAAAAATAATGGCAGCGACAGATGTACTCTGACAGTCACATGAGGAATATTCATGACTCAGCCGTGATGCTCATCATCTATCAGCCAATCAGAGTAGACATCAGCATCTGGTTTAGGCTTTGAAGCGACAAGGCCCATATATGTGGGAGTGACTACACTCCCACATATATTCATTTATTATTATTTATATGAAAAAATATTGTTTCCATTGCGAAATACATATATTTAGATACGGCTGAAATAGCACCTCATCCTAGCGCGAAAACGTTTTATCAAAATACGTGAGTTTTGTTTTGTTTGTTTGTTTTTTTCGAAATTGTCATGTTTCCATTAAGCAAATTTATTTTCGGAATTTCAATTTGCACAGAAACTCAGCTATTGATGCCATCATGTCAACATGGACCGAATCTCTGGAGAATGTTTCTGACATCTTGTTGAATTGACAGTTCTGAAGGAGATATGGGTCGAGCCTGTCATCAATGAGGTGTCCCTAATAATAAAGCCACAACTAGATGCTTGACATACGTCAAGACAGACTTCATAGAAACAATGTAGTGTTTACATTAAGGAAGGTCCCATCACACCCCAGTCTCCATCCATTAGCCAAATTTGTTTTTTTCCTGCAATTGTATCTCATTAAAACTGTTGAGATTTTTTATTATCATGTCTTTAAAATGTCTGATGGAATTCAGGCTAATTTAGTCTGATAATGCTGAAGAGGCTGGAGAAAACTGGACCAGTTTGAGCAGCAAGAGACGTTTTGAGGCTTTTTTCTTCTCTGAATATTTACATTTAACTTTTTTTTATAAGATGTACTAAAACAAACTCCACTGCCCTCAAACCAGAGGAACGATTTGTAAAAAAAAACTAACCCAAAAAACACAGGAAGTCCTTAAAAATGCAAGGGCTTATTCAAGAAACCTTGGCCACTAATTAAGTTGGGTTCACAGAGTAGGTTACCTTGTAACCATGGAAACCGACCCAGCGTTTCTGCCATCAGCAGGTCAGCAGACTAACATTTGGTACCTGTTTTACATAATGGGCTTCAGCAAACACACACAGCCACACCGTACGCTTTTCATTCTGCCCTTTCGGATCAGACTTTTTCTATCCCAGGTTATGATTCCATATTTAACCTCACTTGCATTCAGAGATTGTTGAGTACAAAACTTTTACTCTTTTTCACATGACTCAACAGGATAATGCGTGAGATTCTGCAATCACTGCTGATCATGTTGGATGTAACTCTTCAGCAATATCTTTCCTCCACTTTTTGTCTAATCTGTATGGTGGCCCAAAGTTTACCAGAAAAGTCGTCTGCCCAGAAGTCCCAGAAATTAGCAGGGTTATTTTTAATTTTCAGGGGTTTTTTTTATTTATTATTATTATTCCACTTCAAAAATGTATGAGCAGTTTTCTTGTCAATGCGTTGCACAACAAATGTAAAAGTGCTTCCTTTGTCAGGAAAGGCGCATCATCCGGTAAGACCACAGGGGAATCATTTAGCAGAAGTGCCCAGCCCTCCCCAACAGCTGGAACTGAGAGGGTTTGAGTTTCTCACGATCAGCCGTACATGGCAACAAGTTGACGAGGGAAAAATGGGTTAACAGCTTTAGAGAATTTTCCTCCGGCCACTTTGGAGGAGCACAGCTTATTTAAGATCATTTGGTATACGTTTAGACCTTAACTTTACCTCCTTCCTTGTATTTTTTTTTTTAAAGCCAGTCAGAGGTGGACTTGACGATGTGCTTTGAGTCATTGTCCTGTTGCTAAACTCAAATGAGCTTAAGGTCATGAACTAATGGACATGCAAGTATCAACCAATCGCTGATCACCCAAAATTGATCAACCCTTTTCGGACTGATATACATCATCGTTTCTCATCTGTTCTTGGATTTCTTGAGATCAAGGCAGGATTTCCTTGATCTACTTCATGTCGTCAGACAGGTTCTTCGAAGTGACTGTGGTCTGGCAGTAATCGGGCGAGGTGTGGGTAGTGACAGAGCTTAAAGTGCTTAAAATCACAGTAAATTCAGCAGACAGGTTTTCTGTAGATAAGTTAGTTAGGAATGAAGTGTCTTATTACAGGAGCGTCTCTGAACAAACTGCTGATTTATAGCAGACATTTCAAAATTTTGAAGACTAATTAGTCGATGTGAGTACTTGTGAAAACACAGTTGTTCAGTGTTCTACAGAAAACGCCTTCATGTGCAGAAAAGGTCTGGACGGCGAGCCTCATGACAGTCGGAGCCGAGGCAGGCCGTCTCGGAAGTCATCTCTCTTCGGGGGCACTCACTGTGATTGTGGTTGTCTCGTCTGGAGGTTCTCCAACTCCGACACACGCACTAAAGAGGAATGGGATCATTTAAGAACTTTATTTATGCATTTCATCAGCATAAATGTTCTTCTGGCACTAGATCAAAAGGGTGGAGGAAATCTGAATTTCTTAATGAAAGTAATTTTTTCTTTTATTCCCATCGTGAGGGCCGTGCTCCTCGGTTACGATTAGGGAGCGAACTCGAAGCCCTGAGCCTCCGAGGAGGAGTGTAGGAGCCCACTGAGCCAAAACTTCAAACTCCAGTCAGTCCAGGAACGTCTCAGATCACATTCAGCAAGGTGGTTTGGTTGTGTTTATTTTAGATTTTCTAACTGTTTTTCCCCCACAAAAAGCAGTATTCAGTTCAGTTGGTGAGCTGTTCTTAATTTGCCAAAGATGATTTTGTTTGGGGGAAATGGATTTCTGCCAACATGTACATAACGGGATACAACACCGATCCGATGTCCGTGAACTTAACTGGTAGCTGATTAGGTTTATATATAGTAGTGCTTTCAATCGATTATAACATTTAATCAGATTAATTACACTCTAGCGCTGTGGTTAATCACTATGCTTAACTTTCTAAGCCTCAGAAAGTTTTCAAAAGCCTAAGAAAATCTTTTATTGTCTCAAATCAAACATCTTGGTTTTTATTATAAGGAAGTTTTAAAGGAAGTCATTTTATTTCAGACGTTAAGTTAGAAATAGTAACTGTCAATTGGCTGTACTTCAGAGGAAGGATAATTCATCGTTGCTTTACGTACACATCACATTCATTTCTGATGAAATTCTTTCATCAGAATTTTTTAAAGCGAAATTTGTTGCTGAACACACCTGCCTGATTCTCCTCACTCATCTTTTCACTTGAAAGAAACACAAGCTAAAAACCAGGCAGGATCTAGTAAACGTTTCTCCAACGATTCAAAATCCTCGCTCAATAAACCGCTTGAACACGTTGTCTTATAAACTGGAAGCTCATTTCCCACTTTTGGTTTTGGTCATGTGTTCTCTTCATGTGAAATGGATTTTCTTTCCAACAAGGCGTCGGCACCTTGTCACATTTGTTGTAGTACGTCTTCCAGGTGGACGAAGCGCCACTGGGGGAAACTCGCCCTGAGTAGACGCCATCAATCCATTTGCCAGGAATTGCAGGAATACGCTTTTCGCACATTGATTGCCGTCCAACAAAGAATACTGCCGTGTATCATAGTAGGCGATAATCAGGGCGCTTATCTCGGCCTCCCCTTTACATACTCGGGTTGGGGGAACAATGGCAGCATTTGAAGCGGGCGAGCCGTATCTCTTCCGCAGCGTGATTTGCCTCGTTCAGACCGTTTGCCTAGATGTTACTGATTCCTTTTAGTAATATAGAGGAACTCTCCCACACCTGTTGTCGTTGTGGCTCTCGCTTCCTGGTTTTTACAAGCTGCTATCTCTCTCTCTAGCCAACCTCAGTCACACCGCTGGCCCTCACACTGCTGCGGCCTTCACTCCACGCCGGACTTATCGCCGCCTATTTGAATACGCCTTGTCGCCGATAAACTCTACAGCCGCACAATTAATGTCCCGTTTTGCATGGAGTGATTCAGAATTGTGGTAATGAGAGAGCATCGGCACGTCATTGTTTTTTTGTTTCCTCTCTCTTTGTCTCATGAGCTTTTGCCTGAGGGATGGTGTCCCCCCCCCCATCCCTATTGCTTCCACTTGCTTGGTATATAAACATAATAGAACTGACAGACTGTGAGCACCCCCCCCCCCCCACCCCCACCCCACCCCACCCCACACACACACACACACCACCCAGCAAGGCGTCCATCACTGCAAACGACAAACGGAGCTTTTAGCTTTACTGCCACCAAGTGTTTTCCAAGAAAGCTCTCTGGTGAAGTGGCTTCCAGTCGATTCAGAGCATCGCTGGCTACATAACGGATAAATCAGATGGCATCTGGGAGCTCAGAAAGCCGGATACCAGAGGAAGCCAGTGACAGAACAACTCACCGTACGGATTGTCCAATCAGGACGCTTTGGTCCAAAAATATGAATTCTAGACAGATGAGAAAAGGCAGTATTGATACAGAGTGCCAGTCCATTTATGATTCAATATCCTGTAACTTCAAGGTGCGATGAAGTGAAATTTCTTTGAATATTACTCTGGAGTCTGTGGAAGAGGATCAGGGTCACTGAGGGAAAAAAGGTCAGAGTTTCTGAGAATTCTGAGATTAAAGTCAGAATTTCGGACTTTTTTTTTTTTGCAGAATTTTGACTTTTGATCTTAAAGGATTAAAGTCAGAATTGTGAGGAAATAATCAGAATTGTGAAATCTTGTTGAATCTCATGTAAAAAAAAACTAATTCAGGCAATGGTAAAGACGAAAGGCCGTCCCATCCGGTACTCGCGAGTTGAACCCAATAAAACGATGTTCTTACTTTACCTCCGAAACCAAAGCAGAACATCGATGCTCTGTGTTCTTTCATCTCTCACATCTTCATTTTAAAAGTCAAAATGTTCTCAATTAGTGGGGATTATAAGAGTTAAGGCATCTATTAAGGAGAGGAAGGAAGGGTGATTTTCTTTGTGCTCTCACTTTAGGAACCGTGCCTCTAACCATGAGAGCACATTAGTTAACCGAGCTGAAAGCAGCTGGGACCCGTCACATATCTGATAGCCGTGCTGGTCTTTGAAGAGGTTCAGCAGTGGGATTCAGTGTCACCGAGGTTAATTACTTACGCAGGTTACCATGCCTACTGTTCTCCGGATCATATCTGCCTCGTTACCACAGCAGCGCGTTACTTAAATGCCATATTTCCACTGCCAACTTTGGGTCTGCCGAGTTCTGGGTTCATTTCTTTTCAAAGCGTTCTTTAGCAACCATTTTATTTGAGACTCTGGTGATGAACAGCAACTGTTTTGGGTCCCGTGTGACTCAGAACCGCCGTTCTGCCTTCCTGTTGATTCTCGTGCTCAGAAGCAGACCCTCCGGAGGGCAGTGGGTTTAGAGGTAAAGTAACAAAGCGAGCTTCATTCTTAAGAAAAACTAATGAAAGGATGTGCCGAGACAAAGAACTTTATCTATTTCAGCCTCTTTTTTTTTTTACCAAATTTTTGAGCCCACCAAGGTCACGGACGCCATAAGCATAATAAAGCTCATTATCTTTATGTTATTTAAAATAAATTGGCTTTTCCATCCTGCTGTTGTAAAAGACAAGCGCCTTGAACTAGTAGCCATTAGGAAGCATGATTGGCTGATGAGCGTTTAACCCCGGCAGTTTGCTTAAGTGTCTTGGAAAGTCAGAACTCTTCCGCTGTCTGTCTGTTTTCCCTCTTTCAATAGCTTTTCAATTTAACTAAATCTGTTTGGTCTGTTACTTTAACCAATTTCATTATTAATGGAAAGAAAAAAATATGTGTTCGTCTCCCTCAACCCCAGGAACTCTGCCACAAGTTTCAGTGGAATTTCAAGGTAAGCGCTACAAAAGCACCGATCAGAGACTAGTGGCCGTTTGTGTAAAGGTTTAACCTGCAGGTACTACTTTAAGCAAGTACAGGTTTTCCTTTGACAACTATAATTAACAGCATTCAAATGAATTTTTGTGGCATTTCTGCTGTGTTTTATTTATATATATTTGTAGAGTAGACCAGGTCCAAATGTGTGAGAGCAAAGTCTGTTTTACAGATGGTTTATAGTTGATTTAAATATATCTTAAATGTGCTTGAATAGTTTCCTAGCTTACTTTTGGTGATTTCTCAGATTTAAACACCTCATTGATACTGAGTTCTGCTGAAGCTAAAGCACTACACCAACATAGTATTCAGCAGAAGCTAAAGTGTTAAATTCAATATTAGCTATCACTAACCCTAAAATTGTATCTGGCCTTGAAAGACTACAACTTAATTTTGACATTATAGTTTACATGTTCTTTGATGCCCTTAGATATTGTATTTGTTCTCTAATGTCTGTGTTTTATTTTGCTCCTATGTGATTCTTGTTTGGAATGAAGTGATTGCAGGGAAAAAATAGATGGAAATAAGGAGTGAAAACATGCTGTATAAACAGGCTTCCTCCATGTAGAAACCGGCTAGCTACATAAAGAATACTTGACTTGATAACCAAAACTGAAACTGAAAGTTTCACAAAGCAGCCAGGTAAATTACCACATTAGAATTTATATTAAAAAAAATTGGGGGGGAAACCAAGTTTTCAAAGCTAGCTAATTGTTTAACCGTTTTCAAAACTAGGTAAAAAGTTAGCTCCGCTTTTAGCGGATTAGCGCTAGTCTGCAGACCATTGTCTTACACCATATAAACCTCATATACACCACCACTGTCACACTAAATGCATCATAATATTAACTTACCCATGAAGACAGCTAAGACAAACATCAGTGCATATTTGATTTAGCTACTCATTATTTAGCCACTAATTAGCACTTTAAGACACTCATTCCCACATGTCCAGTTGATCCAGTCGTATGAAGGAGCGGGGAGAAACAGGGAGGTCACTGAAAAGCAACATTCCCGGTCATTCAGCTGAACTCTGAATGCATTTTAAAAACGTCATAGATCAAAATCACCTTCTTTCTCACATTTAGACCCATTTCAAAACACACATACTGTACATGGCAAGCCAGAAGTGCGACTGTAGCTTTGATTTCAAATTACTGGTTAAAGAATTGGTGTTTTAGTGTTTAATGAGATTCAGAGAGACAACAGGGTTTTTTTTTAAATCTATGTAACAAACTGGGTAAATCTCTTTGTAAGTATATATTAAGAAGTATATTCAGAGTTGCAGCACTACAGCCCTTTTTTAGTTTCTCCCTTTATGAGCATAAACTGCAAATCATCTGTATCCTCATTACCCTATCCATAACAACCTCCTCTGATACTTTACCCCTCACACTGACTTCAATCTGCTCCAACCCACTCTCTCGTTTCCTCTCCTGCCTGTCGTTTTGGATGACCTCAGGTACTTCACTTCATCTGTCTTTAACGTTTTTACTCCCTGCATCTTCGCTGTTCTTCGGAGCACCACAACACACCCAAAGTTAGTCGATTCCCAACCAGATGTACTTTTATAGAATGCCAAATAAACGAAAAGATAAACTGTGAACTGGCTGTGAAGCCACTTCTATTTCCCAGCTCTTCCTACAGACAGACTGCAGAGCTGATCTAATCTGGTACCAATCCGGCTAACTGCCTTGTCTGACTGCGTCAGATAACCACATCCCCTCATTTGAATACAAGAGATAGAAATGAATAGAGCTGTGAACAGCTCCCTGCCGCTGAGGTGATTGCAGAGTTTACAAGGTGTGACCGAATCAGTGTTACTAAACATAACGAATCATATGCTGACTTTGTTATCAGAATACAACGTTGTCAAGCTGTTACTATCACAAACGATGTATTTTTATCCAGATTTTCTGTGATTGACAAACAAAAGAACCATGTAATTTAAAGAAAAGAAAGCAAGAATTTTCTACATTTTTACAAATACAACTTGACGAAATAAAATAAAAAACACAGCAACGAACTGTCTTTGAGTTGCCTATTAATTAATGATGAAGGCCTCAGAGAACGTTAGTGAGCAAACAGGATTACGAAGACCAAGGTATACAGCAGACAGGTCGGGGAGAACTTTGTGGGTAAGTCTAAAAATCTTTTTTCAGAGAATCGGCAAAGAGGCCCGTTTTAAATCTCCAGTAGCTACGGAGATCCACAGAAGAATCCTTCAACTAGGCAAATGTTACTCATGGACTTCATAAAGATTTGCATAAAGATTTGTTCTTTATGCAAACAAACATGCTCTGCTCAGATGAAACCAAAACTAAACTTTTTAGCAAAAAGACAAAGACTTAGGCTGCACATTTGCCTGAACGCAACATTCCCAAGTTGAAATACTGTGGTGCTAGCATCATGGTAGCCTAGTAAGAACCAGGCCCTTGTTCTATTCTATTTGCTTCGTCCATAGGGTCTGGACTCTCAGCTAGTGAGAAACGATTTATTCCTGGAGACGAGGACTGTGTTGAGGTTTTAAATTTTACCCAATCACTAACATTTGTTCTTAATGTATCTTCCACCACTGCCATTGCTAAAACTACAGGCAGACTTCTACTAAAACAGCGCAGAAAAATTGTCATAGTTCTCAACTTCTCCTTCTCTTTGCTGATTGGCCCTGTTAAAATTCTGCTGGAAGAATCGAGTTCAATGGGAGAAGTCCCAGACAGAGCAGTGAAGGGAGATGAGAATCAAATGGAATTGCATGGGAAGGCAATGGCCAGGTTAGCATCATGCTATGGGGATTCTCTAGCTAAAAAAGGGGCAATGCTGGAAGGAAACTCTGTAAAAGCCCTCCTTTCTATATTTCTTAACTTGTATAACTTAGAATTTGTAACACATTTGTAAATATTTCCATCATCTGATCGTTGCAGAACTTTCTAATGTAGCAATGGAAACAAAACTTTTGTGACAAAAGTGCTTTGGTTGCAGGACTGAGTTTGCTGTTTGGGCTGCGATGAGTGCATGGGGAATGGGATTGCGTGCTTATGTTGGGGTTGGCTTCATCTCTTAGCAAGGTGGCGGAATGTCAACTCAAAAACCGAGCTCCAACGAGGGCAACATCATCAAATGATCCATGTATCAAAGGCAAGTTCCCCAGGCGAACCAGGAGGGCCACAGACAGGGTGCCAGCTGTATTGGGGGCCCCTAGCGATCGATGTCCTTCACAACACAGGACAATTGACTCTCCAAACTAGCAATTGGATATCCCCCAAGAACTCCCCCTCCAACCGCCGCTGTCATTGACGACGAGGACGTAGGAACCGACGAGTGTTTCGGAAAACATCCCTACTCTACTGGAATCGGCAGAAAAATACAAGTTGGGGAAAGTCTGTAATGTAGCCGCGATACGATACTAATCGGAAATGACTGCACTCTGCCCACACGTCTATCATGTCTCCATGATGGATATCCAGGTAGTCAGACCCCAGAAACCTCAGCCGGCGCGGTGCGTTCAGGGCCCTCCGCGTGCTCGCCGTACGGGGCGAGAGGCCGCGGCAGGTACACACCTACACTGCTTGTACGTTCGTTCAGAGGTTCTGCTTTCTGCTGACTGTGTCATCAAATATTCATGGCTCTCTGCGTTAGCTCGGCGAGTTCTAATTGAGTTCTGTATATTCAGACGTGATTAACTCGGTCTAATTCCTCAAAGGAGAGAGCCAATTAGATAGCACTCACATGAATAGGGTTTCACATCTTCGTGTGTCTCCAGACTTGCCAAGACAATTATGTGCGTGTATAATTTGTGCTGTACAGTGGGTGTGAGCCCACAGAATTCAAGCAAGTCATTACTTTTTATTACTGACCCCGTGCTACAGGAAATGCAGCTGTCCTATCTATTACAGGCAAGTGAGGGGGAAGCACAGAGGGTGTTAGAATACACAAAGCAGTGCAGCCTTTTTCAGGGTTTTTGTTGCTGGTTTGCTCTGTTTTCTTCATCTCTGCACCAGATTCACAAAGCAAACTGACCATAGTGATTTTGACCTATTTTTGGAGTCAGGTCTCTGTTGACCTCTCTTTAGTCACAAACAGCAACTACATCTGATCAAGAAGAGGGATGTTTTTCTTTATCAGAGAACTAAAAGATCTGACCTGAGAAATCATAACATACAACCTTAAGAACATCTGACTGAAGGAATCCTGGAACGATGCTTTTACACTCAATGATTGATGCTGCAGATTGTAAAACCCAGCAGACAGACACATTCCTCTAAATTGGACATACAAACACTGAGTGACATAAAAAATGAATATGTATGTAAATTGTTGCATATTGTATATCCAAATATACTCAAATAATAATTTATTAATGCATTATTTCTTCTTCTGTAAGGTAAGCTATAAAACACAATGCAATTGTGTCTTTCTTACAAAGTAAATTCATTCGACATCTGTTTTTTTTAAGCCGCCAATATAAACCTTACACAATTGTAAGGTTTATATTTTGTATTTTTAAAAGAGCAACATTATTATTATTTTATTTTACTATATTTTTTTGCAAAAATATCAGGCAATCCTCACTAGGGATACACCGATCTACTTTTTAAATTCCAATACCGATAGCTGGTCCGATACAGGAAAACAGAGTTGAATTGACATAAAATGTTTCTCCTTTGTTAAAACACAGACTGTACTGAATTAAATATTTAGTTGATAAATCTCCACCAGTACAGCATGCTTAAATACACCAAAAGCATCACAAGTTTGTTCAAACATGTAAAAACAACTTTCATTTGTTCAGTCAGCGCCATCAGGTGTATAATAGCCAATGTAAAATATAAATAAAGAAACCACCTTGGTCAAACGTAAAAAATATAAACTGCAATAAACCTTCTTTCAAATGGTTCAGAAGGGCAATTGGGGCAATTAGGAATCCTAAATATAATGTAAAGTTAAGAATAAAGCATGACGTCACTCAGAGCACAAAGCATAGAACTAGACTGAATAGATTTGTCCTTTTGGATTGACACAACGCCACCAATACTTGATCTAGAATTTTTTCCAATATCAGGACCGATACTGATATTAATATCGGATCGGTGCATCTCTACTCCTCACTAGATAGTAATACTTTACACCTAATGTGAGATCCTTCAAACTGCCTTTAATTTGTTCAAATTATTTCAGAAGTAGAAGCAAATTGAGTTTTGCAAAACACTTTAATAACTGCAAACCCATTGTTTCGACAACAGACGTGAGCAGATTTACGCAGCGGGCCGTCTTCTGTTTGCCTCCTGAAGTGTTTTTGTTGGTCCAACACCCCGAGCGGCCCTCGACAGGAGCAAGCAGGAGAGGAAAATCTCTGTGACCCACTGCTGACCCACCACAATGTCACTCCAACTCATGGCATGCGCGCGCTACTGCCGGGGTCTTTGTCAGTTTCTCTCTGTAACCAGAGCAGGAGACATTGCCCAAAGTCCAGAGGGGTCGCATTCTGCTGCGGAGCCTGAATTTAAGGCAGACAGGCAGGCCAACTCAGACAGAGAGAGAGGGAGAGAAGGATCTGGGTGGGGAGAGAGGGGCCCTGCTGCCACCTTTTTTATTTTGAAGAAAGGCCTGAGCAAGTCATGAGCTGCATGTCAACCCTGTCTCTCCACGTTGGATCTAGTTTGATGTTATCACGCAGCTAGAATAAGATGTCTGAGTGAACAAGTAAAGCACGCGGCAGAGCAGAAGCGCAGAATGCAAACATCACCGGACGTGTGCTGTTAGATTAGTTTGTCCGGACGGCTGTGAAAGAACTTCAAGTCGACGGAAACAGGATCTCACTTGGCTGGGACTCCTGAGATGGCTCCAGCGGGGTTCTTTCACTTGGGAGGCTCTGGCAAGACGCAACCCCATTCCTGCACTCGCTTGGTCATCTATAAACCGGTGTGAATTTCTCACACTGACACAATGAGCCGAGCCAAGCGTGGCGGGCACACCACACTCGGAGATAAAACCGTTCCAGGTCAAAGACACCCAAACCTCGGATCGCTCGTCCGGACTGAGTGGCGTGTCACAAAGCCCTCCGTCCGCGACATCCGCAGCTGATGGTTTTAAGGTCACTGAGTCCTCAGAGTTAGCAAACCATTAGTGGAATCGCTTTCCGCTGCATGACATGCTCACTCACACCCACACGTAAACAAAACAACACGCACACCTCGACTATGGGCAGCAGACAAGAAGATTCGAGTGGGTGATTTACATAACACGCTCGTCAAAAGACAAGATTTTCTAAAGGTGTCGAGTCCTGTTTGCGTGTCTCCATACGATCCTGATGCTGAGACTCACCGCGGACGGATGAGTGGACTCGGGGTGTCGGAACCGCTCTCTGGAAAGCAATCAGATATAAAAGCTGCACGCCAAATGCCAGAGGCTGTGTATGTGAACACATCAGAACTCTCAGGTCAGAGTCGGACTGCAAAACATCGACCTGGACCAGCTGAAACAATACACTCCTAAACGTCTCCACCTCTATGGCCAGAGCAGACCCCGGATCAGGAAAGGGTGGTGCTCCCACAATACTTCCACAAATGTGTGGAGGTTTAAAACCGGCTGAGCTTCCCTCAACCAAAAGCAAATTTCTGGCATTTTCCTCTGGCCAACACCGCCGTGATTTGGCTTCAGAACGCAGTAACACACCCTTTAACCCCTACATGTGATAAATCCTTCTCCTGCTCAGCGAGCGGACTAAAGGTGGCTCCCGAAATCTCTGTCCATTTGCTGCATTTTCTGCATTTCATGGGGTTTAGGCAAAATATCTCACAAGCTGCTTCTCACAGTTGGAAGCTGCTTTTGTTGGGGGGGAAACTAAGAGTTCAATCTTAAAAGCATCATTAATGTTTGAAACCAAGAGACTATTTTGTCAGGTCTGCTTCTGAAAAATGCATTCACTTCAAATACTTAAAGGCATGCAAAAATATATTTCCTTAGTTCTGTTAGTTTTCTTCAGTGCTGGAGGACAGGGATAGGGTTATTCAGAGCTACTTATTGAAACTAAGCATAACTGAGGATGCATTTATTTTAAGGACAAAGGTTTTGAATGAAAAGTAAATGAATAGCATCAACATTTTTACTGATGAGTAAATCACCACTAAATAGATGAAAGCATCTATCTAAGATATCTAACGTACTTTACAAGTTCCTAAACATGTTTTTTCTCCAGTGATCTTCCAGCTTTGTTTTGGTTAGCTTTAGCTAATGTGTGAATTCCAGTTTTAGCCAGTTTTAGCTAATCTCCCAATACTAATTTGACCTAGTTTTAGCTAATTTGTTAATACCAGTTTTTGCTAGTTTTAGCTAAACTAGAGGAGCCTTTGAATTTGGACTGTTGCTATGACATAACTAGCCTTCAAAATATAAATTGGACACATCAGTATCTTTAACTAATCAACTGATTAGTGAAAGATGAACATTTTAGCTGGTTTGGTTTTCTCCACAATTGATGGCTTTGAAAATATTTCTTTCTAGTGTCCTTAAGATTTATGTAATTATTTATATGAAAAGCAAACTTGACATGACAGTACACGTTACAGCAAGATAACTGTATTTATTTAATTGTATAAAGCAAGGAAATGCATTTGAAAATTACATGTAGTCTTTAGAATCTCATGTTAGCGAGGTTAGCATGACTAACTGTATACATTTATTTTTGAGCTTTAAAAATGACCAGCCACTGGTCAGTGCCTAAAGATAATCCAGGTCTGGTAACCATTTGGTTTGACACATCTTTTTATATTTTCTATATTTCAAATTGTTCCTTACTATTGTAAATTTTATCATTACTTCACTGCTTTTCTAAATTTGTTGAATATTTCTCCAGTGTTTCCTTTCTAACCTACACAGCTGTGTTTCCATCAGTTACTTACTTTCTATAGTTGAATGATTTCTCTTTCTCTTTTAATTCCTGGTTGTTTTACCAAAATAACTTGTTTGTCCATTTACTTGGTTTAATATCTGTCCTTAGACACTTTGTGCTACACTACGCCGTATGAAAGATGTTCCACGAATGAAGTTTGATTGGCTGATCTTAGCCGTTGACCAAAAGGATTTCCTGTTTCCAAACTTTGCCCAGTCGACTACTAGCTATCTACTTTTAGTTTTATGGTGAATATATGTCTGTATAATTAAATTTTCTTATAATTTAGTGTCACTGTATTTATGCTGGCTTGAACTGATTTCTGAAAGACTCGTAGAATTAGATTGAAGCGTGCAACAGCAAAAGTCGCCTCCTAATGTCCGAGGTTGGCGGTGCAGACTAGCACGCTGAAGCGTCTCTTTAAAAAAAAAAAAAATTCCCCTGAATCCTGACTCCATCTCCTTGTTGCTGTTTCTGCTTTGAAGCATTTTCCTCTTTTTTCTCCCCCCGCTCCTCATCCTTTACAACGCCTGACAGGTTAATGAAACCACCTGTCATGTTGCAAGCTTCCACGCTTGGTAATTAAGCCCGTGATGGTTTTTGGGAGAAAGGATTTCTTTTTTGTCTTCCTTGATTGGCCCACATTAAACAATAAAAAGGGAGAGAAGCTGCTTGTCAGGTTTTGTTAAATCAGCAGACACCTTCCCTTAGGAAGTAAGAGGGTCAGTGTTTTGACTCATAGTTCACCAAGGAGTCAGTATCCGTTGTTCACTCCAAAGAAAGGCCAAACAGCAGCAGCAGAGCTCCATCTTTCATCAGACGCTTGTTAGATATTACTGAGCTGCCTTCACCATGGTGTTGTTAATTCGCACAGCCTGGCCTGGCGCTGACCGTCACATTCTTTCTGGACTTGACACACACACACACACACACACCCACACGCCGTCAGATCATCTGTAAATTTGGACCACTCTGAAGTTGACCGTGCCAGTACAGGAATTGCGTGCGTTCTCGCCGCACTCCGGCCTCCCTTCAGCCCGACTTGGCCGCACGGAACAAAAAAGGGAACAGATAGGTGTAAAACCTGTGTTGATAGTGTTGGCAAGCAGCTTGATCTCAGCAATATGCTCCGTCACATTCCCAAGTGTTGACTTGTTTCTGCTGCAAGACATCCTTGGTTCAGGCCTGGGTTTTACCAGCGTTGACTGCTGTGGACTGTTTCTTTTTTTTTTTTTTTTTTTCTGTTGCATTTCTGATCAGAGAGGAAGAGAGCGCGTTCTTATTTTAACCTCTGATTGAGTGTAGGTTTGTAAAATCATCAAAACTTCTCTGAAGAGTCAATCACATTTTCCATCTTTTACCCTGGTATTATTGATTAATGAAGCTCTACTTCGTGTAAAAACTGAATATGTCAGGAATCTTTTTGATCTTAATAGGTCTAAGAGATGGGCCAAACAAGCTATGTCTGGCCAGTGCAGATTTCTGCTTGTCGCCTTTTCGTAGGAAATATATGACATAAATGAAAATGGATGTAGTCCAGGTTGTGGTCCGAGTTCATCATCACATATGTGCTTATACACTGAAAATGTTTTGCGTCTGATTTTTTTAGTATTAGACCGTCTAGTCAAAGGAAAATGGGCAGATTTTGAAATCTAGCTGATTTATTGTTGCTTCTCTAATAGGTCTAATAGAAAGGCAGAGCTTGGCCCACCCAGGCGTTTTGAAAAGCTGAATGGTTGCCATGGGAGATTAGGATTTTTCACACATGCATGAAAGAATAAAAGCAACACCCCAGATATGTTTTTGATGAGTGAATAACATCATAACATGATGTAAAGCTAAAAAAAAAAGCAGATTTTTACATGTGAACACTTACACAAAAAAGCAGATAATACTACCCGTTTAAAATTGAAGTCAAAACTAATAAAATAATCACCAGTTAGTAACTCACAAGAAAGAATAAGTCTGCTAGGTTTAACTTTCCATCACATCGAGGTTTTCAGCCTTTTTTCCACTCTCTTTCCCCCCTTCATCACATTCCTCATGTTAACAGACAGCTGTGTGCTACTCTGTACCAGAACCAGTTATGAAATATCGAGAAGCCGAGCCGGACTGTGTCGAGTTTTCGAGCGGAAAAGGAAACGGCTTAAATCAAGAGAAAGGGGGCCACAATTGACTTTAACGCACTTCACTCACCCCTCGGTTCAGCAGGAGGCTGTCTGACCTAAATTCACTTTACCTCATCTGCCTAGACATTTGTTTAGCCTTCTGGGCAAACACTTACACAAATGTAGGAAGGAGAGAGAGAGAGAGGTGGAGGTGGGGGGTGGGGGTTAAGAAGAGAATACATATGCTTGAGTACATCACATGGAGCAAAGTGGAGGGAGGGGTTGGGGGAGAAGCAGAGGCTGCATCCGGACATGTGCAGACGTATACAGCCCTCTAGTGGCAGACTGCAGAGGGACGGCGGCGTGTGAACGCGAGGGCACGCTCTGATTTATGCAGAGCCACTCAGACCGTGAGTGGGAGCGGAGCCCAGCCAGAAGGACCGGGAGCACGCGCACGTTCCTCTGTTTTGACATCAGAATCGTGGAGGGGTGGAAGGGGCGGGGGGTTTGGGTAACAGAGCAGATAAACGTTACCTAACCCCCAAACAAGACGAGTCACGAGCGAAAGCCAGAACAACAGGAGCCGCAGCAGCAGCAGCAGCACGAGCGAATTGAGGTCATAGAATCTCACCATCAGAAGGAAACGAGAGGAATTTTTCTTTCTCTCTTTTTTTTTTTTGTCTTTTTAGTAGCGAACTCATTACAGTGGCCCGGAGGATCTGTGTGCTGTGAAATCATATGCTCCAGTTAAGCTAAACAAGGGCAAGGTATTCCCACATGAAGGCCAGATGAGAATAAGGAAGTAGGAATGCAGACAGACGAGTTGAGGATGGTTTAGTGCTGCTTGGCCCTGGTGTCTTACTCGCGTTCTCAGGTTGTAAATATGCCCCCCCCCCCCCCCCCCCAACACACACGCACACACCCCCACACGTCCGTACACCCACACACACACACACACACACTCCTCATCCCCTCCATCTCTCTACCTCCGAGTGTGTGCACGCGAGGCAAACCTCCAGGGTTCGGAGCAGCGAGCTCATTAAAGGCTTTATTCCACTTCCAGGATCGCGCAGGATTGCAATATGGACATTGTTTACACACAAATGTTGCCCTGGGAATAATGTTTATTTCTATTACCATCTTGGAGGCAGAGGAGGAGGAGGGGGTGCGGGCGGTGGAGGGGTGTTTGGGAGTGTGTGTTGGGGGTGTGGGGGGGGGGAGGTGAGGGCTTGTCTGCACACATTGCTTTTCATGAAATACAGCCTCTCCAGGAGTGCTTTGAAGAAACGGCCGTTTTTCAAACCGCTTTCTTCTCCCGCCTCGGGTCGTACATCAGCCCCCCACCTCTCTTCTTGCCCTCCTTCAACCCCTCCGGTGCCACTCCATCATGTAGCCAGGATCTTATCAGGAGGCTGCTTTACGTAGCAGGGAGAACTACCCTCGTTCCGACGGGAAACAGCGTTTCCCGCTCATTAGCATGTAAACTATAAATGTCAGTGCGCGTGAGACGCAACCGGAGCGAGGGGGCGTGGGGGCGGAGGGGATGGGGTGCTAGGTTTACCTCGGCCGAGCGGTCACATAAGTGTCATTTTAAACGGCAGGGCCCCCGCGAGCGCATCTGGGAGGCAGCGCGTGACGCAGCGCAGTGTTGCTACACACCCGGAGCTGTGTTTGGAAACACTGAGGCAGCTTGCTACTACGGCGGGGGCCAATGGGAGCCACTGAACCGTGCTCTGTTTAGCCCAGCCAAGCGCACAGACAGAGGGAGAGGATGGGGGAGCGGAGCGGAGGGGTGGGGGTGGGAGCGATGCAGAGATCCAGGAAATGCCTGAGCGAGAGGCTGCGACAGCGGGGGCCCATCAGCTCACTCACACACGGCCTCATCAGGCCACACATTGATCACCCTCCCATGATACACCCCTCCCCCCTTTAGCAGCGCCGCCGCTTAGAGAGCTAGTCGTTATTTATGAAATATTGAAATAACAAATGGCCTCTCTGGGCAGATATTAAGAAGAGAAATGCCACAGATAAGTCAGAGGCGGGCGTCAGCCACATCACCCCCCCACCCCCCACACCCCCACTAGCGGGCTGCCTGCCCAGTCGCCTGGCTGCAGAAAACCTGCAGTCATCACAAAGTGGAAATATTTACAGCGCTCGCTCTTGCATAAGCCAGGATGGAGTGAGGGAGAGAGCGGCTGAAAAATGACTGTGTTTGTGTTTGGAGGTTGAGGGGAGGCGCTAATCAGATTCCTTCAGCTTCAGAGGCATTTAAGGACAGCTCAGGCAAAGGCCTACTGTGTTTGTTGCAGAAGCAGAGGGTGCGCCGGCGAGATTCAAATCATACGTTCCACGTTAGAAGATGTTGACTGAAACCTGCTAGAAATCTGAAGCAGCTTTCAGTTTTTGTCCTCCTCTAATCTGGAGGAAACTTCTAGAAAACTACAAAGCTGCTGAAACACTGAGTTCCTTTAAATCAAGGGTAAAAACCCACCTGTTTACAGCTGCCTTTAGTTCATAGTAACTTGAACATTGACCAACATATCTGATGTGTATTGACTTGATGATTTTGATGATGGCATTTGACAAAATGTAATGTTTGCAAGCGTCATAATTAGTTACGATGCTGTGTTTTTATGATGTAAAGCCCTTTGAACTGCCTCGTTGCTGAAATGTGCCGTACAAATGGACTTGACTGTCAGCCAGTCATTAGACGATTAGAGGCCTTTGTTGCGTAACTGTGTGTGTGTGTTTGTGTTCGCAGAACACTCTGGAGACCTGCAACATCTGCAGTAAGCCGATCATGGAGCGCATCCTGCGGGCGACGGGCAAGGCCTACCACCCTCACTGCTTCACCTGCGTGGTGTGTCACCGCAGCCTGGACGGGATCCCCTTCACCGTGGACGCCTCCAACCACATCCACTGCATCGAGGACTTCCACAAGTACGCAGCCCGACTGGTCCCAGTGCAGCATTCATTCCTCTTAGCAGGGTGTCCGCGCAGCTTTAAATAATCTTTAAAAGTCTTAAACTCACGCATCCAAGATTAACACCTTCAAATGTCTTAAATTCATTTCTTTTTATGTTTGCCTTAAATATGCTAATCACAGGTCTTACATTTTGCTCTTGCGGGGCTATTCAATCTTTTATTTATTTCGTGGGACTTTTCCGAGTAGGTACGTCAGGAGACTACGTAGGCGTTTCTAAAGGAAAGTATTTCTCAAAGACCCGATTGGATGAGGAAGCTGAAGCGTTACACGATTGGACGAGCACATCATCCTGGCTGTTTGTCAAGGACCACACCTGATTGGACAAAATTAACGTCTGTCATTTGACTTTTCTTTTTCTAAATATCGCTAATTTACTTCTCTGGCATCAGGCTTTGATTAATTTATTTAGTTTCACGAGCTTCCTGTTGTAACCGAGCGTTTCAGAAGACGTAGATGCAACGGGAAGCAGATTGTGTTGGCCCGCCTGACATCAGCGAATTCCCATGACAATTTCTTCCGCCTATCTTAAGACGGAGCTTCCGGTTACAATTCAAAATAGGAGCGTCAACATAAATCAAACTGTTTGGATAAAAAGTCGTGGTTTTTCAGAGACGTTTGTAACTGTGGAGGTCTAATTGTTGACATTTTGCCATTTCATTAAAGAACAAAATCCATTTTGGTTAATGAAATAATGTGAAAGTAGTTAAAATCAAAATAATAAAGAAATACAAAATAAAATGATCTCTTGTGGCAACCAGTCAGCTGCACAAAACACTTCCAAGCAGAGCTTCTTCCTCAAAAAGGTAAACATATAAACATATTTACAGACAAAGAACATTTCTTTCTTAAATGCAAAGTGTTTTTCTACAGTTTTGACTTATTACTGCTCTGAGTATGGTGAGTCTGTCTACCCAGTGAATTAGTTGACGATCATTTCAATAATCGATTCATCCTGATTAATCCGATTAATCGTTTCAGCCCAAAGCAATTCTTTGAAGTTTGTTGGTATGAAGTAACAAAATGCAGAAGGAATATTAGTACATGCAGGGAATCACCTGTGATTTTGTTTAAAAATGTTGCTTCTGAATGTGGGACTTTTTTTTCTCTCAAACATTCATGACCTGAAGCCCTGACCAGCTCCTCGCTGCTCCGCCCGCCGGACGTTCCAAACACTGCCAGAGTATCTGGGTCATTTTCTCGTCAACATTTAAACACAGAAACCCTTCGTAACGCTCCGACACGTCGCTAGCTGCCAGTAGTGCAGGATCTCCGACTTCCTTGAAGGGAATTACGGTCAACGTTTTGAGAAAGCCATGTGATCCTTAGATGACATGAATTTAATGGCGCATTCCTGTCACTGTATCAGACATCAGTTAATTGCGTAAGCAGCATTTTTACCAGAAATGTTTTTCTCCTCAGTGACCAGAAGGGAAACCGCTGGCTTTCAGTCTGCGTGTGTGTGTGCGTGTGTGTGCACACAATGTGGCACGCTGTGTATTTTCACATAGCATGTATGACCTCATCAGCCGGGCCTTTGTTTCGAGGAATCTTCGAGCCTCGGCCCGTGCTGTTGCTGCACGGCCGTGGTTCCCCCACAGCCACACCAGAAGCCTTTACTTCCTGACAGATACTGAATGACAATCTGGAATAGAGGAAGCGTTCGCTTCACTTCTGGTCACTGAGCGGGACCTACATTTTCAGACAGTTTTTTTTTTTTTTTTTTTTTCAGATCCTCATTGCTATTGTTAGAAAAACTTCTTCTCCGCAAGGCATTTCCAGAGTTACACTCGTGAAGGTTTGTTCTGTAAATGAGGCTCTGAATGTTTGCTGCGCACAGTCGGTAAACGGAGCAACTTTTTTTTTTTAAAGCTACAGAGTGAAAAGCACCTTCTGTGCCGTCTGATTTGTGGGAATATTTCCACATTGTTTCATTGTTGGTGAACAATGAATTACTGAGTTTCAAGAGAAAAGAAAACAAATGTATGCTAATGTACAAGGATTTGTCCTTTTTAAATCCTGTAAAGCAATAGTTAAGCAAAGAAGAAAAAAATTTGTCTTAGCTGAATTCTACTGATTTCCAATTTTTTTTCTTTTTTGCATTTTGTCACAAAACAACCCCAAAGCTGTGTGTATTTTATTGTAATTTTCCGCAGCACACCAACACAAAGTAGGGGAGAGTTGCTTGGAAAACTCTAATTAATTGTTTCATCTGCATTCAGCCACTCAGGGTTAATCCTTTGTTTCCACTGTAATTACAACTGCAAGTCTCTTTGAAGTACATGTGTTTAAAGTACATGTGTCATTAGTACATTTAAACTAGTGGTGGAATGCTACTGAACAGTTTAATTAAGTTAATTGCAGGGTCTGCAGTTAATCAAAATGAATCGTATTTGAATTGAAAACTACATCTCAACAAAATGAACATTTTCAATTCAAAACCCATTTTGCTCTTAAATGGGTTTTGTTGCTCAACAACAAAAATATTTCTTGTTTGGTTATTTAGGTTATTCAGCCATCAGGTTGGCAAACATTAGCGTTGGGGACGTCTTTGTCGCTGCTACATGGTTAGCATTGAGATGCTATTGTATGCTGGAATAGCTTCGCTGATAGTTTAACTAACTTGCACACAACAATCGTCTTTTATAGCGTCCCATCAGATTGTTTTTTTGAACCAAAAATGAACCTCTAGTGGGCTGAGAGAAGCGGCTCTGTCCTGTATTGCTTGCGCATCAAATTGACGGGCGTATCAGAAACACAAGAGTACAAAGGTTCCTGCTTGGGGATTTTGTACCCAAAAAAAAAGAAAAGTAATTCAATGACTTTTTTTTTTTGAAATGCACTACAAAATTCATGTAATTAGTTGAAACTGACATGTTAATTTTAAACCATTTCATTGTAGCTCTGACTGCACAAGTGCATCTGAATAAATTAGAAAACTATAGAGAAGTGAATTAAGTTCACTGAGTGAATCCCATTGTTTAGATCAGCGACACAAACACTGATGTTTTCAAGGCTTTATTTCAGTTAATTATTACTTTTTTTTTTTTTTTGCTTACATCGAATGAAACATTTAAGATCAGAATATTACATCAGGCCACTAAAGTTGGATTATATTAAGGGGGTATATGCATAAAATAGAGTTTTATTTGTAGAAGGTTTTTCACGCCCCACACATCACCTCCCTTCATGTTTACAATCATTCACTCCTTTGTGTTGGTCTGTTGAGTAAAATCCCAATGAGATACACTTTAGTTTGTAGTTTTAACAAGAGGTGTGAATCTCAGAGTTTCAGTTCGTGCTTTATCATCATCATCACCATCATCATCATCATGTGCTGCTGTTCTGAGCTCCTCTCCGCTGTTTCTCACAGGAAGTTTGCTCCGCGCTGCTGTGTGTGCCACGAGCCCATAATGCCGGCGCCGGGCCAGGAGGAGACCGTCCGCATCGTGGCCCTGGATCGTGACTTCCACGTGAAGTGCTACCGCTGCGAGGTACGTGTGTGTGTGTGTGTGTGTGTGCTTTTCTTTGCCAGGTATCCGCAGCGTGAAGCCGTCAGCCTGAACTCGCAAGCTCGTCCCCGAGTCACCCTTTTCAAGGAGAGACGAGTGAATCATCGCTCTTCTTTCCAGCTCCGAAATAACTTTCGCTCTCTCCCAGGCGACGTTCACGAACTCACACAGTAACCAGTCTGTCAGAAGCCCGCACGATTAGCCGATAAGTGCCGCCGAGACAATGTGTGCCTGGCTGAAGGAGACGGAGTTCATCACGTTGTCAGAGAGCCGCGCTGGTGCGAGCGCGCGGCGCTGCTGGCAGATGGAAAGGTCAGAGGAAAGCAAGGCAGATTAGTTCAGCTGAAGAGGCTCAACAAGAGAAGAAGTTTGTCACCAGGGAGCCAGAAGAGGATGGAGGAGACGGCAGGAAGGAGGGAGGCAGAGGTCGACTGTAGGCTTTAGTCGCAGACAGTAGGGATGTTAATGACAACTCTATCCTCCTTCTACTTCCTGAACAAAATAAAACTGAAAAATGACTTTTTTTTAAGCAAATAGGAAACAGTTTTTCCCATGGAATTGATGTGCATGTCACTGAATGTTGATATATTATCGATTTTAGTAGCTGACTTCAAAAACATATTGTGTAGATTCAGTACTCACAGACGTATAGTTCAGGTTTTGGGTTTTCATTCACTCTAATAAACTCAGTCTGTGCGTAATAAACCCAGAGAATACACAAGATTCACTTCTTTGCATTGAATTACTGATAAAAAAAATGAAGTTGTCGTGTTCTAATTCTAGAGGAAAGGTTTTCTTCACAGCAGGAAAGGATGTGCTTTATCATAAATATAGCTGCAGCGCTCGTTTTTTGTGCACCTATGCGGAGGTCCTTATAGGACTCAGGGTGTCTGTTGTCTTTTCGTCATTAGAAAAGGTCAGCTGAGGTAAACCTGGAAGCTTCCCTCCAGTCCTGCTGCTCCGATGTTCTCCGACGCGATCAAAGATGGCAGACGTTGCTCTGCACTCTGATATAAACGGACAAGGATAAGACGTGATTCATTATGCTGTCATAACATAGCTAGGTCTTTTCAGGAAACACTTTTTTCTTTTCCTCATAATGTTGTCAAAAAACAGCGGAGAAGGCCAAGGTGCTGCACAGTGAATGACAAAAAAAGGCAAATTGAAAATCCAGTCTGTAAATGCTGCCAAGGTTGCAGAAAGATTGAACTGACTGACAAGTTCAGTGCACTCTTTAAACGCTGCTTACACTGTAAAACTGAATCACGATAACAAGCACGCGTCAGGTTTCTGAGTATGTATAGGTTTTTGAGGGGAAAAACTGGAGTGTGGAGAAGCATTTTTTTCACTGACTTAAATTGTCAGATTTAATAACTAGATTAACACGATTAATTCTAGTTGTTCAATGCCAGAATCAGGAGAGAGAAGTTTTGAATCTTACTCCCTTTTGCCTTTAAAATGTATGTTGGGCAAACATTTTCAACGTCCTCACAAGTTTACTGGAATCTATATTAAATATTAACTATGTATTTCCCAGCCACATAGTGGCATGTTTTAACACAATCAAGTAACTAAGTTACTATCAGTTGTTGTTTTTCTGTATGTATATCAAACACTGACTTCACATCTGACGCCTTGAAACTGGCCTCTGTCTCTTTAAGATCCACCTATCCTTTCTGACACTCCGCCTCATCACATCACCGAAGAACACAAAGTGTGGACCGAAGAAAAGTGTAGCTTATTCTACCTGCTGTACATAAAGCATCATCAAAATCAAAGCAGCAGAATCTTTTGAAAACATATCTAGGAACGCCAGCTAAGTTTGTAGACAAACTCGTAAAAGAAAACAAACCCTATTTGTTATAATCTGTCTAGCAGATTATTTCTATACATTTTGCAATAACGTCTGGGACAGTTTATCGTCCAACAAAATGTATCATCCCAACAGGCCTAGTGGTTCGTATAATGAGCTCAGCAAAAGTGCAGTTTGGTGTTTGGTGTTTAATTGTTGCTGCCACTAGTCTGATGAGCTCAGCAGAAGACGTAAGGTCCAGGGCGGAGGTTTGGGTAAATGGGAGGAGCTTTGTGAAAGCAAGTGTTTAGGCTCACCCTGAATGGTGGCCAAACACTTCCTGGAGTTCGAGTCATCTTCCTAACAGTGAGCGTGTGTCTTGCAGGGCTGCGGCTGTCTGCTGTCTGAGGGGGACAACCAGGGCTGCTACCCTCTGGATGGACACGTCCTCTGCAAAAACTGTAACACCAGCCGCATCCAGGCGCTCACCGCCAAGGCCACCACTGATCTCTGAGCAGCCAGCCCAGCCAGCCGCCCCGCTCAGCTCCACTGTGATTACCCAGCAAGCGCTCTCTTCCTTCCTCCTTTCATTCCCACATACCCATCCATTGAAGCTACACACACAGACACACACCTGTATATCCCTCTGTATTTATGTTCACCTTAAGATACGAGAGACGGCATCACGTGTTCACCTTCGACATGTAGCACCGACGCGGTACAACGACTGCAGGGAAGCTTTGTGTTATTGAGCTTCGCTTTAAAGCCAGCTTCTAGTTACAGGAAGTGAGCTGCTGCCTTTCATATTCAACCTATCAGGTATCAATCAGAAAATAATACATCCCCCAGTGTTATTATAAGTCACCATCTGTATGGGCTTCATTTAAGTCAGGCTGCATGAGTTTTTGTTATTCATCAACCCAAATGCTTTTCTGTCAGACTTCCCTCTTAAGATCCAGTCAGATCCACCCAGCAGGTGAGGTCATGGTTGGAGATGTTTGGGTGTGTGTGTGTGTGTGTGTGCGGGTGTGGGTGTGTGTGTGTGTGGCTGAATGCTGGCCTTTTTTTTTCTTTTTCTCTTCCCCCCCGAAGTGTTTCTAAAATTCAGTGCAGAAACACCAAACATTAGGGGATAAAAACGACGAGTCGAATTCAACCCCACCGCCGCATGAACCGACACCAAAGACCCGGCGATGAACCTCAGCGTTTCCTGTTTCCTTGGTTTAATATGCAAGTGTGCTAAATGCTGTTTACTCTCAGTACAATCAGTTCCTCTGTCGGGAACAAAACGTTTGGTGCCTTTATGGCCCATTATTTTCCGACTCTCTGCTGTATTCAGTAGGTTACCTTCAAGTGGCCTAAACGGTAAAATCATCCCACTTCTCTTCAGATGGAAGCAAACTTCTTTATATATATGTGACTGTAGAACCGCCCCCTGTATTTTAAGAGAGTTTTAAGAGATAAAAATGAATACACTCCTATGCAATTTTCAACATTAAGTGCATCGACACTTTAGACAAATTAAATGATGAATAAGGAAATATTTTACGTGTACATATTGGAATTTAAGTGTCCTTATAGCAAAACCTTAGACCCACGCTGATGTCGGTACGCTGTGCTGTATGTCGGTATTTAGCCTCAGCTTTTATATGTAGTGTTAGTTTAAAGTTGTTGGGAGAACAAGGGACCAAGAAAGATTTCCTGAAAAGTTTTTTTTTTTTTTTTTTTTAATCACCATCTTTAATGTGCCAGATGAACAATTGGTTTCTTCTTTCTCTTCAGCCTAATTGCTCCAGTTGCAGTTGTGAGTATTTATGACGGGGAGTTCACGGTGCCGTGTGAAGTTTGAAACAGTTTTTATTTTGTTGGCTGAGTGTTGTTTCCTAGAGGGGGATGATCGGGTTCGCTGATAAGTGATCGTAAATCAACAATTAAAGAAGCAATCCTGATGAGTGACACTAGAGCGTCCCGACGGACGGCTGACTGGAAAACTTCACAGGGTGCCTTCAAGCAGCAAACACCGGGGGAACTAAAGACCAATAAAAGCCATTTTCTGATTTAATTCTGGAAAAACACTTCAACTATAGTATTCTCTTTTCTTATTGTTTCTTTCACCTATTATATGTTCTAAATGGCAACAAAAAACGTCTCTCTGCAGTGCATATGGCGTTACTGTAGATGGGATTAGGCCGTGGCGATATCGTTACCATGGGAACACTTTGGAAATAACTCTGCTAGTGAGACTTTTACTTAACTCCCGAGTTCTGCCTTGATTTGGCTTTTCCTTAAAAAAATAAAATAAATAAATAAACCCTCAAAAACAGCATAAACTCAGAAATTGACATGTGAGGCTTCTCGATGTCGGGGTGAGAAGGCGGCAGGTCGGTGGACAGAATGAAGCGCCTCAAGCAGGAAGGAAGCGACGGCCGCTCCTCCGAAAGGTTAGGCAACCTGAACCCCCGGTTTCCTTAGGGAGTTCTACGTCAATATTAGGGCCCTTTTCTTTTTTTTTTTTCCCCCGACAACCAAGTTCTTCGTCGCATAGAGAAACCAAACACACTGCGACGTTTTGGTTTATAAGTGTCCATGTTGCAGAGCTTTGAGACACGGCTCGCAGTCAACTAAAATCTCCCTTTATTTTAAACCCAAACTTCAGAAATCTGAACTATCCCTTTAAAATGAAGAGGAGTTTTCTGCTTTTCAGTGTGAACTAAATCATGCCTGCACGTCTGTGTCGGCTGTAAGAGCAGGTTATCTACAAAGTGTCCTCATGTCTTATATGTTCTCACTTCCTTTAAGCATTATATAGTTTACAGTGCGACACGAGAGCTCTGAAAGAGACGCTGTGAAGATTGGTGGTCTGTTCTTATTCTTCTGTTGTCGCCTGTAAAAAGTGCCTTTTATCAGAGCAGCATCAGATCACCATGCCGTACGTCTGATCCAGCCGTGCCTCAAAGATTTGGCCTTGTTTACTTGTTTTCTAGCCAAAGTAAATACAGTTTTTTCTAGTTTTGGACGCTTCGGGCCGCAAGCAGCTGATTTTTTAATTATTTTTTTTGTGTTGATCAGAGTAAATTCTTCCAGCCTGTTGTCAGACCAAAGCGTCTGGTCTGAATCTGCAGACAGGGGGCCGTCATGTAGTCCTGTATTTCTTTTCCTTCTTTAATAAAAGCTTTGCAAAAGCATTGTGTCTCCTTGTTTCTTTTTAGTTTTCCCTCTAGCGTTCTTAATTATCCTGAAGAAAAAAAAAAAAGTGTGCTTGGTTTGTTTGGGGGTTTTTTAATGTTTTTTTTTCTGATCCGTGTCCAGCAGGCCCCAACCGCCCTCCCCTGCCGCTTGTTAACACTTGGCCTTTTGACCCGCAGCCCGTCGGATCGGGCCGGTTAATGAGCAGATTTTCGCCGTCTGCTCGTCGTGTTCCCCTGGATTCTGCCTGCGACCTCCTGCTCAGGCATCCTGCAGACTAAAGAGGCTCCTTTAGTACAAAATGAAACCGCTTCACGTCTTTCAAGAGTCACTAAAAAAAGCCCTCAGTGGACACAAACACTCGCTCTCACACTTTGTTTTGAACATCTGAATGAACTGATCTGAGAGAAATCCGACAACTTTCATCTGCTACGACGCTTTAATTAATTAATATATATATATATATATAATATGTGTGTATATTACGCAGACTCCTTTTTTTTCCCTAGTAGAGAAGTAGCCGACACAATCAGGAAATGCACTCGGCGATAAAGTTTGCACACTGCTTAGGTCAGCATGATGGGCTTGTTAGAATAATTTAAAGACCCATTTTTTTATTTGTTTATTTTTTTATTGCTGTTGCCCCTTCAGGCGCTGCTTGATTTAATCCCTTTCGTTTGTCATCTTTACTCGCAGGGTTTCGTTTCCTCCTGCAGACAGAGGCGGCGATCGGAACCGTAAGGACGGGGGGCCGCGGTGGGGTCGTCTGGGGGCCGACGGGGGAATATGAGATTAAAATCCAGCCTCGTTTATCTCCAGCTGACCTGCTGCTCACTTTAAATGCAGCGGTTACGTCACAGAGCTGTCCGTGATGTAACCGCTGTGCTAGAAGTCTGTGCCAAAAACAAAGAATTCCCAAAACACGTTTCCGTCTTAAATTTAGTCAAAGATAAATAAATAGATAAAATAGAAAATGAATAAAAATGTGTCCTGGCTGTGCACTTTTTCTAATCTTAATTGTTTTAAATATCTAAAACCATCTAAATTCCAATTTTCCATCCACTCAGTTTTGACATTTCTACTATTATTCGGGATATTACTAATGACTACAGTAATATTTTTTCAGTAACCGTAACGATGTTTCACTTTCCAAAAATCTGAACGTAAAATAAACAAATTTTCTGCTTTTAAGTGTGAACAGGAGAGCGTTGACCTCTTTCTCTGCTAGGAATCTGTAAAAAATAAAAATGAAAGAAATCCCCAAAGCAAATATTTGACTTAAATTAAAAAAATAACTAAAAAACAAATAAAAATGTGTCCTAGTTATGTACTTTAAAAACACTGAGTTGTTTTAAATACCTAAAGTCCACTTTAATACAAACTGAGTTTTGACATTTCTATTGTAGTGAAATCTACAGTCAAAAATCTGAATTATCCCTTTAAAAAAAAAAAGTAGTTTTCTGCTTGTAAGCATGAACTAAGTGTTCCTCTGACACAAACAGGGGAGTGTTGACCTCTTTCTGCTAGGAATCTGTAAAATTTCCTGGTGATGTTTTTTTTTTTTCCCTAAACATACTGGAGGATATAATCTGAGCATCCGAGAGAGAGAGAGGGAGAGATGAGCCTCCAGCGGATGAGCCGCTGACTTGCTTTACTGCACATAAATCTGCTGTTTACAAACAAATTGATGAGTGATGGACCCTCCAGCCAACATGATGTACCCTCCAATTTCTTCCTCTGCATATAAGAAATCCGCCGCAGAGTCTCCGGGGCCCGCTTTGGCAATTTCTTGAATGTCTCCCGTCTAATGCGCAGACTGGCGGGCCTGAATTATTTACCGGGAAGCCCCGAGATGAGCGCGAGGCAGCAAAACGGGGGCCGCTATCGTGCATAATCTCGCGCACTCCGATTTAAATGAAGCTGTCATCCGGGTCAGATTTACATAACATTACAATGTAGGCCGACTTAGCGGCACTCTGAGCTTAATGTTATTAGCTTTTAAGTGAGTTCCCACTGTGCATTTGCATCGGGAGCATTGATTTTTTTTTTTTTTTTTGGTGCGTCCTTGACTTGGCTGAAGGCGGTGATGTAATCACGGAGGCAGGGTTGCTCTCTGTTAGACTGAAACTCGCCCGGAGGACTGAAGAATCCGAGCCGTCCCAGGGTGAGCGTCACATGAAAGCGGCTGGCTTCTGCTCTGCGGACCGAGAGGATCCGGCGTCCAGCGGAGGGACGACTCGGAGTTCAGCCGCCCGTCGGTGAGAAACCACCGCTGAACCAGACTCTGACAGAACTGAAGCCCGCTTCCTCTTTGAAACAAGTCTGGGGGCGTCGTAAGTCAATCATAAGTTATCAATATTCATGTTCATTGGCATTAACCGGGCTGCGTTGTCACGATGACACATTTTACTGGACGATAAATTGTCCCAGAAGTTATTGCAATAAACGATAATATTGTTGAGGCCATTTTCAAGTGATGTTATAGTAATGGCATGATAATGCAAGAACACATCAACAAACATCAACAAACTTTAATTTCTAATGAGCGTTTAACACTGGAAGTGGAAGAGATTTTAAATGTATAATAAATGAACTAAACAGCTGAAACGACAAATAAAATGGATGCCGAAGTCTTTGTAAACAAAGTCGTCCTTCAAACAAGCTAGCTGAAACCAGAGAACCAGACTGCAGACGTTTGTTATCTAGATTTTGGCAGGAAGTCTGAGACACATGCAACAAGTAATCATTGAGCTTATTGTTTTACTTCATCAGCCAATTAATTGATTTATTGCTTACTGCAGGCAGGCAGCCAGCGTGTTGAGTCCTTTAGAAAGGTTTACAGCACAGATGTCCAAAGTGTGGCCCTAGGAATTTTATTATTTTTTTCCCTAACAGCAGTTCAAGAATGGTAGAAATGTGACCCTCCAGCATATGGAGTCGATGCAGTTGGACACTTTTTGCTATTTGTTTTCAGATGAGATTTTCATGGCAAGTTTATATCTTCTGAAAGGGGCAGTATTATGTAAAATGAACGTTTTTTTATTGCCTCATCAAAAACATACCTGAAGTGTTGCCTTGTTTCTTTCATGCATGTTTGAGAAATTCTTTAATCTCCCGTAGCAACCATTCAGCTGTGCAAGACAGCTGGTTGGACAAGGTGCTGTCGTCGAGCGCAGCTCCTCCGCAGAGCTGCAGTTTCTGAGCTACCAATTCCCCTCTCAGCTCCTTCAGACTAGCCAGCAGCAATTAGCAAACACCTGGTGGAACGGCACATCTGCTGAGCTCATTATAGGAACCACTTCTCAGTGCAACACTAGTAAAAAAAAAAAAGAAAAAAGTTAAACTTTTGATAAAGGAATGTTGTGATGATGTGCTGAAGGATGCATGTCAGAAAGCTCAAGAGTTTCTTAAAGAGACAGATGCCCAATATCAAAATGTTAAATTATTAGGTCAAATTTTGTTGAATATATTTGATATGTAAACATAGTTATTTGATTGTGCTATAAAATGCCACTATGTAGCTGAAAAACACAATACTGGCCCTTTAAATGGAAAATGTTAAGCACAACACAGAATTTTTCTTTAATTAGCCCTTTTTTTCATATAGAGTCATGCCACAAACATCCAGTGACCTTTTTCCTCAGAAGGCCATGTGGGCTCACCCACTGGCTAAACGCAGCGAAGGTTTTAGGAGGAAATTCTCATTTTTGTTGCTGGAAATGAACTACAACCATTTTGTAGACCAATAAAATAATAAAAAAACAACAACAATTGAGCCAATAAGTTAAATTACCGTAAGCATTAAGGCAAATGTCACACTGTTCTGCTTTACTAAAGTATTTGTTTAATTTATTCTTGTACAAGTAAAGGAGAAAGAATAAACAATAATATTCTTTTAGCATCTTTAATTGGAGAGAAAGATTTGATTTCTGCCTTTGAGGATTTTCATCTTGAGGATTTTGAACCTTCGTGCTACTGGAACGTTCTCCATTGTTCTGTTTTCTCCATTTGATGGATAATAACTCTGTGGTTCGATGGAATCCAGAAGACTTTAGTTTCTCTCTTGTTTTTAAATTTCTTTATAGTGACGCATGATGTGTTTGCATTTTGAGGGGTTTTTTTTTTTTGCAAACTGTCGTTGGTATTAACACTTATTTAATGATTTAAAATCCAAAACAGGAAGCAGAGACTTTTTTCTTTTTTTTTTTTTTTTGGGCCAGATGGTCGGGGAAAGTTGTTCTAGCTGATGAACTCTTTAGCGTTCACACACTTCCTGTCCTGCTTTGCTCATCCTCCCTGGCAGCCTCTCTAACAGGTGTCACAGCAAAAATACAAACGCTTGCTCTCAAGGAAGAACATTTTGAGCAAACGACAAAGATGACAGATGGATTAGTGCTGATATGTGGAGCAGGTTAGCCTTCTGCTTGTAATTTTTTTTTAACATACGCAAGGTGCGGCCACAAAGATTTGGGTGTAACAAAACACCGTGTGCCATGACGGTTCTGCACGAGGCGGGTTTCACCTCGTAGAATCTGGCAGAGCTTACTACCAGAATGAGCTTACTACGGATGAGGTTTGGGGCATGTGAGCGGAGACGGACCCTTCCGAGCAGGACATTTTTTACATTTAGTGTTAATTACAGTGGCTCATTTGTTTTGGGACCAGAATATGAATGTGTTTTTCCTCAGATTTGGAGGGACCTTTCAGTGTGTTTCCAGCCCCCTCACACTGAAAACAAAGGACATTTGCCTAAAGTGCCAGGATTTCTGGAAGCGCCGCTGCTTCGCCAAAGGGCAGTCTATTCTTCGCTAACAGAGAACCATTTGAGGCACCCTGCCGCGTGTTACTAAGTTACAGTTATACAACACTCCCAGAGAAATCAGTCTCCTGGTTGTCGTCTTATTCATACATCCGCATACTCCCACACACACACACACACACACACACACACAGTGTACCGCATTCAGTAAAAATAACACTTCAATTCATCGCTCAAATCAACATTTGTCAATGTGAGGTTTCTCTGCTCCTCGAGGTTTACGATGGCCTCTAAATGTACTTTTTCCTCATTGAATAACTTTTTGTTGTTGATTTGAACCAGAAATGAACGTATTACTTCAGTGATAAGTAAGCATCCTCTGCATTGGGCATTGCTGGACCTACACAAACCAGAGTGGAAGACAAATGAATCATGACAAAATGCTTGTGTGTCCTGCAAACGTAAGTGTGTTTTACTGCGATTTTATCCGACATACCGACACAAAGAAGCGTGTAACTGTGAAATGGTATGCAAACGCCAGCCAACAGTACGGCTATTCACCTATTTGCAACTGAGAAAAATGTGCAAACACAAATATTGAGGGGTCCACTGTGCTGTCGTTGGGTCCTTATGGCATTTCCATTTCATCTAAAAGTCCTGCAAAGAAGAATCCTAGAAAACTTGTTAATGTCTCAAAATCCTGCTAGAAAACTGAAAAAATATTTTTTATTGTTAATTTGCCACATTTAAAACGTTTCCTGTATTTTCGTTGTGTTGCTTGAGCTAACAGGACACAGAGTTCATCATTGGTTTCATCATTTGTTGCTTATGATTTTTTTCTCACAGTGTAATGTGTTGAGTTATTGCTTGCATCTTGTTACAGATTCTTGTTCCAATGAGCCTTTTAAAAATGTGCCACTCTTCTCTATTCTCAACAGAGGAAAATGAATTTGACTCTTTGACATCACAGTTTAAATGCATTCTGAACTTATCGATTGTGTGTGTGGCCCGTCTCTCTCTTATTAATACAAACCAACGCGTATCGGAGGTGAGAACCTGCGCTAGACCCGCTCGCCGTTCGCCACTCTCTCCCCCGTACGCCGCTCGCTGTCGGGGCCGACCCATTGATATGCAACACATGAGGAAGCGTTCAGATCCTGGCTAAATCCGGAGACTTTACTGACTTAATGTAGGTGCGTCTCCGCAGCTCCACTGGAAGGCAAAGCAGTTCTCATGATTTAAAGCCTTCTTTGAGCTGTCACCTCTTGACCTAAGAGTAAGCAGCAGAGAGCCGTCTGTGGATTTAATGCAATACCTTGTGTTTCAGCTTGAACTCTTATTCTCACACTAAAGCAGGCCAACTGATTAAGCCAGCCGAGGTTATCTGAATACTCGAGCAGCAGGCACAAAATGAATAACTTTGTTTCCTTGAGAGTTGGTTTTTTTGCAGTTTTGCTTGGACGGGCTTGGGTAAACTTTTAATGGGTATGCACAGATGTGAAGCAGCGGAGATTGTCATGATCACAAACAGAGGTTATCTCAAGGTGGCGCAAACAGTGACTGAAGAGAATCTTTCGGAAAACTGTACTAGCATCCCTCGCGGATCTGACTCTGTTGACGATGATGACTTTCAGTAGACAAAACTGTTGCTTTGGTTAACAAGATGTTTTACAAACCTAAACAGAAATGTTTATTGTCACATTTTACCTGGTCTTTCTGTGGTATATCAGGACAAAGCAGCGCCTAGTTTTGAAGCGTAAGGGGGAAAAAATGCATCGTCTACCATTGGGTCTCCAAAGGGAGGCACCCTCATCCTGACCTGATGGCCAAACCACCTTAACGGACTTCTTTTAATTGAGAGAAGCACCCACTCTACTCTGAGCTCCCCTCCTGTAGCCTACTTTTACGGCATGAACCCATGAAGACAAGCACTGCACTACTCAAGACCAGGATTGTGGAACCAAAGAAGCCATGGAGTTGAACTCAGCAGGGTCCATATAGCTCTGCATAAATATACAAAGAGTCAGAAAGATCCTGAAAAGGTTTTGGAGAGCCCCTAGTTGTTGAGATGATGTGGCATATCCTTAAACAGGCTATTAATGCTCAAAATGATTACTAAAGAAGTATTATTAAAATGGGAAGAAACGTCATCACGCGTCTAACCAAAAGCCGTAGAGCTCTTAGTATGAGACATCATGAAATAACTTTCTGGAAGTTATTTCACCCCTGACCCCCATCGTTCTTGGATATCTATTGTTCATTTCCAACAATCCACTTGTGGATTTGAGAAACGGCAGGGTGGAGGCATGGAGCACTCAATGTCTGCGTAATGTCTTCAGTTTGCACTGCTGTCTTCAGAGAACTCCTGTGCCAAGAAGGAGGTGGTCTCCTCAGCCGCTCTCAGGTCCCACCGGTGTATCACGACTTCCACCAAGTTTTCAGTAAGTCTAAAGCTCTCTCTCTCCCTCCTTACCGCCCATGTGATTGTGTTATTGATCTCCTTCCCAGGGCACCATTACCATTCAGCCGATTATATGACCTGCCCAAACCAGTGAGAGAGATCATTGAGGACATAAATTATTAGCAACTGGGATCACCATAAGGAGCAGGTTTTTACTTTGTTGGAAAAAAGGATGGATCACAACAACGTCGTATTGATTATAGAGGGATTAATCAAAAAAGAACCTGGTAAGGCGATGGACCTCCTGACTGGCTTTGTGTTGCATCATCTATCAGATCTTGTCTTATTCCCTGGGCCCATGCCACAAAGTTTTCTTGCCATCCAGCAATTAATCAAACCATTTTCCTAATCACACAAAACTTTTGTTTGCCATCTTCTCCTGCCTTTCTCAGTTTCCAGACGCTCCTGGTCGCATGTTTGTCTAGACTTTGTTGGTAGTTTACTCCCTTTCTACCATCATCTCAACCATTATAGACCGTTTCTCTAAAGCATGCCATCTCATTACACTTCCACTTACAAAAGCTCCCATCATATCTTGAAACAGTCTGATGCCTGACCAAACATGTTTCATGTCTTCATTTTATTCCTGCTATTTGTGGAACAAGGTCCAAAATTGGCCTCTAGGATCTGGAAGGAGTTTGGCACTGCTAAGGTAGCTCCCAGCTCAAACTTAACGGTTAGACATAGTGTGTATGTATGGGGAGCTTGTTGTCCCACTTTGCTGTCTATGTTCATCACACTGCTCCACTTGGAGGATTCACCTGTCCACAACAGTCTCACTTCTGCTGCTCCAACAGTCTTTAACGCTTTGAATAATCTCTTGACTACCAACTCCTACTTTTTGCCTCAGATGAACAAGAAATCTCTGTCACCTCCGTAATGTCAGTATTCTGATGAGCGTGTTTCCATATGTCAGTGTGACACCTGTTTCAGAAACCAAACTCTTCAACATCAGACTCTCAAACCGAACTCTCCTCCAACCACCATGCTCACCTTTTTGACCACTGACCCTCTTTCCTCGCCGCACACCAGAACCAGAACCCGATCCGCTCCTCCCACTCATTTCCCAGCGTCGAGTCACCGTAAGCCGCACTTTCCCGAACGAATTTAAATAACTCTCACCCAACCTGCAGATACCCCAGATAACTTGGCTCTCGTCCTCCAGACGTGTCTGCTCCCTGCTCCTGAAAAGGCAAAGAGCCTCGTCATTACACGTCTCGTTCTCTGTGTCAAACTGTGTAATAAATTCTTCACCGTTTATGACTCGTCTCCTCAGTGTGATTCTGGATGTGGGTCAGGAAACTCAACACCATATTTTTACTTAGCATTAGATTATGATGGTGGTGGGGAGAGGGAGACATCTGTTTGTTTAACAAAGTCGAATAGGAAAACTGGAAACCAGTGGACTACACTCGTGACCTTAATAAGTACACTGTTAGGTGATTTCCCATCATGTTTGTTCTTTATTAAATACAAGGAATGGGAATTTGATCACACATAATAAGTCCGGCCAAACTTTAAACCCCAATCCTTTGGATGAAGAACAAAGAGGCTAAAATCATATGTAATAAATTATTCACATTGAACTCATCACTGTTCCCTTCCTCCACCCCCTTCACTGTTTTACTCCTCCACTCCAAACTCATCCAGCTCCACCTCTTTGGCATCGTGCCTGAACTTTCCTTCCTTCTGTGTTCAGTCATAAAGTTTACAAGCCACCGTTAAAGACTTGTTGTTATCCAACCATCAGAACAGATGCTCCGGTGACCACAGGCAGGCGATCAACGGCAAAACACTTTCCACTTCGTCCTAGTCATAAAATTGGTTCGCAAGGAAAACCATTAAATGTTTTCCTCGAGAATTTGCGGTGCAGCATTTTAACAGTCCACCTCGTTTTTCTTTGTGTTTTGATCTTAACATTTCCTTTAAAACTAGTCAGAGGTCTCATGCTTTCCACCTGTGATTGGCTGTTTCTGCTCTGAGAACTTGGGCAAACATTACATTTTCAGGGTTTCCCCCAGAAAACTTGCTAAGCCTGGTGGTCGTTTCACCCGCGGCTCACCGTGTTTTTGGATTAAAAGATGTTAAGTTGACAGGAAATGTGAAAATATTACTTGGTAATTATATGTTACGTGAAGACATCTCCAGTGAAACACTATTTAAACCCACAGAGTCTTAAAAACAAATTAAAAAGGTGCAATTAAAATGACTATTAAAATGCACTTCTGTTTAATCCAAATTTTGGATTAAATTTGGATTTATCTGGCTAAATCTATCAATGCTGCTAAATGCTGCTAATGGTTTCAGCATAAATAAAAGATTTTAAATTGTTTAACATTTAAATGTAAGATTTTAAGGAGCTGGCAAGTTTACTTTGTAGAAGTTCAAAGAACAATATCCGTAGTTGTTTTGTTACCATAGCTACAGTCTGATGCTGTGAGTTTAATCTTTGAGTTTGAGCTCTGTTAGTTCACAAACACATCTCAGGGAACTACAATTACCACTGATTGCTTTTGAGGTTGGCCAATTAAATTAACCCGCCCTAAACCCAGATTTCACTAAATCCATGTTAAATTGCTTTTAGAGGTGCCGATGTTCATAGCAGCAAGGGGGGCCCCTAAATCAAATTCTGCTCAAGGCCTCCTACAGCCTCGGACCGGCCCTGCATGACGTGCTAAATCTGCTGCACTGCACATCTCTGCTGCATACAGAGGGACAAAAGGGGAGATATCATTTATAGCTGTAGTAGCTCTTCCATTTAATGTCTGTTGAGTTTTTAATAAGCGCCACAGTTTTGTTTGCCCAAGCTTTATGGGACGAGTTTATCTGATCTGCTGATCAGAATTTCTTTTTTTAGTAATAATTTCTGTCATTATAATATCAAAAACACACGATTTCACTATGAAGTGATTTGTTTTTGTATGTAGAAATCATTATTTTATTGATAAAAAGAAAAAAAATTGCTCTTGGGGCAATATATATACAGTATATATACAGTATATATATATATATATATATATATATATATATATATATATATATATATATATATATATATATATATATATATATATATATATATATATTGGACCAGCTCAAGCTTTCATACAAAGAACTGGACTGCAAGTATGAAAGAGAGCGGAAACGTATCAGCAGGAGGTCAGAAGTGAGAAAGACTCTAACTTAGGAAGAGCAAATGAGAATCTGCAGCTCATTGAGAACCTGAGAGTTGAGAAGGAAGATCTTTTCCAAAACATGTCAAAAAGAGAGAAGCAGGTGTAAAACGAACTAGACCAGGTTTAGGTTTTATACCAAGAGCTAAAAAACAATTATGAAACCGACGTTATTGAATTACAGCAGCAGGCTAACACATATCGGTAGGAGATAAACCAGGAGAAAGTTGCTAACTCAGAGAGAAAAGAAAGACATAGAGCTTATCAAACACCTGCGTGCTGAGCTGGATGATCTGGCACAAGAGATCACACTTCTGAAAGAGAGAGAGAAACAGAATCTGAGCGAACTGGACCAGATTAAAACTTCATGCCAAGAACAGACCTCCATGTATTAAAAGGACGCTTCCGAACTTAAAAACCAAGTGGAAACGTATCAGAAGGACTTGGATGGTGAGAGAAAAGCCAATTCGGAGAGAGCAATGAAGGACCTCCAGCAAATTGACGACTTGAGAGCTGAGAAGGAACATCTCTACGAAGGAATGTCGAAAGAGTTCCAGATGCTGCAAGAGAAATTCAATGGGATGGCGAAACATGGAAAATGTAGTCCCTGCAGCAACAGGTGGAAAAACTTCAGCTGCAGGTCATTCAGGAGAAAGAAGCTCATCGGGAGAAATCAAAGGAGGACATGGCGCGACGACGACGCGAGAGCTACGAATGCCGCCTTCCAAGAAAACACGACAAAAGAGATCAAACTCCTGCAAAAGAAGGAAAGGGGTGCACAGGTCAAGCTGGGGAAGATTAAAGGTTTGTACCACGAGTTGAACTGTAGGTATGAAACAGATGTTGCTGCCCTCAAACAGCTTGGCAACACTCTGAGAGCAGAGAAGGAAGATCTCCAGCAAAAAAACATTGCAAGAGATCACAGTGTTGCCAGAGAAAGAGAAGGATTCAGAGGGCCAACTTGACCAGGTTCAAGTTTTATGTCAAGAGGTTTCTGCTGAGGAGGATCACTCAGACGAAACCTCGTCGAGTTGTCCCACAGATTCAGAATCCACTGAAGAGACGGAGCTCGCTGGAGAAGCCGCCCAAGAGAATTCGGACAACCCCGACGCTAAATCCACGAAGGACGGTAAGAGGAAAAAGTCAAAGCTTTCGATTTGGAAGAAGATATGAAACACTCTGCATTTCAAGAAACCAAAAAAAAGAAAGAAACAAAAGCGTGAACGAAGATCAAGAACATGTCTAATGCGACCAATTAGATAAATGTTCCCTGAAAAAGATAAATGAAGCAAAAATACTTACAGAAGGTGGAAGACATGCGACAAAGGAAGGACTGGAATCAAACTTGTGTAAGCCACATAGCAGTCTGTGGCCCCTGTATACGGGCCCCTCGCTTTAACCACCGAGCCACACGACGCTCCGTCAAGAGAAAATTTAAAAAGGCAAGTCCCCCCCACCAATTCAAAAAACATCCAAACATGAAGATGAATGTGAAATGGAAAAAAAGAATAGAAGGCTCAACACCTACAGTATGTACATGTACAGTATATGTAACGGCTGCCACACAGTCAACAGACACATTTACTGAAATACAGGCAAGTTGAAATGAGACGGAACAACTTCTGGAATCTCAGTGGTTATGTTTATTTAATTCAAAGAAGTGTATTTTCACTTTCATTTTTTTTTTTTTTTTCTTTTCTTCAATATATATTATCAGATGATAATATATATATATATATATGTTATATTTTCTTTTCTGTCTTAAAAGACAATAACACTGGGGTATTTTGGTTTTAACCTAATTATTTGAGTTTAATGTCATTTGAGGATTTTAAGTTTGTTATAATGGAGTGCAGAATTGAACAAGAGAAAAAAAAACCTGAACGTGAAAATGTTTATGTTTCATGATTCAACACCAAATACACTCAAATATTTCTCACACAAAGGACAGATCATTCAGTCTGTTGCAGTCGTATGGTTTTAGGCTTAATGTTTATTTTGTGATTATTAATAAGTGATTGCTGTGGTAGCGTAGCTACCGCTGCTAATGGCTAACGCAGCAGTTTGTAGGTTATGCTTCTTTTCTGCATTCTTTACACATACAAACTGAGGCACGTTTCATTAAAAAATGTATTATTGTCTTACTTTTACTTATAAATGAAGTCCGTGCCCCGCTCATTCTGCACAAAAATATCCGTTCATCCAAAGCCAAGTCTATCCTCAACAGTTTTAGTGCGACCTGGTTTTGAATGTGAGGTCGACCGCTCATGTTTGGTTTAAGTCACAGTCCATACAGTGCCACAAGTTGAGAAAATAAGGAAGGAAAGCAGAAAAGGCCGTTTGTAGCAGGACAACCACAAAATCTCTTTTCTTTCTGAAACGGGCAGAAAGAAAGTGTTCCTCTGTTTCATAAAGCAAACAGGTGAGGCTCTGCCTCCCCTGACCGCAGGTCACTAGAATATACTGTATATAGCCTATATATATATATATATATATACAGTATATTACATGTGGCCCGCTTATATGCAACATTTATGTGGTCCACTTTGCTCATATTATGTTATAGCGTCTCTTCCATAATCTCTAGAGATGCCACACAGCTTTATGATTCTGTGCCTCTACTTATATTAACAATAGTCACTGAATCAGTGAGTCTAAAATCGGAATTTCTTCCAGCCTGATGCAAAAATGACACAAGTAATTGTCTGTGGTTCCCAAAATCCCCTAAGCAGGTGCTGGCAGCATGACATAGAGATACTTAAACAGGCCATTAAAAAAAAAAAAACACAATAATTTAAAATTTTAGTTAAATTAAATAAAAACTAATCTGACGATTCAGCAGCTCACAGTTTCATCATCTATATCTCTAACTTCTAAGTCTCAGGAGGGAGTTATGACCTGAGGAGGCAGCAGGGCTCTTTGACCAGCGGGGCGGTGATATGAATGAGAAACAACACGAAGGTGAGACACTCGGAGGACTCGGCAGATGGAGCAGTCACCCCTGAAGGATGGTTTATTGTTCAAACCACTGTTGTTTTTCCACCTGTGCCGACAAATTCCACCTCTGAACATGTTAAAATAGGGGTTAGGTTATCGTGTCTTGTTAAAAGTATTCATGCATTTTTGTGACTCGCTGTAAGGATCACGGACTGTAACTTGACATCAAGCAAGGCTGAGGCAACAGTGTCGCAAAAGTAAAAAACAGGTGGGGGTCAGCAGCCCCATAAACCTGGGATGTTTTGGACCATTTTTCGGGGAGAATTTGGAATAAACTCACAAGTATGCATTAGCATAAAAAAAATGCGGGGATCTGCTGATTTTGCATGAATTTCCCACAGTTGCGGAATTACAAAAAACTTGGGAGACTTATTGATGCAATTTTGTGTTTGGAGGGCCACATAGAGCTGTGGTAGGCCGGATTTGGCCCCTGTGCCTTGAGTTTGAAGCATGTGGCGTAGCGTAGCACTCAGCTCTTCTTATCCTCCAGGACAAACCTGCAGCTCCACACAGACAGAACAACCCGGTTCCTGCAGTTTGATATGATACGGTGCGTCTAATGTTAATCTTGTGTGCTGCTGATGTTTGTTTTTTGGTTTTTTTTAAACTGTCAATCTGGATTCATGCAACAGCAGCACACAGTTTGAGTACCATGTCGCTCCTGGTGAGATGCTTCAGCAGAGTCCAGCTGTGACGAAATAAATTCACCGGAAATAATCAGCGAGGCACAAAGCTGAATTCATAATGTTGTTGCTCCTCAAACATGAATGTTTTACAGTGGAAGTTTGGCTTCTGGAACAGGAGGAACGCAGCTGGTAGGCAGCTACAATAAAGAAACACACAACCACTCACAACTTTAGCTTAAAGTCCAGTGAATCCAAACCCTGGACTGGTATTCATCTTTACTCCCATGTTCACAGCCTACGGGATTCACTCAAGACAAAAACGTCATTTTTATTTAACAGGGTGGCTCACGTTGGAGAAAACACACGTTAGTGCATTGCGTGTTAATTAAATGATCCATTTCTATATGCTGCCTATGCAGTGTTAATGTACATTTAAGTTCCTCCCATTCAAAATTAAATTAAGCCGCTCCATTAACCTGATCTTAGCGCTTGTCCTATATCCTGTTTCAGGCCGAGGTCTCCGGTTTATCAGACGCTCCTGACTGAGTGATTGAAACTAACGGCGCTTTGTTCAGACGCGACCATCTGTGGTTAAGGGGATTTGAGGGGGATTTGGTGGATTACCACAGCGACATTTGTGCGTAAACAGCTGAATGTCACAGGTTGTGTGTGCTATCATGACTGAGTCAATCCACTTGACAGAGTGGATTAAGTGCAGAGGCATCAACACAATGCTCCCCGCACCGCCAAACAGCTTTTCTCCCAAATTTGAAGTAACAGTTTTACACTTCCACTGCTGAGTGGATCGTTTTGCTGGCAGGGCAGAAAAAATGTGGACTGGAGTCGGTGAAGGATGAATGCAGCAAAATGTGATGTAAGGGTACCCTCAAAAATAATTCTTCATCTGATACGTTAAAGAAATATTGACATTTTAAATAAGTGAGTGAATCAATCTGGAGGGGGTGTTAGGTATTTTTTAGGCACATGGTGCCATTTTATAGTCAAGTAACTATGTTACCTTCAGATGTTATAAAAAATCTGTATATATCAAAAACAACTGAAATAAAATTTGACTTTGCATCACAGCTGTGTCTAATGGTTTGAAATTGGCCTCTGTATATTTAAGAACCTCCTAACCTTTCGGACACTTCTCTTTTAGCACAACTATGCAATGGGCCGTGGTCGGATAGTGGGCAGGGTTAGATGTCCAACTCCGCCTTCAAATCACCCTGATTGGACAATGCCAAAATATAAATTTTAGTGAGATTTACAGATAGTAGCCAACTTGGAGAAAGCTTTGTCTAGTCCGCTTTAATCGAAGTTAATTTGCCTAGAAAGTCTACTTCATCTAGGGAGGAGTAAATGCGAATTCAAACTGGCGCGGTTGGAATACGTACGTGAATGCCAAGCTGACCAGAGACCGCTCCAAGAGAAAAAGCGGACTACAGCGCAGGCCATTCTGGGTAAATACAAGCAAAACAAACGTGAGAATCGAGCACTAGCGGGAGAAATGGCTCATGTTTTTTTTTTTACCAAAGAAAAATTGTACAACCGCTAAAATCTGATGCCACTCTGTTTTTGTTTACATTTTTTGAAAAAAGAAGTTCTTGTTCAGATGTTTTCATGTCGTTTCCTTCAGTGGTTCTTGGTGCAGCGCCACCACAGGCGAAGAGGGAAACGGGTTTTCAAACGGTTTGTCTTGGTTTGGCACAGTACAATGTGAATGCGAACCGCACCAGATGAAAATGTAACAAATGTTGCAATTTTGGTCCTCAGTCGAACCGAGTCTACTGGACTATAACGTGTGATTAGAGTTTTTTTTTACAACTGCTAAACATCCAAAACCATAGAGAATAATTGTGTAGTGGTATAGAAATATACATATTTATACACCAATAATTTCCAGGTGAGAAGTTCTGGTTGGGTAACGTGGTGTATAAGAAGCTGCTGTGGTCAGTCGGACACGTTTTCCTCGTGTCCTGTGGGTTCTAACTGTAAACAGCTACAAATTGCTAAGTGTGGTACATGCTGCTCTGATTTCCTGGTGGTAGGTGTCCTCTCCTGCACTATAGCTGATCTTTGTCAGAAAATCTAAATTTCAGTGTGATCACAGGTGAAATGCCACTCTGCTGCTCTCCTCCTCTTCCTTGTTCTGCAGGCGTGTGTGTGTGTGTGTGTGCGCGCATTTGTGGATCGGCAGCATTGATTTCTTACGAAATTAACGCTCATTGTAAGCTCCAGTTTGTTGCAGTTTAGTTTGAAACAGTGACTAATTAACTTTCATAGGTCTCCCCCATATTTGGACCGCTGCTGCTCTTTCATCCCCCGAATTTCTGCACGTTCACCCGTCTTTGAATCCTGACGGTGGTGGCGGTCAGCCGCCGCCATTGAAGCGGTGTTTGGGGTGAGGCATCGGCGTGCCCAGTTCGCCTCCTGCTGTGACGTGGCAAGAGGGCCACACCTGGTCCTGAAAATGTTTTTAACTTGTATTTTCTATGTTATTTAATTAGCTTCTATTTTTTTTTTACATTTTGTTTACAGCCCTTTTTGATTCTTTACATAACTGCAAATTTATTTGGGCTGATATTGCTTTTCTTTTGTTAGGTTCAGGGTTGTAACATTCATTAACTGTCTTTTCTGTTTGCAGTTGCTGAGGTCCGGAGGCGGTGTTGGCGTGGTGACGGTGTCTTCCTCTCCTGTGTGCTGTGATTCCTGAGTTTGGGTTGTCTGGCTGTATCTGGTGCTTTAAAGGGTTTTTATTCGCTGTGTTTGGTGGATGCCGGTGACCTCAGCTACTGTAGTTTCTTCTGTTTTCTTATTTGTTTTTCTGTTATAAAGGACTGATTTTAAAAAAAGAGTATTTTAGAAGAATTTAATAAATAGTTTTTATAAATTTGAAACTCTGTCTCAATTCCCTGCATAATTGAACCTGTGTGCCTTACAAAGAAGGTAATATTCCCTGGGTGAAATGCCCAGGTCAGTGTTGTTGAGCTACTTATTTTGCATAATCTTGAGTTCCATCTAGTGTTGCCACAATTGCACAAGCATGCAAAGCCTGAAGTAAAAGTATATTTATATACATAAACAAAAGTCTACAAAAAAAAAACCAATTCAGAACTAACATAGCGGGACAAACAGAGCTTCTCTAACATGCTGCCCCTGTGAGTGGCGCAATTCTTAAAAATTCTTCAAAACCTCTTCAGAAAATCTCTGGTGTACATGTTTGGGACTTCAGTGTTTGATTTGTTGAAGAATCCAATTATTACATGTACCAGGAAACTGATCATTTCTCGTTTTCTTTGACGGTCTTTGCTGATGTGAAATGAATTACAAAAGCAGAATTTGTCTTAATCATGAAGGAACAAAACGCTGCTTCGCCAAAGGTGAAGGGTGTTTGTGAGCCGAGAAAGCATCTTGCTTTCTTGTTATGAAGAAAGAGTTTCTTAGAACTCTTTCTTCATAACATTCATACAAAAACACTTTTTTTGTCCTTGTCAGAGTAACTCTGTTCCTGAGTTACATGAAAAGACAACTTTTCCTGCTGTTTGTTAAACTCAGCTTCTCACCTTGTACATAGGAACAATGTTGCTTTAAGAAAAAATATCAGATGTGTTTTTTTAAATGCTTCACTGCAAGGTGCAACCTTGAGTGTGGAAAGTCAGTTTAAAGTATAAATAGTATTAGGAGAATAAATTAAGAAATATGTACTTTGATTTTTCCATGGAATTTCTCTTTCTCTCTAAGTTTGTGCACAGAAAATGTGCACAAATTTTCTATGTGCACATAAAATGCACACTGAAAATGTGCACAAATGATGACATTAAACCCACCGGTCACTATAGTCACCAAGAAATTAATTTCACTTTCAAAGACTCCAAAAAGCTTACTGATTAATCAGTTAATGTTCAGCAAATATTGAAAGTTTAGAGTGTTTAGATAATACTGACGCAGCATCACTTGTTTAGAGTAAATGATCACATGACCAGAGGTGTTTATATCTTGGTTGCACCTCGGCGAGAAGAAGACTGCCAGAAACCTCCCAAAGAAGAGGTTAGTAACGTATGTTTAAATCAACATACGACAAAGATTTTTGGTGCACATCATCTTTAAAGTGTCTAGTTATGATATTCACCTTTGCATTTACAAAAATTGGTTTGGTGTGTGTGAGCAGGATGTGTGAACATGTTGACAGTCACAATAGTGGCCGGTGGGACAATACATTTGACCTAGGTACGCTTATTTAAATACAAACCATATTCTTCCAATTCCAAACTTCTTCCTTTTTAAGATTAATTTTGAGTGTGGTTCTTGATCTGTTAGACTTAGTGATAGCCAGACAAAGTGTACGACAATGTAGTTGTGAGAAAGATGGAATCCTTACTGATTTTGGTAGTGGTAGCTTAGACAGGGACTATGAGGGAAAGAGAGGCCATTTTCTATGCCCGATTTTGAATGTATATGATCAGTTCATGGGAAAAGAGGATGATCTGACCCTTCACCAGTCATGTGGTATTCTTTTACCACCTGCAAAGTTCATGATGAAGGGACAACTGTCTCTTTGATGTACCTTTTAAAACAAGAGAATCCAAATGAAGTTCTGACACAAGATGAGAAACCGCTGGTCCTCTAGAAAGACAATATTTTCACAGTGGAAACAAATATGAGAAACAACTACACAGAGAGTGATGTCAAATAGATCAATGAGCACATGAGACCTTCATGACCAAAACCCCTCAAGCTACAGAGTCATGATCAGGTCCAAGAAGTGGTGGTGGCCCATCTCAAAAGTGCACCTGTAAGTAGGATGACTGTAGCTTAGGAGGTTGAAGTTCATCTTGTAACTGGTGGGTTGCCTACTGGAACCCCCACTTTGTCTGTGTCAGTCGTTGTGACCTTGATCAAGAGGACAATTCACCCACCATGCCTGCCGGTGGTAGTCAGAGGACCTGGTGGTGCCAGGGTATGACTTCCTTACTGCTGTGAAACTGTGCTAGTAGCTTACTGCTATCAGTGTGTGAATGTGTGTGTGAATGAGTGAATGACTAAATGTGAAGAAAAGCACTTTCAGGTCATTTGGACTTGATAAAGAACTATACAACTACAGGCAGTTTACCTTTTAGATATTATTTTAAAAATGTGTTGTAGGAGGGACGACCGAGATGTTAGCTGCCATTTTCCTAACCCCTTGACCTCTACAAGCTTCGAAGGTCAGCCCTGATGATCCCCTCTCCAGATGGAATTGTTCATTGAAGTGTGGACCCGTTTTGTTTTGTGGACCAGCCAAACCACACAGTGATGGACGAACACAGGACAGGGTGAATGATGGAGCGACAGAAGATGACCAGCAGCCTCTTTGGTAGGCTGTGCTTTTTGAGTTGGGGTGATTTTTTTCCAAAATTGTTACAGATAAAAATCCAAAGTGGTTTATGACTTTGACTTCAAGCTCCCTGATCTAATATTTTGAGGAAGCAGCTTTATGGCATGTATCCTCCATGTTCTTACTTATTCTTCTTTGCAGAACACATAATCATATTCCAGATATGTCCAAGTCTTACACAGTTTCTGCCACTCTTCCATGAAGGTTATATTTGTGAAGTGCAGGACTGTCTGTCTACAGTACACGTGGTCAACATCTAATATCTACTTTTCATCTCCATGTGTTTGAAGGCCTGTCAGTACCCACACCACTGCCAACTTATCAACAGCACTTGAGGATCCAGTCTTAATCATAACTGGAAAAGGTCAATGAATGACTTTTATAGACGTGGCTTTTTTAACATCCTCGGTACAAGGCATAGACAAAGGGAAACATAATTTTCTTTTGCTTTTCGTTTTTCTTCGTTAAAGGTCGTTTCTTTGGACCCTTTGTGTCACAGTCTCCTAGCAACCTGTCATTCTGGGTTGTCTTCATTTCCTGTACAGATCTTGTACTTATTGTGATGACGATAGTAACAGAAACGTATTTATTAATACTTTTTTTTAAAAAAAAAGATTGTTTAATAGCGCAACAACAGGAATCAGAAGCATTTACTGTTTCTGTAACATTCTCTCAAATTAACCTGAGCTTCGTTGAAGTCTTGTTCCTTTATCATCTGGTCTGTGGTATAACATCAGCAGCGCCGAGTAAATTTACTTTTAGACACATCAAGCTAATTGTTTTCACGTTCCATTCTCTCTGAGCTAGCTTACATCAGACCAAAGAACTTTCTTCCACTTCCATAGAGTCTCCTTGAGACGTGATCTGAGTTTTCTTCAGGAGGCGGTAGCAGCGTGCACAGAACCTGAGCATGGTGCCATTTTTATTTTAATTGAACTTAGGGATTCTCTGTCTCAGTGGTTTGATGAAATACCTTTGGTTACAACCAGAGCAGTAGCAGGATGCAATTTGTGTAGCAGCTGCACTGCTAAGAGAGATACAGCTGGTTTCCAGCTGCGGTTTCTGTCCCCACGAATGGTATCTCCTCACAAAAGTGCATGTGTGCACACAGTCAGTACATTCAGTTTTTTTGGACAGCTGTAAACATTCTCATTTTGTGGCAAGTAGCAGGATTCTTTAAGAGTTTTCATTTTTATGAGCACAGAAAGGTACAGAATTATTTTATTACAAAATATTCCATAAACCTTCTAAAGCACCTAAGAGAAGAGCTTTTAAAATTACATTTTGTAGCTAGGTGTTTATTTTTTTTATTTTCTGTTGGATGTTCTCTGCAACCAGTTGTGGAATACAGTCACATTAGAACTGTTTGCCAAATCTTCCTAGCTTCCCACATAATTAGCAATTTAGGTTCTGTTAAAATCTTAAAGGTAGTTCACACCTCTTACTTGCCGTTAATAATTATCTTGGTGTCTTTGTTTGTTTTGGTCCAGAAGGCTAAAGCTAACAGTTAGCTAAGAAAAAAAGTGGACTTCTGCTGTCTTAAGACAACTTCACTCCCACAGAACTAGTGGTTTAGGTAAAGACTGGTTTGTTTTCTTTAAATTCCCACCATGTTTGCATTAGTAAAGTTTAAATAGCAAAGATATTAACCAACTTATTTCTGGCGGGATTTCTGTAGCATTGTTTGTTTGTAGTGCCCAGTGTGACAGTGGCAGCTGACGTATAGCAGTTTGTTTCGGTAACCAAAAATATGACTTCATTCTTCATAGCAAGTGCAAGAAAAGTAATCCTTAAATACAGCCAAATCTGTAATAAATGCTCTCTTCGTGATGAAAAGAATAAGAAACTTGAAATCAATATTGTATTAGATTACATTTTTACCCTTTTTTCCATAGAAATGTGGTTGTCAAAGCATAAATATACTACTATATGTAATCAGAATCCATTTATCCAAATCACTCTATGAATACTATAAAGATGAGGGTGTCGCTATGATTAAATTATTTATTTTAAAATGTAAAGATTATTTATGCCAATAAATTTTAATAAATTTTTGCTCTGAAAGAGAATGCTTTTTTAAATGTAGGAAACATCTGGAAGTCTGAAACATAATTCATGCTAAGCATTATGGGATGGTTTCTTTACGTTTCTTGAAAACGTTTTCAAGAAAACCTCCCTTTGAAAAGCTGGAACTATTCCTACCTAGACTTTAGTTTTGCTCTATAGCAGAGAATATAATGTGGGAACCACTGTACTAGTTAATCAGGCGCCCACCTGATTATTGCTGCCCTGTGTGTATAATACACATTCTACTTAAAAAAAAGTTTTACTCATCTAGTTTTTTCAGTATCTCAGCTTACACATTGCTCGGTGGCCAGGTTTCACATCTTCCACATTCCTGTGGCAGATTCTTCAGTTTTACAGGATCCGAGTCATTTCTTAAGATCTAATCTGTGGTTTTAGGTTTGCGCACTCTCACAAAATCGACGCTCACTGCCAGAAAAAGAGCTAATTTCTGGATTAAACGTGGATATCATCTTACGATGTGAAGCCTTCAGAGGGAAATGTGTGAACGACACCAGCTCACACTTGAAGAAATCATTAACTATTAAGAAGAAGCGGTAAGGGCTGACTGGTAATGGTTGAAAGCAGCACGGGAGCAGCAATGCCAGCTGAAATAGTAATGTGTTTTCCTGTGAAGATGTCAGTCTGATCTCATATCCTTTTGAATTGTAACGACTTTGGAGTTATGTGGGATTCCAGCAATGAGCCTAATGTTGTCTTCATGTTTTACAGGTACTCAGGAGGCAAAAAGAAAGATGTCTGCTGTTGTTTCTGTGTTTCACTACAGTTGCTTCTACTTTTCTGAATTCTTATATCTTCTAAAAACAAAAGACAGGTAAAGTGTTAAGCTGCCAACTGATGCAGTACACACAGTGGTTCCGCAGTAAAACTGGACTTTCTAGACTCTTATTTCTCTTCTCAAAAACATAACAGCTGAACCACTGTTTACTCCTTCAAAAGAATGTGATGATAAAAAATTAATTTAACAAGTGCAAATAAACTGACATATTTAAATTATTTGACATGCACTGTACTGTAGCGTGCTCCAGAGCTCAGGTTAAAAGGTTATAGGGTCATAAATCTGACATACACGATATATTTAGTCTGTTCTCAGAGGCATTGCCCAGCGCTCACCTCTCTCTCCCAGCCGCCTCATGTTTTATACATATCACCTTTCACACCGAATCTTCATCTCATATTCCCCAGGCAGACATCGAAAACTAGAGAGATCCATGTTTTGTTTCTGTCAAATGTTTTTCTTTCAGGCCGGGTTTGGCGGATCGTGACGGTTTAGGATACGGGGAGAACCATTTCTGGGATTTTTTAGACTATTGGGTCAGCGCAGATTTCTGGAAGGTAATAGATAAACTCTAAAGCTGAACCTGTTCTAAATGCAACCAAAAAAATTTCTGATTTTCAGAGTATCTTCCTCAAAAACAAATGTCAGTAAAGTTTTTTTTAAATTTACAATCAGTAACAAAAGCAGTTAAGTACCAATACAGGACCTAACTGGTCCCATAAAACCAGCCAAACTCCTGCAAACTCACAATGCAACAGCCTGCCTGCATATATTTGTGATCATCAGCAACCCACTCTAATTGTCCACAGACCAAAGCTTGTACACTTGAGTGCTAAGTATTTGCCGCTGCCTTCAGTTGGCTTAACAAACCAGCTAAACTGTTAGCTGGTTTGTTAAACTACCTGAACGCTAGCTTCCATTAAAACAAAAGCTATCCTTGCTCACAACTGAGTAGACAGCAACCCAGGAACCTGGCTTTCCACCTGCAGGTGCAAGATGTTGAGCAAAGACTCTCACCAAGTCTACTCAGTCCGGCTCAGGCAGGATTCCTCCATTTTGACAATCGAGAACAGACAACCAGCTCAAAGCAACAGCTTCTCCCGATTGTCCCAGACCTGCTGAAGAAGGTTGCGGTCATACAGAAGAGCCATAACTTCACATCAAGGCCTTGACATAAAGAGTTTCCTCCCAGGACTTTGGCAGTAAAGAAAAAAGCTGCCATTAACTGTCTGATAACTGGTAAGATCAACTCACCTGCACCCAGGACTATGATGCTCCCATGGCTGTTGATTTATTTCAGACCTCTCATAGCAATGAAATCTAGCCACTTCCAGTCAACATTGATTGAGAGAATGTACAAAGCAATGGTTCAGGCTAAATATTTACTCAAGAATCTCAAGACTAAGCAATGACGTTACTGCTTAACTTGACCTTGGTCTATGGGAAGAAACCACTGTGCTGGTTATACAGAATTGCACAGTTTATGCTACAGAATCAAAATCTATGATGGTGATTGTGCTGCAGAAGCAAAAGAGCTTGCTCAATCAGTCAGACCAGGAGAACAAGATATCCTGGACACGCCAAAAACTATTGATTCCATTTTGTTGCCATGCTCACCTCCATGCAGCAGAGGGGAGACGCATAGAAAAAGGACAAAGTTATTTTTCTTTATCTTCCAACAGACACTGACCTTCCTACTAAGTAAAGGTCTGGGAGATAATATGCCTACTTACTTTAAAATCTCCAATTAGCAGATGCTCCTGTCTCTTTTGGCCATTTGATCCAATTGGGAGCCGAGGCTGGGTTTGCTCCAGAAAAGTCTGACACCGTCTGTTGCCTCGTCTGGAAAACCCACCAAGGTTGGCAGTCAGGAGGACAGAAAGAAGAAGAGGGTGACCCCATGGATCCATGTCTTTCCCAATGAAGAGACTGGGTGTTTTCAGTTTGACAGCCCCACCACTGGCCCAAACAAGTGTGTTAATGCCAGAGTGCAATACTCCCTTCCAGAGGAATGCTAGATGCCAGGACGGTGGTCTCTGTCTTATCTCTCGGCCACACAGGCAGATGTTCATGTCCAGAATAAATGTGCCACTGTCAGATCAAAACGCAAAGTCAAGAACTGTTTGCAGACTTTGCAACCCCTGTTGGTGGCGACTGTTGCTCATGGGGAGCAGTATGATCCTGCTAATGCCCTAATACCCTTTGTATACGCCGTTTTGACATTGCACAACAGTGCCAGGTTTGGTATTAGGAAAAACCTTTTGGTTTTTCTGTCAGCAAAAAGGAGAGGCACTTGAATTGTGTTTTATTGCCCTCTCAAAATGAATATATTGAAGAAAAAAAAAGAAAGGGGGATGCCGTCAGATCGACAGCTGGACGCCAGCCAAAGATGCGGACTTGCGACCGGACTCACCGGCGCTTCTTGTTTGGATGAGAAGCGCGTGACGGAGGGTTTTCTTTACAGTTCTTCAGCCCATTTACAACGAATTATGTCCATAATTTTAACGTAACTTTAATTTTGTTTTGTAGAGGGGCCTTAGCCTCCCTCTCATGGCAGAAAGACAGACAAGAGACAGTCTTCTCTCTTCAGGGTCAGCCTAGGATCAGAGGATAATTTGCCTTAGCAAAAGGCTCCAGTTAGCAGTGGTGTCTCTTCTTTCTTGACTCCTGGTCCCCTTGTGAAATTGGACAGAGGTATCGAGGAATTTCTCTGGCCACTAGTTGGTTTTCTCAACTTGCTTTGCATGTTTATCTTAGTTCCATGTCCCAGCCCAAGCAGTGCTGGTCTGAATCCCTGGAATTGTGTCTCTCTGTATGAGTTGCTGGGAATAAGCAACACAGCAGCCTCCATATCCCATAGTGAGACATGAAAATGAATAACTCTTGTTCTTGGCCTGTACTTATGAATCACTTTGCCAAATCCAAAGGACCCCAAAGTACTTCATACTACTAACAGTTTTTGCCACCATCAACATTCACACTCTGGAGGTGACAAGCTACTTTAATGGAGCCACAGTGCCTTCTGACCACCACAACGACAAAGACAGGTGGAGCAGGAATCGAACCGGTAACCCACCAATTATGGGACGAACTCCTACCACCACCGTCCCTGGACAGCCATGCTTTCTTGATGAAGCAAGAACAGTCACTTTCCTTGATTGGTGCTCTGTCATATTGCAGACTACTTAAAGGATAGGTGACATAGGCAGTACAACCACCAGCCAATCAGGATTAATGTTTTTAATAAATCCTTTGGAGGAACGCTCACATTGCATCCCAATGTGACGCATCTCTCTCCTGCAACTCAGAGAAAAAAGGTTACTCTTGTGGGAGTTTAGATTTTGTATTTTTTTGTAGAAGATATTACATTTTTATATATCTTAAGTAATGATTCACATCTATATTGTAGGCAAAATGCTACATGTACTCACACAACCATTACCCTTCCAGCCAGGTCCCCAAAGAAGAGGAGATGAAGAATAGATGACATCTTGAGCTCTCAGGCCTTTACACGTGTTTTTATTTTTACCCCCAGACTTCTTGGGAGCCATCTGTTTAAAGATTTAAAGAATATCTTGCTCTTGTCAGCCTGTGAGAGTCAAGTAGCTTGACCAACAGCTATAAAAAAAATGTACTGTCGAGTAAATGTAGATCTCTGTCTGGGGTGAAGTGTGAGTTAGAAACCAAGACACAACTGACAAAAGATATTAGTTTGAAGACCAGATGATGTCCATGGACGTGATGATATGTGCAAAGAGTTCATGCATGCACATCTGACCCGCTGTGCTCCCTTTCGGCTGATTGAAGAATTTAGCAACTTCCTGATGTTTTTCTTGCAAACAGCCTCTGCTGCACATAGTTGTGGGCTGTTTAGAGAACAGTTCGTTCTTGGCTTCATGTCTCAGTCCTGACAGTCTTGAAGTGAACAGAGGATTGGGAAAAAAAACAGTGAGTAGATCTGACAGCTCACCCTGAAGAACTAATTCTAATGTATTCCTTACCTTGAATGACTCTTAATCACAACTGAATGTACTCTCCAGAAACAATAGTTTAATAAGAGCTCTAAAGTAAGAAAATCCATGTATGATAACCTCCCTGGAATTTGTTTTTCCAAAGAATATTTTAAGGTCTAATGTTTGCGTCTTAAACTTCCTGCTCTCCTTGTCTCCTTGTTGATAATTGGCGTTCTTAGGCAGATGGCAGTTTTTAGAAAAAAGCCAAGTTCTGACACTGAGTGCCTCCCTTAAGACTTCTCCCCGATTTTCTGAGAAAGCCTCTGAATAGATCCCGACAAGCCATTACTGTTCTCCACTTTCTCCTGTTTATTTCTATTTACAGCAGTTAATACAATTATTCCCAGTCGTGACCTATTTAAGTGGAGCATGCTACGAGCCATTAGCATTCAGAGAGTCTACAAAGTTACCACATTGATGGATTTGTAAAAGGAGGTTGTGTTTTTTACCGCATGCGTAGGTGGAGGTTCAGAGGCCTCCTGTTTGTCTTCATTTAACTGATTTTCTGTTGCCATAGGAGCAGGCGTCTTTTTTTTTTCTTTTTTTGCCTTTTCCCTCCCTTGAAAGTGCAGCACTTCAGAGCGCACTGTCTGGATTCAGATCAACAAGAAGGTGTCAGGGGAGTAGTCCAGGATTTTACACTCATCATCGCTCCCATTACATGACTCGCAGCTCACTTTGGAGAGAATATTTAGTTGAGAACATGGTTTTTATTCCAGAGCCATTCATGAGGATGTTGCAGTGTGGTTTTGGCAGATCTCTGACACCAGCGTGTGTGTTGCCTGCTTTCAGAGAACATCAATCTCCTATTGTAAAAGAGAACACGTTTAAAGTGTCTTTGTCGTTCTTCTACCTTGATTTCTTTCGGAAGGATTTCAAATCTTTGTGATGTTACGTTTGATTTATGACTCCTTTATAAAAGACTTAAGAGACTTCTCTGTAAATCAAGTGGAAAAAGAAAAAGTCAAAATTCCACTCTGGGCTTGCTTTTCTCTTGTATTAGTGGCCCCTGAGCGTTTTTTGTGTCTGAAATATTTTTAATTCTTGGTCCATAGCGCCAGCTTTGCTCTCTTTTGGCCAATTAAATAATTTAGCTAATTTGCCAATTGTTCGATGGGGTCTGATGATTTTCCTTGAAAGAAACCTTTTTCCTAATCTGCACTGTATGATAAACAGAATTGGACTGGATTGAATCACTGAATCAAATTAATCTGGACTAAACTGGTTTGTATGTAACAACGATGTTGATTGTTTATTAGTACTAGATAAAAAAACAAGAAGGGAAAAAATGAGTGGTGGGACTCGTTCAAAATGTTTAATTTTATGTCTGTAATTGTACATATCTACAAAATAAGCAATATTAGTTGCAATCAAAGACCCTTTTTGCTACAAATTTAAAGAATAATTACACATATGAGTTCAACAACAAAGATATTTAATTGTTTTCAAACTCTTAACTGTCATGAGGACATCAGTGTCCTCATATTGACTTGCAAATACATTTTTTGGTTGTGACAGTTAATGTTTTTATGTTACTCAACCATCAGATTGGTACAAAGTGCTATTCTACCTTTTCACCTTTCAATTTTTTCACTACTTCCTGATCATTCATGGAACTTCTTTAAACACGTACTTCAGAAATGTGAACTGGATGCTGACATTAGCGTTGGGGTCGCCTGTGCTGCAATACGGTTAGCACTAAATGCTATTCTAGGCTTGAATAGCATTTAAAAGTTAGCCAACAGGCATGGTTGGCTAACTTTTTTTAGCACGACTTGCACACAGCAACAGACTTTACCAGCTTTCCATCGTATCATTTTTTTGACACAAAATTAACACCCAGTGGACCAAGTGAAGCGGCTTTGTCGATATCGCTGTTGTTTGCGGACATCTCTTGCGCATCAGATATACGGATGTACCAGAAACGCACTAATGCAAAGGTTCTGGCCAAAACCTTTGAATGTTAATTTATTTTTAGCGTGTTAAAATCGGTGTAATTGATCAAAATTAAACCCCTGGCCCAAGAAAAAATATAGCACAAACTCTCAGCCGAAATGGAAATTATTCACAACTTTGTCTTCATTAGAACATAGTTTGTAAGGGATATGTTATTTAAGTTGGATAGTTGTATAATTTATCGACTGTAATAAATAACTCTACAATTTTACACATCCAGTTCTGTTGGTCATGTGATGGTGGACTTTGTGAAGTCCATGTAAGGTTTTATTCACACTGCAGGTTTTATTCACAATTGCTAATCTGCCAGGATTTTCATGCACAATTATCGCTCAGGTTTAAAGAAATTGGTTTGGGGAAAGAAATGTAGTCTGTTGCAATTGTGAAGAAGAAAACGTTTTGTTAATGTCCGAAATCCTAAGAGAATAGCAGCACTTGTTTGATATGTGTTTAGTTGACAATGTGAAAATGTTCCTGGGTTTATACAAATCTTTTGGCAAGCCATTGTATGTTTTCAGCTACCTTGACAGTAAATTAAATACATTTCTGACACCATCTTAATTAGGTTGAAAATTTCACTTACTGGACAGAAATAAGCACATTAAAAATATTTTTCAAGCTACATAGGCAGTTTCCCAGGGCAGCATTAGAAAGGGGAGCACAAAAGTACCAGATGGGAAAAAAGGTGTGTTCGTTACACCCAAAAAATATTTTTTCATTGTTTGTGCTTGCACAAGCACACATGGGTCCTGGCACTTATTTTTGTGCATGTGTGGAGTAGGCACACTCTGCTTGCTGCTGAATAGGGAAACTAGCTTATGTGCCATTTATTCCACCAAGAGTCTCAGACAATTTCCTGCTTTTCAATTGACTGGAAGAGGCGACAAAAGGAGGGACTGCTAGCAAGAGCTGCTACTGTCTTTGGGCAAAATCCTAAAGATATTTACCTGTAATGACTACAGGTTTACTTCTACGTACTATTTGAATTTTCTTGTAGTTCTCAGAACTTTCCTCTAAAGTTTAAAATTATCTAAGACACTGTAGAGAAACCCCAGCGATTCACAGCCATCAATGAAACAGCAGAGGGAACAGAAAGTGGCATAGACAGAAACTGTTGGAGGTGATGTCTTCACCGGCTACAGATTATAAGAGAAGATGATTCCTTTTAAAGTTTGTCATATTGTTTCCGGGATGCGATATATCCTTTTCAACAATGCCAGAGAGTCCCTGTTGAAAAAGTGGGTCAATGGAGCTATTTTTAGTAGCCATCGCACACCCCCATTTTTGCAAACAAGCACATGCAAAAATTCCAGATGAAACGGCACCCAGCCACACTGAACAAATATTCCGAGTGAAATCAAGGTGTTCAACTTGCCGGTAAATGGGGTAAGCTATTTATCTGGTTTCAAACTTCACCTCCCTGGTGAGATGAGAAGTTGCGTGAGGGCATGAAATGACTGGGAAGGAGGCGGCTTTGCCTCCCTGAATTGCCTTTGAAAACCTGGTGGTGGTGGTGGTAGGGTGGGGGTGCTTGTGAGACTTTTGGGTCTCTCTGTTCTAAAGTGGGCTTCTGTTTCATCATCTCCCCGGTCCCGGAGCCTTGCGTGGCTACCTTGTTGTAATTCCTCCTCGTTTTCTCGGGTTTCTCTCTCATATCGCCTTTTTCTTTTCTTTTTTTTTTATTCCCAAACACATCATTTGAAAAGGAAGTGTTTTCTGCCTTCCCTCTCCGTTAGAAGTGACACAGTGGGCGATGATGTGACGGAAGCGTACCGGAGACGGCATCCTCACATGCGCCGCCGCTGGTTTAATGTTCTGCAATTGCGCACAAGAAAAAGTTTGTCAACTAACAGAGCGTGAAGCAGCGTATGCTCTAAACCCAGAGACGGATAAAACGCGAGCCCTGGATAATTTGAAAAGAAGTAACCAAGGAAGTGAGCAAGTATTAGACAGGCCTCTGCCGAGATCATACGCCGTTAATGAAGGCAGGGAAGCAGTGAATTACTGCGTGCCTTGAAATCAGACTCAATAAATCACATGAGAGTGGGGGAATGGCCCCAACAAACGGGCGAGAGGACGGCAGTGGAGCAGAAAGTGATTTTGCGACTGAGCAGAAAATGCACTGTATTCCTGCGGGCATTGCATGACAAATCTGTGAACTCTTACTAAAGAGAGGTGGAGCATTGTTTGCGAGAATTCATGAATGGCTGTTTTTGCCCCGTGCTAACCTTAGAGAAGGGAAGCTGTGTTAATTATGGCAGGACTGGCTCATGCTGGAAGAGAAACCTTAGTCCAGGTTCCTCCAGGTACGTTTCTCACCCGTGGGTAGAGGGATTGGGGATTCGTGCCGGCGACACCCGAAGCACCAAGGGGAAGCCATGTGAAGCTTTTTGTCACCACAGGGAAAATCTCTGCTGGGCCACAACTTTCATCCTTCCAGACACCATGACAGAGGTCATTTTTCCAGGAAGACCCCATTTCTACTTTCTCAAGCAAAATCAATCTCCCATGATGCAATATTTGGTAAAGTAAGAGCTTCTCATTTCTGTTGTGCCCATTTTTCTTCTTTTTTTTTTAAATAGGTAAAGTAAGGAGAAAGTTTCTCCAAAAAAAAAAAAAAAAAAAAGTCTAAGGTTATGTAAAAGAAAGCTGAAAATATCCTACCTTGCTCAAAGGCAGTGGTTAAGAGTAAATGTGTTACTTGCCACTGTTGATTCGTCAACTCCAGTCGAGCTTTTATCCTCCTGACATTGGTCTCACATATCGAGGCAATCATTTTTCTGCCTACTATTCAACACAAGTCACACTCGTGGGGGCGCTCGAGGCGGAAAAATCCTCCTCAGATGGGCTCGGGAACGTGAACATTTCAGAGGAATTACGCGACGTTGCTCTCCGGGGCCAGTCCAGGGTGACGCCGCGCGACGTCCGAGGGAGCCGCTTGAGTCGGCAATGGCACGCGCCGGAAGGCCTCGTCTGCTTCACGGTCAAGAGGTGGCGCGAGAGGAGATGAGACAGGATCGGGCTGGCAAACAAAGCAACAAATAAACAAAAGTGGAATATAATTCCGGTGATTCTTTTATCAGGTGTAATGCATCTACTTCCAGACTGTTTTAATGCATGTCAAACATGTTGTAATCACCCATGTAGGACATGAATCTGCTCCCCGCGGTGCTGCTCCGCTTGTTCTGCTGCCGCCTGATCATCACTGGACCAACACTGCCACTTAGTGGCCGGATTGTCTCCCTCTCTGGCAGGCAGGGTCATGAATAAATACTCCGCTGTTAATCTTTTCTTGCCGGTTTGTTGCCTCCCAGTTTATCTGGGGATCAACATTAGAACCTATCCACGCATTTTAATCAATCATAAATATTTCTCTGCACTTGACTCTCTAAAGAAATCCACTCTGACATTTTATTGTCCCTCCTAGGTTCTCTCATGTGACAATTTTGAGCAGTTTTAGCAGTGACTGTGGCTTTGTTTTACTGCATATCAAGTCAACATGGACAGCTAATGAGGGAAATCCAGTTTATGTTGCTTCAGGTAATCCGTCTCACTAACAGGAACTGGTGTGAAACATTTGAAATGTGATGTCACTGTGTGGCTTTTCATGCTGTCACCGCTAATTGATACAGTTAACCAACCTGACCGCATGATTTTGTACCTTTTCTGTTCCTATGCTGCAGCATTATAGATTAAATCTGGACATTTAGAGCCCAACCAAGTAGACATGGACTAGTTATTAATATTAACCAGAGGTTACAGTTTCAAAACTGATCAAAATAATCCACCTCATCTGTAATGAAGTGCAGCCTCTTTCCCAGCTGTTCCTGCACACTCCTGGTCAGCTGGCTGAAAGAAGGTGGCTACATTTTCCCCTTGATTGGTAGAAAGAAAAGTCAGCAATCTGGAAATACTGCCACTTGTGAAAAACAAAGAAAAGCTGAGTGGCATCAACTGCAGGCTGGCTTCCTGAGCAGATTAACCTGCTTCTGAAAGCTAAAGTTACATACTTTTGATCAAAGTATGTAACTTTTATAAAAACAATATTTTGTTTTTTTACATTTTTTTGTCAAAATTATTATGTTGTGACAGTATTATCTGTGAAAAAAATCAAGCTCCTCTACACCACTTCATCAGAAACAACCAATAGGGGCCAAAAGGAGGATCTTAGTGCTGTCAATCACTCTCACATATACTCACATCCTCCCCTTGCTCTCTTCTACACCACAACTTCTTCCCATCAGAAGAACCTGTCCTTAATGCTAAGGCTAGTTAGCATGGCCACTTATGACAGCGGATGAACAGTTTTCTGGGAACGGTAAGTTGTTTCTCCACCATTAGCACATTTAGCAGTATGAACACGAGTTGATTGACAGCGCTAAGACCCTCCTCCTGGACTTGATTGGGTGTCTTGACCCGGAGCGGTGCATTTTGTTTTAGAAGGCAATAGTAGTTCAAGGACGAGGTGGAGGAGCTCGATCTTTTCACTCATTATCTGTTTCATATCATACTGTGACAACATGCTGATAGTTGTAACAAATATGTAAAAAATCATGTTTTTGTAAAAGTTACATTCTGCAGCTTTAAGTTTGTTAGAGTTCTGATTTCATAATGGCAGAAAGTATATTTTGAGAAACAAGAACTTGAAAACTACAAAATTCATCTAATGAATATTCTGTATTTTTGTCCAAGTCTGTGCCATTTTTGTATGTGTTTAGCAGAAGCAGGAAAAGTTTTTGCTTTTCTATTTTTAAATCAAATCAGTTCAAATTGGAAATAATCTTTGTTTAAATACTGTGAAACGGTGACATTTTTACTCTATTCTGCCTTATGGTTGATGTCAACAGTCTCTGTTGAATTAGGAAATCATTTTCATTACCAGAGTTAGTAAATCAAAGCGAGAAAAAATAATTTATTGTCTTCCAAATCCAGGATTTATGAATGGGAGTCGGCTGGAGCCAGACACATTTAACTATCGTTTTGTACTTTACCCATCTAGATCAGCTAGAAGTAGTGCAGTGGATCAGCACAGACAAATATTAGGCCTAGTTTTGAACTATATCAAAACACATTCGCCTTATCCTTTGACCAACTTTTCAAAATACTGTTTTTAAGACAAAATGTCTTTCTTGCATTTCCACCTGCAAGAAACTAACTAACTCTGTAGTTTTACATGGCACCTCATAACTCCAAATACAAGCCACTTTCCCTTTGTTCTTGACAGAGGAGGTCAGGGGTTTACACCTTTCATCTCTGGAAAAGCTAACAGCCAGCTAACGCTCTGATTTCTGGCTTTCCAGGCACCGAACTGGACCGATTCTCCTGACTCACTCGGTCGCCGACCTGAGACGTCCTAGTGAACCGACTCCCAACAGGTCAGGCCTCGGTCTCACCCAACAAGGTCAAGTGGAGCTGTTTCTCCGCCGTGCGCTGGAAGCGGATCCCCACGGCGACGTACAGAGCGGTGAGCTCGAGATCAGTGTGTGCAGCTCTCCCACGCCACATGGCTGCAGGCTCAGGTCGGCGTACGGCCGTCCAGGCACGCACTTTTACTGTCAGTGTAGAGTTCAGTTAAAATTCAAAGAACTGATCTCTGCTGGAGACTTTTTGGGATAGCTATGACTGAACAGAAACAGAAACTAAAACAGAACGGATAGATTGTTTTCCCTAAAAACAATCTATCCGTCGCTGGATGACACTGTAGTTTTCTGCAGAGCTTTTATTGGACCAGAAACACTGAAGGTTTGGGCATTTTTCAGCTCGTCGAGCTTCTGCTGAGTTAATGAACCCCTCATGACCCATCGGCTTCAGTAAGGTCTCAGCCATCCTCGGAGGGGAAAAAGAAGCTGACACTGTTGCTCTGCCTCAGCTCATACAGAGACCAGGGCCGGGATCACAGAGGTTTATGCTGCAGCGGCTAATTCTCTGTGATATTTCATGCAAGTTAATACATGTATCAATGTGTTCGTGAAATAGGATATGTGGAAAACATAACTACTAACTTCTGCTCAACAAGAAAATGAAAAAGGGATGCCTTTAAGACATGTTTGTCTGCCTTTATTACTACCTCTAAGTTGGTAATGACTTAAAGAACACTGTCTTATAATCACGCAACAAAGAAGAGCAAACACAGGTCAATTAATGTGAAGAAAGTATTTATTTTTGTTTTACTTCTGTCAATACTTAGTCTACTGGTCAAATATAATGGAGTATGTGAAAAGGCACAGACAAAAACCTGCAATTTACTCAATCTCATAGGTAGATATTAATAGTTATAGTACAATTCCCCTCCATTTTGAGGAACGAGTTAAAAGGAAAAGAAAGTTAAAGAAAATATAAAGAACATCATGCCAGTCTGCTTCTACACCTACAGAAAGAGAGGAAAAAAGATAACAGCAACAACATGTGCCTATATAACAAAAACAACATGACTGAAAAACAAAAGGGTACTAATTAATGTAAGATGTATTTTGTGGAAACAGTTTCAGGCTAAGAGGACGAGAAATGTTAGCGTCAGAACTGTGGGAGGAAAGGAACATGGAGCGATAAGGACCTGTTTTCCACTTATGTGAGCAACAGGATCTGGCATCTGTTGCAGGGAACCGACTCCTCTTTAAAATCCTCCTGATTGAGCCTTAAAGAGTAATTACACCTGAAATATATATATATATTTGCAGATAAATTGGGGCTTATGGGGGCTAGCTTTATGTTTAAGTTCAAATTGTGACATTTTGTGTACATTTTGCAATATTTGCCCTTAAACAGTCTCATTGCTGCCCTCTTTGGGTTGAACGGTGGCTACTGCAGTTGAATTTTCCCATTGGTTACAGCGATACAGCTTGGTTGACATGCACGTCAAAACCCTGTGTTTCGATCTAAAACCACCTCTTTTCTTTCTGTTGTTCTTTCTGTTCTGAACAATCTGTTCTCTACAAGAGAGATGAGGCAGTTTTTAGATACGACCCATTGCAACAAGCACAAACAGTCGTGGCATTTATGTCCATATATGCCCTATAGGAAGAGGAACACCAAACATCACTCTTATTAAGCTAATTAATTAGTGAGCATTAGTTACCACTGATTCAGTCTCATGATTAGCTTAGATCTTTCTAGAGATCTGTTTTGCATCCGCCTGCTTGTGCATGGAAACGTCTGTAACGGCTGTCTTAGTTCTCAACGAGCTCATTTGACAGCAATTAGACAGGAAACCATAGGAGCCCGGACTCAGAGGCTGCAACATGATGGTAAGTTGCAGGTGAACATTAACTGCACTTATCTCCTGAGCGAAACACGCGCTGCACGACTCACCCTGCGATTATCGTGCTCTACATACGGTTCTGTTTCACCTACAGCATCCTCCAGAATTAAGTTATGTCTTGTTGATTCGATGATTAATTCATGTTCAGATCCACCGTCGGTGGAGACGTGCGTCTTTGGAGAACCCCTGAAAAGCTGCGTGGAGGGGTTGAGTCAGAAACTGAAGGAGATGTTGTAGTGCGGTGGTGCCAACTGAAATGCTTATGGCTTGGCAACACTGAACACTTCAAAAAAATATATATATAAAAATGCAAGGCTGATTACTTGGCCTAGATACAAGGATGCAGATTTCTCTTATCTCCACTCCTCTGTATGATGTGATGCATCATAGGGCATCATAGGGCAAAGTGTTTTGTAAGTTGAATGGCTTACAGAAACGTACTTAGGCAAACATCCCATAATGCATTTCCTACATCAAGCGACGTGATTCACTGCGGTTCAGGAGCCCAAATTTATCCTGACTTCAACTTTCAGGGTCCTGCATGGTAAAGCACCATCCTGTTTTAGTGAATTATTAATGCCTCTGGTGTAATCAATTTTTTAAAATTAAATTTTTATAAAAAATCGATGCATCCTGAAGCCTGAAGCGGGGAATTGAACTGTGAAAGTGAAAAATCTCAGGACTAACCCCAAGTTAAATTTGAACATGGCTTCTGCACGTATAAAACCTAGTATGTGTTGCATGAAAAGATTATTTCTTTATTTTTGTTGTTTATATATCAATTTCCATTTCAAACTAGTGGCAAACTGTAATGTAAAATCTCTGTTTGTGAACCTGTTTCTTAAACATGTGATTGCGTCAGAGGAAGAGAAACGGATCCCTGCTTGTTTAGCTAGCTCCAGTTAGCAGCTAGAAAATCCCACTTGTTTTCCGACTTTCAACTAGAATGCACTCAAATCACCAAGTAGTGTCAAAACAATAACTTGAGATGATTTTGGTTTCATTTCTTCTTATTAAGACTTTTGTAACACACTTTAAGAAGATTGATATTTATTTAGGCCATTTTTATTGTGAAATTTAGTTTTGTTTTGAAAGGCTTACTTCCTGTCGGGCCGTATTAGAAAAACTATTGACGGATTGCTTAGACAAGGCGCAATACAGTTTTTGACCGTGTAAGCTATGTATTTTTTGGAACAAAGGAAAAATTACTTGTAAAACTGATTTGTCGTCATTTTTGTATTTGCATTTTTTTTTTTTACAGATAAAGATTTTTTGTTAAATTCACGGTTTGCACGAGTCCTTCACTTTCACCGTCTAAGGAATGACATAGATATTGGATCTGTTGCCATAACAGTACCGCTGACTGAATTCTGTGACTAATGAAGATTTTTAGCCGCCATGTTTTAATATTCTAATATTTAATACTGACATCGGTGTTGAATGGAAGCTATACATGAGATCCAGGATAAAAAAAACCCTACAGTAAGCAGCTTCATCTGCTGCAGAGTGAAACCTCTGAGATGTAAATGAGGGCTGTTCCATCTAACCAGTCTGATGTGTTTCCAAACAAATGGTTCTTTCAATGTTATTCAAAGCAAAACCTGGGAAAGTTTTTTTTCCCTCATGTTCTGAGGAAATATCTGTCTACTTCTTTCATATAGCAAGGCTACATGGACTTGCTATATGACTTGCGTTTGACATTTCTTTACTCTCTCACTTTATAAATCTTCCAATGAACAGCAGTACCAGATGATATCTTAACGTCAACTTAATGTTTCATTCACTGTGGAAGTTATATATGTGAAACTACACTATTGATGCTACAAATAAGGAAACTGAAATATCATTTCATTTTTGTTAAATTTTGAATATTCAAATTCCTCCCACCAAAAGCCCAAGCCTACAAAAGTTATGTCAGATGGAACTGAACAGCCATTGAGCCAACATTAAGACAACATAACCACTGCTGCAGACGTAAGTTTTTATCCTCAGCTCACACTGTTAATTATTTTTTTCATTAGCTGTGTATCCATTTATATATCGGCTAAAGGATATGTATTTATTGGATGTTTTCTTTCTTTATTCTTGATATCAGCATTAATATTTGTAGTACTTTGTTGTTCCTGCTTCTTAAATTAACAGAAGCTTTAATGAAGTGATGGTCAATTTAAGTCAGTGGTTCTCAAAGTGTGGGGCGCGCCCCCTGGGGGAGGGCGCCGTGCCATTGTAGGGGAAGCGGGGGAAGCGGTATGGATGAATGAAAAAGAAAAACGGTTACACAAAAGGGTTTCACTGTAAAGATGGTTTGTAGTTTTGTTGCAACCTGAAGTGTGAAATAAACTTCAGTGGAGTTTGAAAACAAAATACCTGTTGAGCGGTTGAACGAGGTGTGTGCCCTTAGATTTATTTTTTTTCTTGTTTGGGGGGGATTTTATTGTAATCCATAGGGGGCCCCAAAAAACTTTGGGAACTACTGATTTAAATTAAGTTGTATATCTTTTTGAGAAGGTTCTTAAAGTGTGGTTATTTTACTTATTATGGTAGTTCAATCTGGAGAGACTCAGACGGAGAAAAGACGAGGGGGTGGTGTTGGGTTGAGCTCGGCTGGAGAGCGAAGGACGCCATGGATGGAGGTCATTATCAACTGGGACTTGGACGGTGATTGGACGTGACGTGGCTTGGTCCAGCGTTGATTGGCCGACGTCTGTAGGCGGGTCGCTTCAATTAGCAGGTACCGGTGGGGATAAAAGAGTCTTCCAGTTTGAATTTGCGCCTAGGCTTCATGACACAAGTATCTTCTGTGCGTCCCTAAAACACTAAAATAGACATATTGGTAAAATCCTAAGTAAATCTTTATCAAATTATTATAAATCTTCAAGAAAGTTTCTATGAAGACCGAGTTTTTATCTTAGCTTAGCCTTTTTTAAATGTTACAATTTATTTTTCAAATTTTACATGCTTTCTCCATCAGAGGCAAATCTGTGAAAAGACAACATCAGATACAACGTCTAACAGCAAATATGAAGTGGAATCTGCTTCTGCTCATTTGGATGAGTAAGTATCTCTACATGAATTATGTTGCAGGGTTTTTTAAAATAATACAATACAGCTTAATTTTCTCGTAGAGGACCAATATATGGTAACAAAGACATGTTGAAAAAAAATAGCATAAAATCTATGATCTAATTGCCATGTTCCACTTTATAACATCCTCATGATTAACTTCACCAACATTTTCTGCTGTTTCAGGTCAATGTTATGCAATGATTTGTCAGCTCTATCAGTATCACTACATTAATGAGAATAAAACCTGGACTGAAGCTCAGCAGTACTGCAGAGAGAATCACGCTGACCTGGCCACAGTGACTAACATGAAGGACATGAAGAGACTCATCAACATCTCAGCTGGAGATCAGAGTGAAGCTTGGATTGGTCTGAATGATCAAACAAATGGTATCAGAACATGGTTCTGGTCTCTACCTGGAGTGGAGTTCAATGAAAGTGAGACAAACTGGAGCCCAGGAGAACCAAATGATTATAGAGGGATGCAGAACTGTGGAATCCTATGGAATTACCTGAAGTGGGACGACATATCCTGTAATGAAAATCTTTATTTTCTCTGCTATAACGGTGAGAACATTTGAAATTTAAGACTTAAGTGAAATTCAGGATTGTAGATGGAAATGTATTAAAAGTAAAAAGAAAGACTAAAAATGTTACATTTATCATGAGAAAAAAAATGGAACTTTGAGTGATTCAGTTACTTGAAAATGTTGTTGTTGTTCCAACTTCTGATTTAAAATTGTATTCTGCGGGGAAAAAAAATCTTTAGATTGATCGATCTTCACACTTTGTCTATTTCACAGACAGTAATTCGTCAAAGAAATTCCACTTGATTCGAGAAAATAAAAACTGGACAGAAGCTCAGAGTTACTGCAGAGAGAATCACACAGACCTGATCAGTGGAACGAAGCAACTACAGGATGAAGAAGTGAAGAAAGAAACCAGCTCTGTGGGAAGATATACATATATTTTTACCGGTCTGTTCAGAGACACCTGGAGGTGGTCAGATGGAAGCAGTTTCTCTTTCAGACACTGGAATCTGAAGTTTGATAATCAGAGAATCAACAGTGGTCAATGTGCCATGACTGTGTTTGATGATGGAGGCAGATGGAAGAATGAGAACTGCACTGAAAGAAAACCCTTCATCTGTTATGATGGTGAGATGTTCTAATAGATATTCCCACAATAAAAGAAGGTAATTTTATTGATATAGCACAATTTCAGCAACAAGGCAATTCAAAGTGCTTAATGCTGTGTGGCAAAAAAAATAAAAAATAAACAAATTAATGTATTCATCTAGAAAGTAAGTGAGTAAGTAAAGTTTTTAAAGCGCTTTTCACAGACATAAAATCACAAAGCACTGTACAATAGAAATCAACCTTAAAACCATTCAAAACATAAAACCAACATAAAAAACATAATAAAATCAAGAGATTAAAGCCTGGGAAAATAAAATGCTTTTAGTTGCTTTTTAAAAATTTCCACAGAGTCAGCAAAACGGAGCTGTAAGGGCAAACTGTTCCACAGCCTTGGTGTCACCGACTGAAAGGCCTGGTCCCCTTTAGTTTTTAACCATGTTTGTGAAACAACCAAAAGATTCAGAACGAAGACCAGCAGATAGTTAAAAACTGACAAAGAAAATCAGGGGCCTGGCCATGTAATGCTCTGAATGTCAGCACAAGAACTTCAAAATGAATTCTAAAATCATCTGGAAGCCAGTGTAATGACTATAGAACAGGAACGATTTCACATAATTTACTGTATTTGGTGAGAAGTCTGGCTGCTGCGTTCTGTATTGATTGCAAACGTGAAATTGTGGATTTATCCAGGCAGTAAAAAAGGTCGCTACAGTAGTGCAGACGAGATGGCACAAAATCATGAATGATTTTCTCCAGGTCAACTCTGGAGACCATTGGTCTAATTTTAGAAATGTTTCTTAAATGACAGAAACAGGATCGGGAAACAGCCTTAATGTGAGAGTCGAAACCTAAGGATGAATCACATGTGACACCTAGATTTTTTTTTTACCTTTGATTTTACTAACAGGCAGAAAGATGCAATTGTCTGGCTGATATTTTGGTGCAAGTGACTGGGAGCAATAATCATAGTTTCTGTCTTACCAGTGTTTAAAACCAGAGAGTTACTGGAGAGCCAGTCACTGATATGGGACAATCATTGGACAAACATTCTACTTATATACAGTAGATATTCATTTTATATTTCTCAAATTACTAAAACAGTTAAAATTTCAAAATCTTCCCTCAATTAAGATACATTTTTGTTTCTCCATGTTGTATCTCACTGTGGTTAAACCTAAAACCTAAAGTGTGAATTATTTTGATTGTCCTGTGATCTTCTCTGACAGATAAAGTGATCCTGATCAAAGAAAATAAAACCTGGAAGGACGCCTTGACCTACTGCAGAGATCCCCACCATTATGATGACCTGGTCACCATCACCAACATGGATGATCAGAGATGGATCCAGGAGAAAACCAAGAATGCATCGACTCCTTTTGTCTGGTTGGGTCTGCGCTTCAACTGCACTCTTAATTTCTGGTTCTGGGTCTGTAAGGAGATGATCAGCTATCAGAACTCGACCTCAGCAGGATGGATGAACAACTGTAACACGTCTGGAGCCATGCAGGCTGGAGGAGAACATAGATGGTTCCAAAGAAACGACACAGAGGAACTGAACTTCATTTGCTCTAAGGTTTAAAGCTCTACATCGTAGCATTAGGGCCACAGCAGACCAAAGGAACGATGAGGGCAAAGACGAGATAATGTTGATTAGATGCAGACTGTCTCTTAAAAATGTATCAACAGAAAGTCCTTTATTAGTTGGTCCAAAACTCCTGGCTGTAACAGAGGAGCTCACGTCTCTCCTGTTGTATTGTATTTGCACTGATTACCTGTTTATGGTATAATTTGACTTTAACTTCACCTCTTATAAAAATAAATAGTTAAAGTTTCTACTCGTAATCTACTTGTAGTCCCAAGGACTGGGTATAAAACTCAAGCTTTCTTTGTTTGGACATTGTCTGAAGAGTCTGGACTCGTTTAAAATGCTGTGGAGGACATTCTTGTTCAAATGTACTTTTCCTTGAGACCCACTGACGTAATATTAGTATTATATATCGAAGTAGTTGTGTCAACGTAGTTTTGCTCTCTGAAGAGGCGAATCTGATGTTCAACCTTATGAGACAACAAAGACAGCGTAAATTCTAGCATCCAAGTAGACCGGGGGAAGTTGGAGGTTTGGGGTTGTGGAGGGCAACCAGTGACGACAACAACATCATACAAATGTAAATTTTATGGCCCTGGTGTGTGTGTGTGTGTGTGTGTGTGTGCAAATCAGTTAAGGTGATGAGTAGGGTAAAACTGGAAAGACACTTAGCCCTCAGGAGTAACACAGGGCAGGCAGCGCTGACCACTGACTTTCGCACGATAGAGAGGGGTGCCTGAGGCAAAGCACCGCAGGCTCCCCTTCCAATCCAGACTAAGCCTGGAGTCAGGTCAGCCCGGCGGCTGGGATCCTGTACAACCACCCTTTCACCAAGTGGAGCTTATCTACACGCCAGTTCATGAGTGATGTCATGACCAATGTATGCAATCTTGAATTTTAATTTGGACAAAAGAGGATAAATGAAGTTTAGTATGAAGTGATTCACTCAAATCAACTGTTACAATTCAAGCATGTAGCTAACTGTGAAACTAGGATTGGAAATGGCTGCACAAAGGTCATGTCTAATCCCCCCGAGTGTCACCCGCAAGCCTCAGTTTTACTTTGATTAATCTTTTTTGAAAATATAGTAAAATTGTTTCTAGTCGTTAAGAGTATAACGGATTTTATCAAAGTGCGCAATGTTTTCTCTCTCTCTGTTTTTAGGAACAAACACATAAAAACTATGCAATATTTAGTTCGATCACCAACCAGGTTTTTGTTCTATGTTGAACGCTAATTTATTATTAAACAAACTGAGGTAATTTATTTAACTCAGAAAGACAGATGTTACAGGAAATAGAAACTTTGCAACTCCGTCTGTAACGTAAAAACCCTTAACCTTATTTTTTTCCACATACTGAATTAAAGCAACATTTATTTGTGATCAAGCTGTAGTTTAGCAAATTCCTGCTGTTTTCCGTTCTTTTTTTTTTCCTCTCTCCCCTCCAGGGGGTCTTTTTGTGGACTCTAGTGTCCCTTATATTAGGCTGACAGGAAAGGGGGGAAGTACATGTGGCAAATGTCGCCGGGTCCGGGAATCGAACCCGCGACGTCGAGGACTCAAGGCCTCCAAACGTGGGTCACGCTATCCCCTACGCCACCACAGCACCGTTCATTCCGTTCATTTCTTGATCATATATCAATGTGTGGAGCTCATATTTCAGGTGAGTGCCAATTATTTTTTATGTATTATATGTATTATTGAAAAGTCCACTTATTTCAGGAACTTTATCACTAACTGAAATACATTATATAGATTAATTACACAGAGATGGATGTTTGAAAGTAACTTATTTCTGTAAACTATGATTTTCCGCTTACAGCTAATAAAAGCATGATATTTAAACTTAAAGTATCACATCAGACCTGTAGCCTTTATGAAAAATAAGTTTAAAAATACCTGCTTAAAGGTTGTCAATTTTCAAAAGGTACTTTTTATCTGACAAATGAGCCTCACTGGGAAGCATACTCTTACTTATTAAATATGACTGTAATAATCTCACATTTGCCACGATGAACTGGCGGAATAAAAAAACTTCACTGTAAAAAAATTGTTGAGTAGAGGTTGAACAAACTGCTTGGATGCAGCTGACTGTAGAACCGTCCATCAGCTCCTGGTGACATAACTCTGACGCTGTTGTCTGCCATCAGGCCAGAATGTCAGGCCTCTTGAAAAACAAGTTTGCACAGTGAGTGTGGATAACAAAGCTGTGCGTATTCATGGTCGATGATTGAAATCATCGTCCTACCTCCCAACAAGAAATTCTTCTGTTTATGTCGCTGTGGCGTGATTGGACTGTGTCCGAGTCCCAGCCTACGGTGGCCCTGAAGTGCAAAACGCTTCGACAAATCATTAACACACAATTACAAACTCAAAAACACAACATTGACTAAGCACAACTTCAAAATGAGAAAACACAACAACATTAGCTTAGTCCAGCTACCAATTAAGAAGTAACTGTGCTTGGTTTTAATGTGTTGTTTTAGATGTTGTTAAATTTGTAGTTGTGTTAACTAATTTGTGGATGTGGTTTGCGCTTCAGGGCCACCGTACTAATCATATCTCTATCGCATTCAGTGATAAACGTGTCTACAGTCGGACCTGCTGTCATTTAAAAACAATTATTCTTTAATTTCATGGCGGTTTCGCCTCAAGTTTGTTTTTCTACTTTATTTTGTAAAAGCTTTTTATTTACAAACCCATCACATTAACTTGGATCATCCGCTGTTATGCAAAATTCGCACGCTCTTATTTCACTTTAAATTGTTTTTAAGCTACTACAAATAAAGGTGATTAAGAGATTATGTTTTTTTTTTGTAAGCACTTCGCCAGGAATCCATAGCTGAAGGAAATCGCCTTTAAAATCCCTAGAAATAACTACTTGACAGTCGACCAAAATATCAATCACTTTAGAAAAAAAAAAATGAAGAAATAAAAGCTACAGGCCATCCACAGCATTTATGAGAATGACAATTTAAGGCTGCGGCCCGTGGGAGTAGCTAAGCAACCGTGAAGGAAGAATGCCTTAAGAAACCGGGAAAAATGCTTAGATTGCTTTGACAGAAGCAGAGTATGACTGGAATGGCTTTAAACTCTGAACAAGACTCTGATAGAGCTGTCATTGGAAACAAGTGGCTGTGTAAGGCAACAAGCACCAACTCATGTCTAACTGCTGCCGTTCAAGGATTTGGGGGAGGAAAAACTCTCACTGGCTTTCCCTTCTGGTTGGCGTCACACTGATTGTTTCACTGTCCTGCTCGACCCTCAAAGCTTTATTACTGCAGTTTTAGGCAAACAGTGGAAAACTGAGCTAGAAAAATCAGAGCAAACTAAATCTGCCATTAGGTTTAGAAACAGTTGTAGTGAACTTGCGTAAAGCTTAAGCAATGCATTTTTTTAATGTTTCTGCACTGTTTCGTAGTATAATAGATGGAGGTTCATGTCAGACTGTATCTGTTACGCATATTTATAATAAAAACACAAACAGGACCAATCAAATAGTACAGTGCAACCTTTTACTGTATCATATGGTATTTCTGCTGTTATTTATGCGCTGCATTGATATACAGTAACATCAGAAAGACAACGTATGTTGTCTTTTTACTGTTCAATACACATGCACATTATGTACATAAAAAAAAAGTCACTCGCACATTCCTTGGAGTACGCCATTTCTATTTCTGACAGCTGCACAGTATTTTTGTTACAATCACTTACAGTATATTATTGTTGTTATTGTTAATTATGTTTAGTTTTTAATAATTTTTAAAAATCTTTTGTATGAACCTACTGAATTTGCTCAGTATGGGACAATGAAGAATATTACTAATCTATTCTATTCTATTCTACTCTATTCAGTCACCTGTCAATTGTATCGACTCTTTCTTTTCTATTTCTTGCAGCAAATTCATTCAGATTCAGCTCCACCGTTATCTACAGTATTGTGAATCAAACACTCCAGCAGTCACAATAACAGGAAGTGTTTTGTAAGCTGTCAAATCCTGAAATGTGATCCCTGCACAGATGTATGAGAGAACAAGGCGTTGCTGGTGAAAACAGTGTCATGTTACTGATAAAGGGATGATTAATCGACAAGGTTTTCTTTTGTGTGGACCAGTCTGCATAATGTAAAAATTATGTAAAACAGTTGATGTGGAAGAGGTCCTCAATTTAAAGAGGTTAGGAGCCACTGCTTTAATGCATACAGTAATGTACTTCTCATCACGTAGCAGGTACTGAAACATGAAGTCGAGTCCCATTCGGGTCAGAATTTGCATGGTGACATGCAAAGTGGGCAAGGCAGACATTTCCTTTCCTTGGGGACTCACAATATACCAGGTCTTTCGCTATACGACTTGGGTTCATGTTTATTTTTCATCATGCTAATTAGTTTGAAATGCTCTGAATATAAGACATATTAAGTCACATTATATTGGCATTTGATGCGGTCAACAGAGGCTTGGCGTGGCTAAACAAACCAGGATATTGACTCAGTTGCCAACAGTTTTTGAACACCAGACTTTCTTTGTCGTAAATACTGCAGATTTTAAACTTGATCTGTTTTGACCAAAGTAGGAGGAATGCTGTTTACTGTTTGAGAAATATGAAGACTGTATCTATTTGATATATCTAACCATATTAGTTTAGGAATTTCTTCATTTTTATAAGTTTAACCAAAGACAAATATCGGAAAATGTGAGTTTGACAGTGTAATTAAATAGTGTCACATTCGAAGTCCATAAAAGTCCTATGAGACATGATGTGGTTGCTAACTTTTGTTTTATCTGACACATTTATTTGCATAATTGGAGGAAAAAAAACGAAAAGATTTCATTTGAACTCAAACATGTTGCATGTAATACTACAGGCAGTGGGTTATTCTTTGCGACCATCTTTGATAAGCTCCATGATCTTGTCTTGTATTTGCAAAAGACCTTTTTGTGTGTTTTTATCTAGAATGTTTACAGGGGGGGGGGAAAACTATTATTGTGGGTTTCAATAAAATCTTCCATCTCTAGTTTATTATTGAGAATATAAGATTTTTTTTAAAAAAGCACAAAGAGTGTATTTTATTTATTTATTTAGTTTTAAAAAGGCATCTTTTGTGGCTGCCAAAGGCTTGCCGATTTTGGTCCTCGTTGGGAAAAGTGTGGACGCCACTGATTTAAGCTGATGGAAGAAAAAAAAAACACACACACCAGGAAAATCAAGTCTTAGACTTTCTTGTCTTTTTTTTTTTGCTTTCAGATTCGATTTTGGAGAATGTTCTAGTTTATGGCTGCTGCATCCTACCTCTCCTCTCAACACTTGCTGCACATATACGGAACAAGGAAGTTGTACACCTGCTGCTTTCGTCCGTTCATTCAGCTTCCAACCTTTAGCACATTTCCTCCGAGAGGACAGGTGAGGTAAGAGCTTATCGCTTTCTAATAAAAACCGAAGTTTGTTGTCGGAGGAGCCCCGCTGTGTCGGTGGCGATAAAACCAGAGAACAGCGTGTTGTTTAAACCACCCATTCCTTCAATCACTAACTAACTAACTAACTGCTCTCTGCGGTTACGTTTCTTCCCCTCTAAGAGTTTGTTTTCGAGGTTCATAATGGCAAACGAAGAGGAAGGAGTTCCCACAGAGAAGCAGCAGAGCCCGCTCAGCTCCTCCTCCAGCGGACCAGAGGACTCTCCGGAGGCCGCTGGCCGGGCTGAGGTCGCCGGGGAGCAGAAGACGGATCCCGGGGCGGCTCGCTCCCAGCTCGGTAACCTCCCCGCGGATTCCTGCCTGCAGCACTTCAAAATGAGGAAGTTCTTTGTGTTGAGGGTAAATGGCTCCATTTCCACCTTACAATGCCTTACTTTATATATATATATATATATATATATATATATATATATATATATATATATATATATATATATTTATTTACATTTGATTTACTACTCATGTTATTGTGGGACATGATTTTGTGGCGTCAGGCATATTTTAAGAAATTTCTTCGATTTAGTTTTGCTTTATGGACGTATTTGTGGACGTAAATGGTTTAAAACCACCTTTCGTTGTCTCATACACGTTTATTAATGACTAAAATATCTGAAATGCAGCATAAGATTGAGCTGATCAGCCAGGTGGACTAAACTAAATATACACGAGTCAGTCAATCAGAACAAAGGGGCTCAAATTCAGCTTTCATAAGGTTCTGAAGTACTCTCTTCTCTATTCTAGGAATATACATTTTTTTGAAGTATTATTAAATCTAAAGTAAGTTTAACTGCAGCAACAATGGAACATTGATAAATATAAAATGAACAATAACACAAAAAAAACTTTTAACTTATTAAAATCCAATAGGTAGAATATTTTTCAAATATAATTCTGAGAGTTCATTCTTATCTAAAATAATCTAAATATTACTTTAAATGATATGTTAAATGTACTTGAGTGTTCCTCAGTGCAAATCCTTAGCTAAAGGCTTATACAATGAATGCACTGTCGGCAGTCTTTGGGCCAGACTTGAGTGTGTTTTGTTGGGGTTTTATTTTATAGACCAACACAGAACCTGGTCAGATTTGATGTAAAGATGGATAATACCCTTAAAACAGAGCAATTCTGGAGGAAGACTTGTTGACGGCTGCAAATTATTTGACAGCAATGTGGAGGGTCACCTTTCCCTGGTGTTGAGATGGAAGATGTTGCCTGGTGATGGTGGCCTGCAAATCTAGTGATGTAGTTTGATTTAAAGTTTATTCTGCAGCCATGCTTGATCAGAGTATCCAGCAGGGCACTTAACACACATCCTTGTGGGATACCAGTTTGGGATGAGGGTTTGTTTTTTTTCTGCCATATCAAGATAGATGTATTTCGCTAAAGTGCAGTGGAAACACTTTTTTTTGTATTATATGTGATCAATAGCTGGATGGTACCACTAACGCAAACCAGGAAGGAGACAACAGGAAGTGGTAAGAGGATAGTATTTTAGTTTTTTAAAAATTTTTTCAGACAATGTGCAGCTGGCTCCACCAGAGCTCTCACAACATCGTACTGTTCATAAAAAGTTGTGTCTTTCCAACATGTGGAATCCATAGCTCTTCTGTGAAATCGCCGACTACAGTTTTCCAAAAATGTCTCATACTTAGCGACTCACAAGCATAAGAGGCATGTCAATCCGACACATGAATAAAACGCCAACATCTCCTCTGATTGGCTGATAGATGATGATGGAAAGCGCCATGAGTGAATTATAAATATATCTCATGTAGCTGTTTACATCCGTCGCCGCCATGATTTCGAATGATTCATCTTGTGTGATTCTTAGTCATGTGTGATTTTAATTTCATTTCTTATTTCATAGAAACACTGAAAACTGTGTTTCTTCAACATCAGCAGAATATTGACAGAGATTGTCAACAAATGCAGCTGCTGTTACTGCTGTATAAAACACCTGCAATAAATAAACAAACAATCCTCAGCCTGGTGGAGTCGCAAGTAAAGCCTGGTGGCCCGCCAGGCTTGTAATGCACCCTGCCGAATTGTCTGTGAAGAACACCTGCCGTATCAGATTAATCAAACATGCCCGTTTAGATAGAAGTACTTTGGGAAGAGTTAATGCTCTCTGTTGAGTAAAGATGACCTCCTCCCCGTCCTCTCGTTTTCATGATTAGTGTGCAGCCAAGGGCCATCAGTCAGAGATGGTAATCTTCAAGGCTGCATAGACGGATTTGTGACCCTGAGTTGAGAATGCTCTTTCAGTGAAACTGATACGACTCTCTAAATCCTCCTGGATCTGTCCTTGTCATTAAACAATTCCGTCTCTAACGCACACGCACGCTTCTGAGTCCGTTTCATCCACGTTCTCTTTTTCTTTTTTGCCAGCGCACTGAAACTTCCATCTCAGAAGCCGTTTGATGCAGGCCTGTTGTGTTGGGTTAGCACTGGGAAAGCATCCCGGGCTGCCAGGCCGACTCTGCAGTCAGCCCCAGCCAAAGATTACAGTAAGACTGTCAGGAGTCCTCAGTGTGAACTCCTAATCGTTTTAAGTTCTCCAGCTTGGAGTTGAAATAATGAAACAAAGTGAAAGGATAGAAAAAGAAAAAGCCCGTGGCTGACAGTTTGGAGGGTAGAGTGCAGAATTGCGTACCGGAGCCTTCCAGAGCATCTTCAGATGTCTGTGTTACTCAGATTTTGGTCATGTTCAGCTTCCCCACCCCCTTTTTTTTTTTACAGTCGTTCTCAAACACCTACACTTCACATCTATGTGTACCGTGGTTCTACCCCCCCTCCCCCCCACACACACACAGCACCTCCCTTGTTGTTCTGTTTGTTGTCTTCGACGCAGAGCCGCGCTGACATTTCCCTCAGTCCCCCCGCCGCACATCAGCCTCAAAGATAACCCTTAAAGCCTCGCTCTGCCACGGCGGAACATTAGAAAGTGACACCCAGGCTTGTTTTCTTGTCTCCTCAGCCCGGCACTCTCAATCAGGCCGTCAAAGACGTCGAAGCTCTGGTGAACAAGGAGGAAGATGGCAGCATTCACGGCACCTGGCTGATGGCAGAGTGAGTTCACGAGGCGGGGTGGGTGTGTGTGTGTGCGTGTGTGTGTGCGTCCTGTCAGCATGTGGGGAATGTGATGTAACTTGTGATGTGATTGTAGATGAATAGGGACATGATCATCCTGATCGTCTCTAAAATCTGAAGAATACGTTTATTTCAATGTGCTTTTTACTGCGACACAAAGTGTCCATGAATAAATGCTACAATCAATCCTTCAAAGGATCTGATTTATGAATGGGCGGAATTATGTATATTTCATGCTCGTCTGACCTTTTACTGTATTTAAATGATTGCAATTATGATGTGATGCTGTGAATAATTCAACATGGTGTATTTCTGGATCAGGAGGGAATATTTAGCCGTTTTGGTTTTACTTTTGTTTTCAAGTCAATAACTAAGAATGTCTATCATCGATAAAGTTGTGAACTAGGGCTGGGAGATAAATTGATCTAATCCATTAATCACATTTTTATTTATAAAAATTCTTTTTGTTTTTTTCCCCACACCTATGCACTACTTGGGTTTCAGTCATTCTTAGTACGCCCAGAGCCGCCATCTTGTTTTAAACACAAGATGTTTAACATTGGATCCAGGTCAACGGGCAGAAGGTGCGATCGAAATAAACGCTAAGTTTTTGAAAATATTTCCTGCCATTTGTGATTTCTTTTTAAGAAGAGAAAGGGAGAGTGAAAAAAAAAAATTGATTAAAATTGAAGATTTTATTTTTAAGCCAGATCACCCAGCCCTGGTGCAAACATCACAGATGGTATAGATGGTATAAGTAGTTGGCACGCCTGGTACTGATGTGTTAAAAAACGAAATAAATAAAGTAAATTCAAGCAAAATCTTACACTGAAAAATTGAGAAAATCCTGAAAGATATATTGGTGCTACATTTACTGCTTTCTTACCAATATAAAATTTAGGCTATCTCTAAGTTTTGGCAGTGAGATTATGTGCGAGATGTATTTCTAAACATAGTTAACAACAATTTGTCCAAGTTCAGGTTGAAAGCCCTAACATGTTGGGATATTGAAAATGAAAAAAGGAATTAAACAAGTGCACAACAAGGTTAATGTCAAAAAACGAATGCAAATGAATAAACAGAGAAACTTGGAAGTTTGGATCCAATTAGGGTGAAAATCAGAAAAAGAAATTCTGCATTAGAGTGGTACAACCTGAATTTATTTCATCTCTGGTAATCGTTAAAAGACATTTAGCATCGATAAATGCACTTAGTTCAGCGCAAATTCACAACATGAAGTCTTAAGTGTATTAAATAGTAAAAAAAACAAACACTTACAGCTACAATAGAATAGTTTAAATGAAGCATGTCTGTGTGTTAGAATGGCCCAGTCAAAGTCCAGACATGCATCTAATTGAGAATCTGTGTCAAGGCTTAAGATTACTGATCACAGACACTCTGACATGTTTTCCAAAGCATGATGGGAAAAGTTTAATCTCTACTTGTGCAAAGATGGTAGGTAAATCCACACCAACCTTTTGTTTGGTTCTTGTAAAATCTTACAGAAACCATGTCTCTTCTCTTTCACTTCACCGTTACGCTCTACCTCATAAAATCTGATTTGAAATTCAGTTTTGTAAAGTAAAAAAAAAAAAAAAGTGAAAACAGCTCCAGGGGTGTGAATCCTTTTGTGAAATACTGTAAATTTCTGTCTTGTCCAAGGAGTAAAAATACTCTTCCCCGATGGTTCTCCAAATAGTGGAGAAAAAACAAAACAAAGAAACTGCAGGTTGCTGCGTAGAAGTTTTTCCTCCTCACCTCCCGCTCTCTTCTTCTCGACTGCTGCTGCACCGTTCTGTCCGCCCACACGCTGTTCCTGAATTTCCGCAACTCCACAATGCTCACACCTAGTCGAGGTTAAGTCATTTGATTATTGGAGTCAAACCTCTTCGCCCACACCTATCCCATGATGCCTCGGCTGTGCAGTGAACTGTCTTCTTTGGCCCCTGGCTGCCAGCTTCAATCATGAGTGGTTCACTGGGAGAGGGCCACGCACGCTCGGCTCAGCGGGCCGTAAGAAAGAGAGCCACTCTGAGAGAGGAGCCATGCCACCATGAATTAGCACGGCTCTAAGGAAGTGTGTGTGTGCGTGTGTGTGTGGATGTTTAAGAGAAGAAGATGGGGGGATGATGGGGGAACAAAAAAACTAGACTTTTTAGTAATTTTAATTACGCCAGGAGATTTTCTGGGAACTGATGTGCTTCTGCTAAACTGACGGTACCTTCTCTTTTTTTTTAGTCAGTGAAATTTTCAGGGATTTTGAAAAGCCAGCATGCATATTGTATGATGTTTGCCAAGGGCACTTTTAGAAATTGTGAAAGTTTTACAGTACATAATTGAAGAGATTTGCAAAACATGTTTTTGTGTTTGAGAACTCAAAGTAACCTCTTGGTGATTTATTTTTCTCTTTTACATCTGAACCGATGGACTAAAATTGCATTTTGACAAGCGATTAGTAACCAGTTTTGAATGTTCTTATGCTTTTTACAGTCACAATGTTGTAGAGCTACCTTTCTTTCTTCCATGACCTAAAAAATGTCACATGGTTCAAACCAAGACATCTTGATCATACGGTGAGATTTAGGTTTTTAGGCTTTATTTATCAGGATTTTACATTATTCATAAATCTACTCTCTTATCAGGTTAAATAAGTGAAGTACACTTCTGATTCCACATGCAAAAATACTGTTAAAGATAAATAAACCAAAGCATTAAAACATATATGTAGGCATATCAAAAACAATTTTGTCATGGGTCAAGCTTCATAAAAATAGCACCAACTCCCCTGCCATGTCAGCCACTTCAAACAATTAGCCTATTGAAGTGAGTGACTCTTCATCGGCGCAGACAGAGAGTCTGCATAGTTTAGCATGAGATCACATAACACTATTGAATCATTCCTACAACATTTGAGTAGCACTGATGTAAATGTCTAGTCAGTGGAGCATGTGTGTGAGCTGTGGTTGATGTCAAAGAGTCTAAAGGAAACGTTCAAAGTTTAGCCTGCAGATACCTAGAGTCACCTAGTTTATGTTTAAGGATAATTATTTGTGATGACTTTTGTGCAATCAGTCTATCAATGACATCAGGTAAAGGATTTCTGTCTTAAAGATCTTTTTTTTTCTTTCTATTTATAAAGAAAAGGTTTGGGCAGTAAACCTGCTCAGGAACAAAACTATTTGAATACTTTATTTACAGAAAATGTCGGTGACAATAACGGTAAGCTTCGTTATGCAATAAGACAGGAAAGACATGAGCTGAAAGGCAGAATGTCGGGTCACTTTCTTTAAAAAACATTCTTACAAAATGTAAAACAGATTGAAAGGAGTATTGTAAACTTCTTCTTTTTTTCTGGTTGTACTCAAACATTTTGCGTACTTTTAAATAGTATTGGAAATAGAATTAGTACATTATTAAATCACTGGTTGAGAAAGTGTCATTATTAATCTGAAGAGCACTGCAATTCTTGCATTTATTTTCAAAATTGCCATAAACTAAACACTAAATTGCCCTGCGACAGACTGGCGACCTGTCCAGGGTGTACCCCGCCTCCCGCCTGGAACGTAGCTGGAGATTGGCACCGGCAACCCTCCCGACCCCATTAGGGACAAGGGTGAACAGAAAATGGATGGATGGATGGATGGATAAACACTAAATACCCATAATTAGTTAGCAATGTCTTATTATGTACTTCAACTTGTGTTTGAAGTTTGTATAGTAGCAAATATTACGTTAGAAACAACATTTTTTATTTGAAAAATCATTTTGTTTATTAAATATTACAGAAAAAAGTGATATTTTTTTAATTGCTATCACCCAGGAGGATGTCTACATCTAGATATGAGAATTTAAGTTTTTCAATTCTATTTCAGTAATTCTTAAATTTGTAAATCTACTCATAAAAAAAAAAAAATCTTGTTTTTGGTTGATGCTATAATTTTTATTGTCAAAAAATCATTCATTAACGACACATTTTTGAGACATGCTGGACGAAACTCTAAATTGACAAAGTTATAGTTCAGTTGCAACTTTTCAATTAAGTCGATAAATGTTTTTTTTTTTTTTTTTTTACAGTTGATGTAGATGCTGAGTTTGAGTCAGAATCATTTTGAAAATGAACCAACGTGGTAAATTAAAACAGAAACTTTCTGAAGTAAGTGGTCTTGCCAGCTTATTTACATCTGTTTGAGTCTTTCTCATTGTCTTTGGTTTTATAAGCTGTTATTCTCAAAAAAAATAAAAAAATAAAAAGCAGATCTCTGTTGTTAATTTTTCAGCTTTGGCTATTAAGAATCAAACTTAGTGTAAAACTGAAAAGAAACTCGAGGAGATTACATTTGCAGTCAAACTTTCACAGAATTGTGAGGTTGGTCTGATAAAATTCTGATTTTATTTGATCATGCTTACCTCTAGATTTAAGATTCAGCTCAATGAATTTTGAGTATTAATAAAATTAGAGGTTATAGCAATGTTTGGTGGGTAACTTTTAATTCATATTTCACAAGTTGTTTTTAGTGTGTTTATGGGTTTATTTCATTATATCGTGTAGAGTAATTCGGTCCATATTTTGCGGTTTTTGTCTACTTCTAAAGTGATCCTACTTCAGAAAAACGGACTGTTTCAGAAATTTGAAACCTCTTAAAAGAATCTAATTTTTTTTCTGTGTTGGATCAGTCTGATAAAATACTGCCCAAACAAAAACAGCAAAGTGTTTCTTTAGTTCTGTCCAGACAGGACTCTGATGGAGATGACTCCTTTTAGCATCGTTAGCGGCTAATAATCAGCCGGTCGCACTGGTTTTTATTTTGTCTCCGAAAGGACAAAATGCTGCAACACAAATGATTCAAAATGCTTATAAGACAACAAGCGACAGCCACAACGTTGAGAACTATTGTGACACGTAGTCCTGTCACCATAACAAATTTTGCTGGACGATAAATTGTCCCAGTAATTATTGCGATAAACGATAATGTTGTTCTTTTGAGACCATTTTTAAGTAATATATTGATAACATGGAATAATAATGCAAGTTCGCCCTCTCAAAGACTGATGAACTTTCATTTTGTAAAGAAAACTTAACACTGCAACTGGAAAATATTGTAAATATCAAAAATAAAACACAAGATTTTGAGATTTTTTTACTTTATAATGTCATTAATTGATTAATTGCTTATTGTGACAGGTTTAGCGACATATTGATATCATGAGCTCTTGCTTTATCCTCAATAGCCACCAAGCTGCTACGACTTTATCTCTACAAGAAGCCTACAGTTTGCCCTACACGTCTTGCCCTTTCCCTTCCTCTCGTACTGATAATGTCTCACTGTGTGGCCGTTTCAGAGTCGATCACTGGAACAACGAGAAGGAGCGCCTTGTTGTCATCACCGACAACACGCTTCTGATCTTCAAGTACGACTTCGTCCTGCTCTGCTGCGAGCAGATCCAGAAGATCCAGCTCAACTACATAGACCGCATCGCTCACGGTTCCTTCAGCTTCCCAAAGCGCTCGCTGCTCAAGTAAGTCCCTCCACTTCTCCAGCAGCATAATTCAATCATACAGTGCTGTGAAAAGGTATTTTTTTCCCCCCTACAGGCTTTTTTTTGTTTTGTTGCACTGACATGTTTCAAATCTTATCAGTTTTAGTATCAAAGACAACCGGAGTAAATGGACAAATCTGTTTTCAAATGATGTCTTTGTTTAGTAAGGGGGGGGAAAGCAATCCAAAGCAACTTGGCCCTGTGTGAAAAAGACATTTCACTCTAATCCCAGCGCCAGCTTCAACATAGAGGTTATAGTAAATGGAAATGAATCTTTTAAATTGCTCTTCTCTGTAAAATTGGTTTAATTCAGCTAGGCCTGTTGCAATAATCAATAAATCAATTAATGACATGATTAATGAAAACAAGCTCAATAATTTCCATTTGCATGATTTATTGTTTTTCTCTTTTCTCTCTTTCTACCAAAAACTGGATGACAAAAGTCTCCAGTTTTGGTCTCAACTATCCCTTTCTTTTTTAAGGACAGTTTTGTTTACAGAGACTTCTTAACACATTTTATTTATTGGTTCTGTTTTGTTGATTTATTTTGGATATTTAAAATGTCTTTTAGTTCCAATGTTAAGTGTTGATTGGAATTGAAAGCTTATTTATCTTTGACCATGCGTTCTTTTGTTGTTTGAGCTTCAGGCTACAAACTGATTGCAGGTTTGGGTTTTCTCCTAGAGAGCAGAATTCATGGCGAGTCTCATCAAGTCGTTCACGTCCTGGAAAAGCAAAGCAGGTCAAATCAAAGACTTGATGCAACCGACTAGAAAATTGTTACTTGTTGGCATAATGAAGGGCTTCATTGTTTAACTAGAATCAAACTGGTGTGAGTTGACAATTGTGAATTGATGCTAAATAAGTAAACTGAAACTAAATTATTGAAGACCGTCATGCTCCACCAGGCTGGATCTTCTTTTCCTGGAATGCTGTTGCTTTCTGAAGGGCCCACGTTTGTCCTGTCGGTGCCCAAAGTCCTTGGGTTAATCAACAAATTTCTTTTTTTTTTTTTTTTTTTGGCAAAATGTGAGATGAATCTTTGTTAATTTTGGTCAGCAGTGATTTTCAGCTTGAAGCTCTCCTGCAGATGTACTTTTTTGTGTGATTTTGTCTAACCTTGGAATATTGATCGGTTTTTAGAAGTCGAAGTGCAGGTTGCTGGTTGACGTTGCTACTTAAATTTCCCTTTTTTCAGGGAGATAGTTGGCAATTTAGAAGCCTTAAAAACCCTCAGCTTGGAGGATTACAAATATTAGCCCTAATTATATGAGCTCTGCGCTCTAATTAGTTTCACAAAAGCTAAAATTCCCTGTGAGAAAATGTCCTTGTTCCTCGTGATTAACCGGTGTTCTTTGCAGCAAAAGCATGCTTGCTCGATTTTTTTTTGACCTACTTATTCCAGTTTTTCATTTTTAATATATTTCTTTAATCTTGTATCAGACAGAGTCCATTTAAAATAAATATCTAAGGATGTAATGAAAAGTGTAACAGGGCGCAGGGAGCTCACGGGGACAATGGGGAACAGGAACTCGCTTCGCAGGAGGATGAAAAACGGGCGAGTTGTGCCTTTTTCTCGGGTGAGGCGCATCGCTGTCATTCGGAGCTGTCACTTAGCTGATTAGTGGCAAAATTAATGTCCTCCTTTCATGTAAACCTTTTAAAGACGGGCCCGGGGGACACCGAACCAACTAAAACTAATTTGATGAATAAAACGTAATGTGCCGCGACGAGCTTAGAGAGCGCGGCCTTTTATTGGAGGGTTTATCTCGGCACGCTGCACTGAATTATACATAAAACGCCTGCGAAAGCCAACCGGGAGTCCGGCTGTAAAGACACAGTTTTCAAATAGCAAAGACTTGAGCCTCAAACATTCCCTCTGTCTGTTTTCTCTTTTAGCTCCTTTTCCTTCTCAGATTTCTTCCTCTGTCCCACAGGAAGTGTGTCCTTTTCTTGTCTTGGTTGTGGATCTGCAATCGTGTTCATGTATATATGAAAAGCAAAGTCTTGCTGCTGCTTGAACCTTCCACAGAACTTTTTGTTTCATGAGAACAGATGTTAGGCTCAGGAAATAATCTGTTAAAGTGGATATTTCATGCTTTTAAATCCTACCTTTTCGCATGTGAATCATTTACTTATGGTCTATATAAAGTAGAATGCTTTGGCCTGAATTTCTCATTACTGTATCTCCACAAACTCCTAGTTTACCTCGTTCTGAAACGCTCTTTTGGGCAACTCGTTTTGCTGTACTGTACTGTTTTTTTTTTTGTTGTTTTTTTTTTTTTTTTATGAATTAGACATTTCATGCGTTCCACTCCACCCTGTTAGACCATTTTTGTAGTTTGAAAGCAACGGTGCAAGTATTTACCGGCAGAGAAACTTTTTATTCCAAAGTTTATTAAAGATGTCGACAGCAGAAAACTTGTCCATCCAACCTTACGTGTTGGGGGACTTTCCCCACCGATGTGGGTACATTTCTGAGAAAAATCGAATTTAACCAGACACTTCAAAGAGGCTCTGATGCCAGGGGAGGGGGTGTTGTAAGGGTTAATACACGCTAGAACCACTTGTTTACTTGCGATTTTGGCATAAGTGAACTTGGACCAAACAAAATCGCTCCAAGGAAAAAAAATTGCCAGATTCACAAAACCGATCAGCTGGAAGTCATGACCTTGTTTAGCAGATGCGGTGACGTCATAGACAAGAAAATGTTAAAGCGAATAGGGGGAAAAAACGAACAGCCTGAAAAATATAACCCAATAAGAATATAAAGATGCAGCACTGGGAGAAAATATTACATGTGTTTTCACTCAAAATACACACCAAAAAAAATATTAAGGCCTTAAAAAGTTACTTTTGCATATGCTCCCTTTAGCACTGCAATACATGGAGTAGGAATAAAATTTTAACTTCTAAAAAAAAAAAAGTGTTTATTTGGTTCTGACAGGGTAATGTGAGTCTTTGGTAGAGAAATGTTGTAAATAACGTTACTTGGACTGATCTGCTGAAAGCATCTGGGCCATGCAGGTGCCATCATAGTTATTCCTGAATAGAGCTTTTGATAGTGAAGGAAACTACCCAGCTCCTGTCACACTGTTCCTCTTTTCATTTTGATACGGTCAGGCTTTTAGGGGTTTTGTAGAGCTGCTATCAGTAGGCAGCATCACCATGCAAATGTGGCATGCATTCACACACCTTGAACTCCCCCTCATCCTGGCAAGCACAATCTTCACTTTATTTTATTGGGATTTTATGCGATGAACCACCAAAAGTAGTGCATACAACTGAGACCCAAAATTATTCATAATATTCAAAATGTTTCGATTTTGAATGATTTGTTTTTAATGCTGTTTAACGTTAATTTGTGATAAGAAAAAAAAAAGGCAGACGTATTTGACAAAGAATTGCCCCTTTCTTCTGATCGCTAAGGAGTTTTTTTGCATATTTCAATACATGATTTTTCTTTGGTGATGAGCTCCAGGTCTTTTAAGGGTTGGAACACCTCCATCACCCTAATCCTTCACTTCTTCCACGGATGTTTATTTTTTACTAGATCAAGTCGGGACTCTGACTTGAGCGCTCCAAAATATTAGTTTTAGTCATAATAAGCGTGTTAATGAAATTAAAAGAAAAATGAATCATTTTTTACCACTTACTTTTCATTGCAGCTGCATTTAGTCACATTTTAAAATATATTGATATTTATTGATGCTCTCATGGAAGCAACACTGGCAGAAAATGGTAACAACACCAACAATGTTGTCGGTTTTTCTGATTTTCTCACCTCAATAAGGGCCATGAAAATGCTTGTGTATTATTCTAGATCAGCGTTTCTCAATCTTTTTTGGGCCAGCGCCCCCCGGTCCATTATCCAGGTCCCTCACCGCCCCCCATCAAAGAAATTGTTGGCTACTTTTCACTGAATATTATTTTATTGTTAATATTACTATCGTTATAGTTGATGTTTTGATTTTTATGGTTGTGTCTGTATTGATCATCAAAAATAATTTCCCAGAGAACAAAAAAGCCATGTGAATAAAAATTATTTTTACAGGCGTCTACAAAAAAATGCAATGAATGGAAATCCAAGTTAAAATTTGTAGGCCTTTCAGCAGCTGATCAGAGTGGGAAAAAATATTCCTGTTCTGTGCCATTTTCTGATGTTAGTTGCTAAATCTAGCATAAAATGACCAGATGAAAACTGTACAACAATACCAGTTTAAACTTTGAACTGTTTGCAAAAGAACAGAGCTCTGCAACATTAAAATATGGATAGAATTGCAACCATATCAATCATAACTCTTCTTCTCTTCAGTGTTTCTGTCAGTTTCTAGTGGTGCAGCTCTGTGCTGCCTTCAAGAGAACGGGACATCAGAGTATAATCCATAAAATGTCACCCACATGGCATTTACAGTGAGAACCAGAGCTTAAACAAAAGTTTAGACATTTTATTAGTTATTTCTGTTGTTTTGTTCATTTATTCTAGATATTTAAAATGTCCTTAATTTAAAGTATATTGATCTTTGAGAGAGTGAACTTTTATTGTTATGCCATTACCATTATCTTACTGGAAAGTGGTTTCAAAGCAACATCACTACCGTTTATCGCAATAACTCCCACGACAATTTATCATCCAGCAAAAGTTGTGACGGGCGTAAACATTCGTGCCGTTTCGGCTCGGGAGCCTGTTCTATGATCCAACTCCGCTAAACTATAATCCAATATAAATAAAAAGCACACTTCAGATTTCTATTTGTAGAGTATTTTTCCCTGCACTTCATAATCATGTGCAGTACATTGTGCTGGTCTATCGCATCGAATCTGTGAGAAACACGCAGGTTTGTGGTTGTGATGTGGCAAAATATAATAAAAACAAAACGTTCTAAATACTTTTGCTCGGCCCTGCAGGGGATCTTTTATGAGTGTTGATAGATGACATCTAAACTGCTTGGAGATGGTTTCATACCTTTTACCAGCCTGATGCTGTAAATCCGATTCGCTCATCTCATCATTCACTCCCACACCGTTTCCATATTAGACTTTTATGAACGAGAGCCCAGAGGCATCATTGAGCTCCTCCGGCTGCCGGGTTATTCATTCACACACGTCGCTCTCTCGGGGCAACGCAACGCCAAACGCCGGGGTGGCTTTTGTAGCTGCGCTCGTGTCATCATCGTCGAGGCGTGCTGCTGACGGTCGTCTGACCACATGATGTCAGTGTGCACCCTCGGTAGAGCGGGTCAATGCAGCAGCGCCACATCGCCTTCATCACATCCCCACAGCTGCTTGCTGTCCTGATCTAATCACATCCTGCATCTGTTGCTGCGCGTCCTCTGCGTTCTCCGATACCGATGTTCACAGATCTGGCAGAGTCAAATTGTTCTCTGATCACGTTTTGGTGCAAACAGTTACCTCTGTTCATTGTTCTGTGATTTCTCCCTTAGATTTTTTTTCTCTTTTTTTTTTTTTTGAACTTTACAGCTCAATTCTTTAAAAAGAAATCACAATCCTACAATTTATTTATCTGTTTCTATATATGCCTAAAATTTCTGGAGTATTTTTTTGTTTAACGGGAAGCAATTGCTGAATAAAACTAAAGTAGTTTCCGAAGCGACTGGCCTCCATTATCTCCGGATTTCACCCTTCAGACATTTTTTTGCAACATGCTCTCCAAGTGCACAAATTAACAAAAAGGACCCAGTATTCAGAATCTGTTTAGAGATGTTTTGAGAGGCTTCTTTCCAAACCGTCTAGACAAACTAATTATGTAGAATCATCTCCTTTTTTGCTTCATTTTTATTTCTGTCTCAAAAAGCTGGGTGTGGAGCAGCGATTGCTACAGCAGAAGCCCTAAGAAATGGGTAGAATGTGCCGTTTTCTGTCGTTGAACTCTCCCTTTGACCACACCTTTTCACGCCGCTGCAGCTTAATTATTTAAACAGCAGAGGGCAGTGAGTCGGTGCTCACTATATTATAACGACATGCAAAGAAGTTTGAGAAAGACCCAGCTGTTTGCAATGCTGTTTTTCTTTTCAATTTGACATTACATTTTGTCATGACGCAGGAGACAAACTTTCTAACAGGTATGCGACCTTCAGCCACATAAACAGGAAATGAGGTAGTCATTACTTTTATTAAGTTACCTTGAACATTGCCGACCGTACACTGCAAAAACACAAAATCTTATCAAGTATTTTTGTATAAATACTTGGTGTCTAAATACAAGAGAGTATTTAGACTTTTACCAAGAGTCTAAATACTCTCTTATATTTAGAGTCTAAATATTTGCAGTATATTTGATAGTGCAAATATTAAGATATTTGCACTATTTCTACTGCAAATATCTTGAAATAAGACAAAACTAATTTACAAGAACCTTTACACCAAATATATGAGCTTGTTTTAAGTCAATAATTGCTTAATAGTGATAATTTAAAAAAATAATGGCCCCACTGGCAGGTTCTTTCACTTATAACAAGATTTTTTTTTCCATGTTATAAGTTAAATAATCTATCCGTGGAACTTGCGCTTTTTATTAGTATTCAAGAATTATCGACTTAAAACAAGCTAATGTATCTTGCTGGAAAGGTCCTTGCAAGTTAGTTTTGTTTATTTATTTTCAAAACTTTATTTATTTGGTTTTGTAAGTTTTATTTGCACTAGAAACTAGACAAAAATGCTTTGTAAGATTTAGTGGTTTTTTGCCGTGTGGTGTTGCACAAGAAACCTGCTGAGAGAAGAAAATTGTTGCAAAGCCTTGAGAAAGCACTCATCCACCGGTGTTGATAAAATTCATATATTCACCTACATTTTGCTCAGAGAACTTTGAATTTTCTCTAGTTCAGGTCATAATTATGTAAACGGCTTAAATACACTGAAATCATATAATACTTCCTGCTGAATGTTATTTGGGGTCTTGTGAGGACGAGGCAAAGGTCTATTAATCTCTTGTGTGTGTTTATGATTGTAGCTGGTAGTTTCTCCTAGCTAGCAGAAAAATTATTTTGCACACAATCCTCTGAACAGTGGGAAAGTTCGAAGAACTCGGTGGACATCGAAAAGCTTTAAGTCCCTTAAAGGGGACTTCCCCTTTAATCCCCTTCCAACGTAAAGGGGAAGTTTTAGGTAAAATTGACATTTTTAAGCTTGATTTCATCTTATGAGGTAAATTCCTCATCAAAAGCATACCTAGAGTTTTGCTTTGATTCTTTCATGCATGTTTTAGAAATGCTTTAATCTCCCATAGCAACCATTCAGCTGGGTGGACTTATTCAAGGAGCAGCTCCGCCTTCGATTTTTTTGTAACAACTGAACGTAACGTTAGTTACTTGATTGTGCTATAAAATGGCACTATATGCTTGGAAAACACACCATGTTGCCCATTTAAAGTCATCTGGAGCCATTTCTATACAACAATTTTGATTTATTGTCACAACAAATTACAAATTCCAGCTAAAGAAGAAGTTTTTCACTAGTCAATGAAAGTATCAATAAATTTGAAAATATGATTCAAGGAAGGATGCACAGTGGCTCAGTTGGTAGCACTGTTGCCTTGCTGCCAAGAAGATTCTGGGTTCAATTCCCATCCTGGGGTCTTTCTACACGGAGTTTGCATGTTCTCCCTGTGGGTTCTCTCCGGGTTCTCCGGCTTCCTCCCACAGTCCAAAAACACGACTGTCAGGTTAATTGGTCTCTCTAAATTCTCCCTAGGTGTGAGTGTGTGTGTGCATGGTTGTTTGTCCTGTCTGTGTTGCCCTGTGACAGACTGGCGACCTGTCCAGGGTGACCCCGCCTCTCGCCCGGAACGTTAGCTGGAGATGGACACCAGCACCTCCCGACCCCTGTAGGGACGAGGGTGTAAGAAAATGGGTGGATGGATTCAATGCAGTTACTGTGTGCAGTGAAGTGATACAAATCACACTTTGTCATGTGACTGGATTCCAAAAGAAATGTATTTCAAATGTCTTTCAAGAGCAGTATTTGTGTACTTCTATCTTAGTTTCTTAAGATAGAAGTGATAAACAGTTGTTGTTGTTGTCACTTTCATGATGGTACCACAAAATATTGTGATAAAACATTAGGTCCATATCTCCTACTCCCAGTCAGACCAAACATATATCAAACTATTTGCCCACAATGACAAGCAGGTTGTTCAGTAAAATCAAAACAGCTTACAAACCCTGGAATTTTATTTATTGATTGATTTCATATATTGTGATGACACTTCCTGGTTTCAATATGATGCCAAACCTGATTGCGTTCAAAGATTATGCATGTTTTTTCTCCAGGCCTGACAAACGTGGACAGACCTCTGATAGCAGATTATAGGCAGAAGTTGCAAACCTTTTAAATTGGCACAAGAATAAATGCAACAGCCTTAAAAAATTTTTATAATGATACGTCTCACGAGGAAGTATTTTGATTTGGGAGACCAGAGATGATGATGATAATGATTATGAAAGAGCCTGCAGAGAGCAATTAAGTCCCAAAGGTTACTAGTCCCAAACAACCAGATCAGCCTGTCGAAACCAACACGGGCACAAAAACAGGCTCCATATCTACAAAACTAGAAAAATCACAAAAAAAGTTGCTTTAACTGGTCATGTTAGCAGATGTGGTTCACCTACGCAACAGTCGCAGTAGAAATAGACCCTATAAAAGAAGATAAACTTAATCGCGAAACCAACCCATCGCTGTAGGCTTCCTGAAGTTTCTACTGTGTCTAACTCGTTCTTCTTCGTTTCCTATTAAAGTTAAAACGAGCCTGAATTTTTCCAAGGTTTCATTTGACTGGGCTAAAGAATGCGGAAAGTGGATGCACACTTTTTGTGTAGATACCAGGGGAAGGCATGAGCTGATGTACGTATGGGTTTACGCGCGTAGACGTTGCTTATAATCGCAACTTCAAGACCGCTGCAGTTTAGAGATGGTATCATGACGCCCTGCTGGGGGCTGGGTGTGCTGGTTGAGCTGGGTCCACTATCCAGAGTTTTTTTGGGGTTTTTTTAATTCCTTTTTTTTTTTTTTTTTTACAATGAAACCAAAGGATGTTTGTGTTCATCTTGATCACCTCATCTTTTCATTGGATTGGGTTACCGGTACAAATCAGCCTTAAGATAAGACGTACATTTAAAGTTACTCTGGAGGTGGTGCTGACAAATTAATGCTTTCCAAAGAATCTGAAACCCTTCAGACAGCCCCGGCTAACCTCCACCCTGTTGTTTTGATATCACAAGACCTGCAAGATAAAGGCAGATCTCTATTTTGATTGACTCCCACTTTCTTTTTTCTTTACATTTGGCTCGTGTCCCATCTGCTAAGATGGGAAGCTGATGACCAATGCTGATCAAGATATTTAGGTGTTAAAATCAGTCTGTTTGCATACAGAGACATTGGTGAGGACAAAGAAGAACATAAAACAGAGAAATGGTGGATTGTTGTGGAGATATTTAGGGCAGCAGGGAATTTCCATGGGAAGGAATGTTGGAGCTGATAAGCAACATAATATGCAGGAGAACAACTTTTCTATTGCATAAACAAACTAGTCTAAAACATCTTAACAGTTTATTGTATAACAGAGTACTGAAATGAAGTAGATATTTATAATGTTTATTGCCCAACATTAAAGTGCCATACAGAGCGCAAGCCTAGCTTCTGAGAAATGAAGAAAAAACAGAGATGTCCTCGTCAGAATTTGTTCCTTCTCGGTACGAATTAAGATTTAAGATTTGCCGATACTTTGTAGCAATTAAATACTTAGTGCCATTATCTAGAATAGTCAAGTAACTATGTCACCTTCAGCTGTTATAAAAAGTTTATATCAAATATGACTTAAAAGAAATTTTACTTTGTAATTTAGTGCCTTGAAATTGGGCCTATGTCTCTTTAAAAACTCCTGCTCTTTCTGAAACTCCGGCTTCAGGAAGTCATCACAACACGGCTCCTCTATTAACCCTTCAACAACATTTTACCAGCATTTCACTGAGAAGCAGCTCCTATAATGAGCTCAGCAGATGCGTAGTTCCATTAGGTGTTTGCTAATTGCTGCTGGCTAGTCTGAAGGAGCTGAGTGGAGGAGATGTGGAGGGCAGCTGCTCTGTGAGGCGGAAGTTCGGAAACGGCAGCTCAGAGGAGGGGAGGGGCAGTTGCCTTGAATTTTGGGAGATTGGCAGTCAGTCAATACCCAAGAAACCGATCTCATCTACCAATTGTATCTACCTCGGCAAAGGTCTGAAAATCAGCCACTGGTTCCTTTTGCTCTGCATTGAGAGTTTTGACTGACAGATCTGCCCACCAGGTCACGTCTCCACGTGTGTGGTTAACAACAATTACCCCACTGTCTTTTAACTTAGTGACTTTATAGCAACTTTTCAGACAAAGTCAGAAAACTGTGACTTTAACTCATCATTCTAATTATCTGTCCATCCATCCAAGCCTCTATTGCTTTAGCCCAGCGTCTTTACCCAGCGGTCACCGGACGGGAGTCAGGTTACTCTCTGGTCAGGTCACCAGCCCAACCTAACCAAATTTAAACCCTTACACTTTTTTTTCTTTTTTTTTTTTTAAGGCAAACACTTCATATTTCTATTTCAATTTTTTTTGTTATTTTAATAAAGTTCATAAACATGATTTTGTCTTGCCTTACATGTTTTTAAGGAGGAAATCAAATTATCAAAACATGCACAGACCCAAAGAAAACCTTTGCATGATCTAAAAAGTGCAGAAGGTGGATAAAATCTTCACACACGCTGCTCTCATAACACACATCATATCACATACTAACACACATCCTCATGTCCTCATGAGGCATGCTGCTGAAACTTCAGAGCTTGTGGACTCTGCTTTTTCCACGATGGGAATATTTGCCACCAGCCCTGTGGCTATAGCATTACAGTCTCTTTTTTTTTTTCCTATTCTGTTTTTCCCCAGTAGCACGGTCACATGTCTTCATAGGATGCACAAGAAGATATGTAACGAATAATGTAAATAGGCCTTACCCTTTCCTTTTGTTTTTCCAGGTCCCACCTTTCTTCTTATTCTTTTCAGCCTTTCACATCTCGGTGAGTGGATGGCTGACAAACCTGCAGGTGCTGTTGAGCAATCGGATCAGATTTGTTTGTGCGCTTTGAAACAACTCGGGGCACTTGCCGTGACAACTGGAACTTGCTTGATATGTGTCTTTTATGTTGACTTAAACGCCTGAAAGACCAGGAAGCAACTTTTCTTCTCTTGGACACAGAATTGGAATTCAATGTTTACTTTGCTTTAAAACAGTGTTAAAACTAACTTTATAGGAGAGGTCAATAGTGGGAGATTTCCTCCAGTTTGACCTCTTGACCCTTTTTTTTTTTCTTGTTCCATTGGGTGTTATTGAGGCGGTTTCTGAAACCTGCCTTTTTTTCTGATTTCGGTGACTGTATCCAGGCGAGGCGCAGTGAAAGTCCTAACTCCAGCTCTGCCGCATAAATACAGGGGGAAACTAGCAAAGCCTCTGCCTGAAAAGCCCAGCCCTGCTCTGCCTGTTTGGGCCGGTCCCTCTCTTGGTGATAGCTTACCTCTGGAATTCAGCAAAGCTTTTATATATTCCCATTGATTGGGCAGAAACAGCAGTACGCGCCTACAAAAGGGGCAGTGTGTGCAAACTCCATCGTCCTCAGCCGCTTTTTGCTGAAATACAATCACTCTTTCAAGCCGAGATTTGCTTTTTGTGTTAGGTTTTTATTTTGTTTGGGGTTTTTTGTCAGCCCTCCTTCCTATTCTCTCCGCACCGCATTTCCTTTGGTAGGGGGGGGGAGGTAGGAGGGAGACTCAAAAGTGTTCAGCGGCAGCGGCGGTGTCATTCTGAGCGTACTTGTGTAAACAGGGTATGGTGATTGCATTATGATGCAGCCCCTCCCTGCCACCATGACATATCAACAGCTATTGTTTAGCCTCAGGTGTTTAATTCTGGTTGGCAGGAAGCGAACTGTTGCACAAGGCATGTGGTAAGATTTGCACATCAGCATGACAGGTCATTAGCAAAATCAGAACAGCGTTGAGAAATCGCCCGCGTTCTGCTTTTATTTGTTTTTACTAGCTCGCATCAAATCCAGCTGTTGTTTCTGCTCGGCGTTTGTCACAAAGGCTCTGACCACAAACACCTCTAACGGTGGTTACAGTTGTTTATCATCCAGATATCACATCAAACATCTTAACATTTTTATTAGTGACTGGGTTTTGGAGAATGTCTGATTAATGGCTCCTAATATATCTGGAGTCCTAGTAGCTGTCCTCATATTTTAGGTTTGTGGTTAATTTAATTTCTCTATCAGCAAAATAAATAAGTACTTCAGATATATAGAACTGTGGAAAATTTTCTGTCCCCCTAAATTGTGATTAACATTTTTGTTCGATTTCACTGGTCAAATCAAAAATGACTGAGTCCTGTCTGACAATGTGACGTAGGCTAAAAGATCTCCAATAGGAACAGATCACAGCCGTTCGCGAACAGACGAGGAACGGTCATTGTCATTTATCCTTATGGAAAGAGTTACAAAGCCATTTCTAAGGTTTTAAAACTATTACCCACATGTTAAGAAAACATGGAATGGTGGTGAACCTTCCCAGTAGTGACCGGACGACTAAAAATTGCTAAAAATTAGTTACAACACAAAATTTCAATACTTAATATTAAAATTTTAATAATTTTGCTAAGCATATTTGCAGTCTCTTTGGTAACCCACCTCTTCTACTCTTCCGCCCGGAGAGCTCTTTGTCACATCCAAGTTTGGGAATTGCAGTTGTGGAAATCTCTCTTCAAGAAGGATTCCTTTATAAAATAAGTTAACACCATAAGATTGGGAATTGAGAACTTTGTACTCTTGAACTTAGCCTGCCCAATCCCTTTCTCGATTCTCCTCTCCCTTCAGTGCTCCACCTGGGATTTCTCCCTTTCTTTCTCCCAATTTCTTTGGATGAATTTCAACCCGGACCAATCAGCGAACAGAAAGTGGAGTTATGAATAATGACGATGATTTTCTACGCCGTTTTAGAATTGTGGTCTGCTTCTACGAGTGTTGTTTGGCAATAGCAGCGGCGGAAGTGAACAAAGCCTTTCAGTCCGAGTTGTTCCGCGCTTCCAAGTAATTAAAGTCTGAGCAAAAGGACCGTCTGAGACGTTTATTGCTGGTACTGTTGTCGTCACCACTTCTTTCTTTGCAATGGGTGGACTTTCATTTACAGCGCACGCAATTTCTGGTAAGCTTCATAGCATAGCTTCCTGCGCAGCTGTGTTGTTGCATTATGTTAGGTGATGACCAAACATTAGCAATTGGGTAAAATCAGATCCAATCGAGTCCACGCCGCCAATAAGCAATCGTTTCTCAATAGTGGAGTGTCCAGGCCCTCTGTATGAACGAGGGCTGGTTTTCATCAAGCTAACTTTAAGATCGTCTGACAAAATCAGACGATCTTAATATATTGAGATGCAAATCGACAATTCAGCAATGACTGCATGTGCCGCTCTTTGTACAGATGGTTTAAGTTTCAGTGGCTATTGCCAAGTCACATATCATCTAAAATCTTGAAATCCTGCCTGTTTTTCACTGATCTACACCCCCCTGCCACCTCCCTCTACACTTGTTCTCACACATGTGAGTCTTGGACCGTGACCCCGGGCCAGCAGTTCTCAATTCTTGGCTCGTGTCTGTGTTGAGCCAAGCATTTACCACTGGCTTGCTCGGTTTCACTTGGGATGCAAACCGTTTGAGATGATTTTACAGCTGATGGACATCATGCCTTCTATAATTACCGCAGCCCAAATCGGCAGTCTTAAAGACGAGAGCCTTCCAGAGCTGATTTTAAAAAGAACGCTGCTGCGGCTCAGCTCTCCGCCCTTGGATTGGTTTTCTCATTAGTGGATGTATCTTTTCATAAGTCAGTGTTGACACGTGTCTCCTTGAAGGGCTGGGGAGCGGGGGGCTCTGTGCGCTGGCAGAGGGAGACGTCTGGACATTTCAACCTCCAAATACTCATTTGGTTAGCAACAACTTTAATAGTTTGTTGGGGATAAATGATGCTGGAGCTCCAAGATGGGGATTTTTTTATAGCCAGTTTTGATCTAATTTGAAGAGGTTGTTATACTCTCATGATGAGAATTTGTTTTAAACAAAAGACTTGTTTTTGCTGGACTTCAAACAATGTATTCAGGTCACAAGAAAGGGTTATATGCAATGAAAGGTTCATATTTTTCTTTTGTAATATTCATGCTTGTCTTAATCTACGTTAGAGCTTGACATTAATAAGATGGGAACTTTAGAATTGTTAGCGACTAACGTTAGCCAGTTCTTCTTACCGTGATTACAAATCATTTTAATTTGTCACTTTGCTACTTATTTTATCGTACAACAAATGCTCCTTCTTTGCTTTGTTTCAGATGGTTGTCAGCCAGCTTGTTCATGTGTCTTTATCAGCAGACTCTGTCAACAGGGGCATGTCTAGATATTTTTTTAGGAGGGGCCAGGTAGGGGCAAAGACTGCAGAAGAGCGGTGTCCTAAAATGGCAAACCTCCTCACACCTCTTTATTTTTTTTTACATTTTTCAAACTTCCAGTGATTATTTCATTTTTGTCCTCATTTATTTCAAGTAGCATTGCTTTGACAATATGTAGGAGGCTGTTTGAAACTTTCTGTGACCCACCGCAACTTGAGGGGCGGCCAAGAAAAACTTGCATTCATTTCAGGTCTTGCACGCTTAGATCCCCAGATCACGTTTGACGGGCGTACAGTATGTAGAGATTTGCAGGGATCTTACAGGCATGTAGGTCAGCACCCACATCATTTCGAAGATGAGATCTTTGAATGGTCGGGGTGTGTTTTCACTCCGGTCTCCTGAGGTTTTCATTAAGCTGAGAAAAGATATGACCCTGGGGCTTTTTCATTTGTATTGCAGTATTTACTTTAAAGCTAACTGAAGAAAGAGGAGCAGAAGAATGACGAGGCTATGAGTGCACTTTAGCTTACCGCTAAGCCTGGCATACATAAGATTGTCTGCATTAAGTATTCACTCAGAAAACAGATCACTTTACTTATCTGGTGATGCATACATGTGTGGGTGTGCAGGTATGATACGGTGACACAGGAATTACATTCTTGTGTAATTGCTGCTTTGACTTTACATCGTAAGTTTATTCAAAGGATGCATTGAATTGGAACACATGCATATACAATTCATTCTCAATGGGAATGTAGTTTTCATTTTGCCCAGCGTGACGCCTAACGTGTTGTTAGGTACATGTTAAGCAGAGGTGGCACAGCTCCCACAACCCTGGTTTGAGTTAACTTTGGAATAAAAATGTTTCTTCTTAGGTTGGTACTGATGACGCTTTCAATCCACCGTTGGAAAAGAAGCTTGTCTGATGTCAGATGCTCATGAATGGTGCTGTATTAAACCAATAAACCATACACATGGTCCAAACGTCCCACTAAATGTCACCACACCAAAGGACTCTCCTTATCAGCAACATTTTTTTTAAAACCTGATGTTCTTTACTGATATTCATTTGGCAAAAAAACGTTGAAAGTAGTTATTCCAAGATTGTTGTTGTTCGGTTTGAAATCCTCACTGAGAAACATTTTTTCTTGATGTGCAGTATTCCCCAGTCTGTCCCTCCACCTGCTCCACCGCACCACTACTCACGCAGGCCCTTGGACTGTAGCTGTGGGGGGCTTGGATGGTCTGCTGGCTTCCATCTTGGAATGAAGAGAACCACCTCTCCTTGTTTTGGGTCTGGTTGAGGGTCAGTGTGTCCTTGACTCCTGGGCGTCTGGGTCCAAGGCCGCTTCTGATACAGTCTTGGGCTGTGGTTGTCTCTAAAACCATCTTGTATTAATTAGTACCGTGTATTTTCCCGTGATGTCTTTGTTATATATGCGCATGTTTTGTGTTACTGTGCTTTCTCAGTTGTATTTTTTCTCTCTCTTTCTGCAGGTGTAGAAGCCGACTTCTAGGCCACTTTCTTGTATTCTCTGCATCCTTCCTTCCTCCTGTCTTCTATTCTTTCTGCCACACCTCTCTTCCTTTCTTTTCGGTCTCAGTTGCATTGATATAAGCCTAAAGCAATTTCTAATCAAGCCTTAAATCTATGTATTTGTATATCACGTGGAAAAATATAGCAAAAGCTGCAATGCTCCATTTATGAAAGTAAATCTGCTCTTAGCACTTAGACAACAATTCTGATTGCTACACTGATGGACAGAACATGTTTAAGAAAGGGGGGGGAAAAATCAACCTTACTTTGAACCCACAGCTTCTGCTGTGTTAAAATTTTATAGCTGACATAACTATAATTATAATACATATTTTGGCAGCAGTAAAAATATTTGTTCCTTCTCTTTCAAATGCAGTTGGATCCTGTTCTAAATGTGTGATATATTTTGTGAAAATACTGCGATACAATAAGACTGTGGTGTTTCTGGTTATGGGTGTCCTACTGTGGGAATCTCATTGTGATTTTCTATAAATTTTCATGTCTAACTATAAGCCTACACAGCGCTGGAAGCAGCAGTGAAAGCTCTTTTATATCTTAGGCAGCGTTGTTCTTTTCACATAATTTCTTGTCCAGGAAACAAAAACCCAAACATCTTTCCTTCAGATCCTCTGGGTGTCTGTCTTAAGCCAGGGAGAGATTGACAGATTGCGCGTGGCTCCCGAAGCAAAACAAAAACAAGATGCACGTTCAGGGCCACGAGTCGGCTGTGACAGGAAGCTGAGAGGCTGTCGCGTGGGCCAAGTGTCACCAATCCTGACGGGGAAAAAAACACACAAAAAAACCGCTTCTGTGTGTTTTTGGGTTTTTTTTCAGGAGAGACGGGGATGGAGTGCGCATCTTCTGGGACCGGCTGAGGGAACCCTCGTTCAGTTCCAGGTGGAACCCCTTTGCCAACGACTTCCCCTTCACCACGTTCACTCACCACCCTGTGAGGAACATCGACACCTTGGCTGCTCTCTGTGACGTAGGTGGACTGATGGCATTTTTGCTTTTCTAATTATTAGAAAACGCTGACGCCGTGAGAGAGACGCGGTTCTTCTTTTTTTCTCATCACAGAACCCATGTACTGGTGCTTCAAGGAATTTAGCTTGTTACAACAATCCTGTTCTCAGAATAGAACAATGTTCTTCTGGAGTTCTTGGAATAATCCGCAGACGCACTCTCTGCCTTAGGATTTATTCTATAAAGAAAAAAAGATACATTCCTATCAATCCTTCCCAATTTAGTGATTTTCATAGTGAAATAGAAAACCCGACACATTGAGGCTTCAGTTGCGTTTTGCTTCCAGCTGCCTTTCTCTAACCCAGGTGTAGGTGTTGTTCTGACATCTCCATGTTTGATGGTGCGGTGGAGTGAGTCAGAACAGAGAAATGACTAACTGGAAAAGGAGCATCAAAGACGATTTATTTGGAACTGATCATCTTCAGCTCTGAGAACTGACACACACACACACACACACACACCCCCACCCCGCACACACACACACCTGGATCCAGGAACGAGCTGCATGATCTAATCTAACAAGTTGGTGCTGAAGGCAAAATACAAGAAAACTAATTTGTTTGGAGTTTCAGAGATTTCAAGTTTTTATTGAGTAGTGGTTGTTTTCAAGACAAACTTTGATGAGAAATATTTGGCGTCTCCATCAGACTTGATCTCATTACACCTCTAACTAGTCGTCGTTTCTTCTCCATTCTGTCCTCCATCTTTAGAGTCGATCTGTTAGCGCAGTTAGCTTTTGATCGGTTGCCTCAAAACTGTGAATTGATAAACACTCCTAGCTCTCTTTATCAATTGAAACCTGGATTCAGTGCGAGTTTAAGTAGTGACATTAGTAAAGCATACATTAACCAAAATTTGTCCCCTTATATTAACAAATAACAACCAGCATTTGCACCACTAGTGATTTTCTAGCCTGTATAAATTATTCTTGCATTATTCTTGTATTCAAACATAAAATGCAAGAAACTGAGTTTCAGTTTCTTCTACTGAGCTACATTTTTATTTTCACATATATATATTATTTTGGTTTAAAAATGTGACTGTCAAAGTAATGATTACCACCGTAACTCTTTATACGGACAGGAAAATAATGAAACTTACACGACTGCTTCCTCCTTGTTGTGAAATTTGTAAACCTGCACATTATTCACACTGAAAGCTCGTCCAAATCATCATCATCATCATCATCATCATCTGAAATTATGAGACATTTTTGTTCGAGCTGCGTCTTTAAAATGATGTTCAAAATAGCAGGCATACAAAATGAAATTCACATTTAAAAAGTGCAAAATATTCCAGACACACAAGTAGGTCCACAGTAAAAAGATGCAACAAACAAAATGAGAAATAGGGAAAAAACATAAACATCACATATTATTCGCTGAGTCACAAATAAATAATGACGCAGGCTCTGTTTTAAGACTATGGTGCATAAACAGTTTTGAGAAAAAAGTGAGAATTTGTCAGTGACCCTGATCTGCTTCCGTAGAGTTCAGAAGGCACGCTTGTGGCCGGCAGGTACAGATAATTAACTCTCTTGCCATTTGTGACGTCAGTGGGAAAAGTTTTTCATGCACTTTGATTTGCGAGACATTTCCAGCGAAGGTTCGCTGTGCGAGTCTGAGGACGTCCTTCACATATTTTTCCATATCTCTGCTGGTGATTGCCTAGCATAGCCAACATAACACGTAGCGCTCGTGTAATCTCGTCATGTTTGAGTCCTTTGCTAAAACCGCTCTGTTTACATCCTGCGGTTTACCTTTCCTATCCCGTTTAAAACCAAGGTCATCTCAAATGGGCGACTTTGTGGTTTTTGACCACTAATTCCTACATTTTTTTGGCCATTGTTCCGTCCACACACAAAAAAAAGTCCAAGCGTCACAAGGGACTGACAAATATCGGTTGGTAAAATGTTGCATATCGATCAACCTTACATCACGGCGCATGTGGAGGTCAAACTGTGTATGTTACAGCGGGAGGTCATGTCGCCTTCCTGCCCCACTGGGGGGATGCAGGGGGGCTTTTTAACAAACCACAGTACCTAGAATCGTCCACTCTTTTGTTCCGAGTCTGAGTCAGTCTGGATGCGTGATTCACCATCCGGTTTGTGAAATATTGCATCAAAGCTTTTTTTTTTTTTTTTTTTTCAGCTTTCTGTTCTCTAGCTGCTGGTTTTTAAAAGCGCTCTTTCATGAATTTGAGAAGATCTTTTTGTTCAAAGGCGTTCAGTCGTTTTTGAAACGAATGTAGTTTCACAACGAGTTGTTGCCGAGTTTAGATCTGATAAGACGGTGCATCTTCACACCTCGAGGTGTGGAATTTAAAAGGGAAATTGCTGAACGTTACTCAACCTCCTTTTTAAAAGGTGTCATCAGTGATGTTGCAATCAGGAATTTGATCCCGTCTTTGGTTAAAAAAAAAAAAAAAAAAAGGTTTATTTAAACAGAAACGGATCCTCTGCAACAAGATGCTTTAGAAAACTGTAAATGAGGTGAGGCTGCTTCTAGAAACGATACAATAAACAGTTTAAGTCGGACTAAAACTAAAACTTTTTCTCCCTGAGGCTAAAGATCCTTTACCTCCACATGTCTGAACCTGATCATTAGTGTGTGTGTGCCGCCACAGTATGAGTTATGGACAGATTAAATAGTGTGCCAAACAACATCATGTTTGTTTTTACTTTCACCTTTGTTTATTTTATTTGAGAGTCTCTTTCCCCCCCCCCCCCCCCCCCCCCCCCTTGGTTCATAACTGTGCGCTAGCATTAACTAAAATCTGACGTTTTCGTGTCAATTGGAGAATTTTACATTAAATGCAGTGCCTTAGGGTAGTTGCCATAGATAGGAACGCAAACATTTCAAGTGGCTGCCAAAGTGGGAACATCCTTAAAGCTGCAGTGTGTAGGTTTTTTTTTTTTTAATGTTTTTTACATATTTGTTAAAGCTATTGCCATACCTTGACAGTGTGACGTGAGACAAATATGTGAAAAAAATCCAGCTCCTTCCTGAGCTGCTATTTCTATCTGAAGAAATAAAACCCAATCAGAGCCAGGAGGCGGGTCTTAGCGCTGTCAGTGATCCTTGTTTACACGCTGCTAAATATGCTAATGGTGGAGAAACGACTTACCGTATCAGGAAAACCGTTTATCTGCCAACATCAGTGGCTCTGCTAACTAGCCTGAACATTGACAGGCTCTGCTAGCTGCAGCCCAAACAGAGAGCAAGGGGCAACATGGATGATGATTGACAGCGCTAAGGTCCGCCTCCTGAATCTGATTGGCTGTTTCTAGTTTGCACCGGGAGAAGGTAAAGGAGCTGTTTGTTTTGGATTTTTTTTTTGTTTGTTTGTTTTTTGTTTTCAGATTATCTCTCTCATAACATACTGTCACAATATAGTGGTAGTTTCAACTTATAAACTGTTTTTCAACTTATATATATATATATATATATATATATATATAATGAAAGTAGCATATGGCACATTGTAATATGCCTGACTGTAAACTCTGCCACTGACTGAAACAATCTCCAGTGAAAAGCTGTGATTCAACACTCTGACTTCATTTCTTCATGCCGTAGCGTACAGGTGTGTTTTCTGGGAGGTCAACATAGTTACTGGGTGTAACTCAGCTCCTGTGTAGCACCAAGGTAAATATGCTGCTACTGCTGTGAGGAAAGGATTTAATTACCCCGCTGAGGCAGAAATTACAGTTATGCTTGGCAGCACTTTATGGTTAGGACATAGATGTATGTTGACATACGAGAGTCCCTCAAAACAGTTTCCTAATAATGGATATAGAAGCGGTAAACTGCACTGGTCCTCTAAACAAGATAAACAGAAGTTTATCTTGTAAACTCTGTATTTTGTCTCAATTTTTGAAATCATTTCATATTATTGCCCTAAAATAAAGAATGTAATTAATCAGGAATCCAGGGGATCTACATCCCTGTGTGTGAGAACTGGTAGATCCTTAACACTGGAATGGACTGCTTTAATTTTACTGATGTGCATCACTCGTCTCCATCCATCACACTGGTCAATAGACAAAAAATTGTCTGAGGTTTTTCAACTGTTTTAGGGTAATTTTTAATTAGCTGAATCCAAAAGTCACACTGGTTTTGCTCAATCAGGTCAACTTTATGAACTATGGAGCAACATCAGCATCAAAATGCACGACTTGTTCTCACATCTGGATCGGTTTCCTGAGGATCAATGAGTGATGAGCAGGAGGAGAGACTCCATCAGGACAGAAAAGAGACGGAGAATTTTACACAATGAAGACGCAATGTTCAATTCACATTTACTACTTAGCCTTATCAGTGGTTATTATTCAATTTACAGAAATCCAAGTTTGTAACATTTTAAATACACTGTTGGGAAAACTTTTTTTTGTTTTACTAAAACCTTTATTGGATGATAAATATGAACGGAAATAAATTGATAATGTCACAAAAACGTAACCAATTTAATCAGAAGATTGTATTTCTCTAAATAAAATTAGAATAAAAACCTGACGGCGAAAAATGGATGTAATTTTTCGATCCAGAAGTGAAAATAGTCCAAATTCAGCTGAAAAAAAACAAAGACAACGTCCAACAAATATTTTTTGTAACCCGGTGTTTTATCTGTTGCGTTCAGTTATGTCTGGAAAACAAGAACTGAATGACATGTAGAAAATACTATACTGGTAAAAACTCTAAATCCCAGAATGCCGTGCCTTGACCTATTTTTATTCACACTTCCAAGTAAGAAGGAGCTTCTCAGTGTGTTTGTGACATTATAGAAAAAGTTTTACATTCATGTATCAAAAAAAAAATCAAGGCATTGAAATATCTTAAATTCATTTTAAAAATGTCAGCTGGATTTTAATACATTAATCACAGGTCTTGAATTTTGTCTCGACAGGACTATTTAATCCCTTATATTCTATGTATTTTTTTTCTCGCTGCACTTTTCTGTCAGCCAAAGGTTTGAGTTCCATGACTAGAGGCGGTTGGGGCTACCGCTAACTCACCGCTAGCCTCGCTAGCTATCTTTTTATTGCTTCTGTCTTGGGTAAGTTCAAATTTAGCGCCAGTTGACTGAACAAAGTTTATACATTTCTCTTGTGATATCGGTCTTAAATTTCATTCATAATGGTCTTAGAAAGTCTTAATGTGAGTTGGTGGAACCTTCGAGAACCCTGTTGCCATCTGTTGCTGTTTGTGTATCCAGTAACATCTTTACGGCCAAAAATCTGGGACGCTGTTGCATCGACAACGCGGTTCTTTGTTCCTGCAAACACAATTCCACGGTATATTTAAAGGAACTACTTTGTCATTGATTTTATTCCTATTTATTCTCTTGTGCTATTTGATTTTTTGTAGTTTTATTAGTTGTCAGTAAAATTTTCACTTTACTTTTCATTTTAATTAGTGTGTTTATTGAATGAAGTATTTCCTATTTTCAAGAGGAGTTCATTGCTGTTCAGCAACAAACCATTATGCAGATATTCATAAACAATAATGGAGACTTCAAACTTTTTGGCTTTCCCTGATAATCAAGTGATGTAGGATGGCATGCAAGGGCCATGATAGTCAGAAAAAAAGAAGTATATTTTATTAAGCTCATAAATTCTGAGATTAATTTTCTAGAAAAAAAAAATCTGAGTTTAAAAATAATTCTGATCTCAGAATTTGAGTTTTTGTCTGAAGGTTATTCCTTTTTTTCCCTATTTACAGTGGCACTAATATGCCATCATAAGTGGTGCCCCAATTTGGTCATTTTGATCTAAATAAAAAATTTTAATAAATGTTTTGGTATTTATTAGTTATTCATAGCCAAATCTATTGTTGCACAACATGTTTAGGCGTTTCCGCATGGATGAATACATGAGTGTTCTTGTTTTGGCCCACCAGAACCTTCACCACTTCATTGGATGCATTTAAAATGTTGCTTTCTCTGTCAGAGAGCAAGGCTTTCTCTGTGTTGACATTTCTGATCTTTCCTCAGATACAGACTTTTTCCGAGAGGCTCAAGGATGCAGCTGAGAGAGCCCACGTCAGAAAGCCGATTCCTGGGAAAGCCAACGGAGTCCTGGTCCTGCAGCAGCCAATCTACATCGAGGCGTACGTGGGCGCCATGTCCTTCCTCGGAAACCAGAACAAACTGGGCTACTGCATGGCCCGAGGAAACCTCGGATTTTAAACTTGGTGTAACTTTTTCGATGTTTGGGATGTTTTCTCTGATTTTTTTTTTTTTGAAATCTCAAAAGTTAATGGAAACCTTCCAAAAGCGGGTCAAAGATTTGTTTTTGTTTGCTTCTACTGAATGTTCAGTCCCCGCCGCTCTTCATTCACTGCCTTGTGATTCTCAGAAATATTCCCGGTTTCAGAGCGGTTCTCCTTTCCTTTCTGGCTTAAAGCAGCTTTTTCCCCCCCGCTCCCTTTGCTCCCCAGCGATATGGTAATTCAACTCTTTCGCAACGAGACTCTTTTCTTCCTCCCCCGGTTTTTCTGTTAGGAGCTCATTCCCCATGCCATTTGGCCCCTTAGAGAGTCACTGGAGCATAGGGGCTCATTTGTCAGCTTAGTTTTTATCATTCTCTGTGTATTTTTGCAGTGCATACAGTTGAGGAATTTCCCTTAGTTTCATGAGTTTGCATCTTGGTGCTCATGATTTTTTTTTTATGCCTTGTTTGGTTTATTTCCTCATAAGAATCGGTTTCCCTCTTTTGTGTTCTTTACAGAAGAACATTCTGCCTTTTTTTTGTTGTTAATCATTTTTATTTCTTGGGTTACAGCTGGTTTATCTTAACATTCCAGCCTGCGTTTGTTGATTTCTACAGTGGAAGAGCAGATTAAGTCTTTACAAGGCAACCAAATAATTCAAAGCGGTGTTCATGAAGAATTTAGCGAATACAAAATGATTTCCGATCTGATTAATATTTTGTGGTTTGTGGAAATGAGTTGAAGCCGAATCATTTTTCTTTGGCTTCTACACGTGTTTTTGATTGTTATTATATACTCTAATGACAAAATGCACTTGGGAGTAAAGTGATGGAGCTGGGATCGGGAATGTATCCAAATAAATAATTTTACAGCAACATGCCGTGCATTATTTTCATTGTTCTCTGGTCCTAATGCAGAATGGTCATAATTATTTGCTTGTTTCATGGTGAAACACACACACAGCCTCCTTGTGTTCTGTTCAGTATCGTTTCAGACTGATGTCCTCCGTCCCACGCCGCATTGATGCAGTAATTCATGCAAAAGGAGCCCCAACCAGGTACCGAGTCTGCAAAGATTGAACATACTTTTCAGAAGCCCGTTTAGAAAATATATATTTTTCTATGAGAAGATGTTTTGTGCCTCACTTTAGTTCTTGGAGCCAATATTCATCTTCTGTCCCTCAGAGACCCAACTTCAAGAAGTCAATCATACAACTATGCAGTTCATGCTACTTACAGACACACGTATAAAAACAAGTTTAACTTTACGTTATTCTAATTTTTGAAGATGTACCTGTCATTTGTCATTTCGTTTATCATTAATCGGGATCGATTTCTAGTCATGGGACTATTTTTGATTTCTTGTTGCGATAAATTCCAACTAATTATGTTTAATGACTCCTTAAACTGTCGGGATTGTTGTTTTTACTATTCTTCTCCATTTTCAGTTCAGTAAAAGTGTATCGATACGTTTGGAAATAAGATTAAATGCTCTTACTGTCTGCATTTTAGTGATGCAAATCACACTCTGTTTTTTTATTTTATTTTATGACTGGTGTCCTAAAGAAGCGTATTGCAAATGAGAATGTCGTGTTTGTGGAGCTACAAGTGTCGCTCAGTCGCAGCTCTACAGGCGCCTAAAAAAGAAGCAACAAATGGTTCTTATTGTCACGTTTATCGTCACAATAGCACAAAACACTGCGATAAAAATTTTAAGTCCATATCACCCAACCCTACCTGTCTACAGATGAAAAATAATCCTGCAGAAAACCTATTTTTATATTGACAGTCGGCACTGAGAGAACAATTAAACCTGTATATACAGCCAGTGTGGGAAATATTTATTCTAGAAGTCCTACACTTGCCTCCTGACTCGGGGTTCGTGGATGTTTTGCAGAGTCTTGTCGATCTTCTCGGCAGTCTTCACCACTCTGCCATGCCACCCACACAAGGCCGCAGCTCATCATGAATTCACGGCCGCGCAGCGACGAGGCATGTCTGCGGCATACAAACACGACGATGTTTGAAAGATTCAAAAGCCATAGCTGTAATCAAACTGTAGACAGGATCAAAATGGTATTTAGTCTTCTAAATTAGCTACAGATTTGACTGAAGTAGAGCAGAAACCCAGGTGTAGCAGAAGCGAAGTGACGGGGAATTGAGGCGTGTAGGTACACACAAACTATTAATAAAGTATTAAAATACATAAAAAATGAAGTTTGGAAGAATATATAATGCAGTAAAGACAAGATTCTAACAACATATTGAGCAATTATCAAAAATAGTAAGTGTATATATTTCTTATAGAGAAAATATTCTTCCATCGTCAAGGAAAATCCTTTCTTTGTTGTGATCAATTATCATTATGGACTTTATTCCTACTGATTTCTTTTCCTTATTTTCCCTTATCCTAGTTTTTCCCTTTGTCAGTTTAATTATTTCTCATTTTAAGTTTTTTCTTTTTTTCTTTTGCATTTAGATTTTTTCCCCTCCTATTCTCTTGTTAGTTTTGTGGTTTAGTCCTTAATTTAAATGTTGGATTTATTTAGTTACATTTAGTATTTTCTGTTGTTTAGGCTTCCTTCTGGTTCCATCTTAGTTTTTGTCATCTCCTCATTGGCTCGCTTCCCCCAGTTGCAGTCAGTTACTTGTAACTGGTTCTTTTGTCATTTCCACCCTCCTCTGTATATTTAACTCTCCAGATTCATTAATCACCACTCGTTCCATCCCCCGCTCTCCCTCCGCGGTCCTCGTTATCAATTTTCTAAGTTTTCCCTATTCATTAATAAATGTCTGGCATCATAATTCCACTCTCCTGTCTCCGTTTCGGTCCTGCTCCGAAGTTTTGAATGTGACTGTGCATAAGCACATATTGATGTTACGTCAAAAAACTTAGTTTATAACTGTCTTTTTCTGAAAAGGTTAGAAAATAAGGCGTAAGACGTGCATCGACAACATCCTGTAGACTCGAGGTTCACCTTTCCACTTGCAGCCCGATATCTGGAAAATGTTCAATGTAACACAAATATAAACTCTTGATAATACTAAAAACTTTTGATTTTAAAAAAATGGAGTTTTGAGAATTTTTCTTGCTTGTGTTTGTACATCAAAGATGGAGATTTTTAGAGGTCAGCTCATTACAATCGGTGTGGTCCTGACGTCACATATGTGACCTTTATTATTTGGGTATGCAATGGAAAAATGACTGATGTCAGAGCTGAATTTTACATTTGTGCAGACGCATTTTACTTGTTCTTTACTAGGGATGCACTGATTTATCGGCCAGCCGATTTATTGGTGCAGATTTTCTTAATTTTAAGAGATCGGAGATCGGACGATTTTTACATATGAAGCCGATCTTATGTGTAATAATCAACCACTGTCCTCTATTGCTCTCCGGTGAGAAAGGTTTGAGTGGCAGACCAGGTCATGTCTGCACGTTTACAATTAACAATAGTGACCCCACTGTTGCCAACTCAACAACTTTCTTGCTATATTCAGCAACATTTCTGACAAAAAAAATTTGGTATCGGCCAAAACCGGAATCGGCAGGTTAAGGTTTTTAAAAGATCAGTAATCGGCGATCGGCCCGAAAAATGCAATCAGTGCACCCCTATTCTTTACAAGTCCAACTGCTCTAATACGTGGGGGTCAGCTGTTTTACACCGGCTATCCCCCCCCCAATATGGAGGCATAATGCTGCCAACATCAATACTTGCTTTGACACAATTCCCAATCAACAATGACTCGAGTTATTTTTATTTTTATATTCAAAGAAAGCACATAAAAGTATTTTAACTTATCCCTGTCCACAAAAACGAGCCCCCTGGCTTCTTATTTCATTCCTAACAGGAAGCTGTGATTGTTTTGAAGGATATTGATTGGCTGACAGGTTTTAACTATGCCCTACACTGCCCCCTATGGGTTTGGCATGTTTAAAACAACATGGTGTAATTCAGCGGGTTTATTTATAATTCATAATCTATGAATTATAAATAGATTGTTCCCCTTTAGGTCCAAAGATGAGACCCGGCGGCTACGTGAGTACGATCTGACTGAATTTTACCAATACTTCATCTCATTTTCATTAGTTGACAAAAATCTCAATCACGGTTTCAGTCATGTATTTTTATGTAGTTCATATTCGGGAGGGAAAAACCAGGTTTTTAATAAAAAGTTTGACGAAATATTTTCTCTATAAATCTTCACCCAGTGTTTGTGGCTAGAAGACGAGCCCAAATCACCACCCTTCCCCCTCCGTACAAAGACAGTTGTGTTTTGCTGACATTATGGTCAGATACATTTGACACCTTGGTCTCATCTGCCCAAAGGGAAACCCCTCTGAAGCTCTTGTGGTTTGACCTGGTTGCACCTTTAAGTCTTGCTCTCCTGTTCCTGATGAAAATGAATCCTGCTGCCAACTGTTTCAAACAAGCCGAACTCGTTCTGTCTCACTGTAACTGTCATGAATCTGAACATTTTCATTGTGCCAACTGAGCCCTGAAGAGTCTCAGGTGTAGTACTTGAGTGTTTTTGCAAGGTGATCAATTTGGGTGAATTTTATTCTGGTGTTGAGATCGGCAGCTGTTTAAAATGTTGGGGTTTTTTACGTGTGAAACTCCTACTATGTATTTTTTAAAAACTGAAATGACAGGCAAATAGGAGACTGAAAGAGAAAGGAAAAAAGTTGTTGGACCTAAAATCAAAATCGTTAAGCTGATACACATCAAATGTCGATCAAAGTTCCAGTTTTTATGAATCAAAGGCAACTCTAAACAGGTGGATTTTAAAGAAAGCCAGTGTTTCGGCTGTTTTGCAGTTTTCTGGAAGTTTGTTTCAGATTTATGGTGCATAGATGCTAAATGCTGCTTCTCCATGTTTGGTTCTGGGGATGCAGAGCAGAACCAGAGGATCTGAGGGGTCTGGAAGGTTGCTATGACAACAGCAGATCTTTAAAGTATTTTGGTGATAAACAATTGAAGGATTTATAAACCAACAGCAGTATTTTAAAGTTTATTTTCTGAGCTACAGGGAGCCAGTGACTTTCGAACTGGGTGATGTGCTCTAACTTCCTGGTTTTAGTCAGAACACCAGCAGCAGCGTTTGGATCAGCTGCAGCTGAAGGTTTGACTTTTGTTAGGGAAACCTGTGAGGACACTGTTCCAGTAATCAATGCAACGAAAGACAAATGAATGAATGAGCTCCGTTAGATCTTGCGGAGACATTCGTCCTTTAGTCCTGGTGACAGAAGGCCGATTTTGTAACTATCTTTATGTGACCCTGAATATTCAGGCCTGGAGAACAGAAACGCATCACCTACCAAACTGTGTTACAATCAGCGTAGCTAATCCTTTATTTCAATGATCTCACAATGGAAACTTGTCTCCCTAAACTCGCCCTTGTGTGCTTATATCTCAACAGTCGCGTTGAGATGACCAGAAACAGAAAATGAACCAAAAATGTTCCGACTGTCAGAAGACGAGGTGAAGCAGGAGGTTACCCAGCAGTCTGTGCAGCTGTAATTCTTCAAGGTAAATTATAAGGCCGGGTTCGACCCCCTTTGGTTTCACGTATCACCGTGACCTGAGGGTCGGAAAGGGTTAACGCGTTTCCTCCCAGAACGAGGACGTGTCTCTGCTGCCTGACGGAGCGGCTCTGGCCCGGAGCGAAGCGCCTCATTCGTGTTTCTGCTCTTTTAAGGTGGAAAAGGTGATCAGAAAACAGGATCAGCAGGCAGATAAATGGATGCTCATGAAGTTTCTCACCCGACAACAGCTGTGCTAGAGCGTGTGCTTTTATTTTGTTTCCATGGAAACCGCTTGGACCTTCTTTTTTTCTCTCTCTCTCTCTCTTTAAGTTTTACTCTGCAATCACCACGACTTTATCGTTCTGCTGCGAGTGCAGGAGGGAGACGACGCATGTGGCCTCGCCTGTGCGCCGCTGCTTTCTTTTCGACGCCACAGTTCGGGATGAATAGGAACCAGCACCAGTTCAGATGTGCGTGCAGGATACAGGAGGGCGTGTTACTGAGAGCGATTTACCCTTTGTCCTCGCATGATCTTTTTTCTTTTCTTTTTTTTTTTTTTCTTCTTCTTTTTTTTTTCTAGATCATTATGTTTAGCCCCGGAGGTAGAACAACCGAGTCAGAGCTCTGCGTTGCTCTTTAAGATTTACATGACAGTTGAGAACTGGCGGCTGAGACGAGACATAAAAGCGCGATTGCCGCAGAGTGTCAAGGACGGCGACCACGACGTGACCGCAAAACGCAACGTCATCGCAGAAAAGGATGATAAAGCGGGTATAAATAAATGGAGAAATCACTCTAAAATAAAAATCTGGAATAAGCCACTGATTTAATTTTAGCGATCTTAAAATGAACTGTAGTCTAAAATGTCACGTTCAAACAAATAAGTCTCCAATTAGCATAGCTTTAATGGAGGGGAAATCCTATTTCTAATCCGAATAAGATACTGAGTTTGAAACAAACTGACAAGCTAAATGAAAGAACTTAATGAAATGTTGAAAGTCATTGAGAGATCTGGAAAATAAAACATTAAACCACTTTTTTAATGAGCTGATGTATGGATGAAGCTCCACTTGGTTAACCTGGCCAAGATAAATGAGGTTTAGTGCAACTGCATTCCTTTCTGCAAAGGTAGGCTGTTGCCTTGGGCTAGACAATATGTGTACTTAGCTTCATTTTTTTTCTTCTTTTTCTCCACCCAGTAACAGCATCAAAGAAATTAACTCACAGTTTGCGGTTATTAAATGACACCGGTGAGTACAAGAAAAACAAGCCTGTTTATTGATGATGCGGCTCAATTCTGGCAGTTCCAAAAACTTAAACAGATACTTTAGGAATTTCAAAGTGAGGTTCTGCGAAAAGTGTCCGAGCGGTTATTATCTTACCTGCAGCAGGGTTCTTTATTCATTACAAATTCATATTAGTCGCGCCCATTAGGCTGAAGCTAATGGGGTAGTGGGAGAAACGCCACAGCTAAGCAGCTATTAAAGTTCAATTTCCATTTAGCTCTCATAAATAATACCAACAGTTCCACGTCCGTAGACTTTGAGGAGTTCTCATTAGTTATGATGATACATGGGCTTCTCTTGTAGAATTTAATTTTGATCAAATCTTGTTTAATTTTTTTTTTTATATTACATTTTATTTGCTTTTATTTTGGTTCTGATTCCCATTTGGAGCACGGAATTTGAGTGAAATGCGGCACGAGTGGCTTCTGGTTTTCACATTGTGCTCAAGGTTCTCCAAATGAAAATACTGGCGCTTGGTCAGAATGAAACAACAAACGTCTCCATTTCTTACTAGGGAAAAAAATTGGTGAGAAATAACAAAAACTGCAAACGTACAAAATGTTGGCGGGAAATGATCGGAACGCACCTTTAAACCGTCGTCATTTTTTCACTGGGCGGCCGATTACGTCAAAGCCTTGTTTATACCAGGAAGGAAAGTTGGAGGCGGTACGCCACCAATGATCTTCCTGTGTGAAACACAAACTACGACCAAGCAGGTAAAGCATTCCTGTCTGATTGACTTTTATTTTTGTACACCAACTTTCCTTTCTATCCAGGAATTGCTTTGAACACAAAAATATGGCCAATATTATTCTTGCACCCAGCAGATTTAGATTTAATCTTTTTTTAATTTTGCCAACATGTTTCTTCTGACTTTAAGTAATATTGACCTTTACAGAGATTTCTTATTTGAGAAATGAAGAAGCAAACCTCTTGACTGAATGAAAAGTTACATTCTAACTTCAATAGTCTCAATAACTTGAGTGATTTTAGACACCTCTTGGTTTATATGACTGGATCGGTTTCATCAGCCATCCTAGCTCGGTGCCTTCAGGTGTATCGTCTGTTGTGAACCGGTGCTATGTAAATAACCTGCATTGTATCTACCGAAGCGTGACCTGGAGGAAACGACATTAAGTACCCAATAAACAAATTAGCTGCTAAAGGAGCCGCCTCCTGGATAGACGGCGCGGTCTAATGGGTTTTGTTGGGAGGTCAAGGCCGCCTTTCCTCCCAACGGAAGTCTTCATGTCTGGCTCGACAGGTCCAAGTGGTTATTTTGCCTTGAACGCGATGCGAGACGCGTTGCCCCGCAGTGGAATCTGAAAGCGAGAGGCTCAAAACCTGCCCATCAGGGCCCGCGACCCCGGATGGCCTCGGCTAACAACCAGAGCTGCCTGGGATGCTTGAGGCGAGTAACTCGAGACAGATTCTGCGAGACACTCTCGCAATCCTGGTGTGGCACGCAGTCTTCTCATCTCTCTGGAATACCTCCCAACGTCCTTATAGATACGCCAGCCTGGAGACCGGGGCTTCTTTTTCACAGGTCAAGCCACCTCAGGTCACCATTTTCATTTCTCTGACATCCGCGTCGCTTGTTTGTTTGGTAAACACGTTACACCTGTCAGAGGAGCGCCGGTTGCTAACGGGCCGAGTCCAACGGGCGTTTCCTATTTTCTGAGGCGCTTTCCCCTTCTTCTCACCTCGCTCGTTTTTCCATCTGTTGCCCTCGCAGCGGCGAAAGCAGTAAGTGTGAAGGAGCGAACGTGTGAGCAGGAGGCGCGCGTGCACGTGCGTGCGTCTGCCCACTCAGGTTTTGTGTTTGCGCACGGAGACTACTGGCTTGTTGTCTGAATTGCTGTCTTGTAATGGAGCTAGAGACACTGTTGTTATTTATCCCTCTCCCAGCTGTCTCTGTTGTGTCTGGAAGTGTGCTCGTTGAACTCGGAGCCATGGGACACTTGGAGAACTGTCAGATCCACTAACGCTCCCAACTATGCAGAATGTTACAGCCCAGAACACACCCTGGATTTACTTCATGGAAAACAAAAGCTGAGAAGGATGTTTAAAAAAAAAAAAAAGTATAACCTTTATCTGACTCCATCAAGTCTATTTTTTTTTTTGTTATTCTTTTTTGAAAAAATACTCTCCTACATTTCTTGTCTCTTGGAATATTTTTTGTCTTGCGAAGGATTTTCTTTAGAGGTGTCGGAGTAAAACCGACTAAATACAAATCCACGCCACACTTTTCAGATTTATTTCTGTAAAAACAACTGAAATCCATGTGTTTTTGTCTTTTCCCCTGCTAATATGTTCACTACATTGTTTTGGTCCCTCGCAAAAAATCTTGTAAACTGTGAAGGAATGTGAAAAGGTTGCTGAATACTATTGCAAGGCAAATCAACTTTTATTTGTACAGCACATTTCAGCAGCAAGGCATTTCAAAGTGCTTCACATCATATCAAACACAGAAACACAATGCAACATAGAATCAACAATCAAAACACGACATTAAGTCAGGTTCCATCAATAAATTTGTAATTGATTACGTTTCAAATACAATCCTAAACAGGTGGGTAGAAGGTTTACCTGTTACACTCCTACTGTGTTATATGGAACAAAATATCTATTATTATTTTTATTCCCACTCACGCTCATAATCACAGTTTAAAACAATGTAAACAGCATTTTAATGGGCTTCTGGCTCAAGGCTCCGTACAACTCTTTCACAGAATTTCGAGCAGGGACTCCGCCGTCCCTCACGGATTTTTGTGCAATTCTATGGTACCTGTTAGTGTCTAGAATTTACACTGACACTCCGTTACGCGCAATGACCCTCAGTCACTCGTCGTTTTTCTTCCTGCAAAGACAAAGCAATTGAATAACTAATTTTTAAAAATGGCATCCTCTAAAAAGTTTTTTTGTTGTTTGTTTTGTTATTTTGTATTGATAGATATCACAATACTGATTTTGCCCCAGAACGCTTACCAAGAGTAGCACTTGGTTTAATCCCTAAACCAGCAAGGATATAGCAACAGGTAAAGGTAACATATTGTGGTAAAAAAAACATGACACAACATATTAGAGGAGAAATACAGTTAATAGAAAGATATAATTTTATTTTTAGCTTTAAAAAGCTAACTTGATATTTTAAAGCAGGAGCAAGTTAGCTAGTTCCATTTGGATGCTAACCTAGCCTTAGCCTAAAAACCCAGCATTTTCTTAGCTAACCTCAGCCCTATAGTTTATGTTGGATAGACAAAAAAAACATATATTTTCTCTATATTTTAAGTAATATCTTTTATCACAGGGTAATATTGCTCCCAATTAAAGCACCTAGTTTCTAATAATCTGATGAAATTTTAGCCTTGTTGCAGCTAAAATAAGGCTTTATTTTAGCTAAATGCTTAGGCGAATAAATACGACACATGAAAACAGGTTGATCATTGTCCAAACCTTTTGCAGTTGAAAGTACTTTCAGACCATTCCCCCCCCCCCCTAATTTAAAAATACCAAATGATTTGATGGTGAATTAAATCACCATTAAAACCAGATTTATTTCTGTTTTTACAGAGATCAATCTGTAAAAACACATACTTTTCATTAATAAAGAAAAGTAGAGAATAAGCCACAGTAGGTCCAAAAAGGGTCTCAGACGTTTACCTTAACAGTATGTGCAGAGCTTCCTAGCTTCTTCAGTGGACTGTTTGTTAATTTGTTGGTGTAGAAAGTATTTTAGCCTATTCCCATAAACAAAATGAGATTACAATCATTTTAAGAAGTGTCCGTTTGTATTACCACCATTTGCAGCCAAATCTGTACCATCCTTGAATTGAAATCAGGAGTCGCACAAAATTAGTCCAAAAGCCACAAACGGCTAACATGTCACATATTGACCATCCCTGAGCTGCATAGTTTCCTCAAATAACTTTAGGTCAGAATGGATGTATTAAGAAGACAACTTTCTTTTTTTAACATATCAAAACAAAAAAACATATCATAGCTGGCTAAGTTGATTTAAGTAGCAAGGTATGATGTAGCCTTTAGTTTCCTGTAGCTAAGCCAGTGTGAACCCCTTCTCATCTGCTTCAAGTGTTTGTTTTTTTTAACACGCCAAAGTATTTTGCTCCATGTAGATTAACTGCACCCTAATATTTTAATGTAACGTCTAGATATATTTAATAAAACACGGGTCGTGCTCACAGAAGCATTTCTTTAGGCCGCTTTCATTTTCCATTTAGTGAATATAAACGTGCCTCACATCATCGCTCAATCACAGACTTGCGCGTCTGTTATCGTCACTTAAATAAACCGCCTCTGAATGTGCTGGAGTGATTTTTTTTTTTTTTTCAATTTTTCTGATAAACATCAGGGGGAAAGTGTGGCTTTTGAGCTTCTCTTCCAGTCTGTACTTGCAGCTCCTGAAAACCACCAGGCCGGCATGAAAGCAGGGCTCGGTGACGACTGCGTTCCCCGACATATTTTGCATTTCAGACCGAATGCGACTCCCAATCTGCGTCGGCTCGTCAGTCGTCCGGCCTCTTGTTTTAGGATGCAGGCCATCAACGGTGGTGGGGACTGAGCGCTGATGCCAAGCGGTGGAAGACGGAGCGAGGGGGCGACTGCACGGCCTGAGCAGCAGACACGTACTCACCAGCCCACATTCAGCCGCTGCGCATGCACAGCATAGCCGCCTGCAATCCGACGCCTGGGATTGCATTTTATTGCTGCGACGGAAAACAAAGTGTCTGATCTGCGCTACCTAGGCTGTGATTAGCCGGAGATGATCATTAACTTTAATGAATGTTGGGAGTTCATGTTTGGAGGTCGGAGTAAAGTGTTTTAACATTCGCCTGCTTACCAACACAGGGAACCGGGCACCTGCGTTCCACGTTCGGCTAATGTGGAGAGAGCACGCTTTATGAAATGACTGTGTTTTTACATCTGCAGGTCACTTGGGGTGTGGCTCTTTAAAGTTTGGGCATTAAAAGACTGAAATTGCCCGGTTTTAGATCTTTTGCAGCTGCGAAGAAGTTTCCTTCCTTCATTTTCCTCCATCCAGTTCAATTCAAAAAGTATTTCTGTAGCTCAGTGTCCATTGCAAATGTGCGCAAAACTTTGTAGACTTTCCACATTTTTTTTAATGTGGAAAAAAACAACAACATAATTTTGATATTGCGGTGTTTCCGTTAAATTTACCAGTACTGACTAAGTTTAATGCAAGTCATTAGAAAACATACCACGCCATCACTACTTCGTCTTCTCCACCAGTGCTGACATCCGGTTGTCGATCATGTGACTCCTGTGATGTCAAAAAAAAAAAAAACTGTTTTTTTTACAGTTTAGCAAAGTAGACCAATTTCGAAAAAGGTGGAAACCTCCACCCCCACCTCATCCTAGTGTAAAAATGTGAGTTGTTTTTTCAAAATTGCTTTTTCTAATTTATTTTCGTAACTTCAGTTTGCGCCATTTTATGGTCAATGGAAACGCAGCTACTGATCCCAAAGGGACATTAAATGTCACTGTAACCCAAATTGTACCAGACTCTTCAGACAGTTGCTGTAGTTGCTCATGAAAGCTCTCCTGTAGCAACATTCAATTTCTCTTTGAGCCCAATAAAGTATTTTTACATTTGAAAGCTTTGTATTTCAGCAATAGGGCAGCTCAAAATGCCTTATATCATAAAAGCATTATACGGTTACCAATTGAAAAACGGCAATAAACATTACATTTTGTCAAATGCCGTCATCGAAATCATCAATACACCAAATATGCTGATCGATGTTCCATTTACTGCTAATCAAATCAGCTCTAAACAGGTCTTGACCACCTGATTTAAAGGAAATCAGTGTTTCAGCTGTTTTGCCCTTTTCTGGAAGTTTGTGTTGGATAGAAGCTCTGCCTAGTTGTGTGTTTTTTGTTTTTTTTTAAATGCCACTTAGACTTTACAATGCTAAAGAAAAAAGTCCCCATGTCTACCTTGTCCTGCGGTGGCGCTGATTTGTGACGACTTTCAAAAACCTTTTTTATTTGACACTGCTCTCTGGACCTGTAATGAAATCTCCACTGTTTTCAGTTTTTATGAGTGCGCAAACACGCCTCGCATGGGCCGCATGTCAAAATAGTATTATCATCATCCTCCAAGAATGCTAACCACACCGGTCTGAGCCGGTAGCCCTCGCCGCCTGAAGGCCCTGTTTCCTTAGCAAGTGGAGCAATTTACGAGTGAGGTCAAGATGTCAGCGTGAGCTGCGGTTACAGACGGCCCTGCTCTAACCGTCCCCCCAGCCTGACCCCTGACACAAGAGCTCGTCTCCCCTCCTCACCCCTCCGTTCCGTGAAGTGGGCTCCGCAGCAGCTCCTGGCGTGAACCGCCGTGTACCCAGCAACCTCCTGGGATGTGCCCCCCCCTACCCCCGACACGGCCGCCATGTCGGGCGCAGGTGTCCCAGAGGCGGGAGGTAATTGTGACGGCAAGGAGATGTCAGGCTGGCAACAGCTGTGGGCTACAGTTTCACCAGTTTCACCGTTGCCAACCTTCAGCAGAGACGAAATGGCCCAAGTCCCCCTGCCCCTCTTATCTGGACGGACTCTTTACACAGTAAATATTTCTCTCTGCAAAAAGCACAATCTTACCAAGTGACTTTGGTTTACTTCTCAGTGCAAATATCTCAGCACATTTAAAATAACTTACAGGTAACTACTCAGCAAGAAGTAGTTTTTAAGTAATTAATTGCTTAATATCAGCTTCTATATCCCTCAAATCTGGAACAAACTTCTAGAAAACGACGTAACAGCTGAAACACTGAGCTCCTTTAAATCAAATCTAGAGTTGCTTTTGAGCCATAATAAATGAAACATTGACCAACATATTTGATGTGTATTGATGATTTTAACTATGGCGCTTGACAAAATGCAGTGACTGTGTCTGGTTTTCACTTTATGATGCTTTTATGTTCTCATGATGTAAAGCACTTTGAACTGCCTTGTCGCTGAAATGTGCTGTGCAAATAAACTCGACTTAATATTAATGAAAAGGTACCAGTTCCACTGGCAGATAATGTCCCTTATAAAAAGCAATGTTCCCATGATACAAATGAAATAATCTGCCAGGAGGATTAGCACTTTTTCATCAATATAAATAAATGATGGACCCAAAATAAGCTGCTATGTCTTGCTGAGAAGTCACTTGTAAATTAGTACACTTGAAATAAGATATTTGGACTAGAAACCAGACCAAAACTCCTTGGTAAGATTTTGTGGTTTTGCAGTGTTTGCTTGTCACGGCGCTCATGGACTGAGGCCTCAGGGCAGCAATTTCTAAGACCCAGAGGAACACACTGAAGGGAGGAAACCTGTGTTTTACTCACTCACAGCTGGAGTCATGACAGACTCTGGTCCTCTGCTGGGTATGGGCTCATTGGACGGCCCCACTGGAGGAATGTCCTCTACAGAAGCGAGGTAGCAGAGAGTTTGTCCTTTATTGCAGAGCCTGCTGGTGGCACTGTGACACCTTCCTACTGGTCAGGTAAGCAGAGCTGGAAGAAGAGCTCAGGTCTCTGGAGAGTGTCTGCGATGGACTGGGTGTCACCCACTTAACCGATATCAGGTTCAAAACACAACATGACCTGATATATCAATTTATCTTGTAGTTATTTTAATTTGATCTATGTTCTTAAAATAAATTTTAATACGGCAGCGCAAGTACCACGAGCTGCGTTTCCATTCACCACATAATTGTGCCATTTGACATGTGGAAAATTAATTTGCATAATGGAAACATGCCAATTTAGAAAAAAAAACTCTGCCTGCAATAAAATGTTTGACGCTAGAACGAGATGGTGTTTTTTTCTTTGGCCGTGTAAAAATAGGTTTATTTTGCAAAAGTGCAATGGAAGCACTTTGTTCACGTCACACGAGTCACATGATCAACACCTGGATGTTGCCACTAGTGCAAAACCACGAAGAAGAAAACAGGAAGTGGCTGGAGGATGACGGCGCGGCAGGTTTTTTAATAACTTATCGAGTGAACAAACTTATTCACGTGTGATTTTAATTGCGTATTTTATTTAATGGAAACTGCAATTGTGAAATTGTGTTGTTTTTTTCACTTGTGAAGTATTGACACTTGTAATGGAAAAGCAGCTACTAATTTTATGTAGTCTGCTTTTGGCAAATTCAGAAGAAATGTTTGTATTTGTTTGGAAAATATGGACATATTCAAAATTTCTGTGGTGTTTCATTTCACCAGTATACTGGGATATGAGAATGACGTCAAACCTACCGTGTTTACCGTTTGTCCCGAATTTCAATTTCAGAAAACATTGGGATTTGCTAATTGTTCATTGACCAGGTTAGCAAATAACAAAGAAGCTAATAGCATCTCTGTATCTGGTCATTTTACAACCTCCTCTCATCAGTTTGAGGAGGCTGTATCAAAATTAGTTTATTTTGTAAAACTGCAATGGAAACGCCCCCCCCCCCCCTCCCCCCCGCATCACTCCAGTGACATGATCAACAACCGCATGTTGCCACTGGTGCAAACTACGAAGACGACAACAGGAAGTAGCTGGACGATGATGGCGCGGCATGTTATACACATGACCTTAATTGCATTTCTTATTTAATGGAAAAATTAAATTGTAAAATTGTGGGCTTTTTGACAGTAACATTGACAAAGCTTTGCGCACATTCGCAATGGAAACGCAGTTACGGATTGTCTTATGATTCCACAGATGTTTTGCCAAAAATGTCTCAGTTTGGTAAAAGTCTCAGTTTCACCTTCAGGTCATTTTTCCTCCACTTCACCATTATTCCCTACATCGTATCAGTCCATCACCAGACACTGTAGGAAAACGAGGAACAATCGTCCTCAGACGACAAACACGCGCGTTGGGCTCTCAATTTTCGACGTCCAAAAAAGAAACAACACCGAAGTACTTTCGACTGAGCGAGCGGAGGTCCAAAAGTGGATTTCTTTCAGTGCAGACTGGGCTGACGGCATTGATGTCAGAGTGCGGACAGAGTTTACATTCCTGCAGTCTTCAGCGTGCGATGAGAAGCAATGTGCCATCAACACGGCTGTCAGGTCACGGTGCTCACTGCTCTGATCGCAGGCTCACACACGGACAGACACAGACGCTCCCGGTCACTCCAACGGGACGTGAACCGGGCCCGGGATGACTTCAGCAGCATGCGTGCGCTTCCTGGCATCGCTGAAATCTAGTCAACCGCTTTTAACATTGTTTTGATAAGAGGGATGGCGTGGTGTTTAGAAAGGCCTCTCCTGTTGATGGATATGGGCCTTTTCTTCTTGAGCTGACTCTGTGTGACTAATGCTGAGGAAGGAGTAGGTGTGATGACACCTGTGTGTATGTGTGTGTGGGAACATATGGCCGCCTTAGAATCACCTTACAGTAATTTTGGCACTCTGACGATCTGTCAGATGGGAAATAGATTACCCTGTCAGTAATCTATTTCCCATCCTCCGTTGCACTGGGGAAAAAAAATGTCAGCAAAATACTATTTTGGGTCACTTAACTTGATTGATTGTGCTCAAGCAAGAATTTGGTCAGACTTCGAAGCTTTACGTCTGTTTAAGCGGCCTTCTGGATCGTTTAATCTTAGAGAGTACCAACAGTATTGAAACCTATTATCAACAAGCTTTTTTTTAATTATTATTATTTACGAGTAAATGGAAGAAGACGTTATGTAAAAATGAGAAATGTAACTTTCATCACTGCAGCTGGTTATTTTCTAGACCTTATTTGTCTAGAGAAACTATTCGTTCAATGGAGGATGCCCTAACTACACCGTTGCCTCTAGCCAAAGCTAATTTTAGAACGACTGTTGGCATTTTTACATAATTATGTGGCTTCTCTGTCCAAATAGCTACAAACTACTAGAGATGAACCAATCAGAATTTCTCCAATCTCATTTTTTCTTTGGTAATTTCTGGTTGGACCTGCTGAAACCAGCCATAGCTGAATTTCTCGTTTAGCGCTATAACAGGAGAACAGTGTTGAGAATACATGTTTCCATCCTCCATGACATGAACGTTCATTAATCAGTAATATTAGGAGCAGGGGCGACCGTACTGTGACTGAGTGAGAGAGGAGTCACCGTAATATTTCAAAGCCGTCACAACAGAGTAGACATTTTAAACTGTCTGCACCGTCTTATAATAGCAGTTAGCATTGCTAGGGTTACCAATGGCTTTACCGATGTGCATTGAGTTTGGATACTTACTTTAACTCTGAGGTTTCTAAAAAGGTTGCCAACATTTGTGAAGCCAGCGTGTCCCGTAGCATGGAAGAGAGAAGCTCAAAAGGATAAAACTTAATTGAGCCTTCCTGTTATCTGCTCGTTTAGTCACGAAGCCTAAAGGAACCACATAGATGTGCCGAAATGTGGCACAAAATATGTTTAGGTTTTTAAATAACTTTTTACATCTTCTGGCATTTTCTGACTTGATTTCGAAAACCTTCCTGATCTGTAAACTACTTCATTAGGCGTTGACATGGATACTGAAGTTTGGTTGCAAGTGAAAGCTATTGGCGTTTATGTTGGGTCCTGTGTGATTCTGCATATTGTCACCTTCCTAAAATAATGGCCATTTTTTTTGCCAAAAATGATTTTTTTCCCCCCCTAAAACATCTTTTGGAAAGAAAGAGCTGGGGACTTGGGCTGTTATTTTAGGAAGGGGTCAATATTCTGGTATTGATCCGATACCAAGTAAATCACCAGTGTGTATCGCCAATACTAATGATACCGAAACTTTTCAAGTTAGATTAAATCGTCAAACCTCTGATATTTAGGTTTGTGGGGTTTTTTCCCTTTGAATTATTTTGTTCAAACCTAGGACAGGATTTGGGCAAAGTTAGTAGTTATCTACAAAATACTTAATTAATATTATCATGATTTGTGTGCACTTCCTAAATACATCGCAAAACAGTATCATTAAAAGCACGTCAAAACAAAATTATTTTAGCGGTAGAGTTGGAAAAACTGCAATACAAACATGAATTAAAATATGAAGAGCGAATCTGAATCTAAAGTAAACTCTCTAAACTATTGCATAAACTCTAGAATCTATCCGATACTGATTTGGTGTATCGATATTATCGATATTGTGGATCGATCCGCCCACTTCTACCGTTCACTAACTGGCAAAAGACTGAATTATTTTAAAGTTTCTGTCTCTCTGGTGTCTGTTCAGAGCCAGTCAAGCTGAAAATCTGACCATTCTTGTCACTATCTGATTTCTCATCCATCCCTCCAAGTTACTATTTAAAAATTAGCCTTAAAGGTTTTGTAGGCTGACAGCTAAAGGATAGACCGGGAACATTTGCTTTTAACAACCACAGGTCCTCCCCCCCACCCCACCACCCCCCGTTTGTTTCTTTGTTTTCAAGTTACCACCATGGATTTCAACAGAAAAACACCATCCAGCCGTATGTATGGAGCTCATTGGACGCCCGAGGGCAAAATAAAAATGGAGGTTGTTAAAAAACATTCCCACAGCTTAATAAACCATGCATGCTTATTTGCTCTGAGCCATAATTCTGTTGGAGAACGAGCGATAGATCATTACCGGGGTTCAGTGAAGTTGAAAACTTGGACAAATTCTTGCTTCTAGGCTCTATAAATTAGATGGAAAAAAAGACAACCGAACTACTGTGAAACCTCCTTCTCTCAACAGTAGAAAAGATGACTGCATTGTGTCTCTGTCAGGTTGTTGCAACATCAGTCAGAATCAGTATTGGATTACTTCCTAGGAAATTTCAACAAATCAGCAGAAGGATGAAACAAAAGTAATAAAAAAACCCTAAATGGCGGGGCGACGTTGACAGTAATTTATTATTAGTAGCAGTTTATTACTACTAGCAGAGGTAGAAGTAGTAGCAGTGTTGCTATATTGTTATTACTTTACTTTAATAAACTTACACGCTTAGTTAGCTTTGAGCTTTGCACTGTCTTGCAAAGACATTAAAGACAGTGACACAGAGGCCCATTTTCCACATGGCCATTATCACTTTCTGCACTAAAAATAAAAAAAAAACAATGAAGCATTTTAAATGGTTTTTTTTCATACATGTCTCGCTCTTTTCTGACCATCTTAAACAGATAGGCTGAAGAAGTTTAAGACCGAAAAGGCCAGAGAAAAGATGAGCTGTGATTGTTTCGCCTGCTTTGCCTTCTTCTTTGGAATTTTGATGTTGTTACTGTTGACAATCTGCCATCTCCTGGTGCAGGGTGGGTATTGCAGTGTTGCAAATTGGCAGCTTGGAGACTGCGTATGCTAAGAGTTAAAAAAAAAAAAAAAACAACAACAACAAAGGGAAATGAAAAGGGAGATTTCAATAAAGTTTTGTGTGTGTGAGGAGCTGGGATCTTGATGTTGACCAATAGGAGAGAATCTGACTCTGACTCTCTGCCCACCAGGCTCCCCTTCTCTCCCTTTCACCTTTTTACACCTCAAGTCTTGCAAAGAGTCTGAAGGAGAAAAAAAAGAAAATGGAGATTTAAAAAAAGATATCTGTAAATAAAACAAGCAAAGGAGAAATTAGAGGTGAGAAAATCAATGTATGATAAAAGTGTAAACAACAACAACAAAAATCAAGTATTAAATACCAAATATGAAAAAATGAATTAAAACAATAAGTCTGGGAAAGAAAAAAATACATTATTATTATATTATTATTTTGATTGCAACATTTGGCACATTATTTTGTTATTTATTTTTTTCTCTTTAGTTAGAAATGTGGCAGGATCAGTCCTCCATACACGTTCCCACATGTCATTAATTAAACTGTCTGTTCTGTTTTTGCAGAATGTAGCTTTTACAAAAATATGCTTTTTCCATATTTAATAAAACTGCTCACCAGACAGTATGAGACAGATGATCTCTGAAGACATCGAGCTCCTCCACCTCCACCCGGAGGTGCTACTGCAGTCTGCAGAGCTGCCCCGCCCCCAGTTAGAAACAACCAATCAGAGCCAAGAGGAGGGCCTTAGTGCTGTCAATCAAAACCAACCTTCTGTATTCTGCTCAGTGTGCTAATGGTGGAAAAACAACTTACCGTTAAAGGAAAACCGTTTCTCCGCCGTCACCAGTGGCCATGCTAACTAGCCTTAGCATTCGTGACAGGCTATGTTGTGGTGAGCCAGCTGTAGCTTAGCATAGAGCAAGTAGGAGGGTTGAGCACCAGAGTGGTTGGCAGCTGTTTGTTTTTCACAAATTATCTCTTATGTTACACAGTCACAACTTAATGATTTTAACATATGTAGAAAAACAAATCAATAAGTGACATGCTGCATCTTTAACACAAATTACTTCTATTTACAAAATTGCTGTAAATTGCATAGTGAAGTGTTATTATTATACTGTAAGGCTTAAGACAGAAAAGGAACAGAGTCACATTTATTTTCATATTATGCTCCACCCCTCCAAAAAAAAAACACAACAACTTTAGGATGCATGTTTTATGCTGCTAAAAATCTTTATACTCAGAAAGAGGGTGACTTGATTTCATCTTACGTATTGTGTAGGTTTGTGCATCTATACAATTATTTATGGTTTGACATGTAACTTTCATCCATTGTTTGTGGGGGAAATGTGACCGATGGAATCTGAACTCAAACGGCAGCTGTGATTTTACGCTTTAATCCCCAAGAAGAAATAAAGATGTCATTCTTTCACTCATTAAAAGTCACAAAGCATTCATTGTTTGAATTCTGAGATTATGTTTCTATTCATTATACCTTAGGGTGTGTGTGTTTGCAGGCGGGCGTGCGCGCGTGTGTGTGTGTGCACATTGTTTTGCCACTCGGCGCCGCCGTTTGGCCGTGGCGGGATGGGGCGGGGCTGGCTGGGAGCAATCTGGCCTCTTTAACTTTAATGGAAAATCCAACTGATGACATATTCATCCCCTTTTTCTTCCACTCTTCTTTTCTCTTCTCTCTCTCTCTCACACACACACACACACACACAAAGAGAACTGCAAATATGAGAGCACCAACAATGTGTTTCTTACAGCACTGAACAGGACTTTGTTTACACTCACCTTCCCAGCGACGTGTTTGCTTTAGGAGTGAAAGTTCAGAGGTTTGTCATCGAGCCGGGCTTTTCTCCGACTGGGCTCGGAGGCATCCCGGTCCGTCTGTGAAAATGGACGCACGTTTCCAACAGTTAGTAAGTGGCCCGAGCGGTAACTGCCTCTCTACTGTTGGGGATGAGTGAAGAGGGAGAATCGGTGTGAAATGCCCCCTCCACCCACCCCGTCCTCATTCGCTCCCCGGAGGCAGAACAAACCTGTCCTGCAACTTTTTCAGGTTTTAGCCCACTGTGTGTGGCGAAGTTCAGATTTGTTTTTCAGACTTCTTTTCCTGCTTGGCAAAGACGGACTGCATGACACTAAGCAAAAAAAATAAATAAATAAAAGTCAGCAGCACTCCAGCTCCTCATTTGATTAGGAACCCATTATTAGGGTTTCCTAATAATATTAGGAATTAGGAGTATTAGGAAACCCAAATATTATTAGATAACCAGGTTACCACATAAAATTTACCAACAGCGACCGTGTCAAAGCACACAGTGTCGTTTCAATGTCTTGTTCTCCATTATTTTGAAATGGAAGAAGAATGAGAGGTGAGTATCGTTTATCATTTATCGTGATAAATTTCTTATTGTTGTCGCAATAAATTTCAATTACTGACGTTTCAAACCCCCCTCAAACCGTCTCTCTTGTCGGAATTGCTGTTTTTACTATTTTCTCCACCGTTTGTTCAATGTGAACATTAATAAATGTCAGAATATATGATTGCACATGGTTACGGTGTGCCGTTTCGTAATTAAAAATCCCACTTCTTTCTGCGACCGGTGTCCTAAAGAGTCACATTAATGGAAATGTTTCTGAAGAACAATATTTACGTTTGTGGGGCTACGACTGCTGTGTCGTGCATCACAAAAAAAATTGTGACACGTTTTTTTTTTGGATGTGTCACAATCACACAGTCACCTACAAAATTAGCAATAGCTGAAATCACGATAGTTCTTATTGTGATTTTTATTATCACAATAGCACAACAAAAAAAATCTATAAAACTTAAAGTCCACAAAGCTTCCTAACGGCCAAGCCAAACTGAGTAAGAGAAGGGAACAAGAACCCAGTTCCCCTCGCTGACCCGAACCATTCAGAAGGTCGACCATTGCTGGTGAACTCAGCAATGGTTGACCATTGCTGACCATAACTCAGCAATGGTTATGGTCAGCAAAATGGAACTAGGTAAATATTACACAACAACCTTTTTTCCTCTTTTTTTTTTATTCCAGCTTTCAGTCAAACCTCTACACGAAACCAAAATTCTTGGTTTTAATTGCTAGCAGGAGTTTTTGTTTAAGGATATCGTTGACTTGGCCTTTATGACAGAGGCCAAGTCAACGATATTAAAAGCAAAAACACAACATTAAAATCTAAAGTATGTAAATGTATCTCTCAATTATCTGCAAGTACTTTAATATTAAAGGGTTTACCAGGTGAAATTGAAAAAATAATGTTGTGGCAAATAGGCTGCGAAAAGTCCATAGTAAACTACTGAACCTCACTCTGCTAAGGGTTTTTGCAGATGTAGATTGCTGTCGCAATGCTAGGCTAATGTTAGAAAGAAAGAAACTAGAAAGTGTGCATTTCCTATGAAAATGCAAGTGTGAATGCTGAATGCTCAATGCTTTTGGTGAAAATGGCAAAAGCGTTTGAAGCCTACCCGAGACATGAACTGTGAAACACAACGGACATTTTATATTGTAATTCTCAATTCTGCCACAGGATGAAGCCGTTTCCCCATGGGTGAAAAATTCATAAAAAGCTGAATATTATAAAAAGTATGAAGGTTATGAATACCAAGAGATACAGCCGGCATTAGGAGAGCAAGCTGAGTAGCATAAAAGTTGAATGGTGAAAATAGCACAAAGTATGCAGGAGGAGAAGCTCGGCGAAATTAACCAGAGAAGTGGAACTCAATAGTGTGAATGCAAAAATGTATAGGGCAGTAAAATGGAGGGTCCAATGGTTCCCTGGCCCCTCTGTTCTGGCGAACATGCACAGGTCACTTCCAGTTCAGACTTGTGGGAAAAATGTATTTAGTGCCCACAGATTTTATTTTTTTCATAGCGCATGCTCACTGTGAGCTATTAGAACCCTAGCAACAGTTGCCATGCTGCTGACAATGATGTCATCAGCCTGATTTGAAATGATGTCAGTGTCGTGAGGCCCTTCTAAGGATGCCTCTGTGATGTCATAACGTCCATGACCAACTGATCAGTTAATTCTCTGGTCAGTCAACACAAAATTCATTTGGATATTTTGGACAGCGCAGTGAAGATGACGGACAAAAGCTCCCAGAGTGACGTTTTTGTGAGACCTAAGGTCTCATTTTGGAAAATGATCAGGAAGACCTGCTCAAACAAAGTCCATCCAGGTCAAACAACTCCTGATTATCGAAAGAGAAATTTTCTCAGTCAACTTCTGTGGCAAGTCATTGAAAAGGTGGCAGATGGTCCAACTCTGCATCTCGTCAAAGAAACCTTCTGTGAGCAACACCAGAAAGTTTTGCGTTTACTGTTGAGCAAAACAGGAGAACTAAATGTGGATGTGCTATCAGACATTTCAGAGGAACTCAGCGAAAGGATTTTCCAAAGTCTCGCTAGAGATGCGTTCAACTTCGCTTCTGGACTGAACTTAATTGCCCTTCTTTATAACCCAGATGGACACGTAGTTATTGTGAAAAAAATCAAACAACACCTGGAGAATCCTGTTCCTACAAAGAAAACATTTACATCTGCAAAAACAAAGATCAGAAAGGTTTTTTTTCCTAATGAGGACATATATTCTGATGAAAATTGCCTGAGTGAGGCTTATACTCAGGCAGACATGGAACCAGAACAATTTTTGAGGGATGCCAACGAGATGGGATTCAAACGGGGAACCGAAGATGACAGGAGAGATATGGTGGAAAAAATTCTTTGGCGATTGATTAACAAGTCCAGTCATACATCTAGATGCACAATGAAGCACACTGACCCTGTCCACCACAAGCTTGCTCCAGAACTCTGGAAAGAACTGAAGGACATAGATTTCGTATTTTTTGATGAGATGGAAAGAAAACTCTGCAAAGATATCTATCAACTTGTCGGCGGCAATGATGATATAGTGAGAAAATTGTTATTTCAGATGATCGAAAGTGACAATCCGATAGTTTTTTACAAACTTATACAGACTTTCAGAAGAACCCTGACACGACCCAGGAAAATTCATCTGCGGAAGGACCATCTAAGAAAGGCTTGGAAGTGGATCCGACATGCTGTCTGCTGTGGAGACGACTTGGACATTGGTCAGCCTCAAGGACCCTTTAACTGTGGACCAGACGTTGAGCCAGCCTCCGAGTCGGTACCAACCTCCGAGTTGGGACCGACCTCCGACTCAGGACCGGGATCTGAGGCAGGACCGACCTCCGAATCAGTACCGGGATCTGAGTCAGAATGGACCTCTGAGTCAGGACTGGGATCTGAGTCAGAATGGACCTCTGACTCAGGACCGGGATCTGAGTCAGGACTGGGATCTGAGTTAGGATGGACCTCTGACTCAGGACCGGGATCTGACTCAGGACCGGGATCTGAGTCAGGACTCAATCCTGATCTGAGTCGGGACCGGCCTCTGAGTCGGTACCGGCCTCTGAGATTGGATCGGCCTCAGAGTCGGTACCGGCCCCTGAGTCCAGACAGGCCTCTGAGTCCGGACCGGCCTCTGAGACGGTACCGGCCTCTGAGACGGTACCAGCCTCTGAGACCGGACCGGCCTCTGAGACAGGAATGGCCTCAGATCCCGGACCGGCCCCTGAGATGGTACCGTCCTCTGAGTCCAGACAGGCCTCTGCGTCCGAACCGGCCTCAGATCCCGGACCGACCTCTGAGACGGTACCGTCCTCTGAGACCGGACAGGCCTCTGAGTCCGGACCGGCCTCTGAGACGGTACCGTCCTCTGAGACCGGACAGGCCTCTGAGTCCGGACCGGCCTCTGAGACGGTACCGTCCTCTGAGTCCGGACAGGAATCTGAGTCCGGACCGGCCACAGATCCCGGACCGACCTCTGAGACGGTACCATCCTCTGAGACCGGACAGGCCTCTGAGTCTGGACCGGCCTCTGAGACGGTACCGTCCTCTGAGACCGGACAGGCCTCTGAGTCCGGACCGGCCTCTGAGACGGTACCGTCCTCTGAGTCCGGACAGGAATCTGAGTCCGGACCGGCCACAGATCCCGGACCGACCTCTGAGACGGTACCGTCCTCTGAGACCGGACAGGCCTCTGAGTCTGGACCGGCCTCAGATCCCGGACCGACCTCTGATACGGTACCATTCTCTGAGTCTGGACAGTCCTCTGAGTCGGTACCGTCCTCTGAGTCGGGACCGGTCTCTGAGTCGGGACCGGCCTCTGAGTCGGCACCGGCCTCTGAGACGGTACCGGCCTCTGAGTCGGGACCTGCCCCTGAGACCGGACGGGCCTCTGAGTCTGGACCGGGATCGGAGTCATGACCGGGATTTGAGTCAGGACCAGGATCTGAGTCTGGACCGGGATCTCAGTCGGGGGGACCTGCCTCTGAGTCTGGACCGACTTCCGATTCTGGACCAGGATCTGAGTCAGGACTCATCCCGATCTGAGTCGGGACAGGCCTCTGAGTCGGGACCGGCCTCTTAGACGGTGATGCCCTGTACATGATTGAACTATATTATCCTTAGAGAGAACCATGTTTTTGTTTGACTGCAGCATATTGATTATAGGAATGTGGATTAGAATGTGATTGTTTTTTACATTGTATCCTTTAGCATCTATTAATTCTTACAGTCGGAAATATTGCAATGTTATTAATGCTCAAATTGATGCTGCAATGATGAGTTATGATGTAACCCTGCCTTAGAAGTTATTATTAGAAATTATAATTATTAAAAATGTCTACATTCTGACCACTAGGGTCGCGTTATGGAGTAGACGTGCGCACCACGAGGTCCCAACATTTTTGGTTAAAATAGTTTTAAAAATCGACCAAAGCAGCCCAACTCTTGGATATTCTGAATTGCAACTGGAAAGTCGACGTTATTTTGCGTACTCCTGTCTTTTCTCGAACAAAATGGATCTAAACCATCTGCTAAAGGAGCGCAAGCTAATAACCCGGAGGCTGCTAGCAATGCGGCTACAGACCAGGCCATGCTGCTTACATTCAGCGATATTGTTAAAGAAGTAATTCGAGAGGAAAACGAAAACCTACGAGGTGAAATTAAAGAGGAAATCGCCAAAGCAGTTTCACCCATTCAAGCTGCTGTTGACGAATTCACAAAGAAATTCGGTGACTATGAAGAAGGCCTGGAAAATTTGGACAAGCGCTTGGAAGTTGTGGAAACCTACTATGCGGACCTAAACAACCAATATAATAAGTTATTGGCAAAAACAGACGACTTGGAAAATAGGGGAAAGCTTTGTAACCTATGCATACTGGGAATACCTGAAGGAATGGAGCAGGGGAACCCCACCAGATTCATTGCAGACCTGTTATTCGACATACTGGGGGTCCCGACGGTCTGGAAAAGGCTCCACTCCTGGACAGGGCTCATCAAGTGGCAGCGCCGGTGCCTCCGAAAAGGAAAACGCCCGTGGGCCTTTATTGTGCGGATCCATTACTACCAGGAGAAGGAGCGGATACAACAGCTGGCTAGACGGAAAGGCAAGTTGGAGTTTCGAGGGGAGCAGATTTTTATCTTTCCCGACTACAGCATCGACCTGTCCAGACGCCGGGCTGCCTTCAATGGGATAAAGAAGCTACTACAGAACCATGAATGGCGAAACAAAAATGTTTGATTCCCCTGAGTCAGCGAAAACCTTTATTGAATCCAAGTTTGGTCCCCTCTCTGAGTGAGCAGGATACAGGATTCGTCTGAAAAACTTTGAGCGACTCTCCTGCATCTGCAGACTGATGCATACGGTGTAGCGTCCCGGTTGAAAGGATGGTCTCTCAAACTGATGGTTCACAGTCCTTTATTCTACAGCCTTTGTGTGTGAACACACCGTAAGAGCTACAAAATATACAAATAAAATACCATTAGTAACTCAAACAGTGTAGTTCTAACCTTTTACCTTAACATTGAACCTTTTACCTTATGTAATTTCTCATGCTATAATTATGTGTTACAATACACGTATTTATTAAACTCTTAACATCCCTGTGTCATGAAATAAAATATAACGTATTTCAACTGTTGACGGTTGACCAAAGAACATTAGCACCATCTAGTGGCAAAACAAAACCGTCACACTCAATAGCGAACTACAAGTTCCGCAGGAAAACTAAACATATATTTACACAACAAAACACTCACCTTGTTCCCTCATCAACCAAGCGCCAATTAACTGATTGTCTACACCTTAATTAGAATTACTCCGTAATTATCTACCTTTCGCTCCGACCCGTGCGCGCTCTCTCTCCGAGCAGTTAATTGTCTACAGTTTGCCACCTTTCCGTTCCAAGCCCTTTCACAATAAAAGCATAGACTGTCATGTCAACAAATACTCCTTATTTACATGAGGAAACACAAAATACTAGTAAGGTCATTTACACTCCCACCAAATCATTAGAGCTTAACTAAACAAATGGAGCGATAATGATTTCCTAAAGAAGAAATGACCTGTAACCTTTAACCTCTATGAAATCACAATACATAGGAAAGAATGCACCTTGAACTATAGAGTATAGTTAAACAGTCTCTAATAGTAGAACCAATTTCTGCACTGGGCGTTCCGCTATAGAAATTTTACGGGAACATTGTCCTTTCTCCATCTTCCGTTCTCCAAAGCGAATCTTTACTTTTCTTACAAGTCCATCTTTATCAGTTACTATGTCAATTACACGTGCTAATCTCCATTCATTGCGAGGTAAAACGTCCATCTTCTCCATGACAACATCTCCAACCTTCAGGTTTCTCTTTGGAGTATGCCATTTCTGCCTTGTTGCGATGTTGGATAGATACTCCCTTTTCCAACGTGACCAAAACTGCTCTGATAGGTACTGCACTTGCCGCCATCTTTTCCGTGCATAAATGTCTTCCTTGATTAATTTACCTGGAGGGGGCAGGGCTGCCTTTGATTTCATGGTGAGCAGGTGATTTGGGGTCAACGGCTCTGGGCTGTTTGGGTCACTGAGGTTATCCACTGTAAGGGGTCTGCTGTTCACAATCGACATTACCTCATAAAAGAATGTCCTTAAAGATGAGTCATCCATCCTGCCTGACGAAAGTGAAGCTGTCGAGCGCAGAATGTTTCGAACCGTCCTGATTTGCCTTTCCCACACACCTCCTGCATGGCTTGAATGAGGCATGTGCATTTTGAAGTCACACTGCTTCTCGGCCAGAAATGTGGTAATGCGGTTAGAGTCCACTTGTTTTAAAGCTTCCTGCAGTTCATTTTTAGCTCCGACAAAGTTGCTTCCTTGATCACACTTTATCTCACTGACTGCTCCTCTTATGGCTATAAAACAACGGAGCGCATTGATAAATGCGTCTGTAGTCATATCGTCTAACATTTCAATGTGGACTGCTCTGCAACAAAGACAAGTGAAAAGAAATCCATAACGCTTGTGCACCTTTCGAGCCTGTTTGGTTAGAAAGGGACCGAAACAGTCCATTCCACAAAATGTAAATGGTGGCGATGGCTCTAAGCGCACTGTTGGTAGATCAGACATTTTCTGTTCCTCTGTTCCTCTTCTGAGTCTACGACACTTTACACATTGGCGTATAAAGTTTGCTACAGTTTTGTTGATGCCAGGAATCCAAATTCCATTTGACCTGATCTCATTGATTGTCATTCCTTTCCCTTGGTGTTGTACCTTACTGTGGAAATGAGCAATTAGTAGCAGAGTGACATGGTGACATTGCCTGGTGACTCTTTGGAACTAATACTGGATGTTTCAGTGAGGAAGATAAAGAAGCATCCTTTAGCCTTCATCCCACCTTAAAAGAATCTGGCACGAAACCAGAAGTCAAAGCTTCACGTCTGGAGAGGAACAAGCACCAGGTAGTCAATCACGGCGCAGACAAAAGTATTTTATATTTTATTTGTTTAGAGTTTTTTAATTATAATTTTTTGGGATGTTTTTAACACGCTTTATTTAGTTTTCGTCCCCCTTCTTCTGGTGTAAACCATACGTGACTGTCTCACTGGAGGCTCCTGCACGAACGGGAAAGGCTGTAAGGGAGCAACTTCTTCTGTTTTTATGCACAATGTTCAAAAGTTCAATAAAGAAATTGTTGGGGGAAAAAGATAAACATTTATCTTCCAAAAAAAAATAATGTCTCAAACTCACAGTGCAGTAATTAGTTTCCTTCAAAGCTTCCTTTAGAACAGATGTGTCGAAACGTTTTTCCGCCAGGGCCAACACAAGTTAAGTGGAAAGTTCTGGAGGGCCACAAAAAATGTTTTTACATTTTTTTTATTGGGTCTTTTTTTGTTTGTTTAATCTTGGGGATATGCAATATTTATATGAAAATAAATGATGTTTTTCTGACATTTTGGAGATGTTTCCTGTTTTTGTCCAGGAAAAACACAAAACCTTGTGTCTGAAAAACAAGAATTGTAAAACAGTCGCTTTTCCTTCAAAAACCCTTTGCTGCATTTGCTTTTGAGTGAATGTCGCTGAATGCTTGTGGTCATATTTCCTATAAAGTTACAGTAAAATTCTCTGGCTTGTACCTAAAACTTTCTTTTCCATGAACAACTGAGTTTGTGGGCTGGAGGGCCAACCTTGTGTCGTTCTTTAACTGCTGTCGGAGGGGGCCACACTTTAACATCCCTGCTCTAGAAGGACTTAAACTTGACTGTCTTCTAACTCAGACTATCCAACCTGACTGAGCATGAAAGGATCTGCAGAGAATAGTGGTAAAAAAAATACCCACCCAAACCAGGTGCGCCAAAGTTATAAAAAGCTACCGAAGAAGACTTGAGGCAATGATTGCTGCCATAGAAGCTTGAACAAAAATTTTAAACAATGACTGCGAAACGTTGTAAAACTCTGGATTAACAAGCCTGTGGTGATAAAAACAAAAATCAGCTTTTGCCTCGAGATTCCGAGAAGAAAAAAAATTCTAGCATCTGCAACAAAATGTATAAGAAGCAGAAGGATGGGAAGTGCTGGTATATATATTGAAACATCCAAGTAAATGAAAACGTAAGTTGGGCATATTTACTCTATTGTCTTACTCTGTGCCTTGTTGTCAACTGACAACAGTTTTTTTTTTTTTTTTCATGACCTCAGGGTACTGGTTACGCATCGCAATGGACCGCTCCAAACACATTATGTCAGGTGAGGGAGGTGTGTGGTTGTTGCGCAACCGTCCCGCTGCCTCAGACTGCAGCTACTCTCACATCCGTAACAATAGATAGAGCATATTGCTGAGGAAGTTGGTAAATCATAACTGTCTTGCAACATCAGAGACAATGTCAAACTGTGTATGCAGAATGGTACGCTGTGAGAGGAAAACCTCATGTGACACAACATATGAGTGAGCCACATCCTGGTAAATGGGTCATCACTGCATCACTGCTGCGGGAACTGAGTGACTCTGAAGTCTTAAAGGACAATTTTCAGATTTTTTTTAATTTTTTTTATGATTTTAATAGAGGTTTGCGTAGAGGAATAATGTTTTAATACAGACTTAGCGTCAAGCTAAACGGTAACAAAATATTTATGTTGTCATTGTTATCAAGTTGATGTTGAGCAAGGACATTTGTCATAAAAAGCATAATGCAAAAATAAATGTCTGGTGTGAAACCTCTGCAGCCGCCAAGTGGCGGGGTGACAGTCAAAGTTGAGCTTTTTATGGATCATATTACAATAAAATCAGCTGGTTGCAAGTTTTATAAAATGGAAATATGGACTCATTTTGTAATGCATGTAAAAAAAAAACCCCAAAACATTCACCCCCTTGAATGTTTAGCCATTTTATTTCTTTTCCAAATCAGTCTTGATCAACAAAACGTTGCTTTTTCGAAAAAAATTTTATTAAAAAAAAAATCACAAAACAAAACCCCCTTATTGTGAAAGTGAAGGCTGGTTTCTACAAAATGTCAATGAAAGCAAAATACCAAACCTAAAACAAGTGAGTGAGTAAATATTGGAGTCAGTGTTTAGTAGATCCACACGTGTTTTCTTTCACTGTCTACTTTGGGCTCAGGCCTGCAGAGTTCGCTTGAATCGGACTCGGACCCAACGTTTGCGTCTCGGGCTGTTTGGATTTTTATTTTTCATGCGCTCTAAACTCTGTTTCCTGTTTATGTGCGGATACTCTGTCATGCTGTACACGCGCACTTAGCTGCGTTTCCCTCCGTAGCTGCTAGTAGCGCTTAGCATCCATTAGCAGCTCATTGGCGGGAGTGAGAGCGTTGCGCAACACATGACAACAGTCATCCAGTCGGAACACGGTGTGCTAAATAATTCAATCAAGCCTCGAGGCAGATAATTTACCTTGAGGAATTTAAAAAATCAAGGGACTCGAATCATTTGATGAATCATTAAAGAATGAGTTATGGGTTCTTCATGTGAATCACAGGGACGGAACAGGTGGGTCGACTTCAACCCCCTCCATTGATTGTAGAAGTTTTAGTCCATAGCCAGGTTTGAAGAAGAAGAAGTAGATCTTTAGGTACGACTTTAAGTTATTTTGGAAAAGAGGCTTTAGCTGTAATATTTGTCTGGCTCCAGTAGTTGATTTGAGAACAACTGGACATGGTCTTGTTGAGGAAGAAGTACTATGTAAAATCCACATTTTATTAGCTTCACATTATGTTAGAATGTTATTCGCTCATCTAAAACATACCGGGAGTGTTGCTTTGATCCTTTCGTACATGTTTGAGAAATCCTGTGATCTCCCCTGGCAACCATTCTGTTTGGAGAAACATTTTGTCTCACCAAGGCATTTTGGCAACTGAGCTTCCGCGTCCCAGAGCAGCCTTCCCCCGCGACTCCGCCACTCAGTTCCTTCAGACTAGCCAACAGCAATTAGCAAACACCTGTTGGAACTGCGCATCTGTGGAGCTCATTATACAATCTACTTCTTGGTGCAACACTGGTAAAAATCTTGTTAAAGGGTTAATTGAGAAGCTGTGATGACGTGCTGAAGGCGGGGTTGTAGAAAAAGCAGGAGCTACTTAAAGAGACAGAGGCCCAATTTCAAGGGATTAAATTGTGAAGTGAAATGTCTTGTAAGTCATAGTTGACATATACTGCATTGCTATAACAACTGAAAGTTGATTGTGCTACAAAATGGTGCTATATACCTGGAAAACATATATTACTGCCCCTTTAAGGAGGGACTGGTGTTGTGGCCAAGTCATGCAACCATTTTGAGCAAAGGCCTTATCAAGAGTCAGGGACAATTTAGGTCTATTGTACACATCTTACATCATTTGTTCTATGCCACTCTTTTTTTCTCATTTTTTTCTCATCCATATTTTCATTTGGATGGAGCCTGTGGGCTGAGCTCACCAAACCAGAAGAGTTCATTTCCATCTGGAAGCATCAAAACAGAACCAGGTGTCACTCAGGCAGGCCGCCACTGAGTCAGACTCTGGATAGGTTATGTGATGTGAAGCCGGAGGTCGTCACCAACAACGCGGGCGAACAAACGGCACTCGTAAACCTATTTACAAGTCCGTACTCCATCATCATCATCAGCATCCCGAGGTGGGAAGGCGTTCCGCTGCTCCGGCATGGTTTGGCAGCAGCCGGACGCATCACGCACGGATCCGCCAAGGATAAAAAACCAGAGGAGCACAACCGACCATCCGAGTCTGCCATACCGTCCGTTGCACCTTAGCAGAGGCACAATCACAAACATTCACACCAGGAGAGGTACGTCTCCGCGTGAAGTGACGTTACCCGGCTGGTAGCCGGCCCTTCCTGACTCTCCACGCATTCCCTTCCCGTTACCTCCTGCTTTTTACAGATTGGCTTTCATATGGTGAAAATTCTGTAAGCCGGTCAATTAGCAGAGAGGATTACACGCCGCTTCACACAGGCTGACCTCATGGCAGCCAAGGCAGAAAGCAAGGCGGGGTCATTGTCGAACGTCGAGGCCCCGCGAGTTTTATTGAGTGTGACTCATGATTAGGAATTTTGACAGTGAGTTCAGCACAGGCGAAACTAAGCCAGCGCCATATGCTCCTTTTGGGGGGTTGAGGCCAAAAAAGTCCAGAGAAGACGTCCAAGTTTCTCAGAACAACAGATTTTCCCCCAAACTTCACAAACAGTTCAGCTTGTCGGACGTGTAATTGTCCGATGGTTCTGGTATGCCACAGCAGGACTATATCCATCTACTCATCTGAGACTCTAAGAAATGCCTCTGAAATATCCACTTTCATCCAAGCGTCCCAGTACGTCGACAGCGTGTTTTATTTTTAAAAGCGTCTCCGGTGACAAAGGACACTCTAACCCCTCGCTTGGATTACATGCGGACGGGTGCAAGCATCATTATGTTCTACGCATACATGCTTTTTAATAGGTTGAGAGGGAGACCAATCACACCTTGTCAACCTGTTGCCGGGATACCGGCAGTGTGGTTGCTAAACACCGGTCCACAACTTTTACATCATGGACTATATTTCTGAAAGTTAGAATATGAAAGAATATTACATTACTGCGCAGAAGTGCTGAAGCAGGTCCCAGCAGCACCTGCTCGTTCAGTGTAAAATATCAGCGCCCCTTAACCCCGCCGCCACCGACCTCCCCCCCCCAAAAAAAGCTCTCGACTCTTGGAACAATTTCCTCGTTTAACGCCCTGCTCGCATGTGAGAGGATAATCATCTTCTAATCCTAATTAATTGTCGGCCCAAAAATAAAAGGCTGAGGAGCGTTTTGAGTGAGAGCGAGTCTTTTGAGTTAAATATATCTTTTTTTTATTATCTAGTGATAATGGCTCGGTTATAGTTTTCCAGGGATGAACATTTAGCTGTAATTTGAGGCGCACGTTTATTTCCGCGTACTAATTAAATCTCCCATCAGATCGTTGTCGGTTTAATTAGGTCTTCTCTGTTTCAGCTCAGCGTTTTGGCTCTTTTCTCTCTCTCTCTCTCTCTGCTGTAAATGGGGAAATTATTAACACCGCACCTGATGCCAGCTCTGCCCCATCAGGGATGTTGACTGACATCAAAAGGCAGGTTTAGTGTTGGATTAGCCGTGATTGATGCTTTGTGGTTCACTGGTTGATCTGCTCCTCAGATCTGGGACCAGTTGGAGGGAAAGCTTTGATTGTGTTTACTCCGGCCGGTGAAGGGATTCTCTCTCCTGGGAAAAAAAAGCAAAGCGGTCCAGTTGTTCTCGTCTGAACTGAAACGGTTTTAATCCACAGGTTCGTGGGTTTTTGTTTTGGTTTTTTTTTTTGCTCCCTCTCTCTCTGATCCGCTATGAATCCTGCTTATCTTGGTTATGCCTGAAGAACTGCCGGCCATGTTTTTTTTTGGGGGGGGGGGGGGTTGTCTCGTTGCTGTTCATATTTTTTTTATATATTCAAGAACTGAACTGAAAAGTCTGCTTCAGTTTGGTTTTGCTTCGAAATGGAATAATCTTTTGCAGTAATAATGATGATATGTCCAATGATGTACAGATTTAAAGCCTTTTTTTAAAGTCTTCTGAAAATGAAATTCAAAAAGTTACTTTTTCAACAAACAAAAAGTCACTGTCCCTTCCCTATTTTTCCTTCTTTTTTTGTCAGTCGTCATACTTTTGCCTTTCCGAAGTTCCTATTTTTGTACCTCGAGTTGGCAACATTTTTCAAAAAATGTTGAATTCATAATTATAATTTATAAGTAAGAATTTATAATTGAGGCAAAAAAAAAGTTTTAAAAAAATCGTCTGAGTAAAATAAAGACCAAATGCAGAGCCAGGAGTAGATGAACACAGGAAGAGAGAAATCCCTGGGAAGAATTTCATTTTATTGTTGGACAAACCCAACGTTCCAATAATACCAACAAATAAATAACAACCGGCCTTAAATGTGTGTTTTAAATTAAACGCATGTAGTATAAAAAAAAAGAAGAAAAAACACACTAGGAGTTCCTCAAGTCTACGTGTTCGGCCTACTTTTATTCAACATCTACATGATGCTCTTTGGCCAGATTATGGAGTCTTTCAACATCTCTTACAATATCTACACTGATATTAGACAACTCCATTTCTCTGTGTTACATCTTGGCCATAGTCCATCACTGTCAGTGGATCTACATTACTTGAGTCTGAATTTCTTCCACCTTCATATGGATAAGACGGAAGTCATTGTTGTTGACTTGGGTGTCATTATTAAATCAGAGTTTAAACTTTGCTATCACATAAAGTCCAACACTGCTTCTGGTATATCTGTTCTGTCCTAAGAGTAATTAGTGCCAATCTTAGGGAGTTCAATTATCCTGAGATCTGTGGTTTTGGATGCAGAGAGAAAATATCTGCAGAAAATCTTCTTAAGCACAAGAAAAACACACAGAAAGGCCCTGGAGCTTCTGCAAGGTAATGTGTGGTCAGTATAATTCAGTTCAATGCAATTGTCATTTTAAATAGTCTGTTGGAGGAAAAACTCCCTTTCCTCTAACAGACGGGATCAGCAACTAGCATCAAATCTTTTGATTCAGTAAAAGTGGTAGAATCTGTTTTTGAACGTCTTTTGGGTTGTGATCATAACATCTTGACACAGCATGTTGCAGCTACGTGACAACTATAATATTTCTGTTTGTTTTGGGGATTTTTTTGTGAATTAAAGCACAAAGCGAATGTTGGAAACATTCATGGTAATATGTTTTCTTTAAAGTAGAGAAGTAAAAGTTATTCAAGAAGCTGTTCACTTGCTTAACCAGCTTAGATTGCTTTTCTGTGAAGGTCGTGGAACGTAACGTTAAGCTGCAGGTAGAAGGTTCTGGGTTTGAATCCCGGTCCATGGAGTTTGCAAAAGTAAAGAGTGAAAAATAAATAGTGATGTGAAAAAAAAAACAACAACATATTTTGATTATTAGTGGAAAACTCAAAATTGCCAAATCAAATTTGAAGCGTGAAACTGCACTGAAAAAAACAGAACACAGCTTAAACTTAATTACTTTAATTGGTCACAAGTAAATGAAGTTTATCCAACTTACTTTATTAAGTTTATGAAGTTCTCGAGGCAAACAAACATAAAGCTTGATGAACTTCATTCAGTTACTTGCGATATATTAACACAGTTTTTTAAAGTTGGAGCTGCATTTTCTTTTTTGTGTGATTTTTAAATCTGAATGTGCAAACTGAGGCTTCCCTCCTCACCTGGTGTGTGGTAAAGATCACATCACACAAATACAGAAAAAAATTATACAATCAAACTCGCTAATCGCTTTGGCCTGTATGACTTCAATATTTTATTTTAAATAAATAAAAAACAATAAAAAATGTTTAGGTGTTAATTTGAAAAGCTCATTTTAAAGTAGTTGTCAAGAAAAACAAGGGTTCCCTGTTGCGGCTCTGGCAATGACCCGAAGACAATAACTCAAGGGTCACACACGGCAGTAGCTGTAGGTTTTTGACTTCTCAGTGACTTCTGCAATCCATCATCTTTATCAGCGAAAACACAAATATTGCCTGGTGTGCAAACAGTGAGTCACCGTGACTGGATGTGACTAACTAAACGGTGATGTTTGCTCACCAAAAGCCGCCAAACATTTTAACGAGCAGGGCAAACTCGCCTCCTCTCAGGGTTCTCGCAGACCAGGTGTTGGATATCGTGTCGCAGCGATTCTCCTGCTCCGCTTGCTTGTCATAAAACTGGCAGAAAGTGAAAGCGGCAGGTATACGCTCCGAGTGTGATGGATGTGTGTGATCACAAAGCAGGTTTTCTCTGCTAACTCATTTTAGCCACAGTCAACGAAAAAGCACCGTATACTCACCTGACTGTTTGGTGTGAACATTTTGAATTCCTATGCAAGCACTGCAGCCTGCAGCATAGATGCTCATGATGACCAGTTTTAATGCAAAACTGGAGCTTAGCGCAAAGTGTCAAGGTGGCGCAGGCAGTCTACTGCGGCGCTGCGTTTCGGTGCTCTACCTTGGTCAATGCACATCTTTAGAGTACTGTGCTAAAGGTGATTTTGCAAAAGCGAAGGCTTTCCTTCAGATTAATTTATCAGTTGGCGTTTGACAAATTATTAGTCATGAAAATCAAACAAACAATTCAGGTTCCCAACCGAAGGTGGTTGGACGGGCGACGGGCCGTTCCTGCTTGGCGTGCCGCCACTTTAGCCTCGAGCTGGACTGATTTTCTCAAGATCACAACAAAGATGGTTTTTGAGCGTCTGTGACAAAAGGCACACATGAGGGAAAAGAGGAAAAAAAAAATAAAAAAATTTTTTTTTTTGACAAACCTTATCGTGGGAAAGAATCTCTAATTGTCTGGGAAGCTACGTATTATGACACGGGATCCAGTAAGGCAGACTGGTTTAACTGGTTACAAAGGGAAACTAATGCCATCTCACGGTTGTATTTCTTCAGCGCCGGTTTGAATGTGTGGTACTGGTTTGTGGGACGGAGTATTTGTTTTTTTTGCACTCAAGGAAGTGATTTTATGCTGAAGTGTAAACATGTTTTGATAAATTTTTGTTGTCACAGATGAGCTGCTGTCTTTTTGTTTTTCTGTCCTCAAATGCTTCCATCGGTTTTCCCACACTTAGCAGCTTGCCAAAGTCTTCACACCCCTTGAATTCTTTTACCCAGTGTTGTCACTTTACAATGTGACAGAATGATTTAAAGTGGTCAAATTATGAAATGGAAGGAAAATTATGCATGACTTTCTAATTTATTTTTTTGCAAATTTTAAAAGTGTCATTGTCAATAGAGCCACCTGTCGTGTGTCTATCTCCAACGCCTTTGCAAATCTGGATGCTGAAATTACATGCAAATAATTGTTTTCAAATTCTTGCCACAGATTCTTTATTATATCTGTGACCCCCGACCTGTTGCATATATTTGTTTTTGGGTTTTTTTTAGTGCTCCAAATGACCCAGGTTTTGACTGGGTCATTATAACACGAGTCTACTTTTTCTTTCTTAACCAGGGCTCTTCAACCTGCAGCTCCAGAGCCTCCACTGTGGCTATTGTTGACGTTTTCACCAAGAGTGCAAAAGATTTGATCAATGTTTAAAAATGCGAATATAATGAAAATGTGACAGCTTTAGCGTCTTCAGTTAAAACAACCGAAGACAGCTACATCCACACGTATCATCTGCCTAATCATGTTAAGTTGCTATTTGTTTTATTTATTTATTTTATCATAGAACAAAGTACAACAAGTATGCAGAGAACACCATGCCATATAATAATTGTAGCAATGTCAGCCAGGTGTTGTTATGACATCATGTACAGACATTGAAGTTAGATAATACACCGAGACTTTTAATCGCCTTGTGTTTTCTTTGAATGATAGTAGCTGAAAGTAGTTAAGTAGATCCATTTTAAAAGTCACAAAGCAAGTCATTTTATTTGTTATTTGCAAGCGGGTATATGTGCAGTAGATATAAAGTAAGACTGGGCCCAATATTGAACCTTGGGGTACCCCGCATGTGATTTTTGTTAACGCTGATGTAAAGTTACCTACTGACACTAAGACGTTCCTGATCTTTAAGTAAAACTTGAAACCAGTCAAGTACTGTACCAGAACGTCCTTCCCAGCTCTCCGGTCGCTCCGGTACTATATCATGTTCAACGGTGTTGAATGCTGCGCTTAAGTACGTTAATAACAGCTCAGTGTGCAAATGTCATTGAAGATCTTAGAATACCACATAGTCATCATCACTGAATACAACAACGTTTATTATTTATGTCTACAAAATGCTTAAAAGTTTAAGCTTTTTGCAAAGTGCCGTTCATCCTTCTGCCACTTTTGACATGCTTCCGATGTCACAGACAATACGTTGCTGGGCAGTTTAGTCCATAGGCTGGAAATTGTCGCCTCTCGGACACTTCACCGGACACTGGTAGTTTTGACTCATCTGGATTTCCCCTGCATTAGTCACCAACTGGAATATACACACAGACGCGCACAAGTATGCCCACATAGCTCCCCACGCAGCGCGAGAGAGACCGTCCGCAGTGCGGTGTGTATGACTGACACGGATAACACAGCTCTCTATAGTGCGGCGAAACGCCGGGCCAGTCTCCATCAGCTGCTCCGCCAACTGCTCTCTGGCATCCAGTAAATTTCTGAGGCTGTGCGAATGGGTCTGCACAATGCCTTCAGGACAACGAAGACGCTAGAATGAATTGAAGAGATGTTGGGTTGCAAAATCGCGCAGGCCGCTTGCCATCCACTGTGTGTTTTTCGACTACAGATACAGTTGCAGATTAAGAGCTTAGCGCTCCCTAACCAGAGCCTTGTGAGAATAATAACCACATTAGACATTAGTGAGCTCCTACTGATGACAGTACCAGAGATGTCACTGACGTAGCTGCCAAGCCATAAACACACGCATGCATCTGATATGAAGTAATAGAGGTTCAGTGACTGCGACCCGAAGCCCGAGCCTTGGAGTAATTAATGATGTAAGGGTTTCAGATGTCACTGTAAATATCAGATTTAATGACACCTGGAGGTCAGCTTGCCCTTGTTGTGTTGAGAGGCAGATGAAGTCAAAGTGGGCAAATGAAAGAGGTTATGAGAGAGAATTTGCAGTAAAACATAACATGACAAAGTACCATGTAGGTTTACAAGCCGCTTTTCTTTTTTTTTTTTACAGTAGATTTCCAGTCAGCAACAACTTGGCTTTGATTTTCGGCAGAGCAGCTGAACAAGCTGATTAGCATTTCTCGCTGTGACCAGGGAGAAGCATTCAGCTGTTGATTCAGTTTGCTATGAATGATATTCAAGACAGCAGATTGTGGACAATCTGAGAAATATAGTGACGGAATACTCTCATCGTGTCTTCGAATGTCATTAACTTAGAGTTTAAATGTTGGATTTGAACCTTTATTCTCTAGGTTGGAACAACATACATGTTCACAGATGTCTTAGCGTAGGCTTTCTCTGATCCACACAGGTTCCAAATTAGGTTTACAATCTCAAATATGTAAATCCACTTTCATGGATATTCAGATAAACATTCCTAACCGAGTTGTACCTGGACCACATGTGTTTTGTAGCCATTAACTTGCTCCCGGCATAATGCAGGCTGGATATTTGACTGTTCTTCTTGGCACTACTGGTATATGGCATTTCATTCATTGGTTTTCAATCATCGTCCAGCTGAAGCTCACAATTGTGTCAAAGTTTCAACTATCTGACCCAAATTGTCCCTTTCAGATTAAATTAATTAACAGGTTCATTTTAATGGAGAACCCAGAAACTACCAAGTCTCCAGTCTGTAATAAGCTGGAAGATGCTGGAAAATAAGTTTCACTTTCCAAAGTGAATCAAGTAATTTTAGAAAGTCGTTTCAAAGTTGCTTTGAAGCCAGGGAGTTGCCAATCAACAACCAAGGCTTCAAAACTGACACATTCAAGCTCAACTGGAATTTGGAGCTGCCCACATGGGCAAGTAAACCACCTTCTGTTGTTGGATGGTCTTAATAGTTGAGCAGTTTGGCCATAATGACAATGACAAGAAACCTAAAACTAGATGGCAAACATAGGATCATGAAACGACCATTGAGTAGCAGATGTATTGGACAAAATAGAGGGAGTGATGGATAATAATTAACCTTCTGCTCCAATCAAAAGGTATATGGCTGAAACTTAAACCCACTTGGGAGTTCCAGCAGGACGATTATCCCCAGCACACAACCAACCGCTTTAGGAAACATGCTAACACTCACCTTTTGGCTCGAATGTCAACCCTCTTGAAAATTTGTGGAATAAGCTATAGTCAATTCCAAAAACAATGTCCAACAACGAAAGTAAGTTTGACCATTTCTGATGAGAGTATTTTGAAGATATGTGACACTAGAAATTTGCTGTCCTGCTCCCCCTACATTCAGCAGAAAGTTTTACATTTAGCATGACGTTTAAAGTGAATGAGCAAGTAGTCTTATGCATATCCAACACAAAACAGTGATATTTCAGTTGTTAATTAAATTTAATAAATTATTTATAATTAAAAAATGGTTTGAATGTAATTTCCCTTGGGATTTAGTAGGAGGTACAACAGATATGTTTTATATTTTCTTCTTTAGTGAACAAGAATTTTTTATTTGTTCATGACTCCTGAAACTGTGATTTATACTTTTCTCTAAAAGTTTGCATTTCGATTCTACTTTGAAGTTCAGCAATCAAATGCTGGGATTTATTTACCGCAGTTTGCAAATGTGGTATACCAGTTGTAAATCAAGTGGAATATCTGCCATGGTTAGAAGTTAGGGCTATATAACAACCTGTAGGAGCGCAGAACAGTGTAGAGGTCACAAAATGAGAAAACATAAATGAAAATTAATCATGAGAGAAAATTGGGGATATCTTTTTTAATATATTTCTTTCAACAATTTCATCCTGTCATGTTTTATTGGTTAGGCTTGTTCTCCAATTTCAAGGAATTATTTCATAGATCTTAGATTTTTTTTTAAACAACAACTTTAATTGAAATAAACAAAAATTTAAAAAAATAACTAAAAAAACTAGTAAAACTTAGGATGTTTTTCCTGTTTTTGATTTTGGTCACCTATATCATACAGGGCCCAGTTTTATTAACAGATTGAACTCATTTGACTCTTTTGGTTTATTGGACTTTTAAACCTTTTGGGTATAACCACACAATTTTTTCAGACTGCAAAAAACTTAGACGTACTGAAGAAGACATCCATCCATCCATCCATCCATCCATCCATCCATCCATCCATTGATTTTCTTACACCCTTGTCCCTAGTGGAGTCAGGTGGTGCTGGTGTCTATCTCCAGCTAACGTTCCGGGCGAGAGGCGGGGTCACCCTGGACAGGTCGCCAGTCTGTCACACTGAAGAAGACACTGAGCGCAATTTCATTCTTCACAAAATGTCAACAAAAATGGAGCGACGTCGGATTTTAGCAGTTGTAGGATTTCTCTTTTGTCTTTGACAAAAGACAATGTGCTATTTCTCCTGCTAGCGCTAGAATCTGTATGTTTGGGTTGTATTTACCCAGAATTCCATGTGCTCTAGTCCGTTTCCAGGCCCCTTGGTCTTCACACATGCCTTCGAACTGGGGCCGAGGTTTTTGGGTGGAATACACCAAGTTTTCTGCAGCACATGCTGGTTTGACATGGGCCAGCATGTGTTAAACCCATTTGGGAGTTCCAGCAGGACGATTATCCCCAGCACACAACCAACTGCTTTAGGAAACATTCTAGCACTCACCTTTTGTAGCCAGATTGTTCAGTTTTACTGACTTATTTTTTGTGTTTTCTGTGGACCTACATGGCTTGTGGCAAACAGCTTCTCTGCAGCTCCTCCAGAGCTACCAGGAACTGTTTTCGCTGCTTCGATTGTCACCGTCTTCGCCAGACAGTTAGAGGGTCAGGTCTTATCTACGTCCCTTTATTTTTACTATGATTTTTTTTGGCAGTAATGGCCATCATTGACAGTTACCAGACAGGAAAGGGGTAGAGGGAGAGAGAGAGAGAGAGAGAAAAGAGGGGAAGACATGCAACCAAGGGCCCCAAGGCTTGTATTTATTTATTTTTTGGTTTCTTTTCGTACATGGTGTACACCTAAACTTCCTTACAAATCTCTGCTGTGTTCCTGTCTGTTTATTTACTTATGTTTCCTAACAAACTTTTCATACCTTTAAAAGAACTGTTGGATTTGTTTGGAGATTAAATTACGCAGAGTGTAGGCAGTTGGCAGCACTGATTTTTGTTTAGATCAGGGGTCTTAAACTCCAGTCCTTGAGGGCCGCTGTCCTGCAGTTTTTAGATGTGCCACAGGTACAAAACACTGGAATGAAATGGCTTAATTACCTCCTCCTTGTGAAGATCAGTTCTCCAGAGTCCTGCTAATGACCTAATTATTCTCTTCAGGTGTGGTGCAGCAGAGGCACATCTAAAAGTTGCAGGACAGCGGGCCTTGAGGACTGGAGTTTGAGATCCCTGGTTTAGATGTACCAGAGTAAAGGGGACTGAGTGCAAATGCACAAAACTCTTTTCATGTAGTTATATTTATAAATAGCATGGAAAGCCATGTGCCATTTTCACAACATTGAATTTCTTTTTGTTAGTCTATCTCATAAAATCTCAGTAAAATACATGTGAAACTAGAGTTTGTTGGGTGTGAACGCTACCGCACATTTACTGAGCAGCGTTACTCCGACCACGCGTTCTGCCCGGCGGACATTAACAAGATCTGCCGTATCTGTGTGTTTTCTCCCAGGTACAGATTGGGCTCTCCGGGAGGTAAGACTGACACTTTACATCTTTATTAAAACTACAAGGGAGCAGCTTAGAGGTTTGTGTTCCCTGGATACACCACATCTATTTATTATCATTCCCCCTCCGTGACCCTATCTTTTTATTTTAGCATGCTGACTCATCTGCTGTTCATTTCCAAAAACCACACAAGACATCTAGGTTTACATCGCCATACTGTCCGGACCAGGGGAAGTGGGTTCAGGGATTTGGCACGGTATCTGCCTACATAGCAGTTAATGGAGGCCAAAGCAACAAATGCTCAAGCTTAAAAACAAATTATTCTTATGTTTTGTTTTAATAGCTGCTTTAAACTGACAAGGTATTGGAGAAGACAAGTAATGTAGCATTTTTGCTGATTTATGTTGTTTTCCCCTCTGACTCTCTTCACTGACTTGGCACATGATTAAAGGTGCTTCTATTTAAAGGGACAGTTCAGAAGAAAGAAGCATTAATTGCCTTCCAACCCGTAGGACACGTTTTGTACTTTCATTTTAATTTAGTGCAAATTATTCTGCCAGATACTCCCAGTCCAAGTGGGACAAAGACCAAAGTGAACTTTTCCCGTCTCAAAACAACTCCATTCTCAAACTGCTATGACAGTTTGAGAATGGAGAAAGGTTTAAAGGTATTTGTAAACCTTTAAATTGTTGTCATTTTTGCTTTCATATATATATATATATATATAAATAATAATTTGTATTTACACAGAAAACAGTGGAAGGAGGCGATACGCCACTGATGATCTTCCTGTCTGTTTCACATACCGAAATGTAGCGAGTTTCTGGTCCCTGTGGGTTAGAGTGGTAAAGTGGTGTAAACATATATTAAGTAATTTTTTGCCTTAGATGTACAATAATGTCAAAATGAATATTAGGATTTCAATAATGCCTATGCTTCAGCTCATGATGAACATCTTCATGAACGTTTAATTGTAAAAATTTCTACCTGGAACTTTGCTTGTTCCGTTCACATTACTTGCTTGACATCGGAAGGTTAATGATGACGCACCACCTCCAACTTCCATTTCCTGTACATGTACTCACCTGTTTCCTTGTAAATAAACACTCAATGTGAATGCGAGAAGCGGTTAAGGGGATACAAAATAGCATCGGAATAAACTATTTTATAAAATCGGAGTTGTTTAAGAGAAGTCCGCTTGACCTCTGCCCCTCTCTGGCTAACCTTTAGCATCAACCTCAAGGACAAACTAATTTGCATTCATACTAAATGAAGACACCAAAAGAGTTAATTACCGTAGCTAAGATATAACCTGCTTATAGCCTTTTTTTTTTCCCCTACAGAATCTCACTTTAAAAATCCCGAAATAATGGAGTTGAGTGAATATTTCATTTTCTCTCCAGCGCTGGCGGATCTATAATTAAAGCGTGACGCAACAGACGCGCTCTCAGCTGTCCGAAACCGCTTTGGAATCTGGGTGGAAATGTCAGAACAAGGCCAGAGCAGCACATGGAAAAGAAGAGGACGAGAAGGAGCTTTTCAGGATGTAGGGGCTGTAGTCGTCTGTGTGTGGGCGTGTGTGTGTGTGTGTGTGTGTTGGGCTGGAGGGGGGCACAGGGGTCAAATGTAGTTGCTTGATATCTATATCCTGGCAACAGAGAGTGAGTGATATCTTGTACAACTGTAGCAGGGGATTGGTCAGCGGGTCAGCCAAGGCCCCTCCTATCAGCGCAGCAGCCTAAGAAAAAAAATACCTAAATTCAAAACATCTCTGAAACTTTCTCCACTCTGCACTGTACCCCGCGGCACTTTAACCGAGGCCTCTTTAGTTGTAATCTATTAATGTCTGTGGAGGTCATTTGTTTTTGCTGTAAGCCTAGTTTGGTTTTGTAGCTCAAGCACCGGTGTTTCTTCACGTAGCGCTCACGACAAGCAGGTTCAAAGTGAAGTTTGGCATGACAACATGAATTCACCTTACGCAGCCTTGCAGTATTACCCAGAGTTTCCATTTCGTCGGTAAGTACTCGCGTAAACAGTTTTGATATCATGAGACTTTTCATGAGTATCCGACTGAAATCAGTGCATCTGTCGATTAACAACGACAAATGCACTGAAAATTGATGCTTCTTATTACTATTGTCTTAATAGCTTTGCTTGGGGGGGAAATGACTGTTAATTGCTAATAATGGGAACGTCGTGTCCTTTGTTTGATGCCGAGTGTGTATGGAGGTCCAAAGCGCCCTGACGACAGTGGCGTCTGCCCGGATGCTCAGCTGCTGCTTGGTCCTGATATATTTTTATGTGTGGCTCACCTATGGCAACAGTGGTAGTGTGGACGGGTATTTAGGGCTGATAGCAGACACAAAACCGTACCCAAAGATCTTCATCTGATGAATTATTTAAAGAGGATTAAACCGTGAAGTTTATGTAAAAAACAAAGAGTATTTAATAAGGGGGCTTCTCGTTCAGTGGTTTTTCTCAGTCCATGAAACCCTTTGACAGCTTTATTTACCAAGGTGATGATTAGGATGATATGTCATTATATTATGGTAACTTTACAGTTGTGTGATGAGAAACTAAGTGGCTCTTTGGCATTAAACTGGTATTATTTTACCACCTGAATTTGGCTGCCCTAATTTAGCTGAACGGTATGCATTTGAATTTAAATCTGCCTATATGATTGGATTGTGCTTATTTGAACTGGGCTGATTTGATATTTCTACATTACTGGTTATGAGTTGGACCCTTTTATCTTGAGATGCTCATCTCAGTGCTATATAAGCAAATTAAACTGCTCAAAACTTAACTTAAATCATATTATTCTGAAAATCTGGAAGTAGCTACATGCTTACGGAAAAAGATAAAATAAAAAAATATATATATTTCCTGAAAAAAAAAACACAATAAAAAATAATGCAAAAGAATTAAATAACTTTGACAGAAAAATGAAGAAAATAGGTAAAAGTTCATTTAAAAAAAACAAAAAAACACAGGTTAATAAAAGAAAAAGAAAAACAACAATAAATAATACTGGTAAAAAACCCAAAACAAAACCCATAAAGAACAGTGATATAAAATCAATTACTGAAAAATGTATGTATGTATTTATTTAGTTTAGTTTTTTATTTTAAAAAAGCAAGGAACTGAATATCAAGGTAGAACATTGATTGGAAATATAAATATATAAATATAAAAGAATAATAAAACTTTTATTATTCAAAGGAAAAAAGCAGATAAAACAAGCCAAACAGTATAAATCTATATAGAAAACCAAGCAAAAAAAAATATAAATATTCCACTTTAAAGTTGGAAATTGAACATATGCTGGAATACATTAGCACAATGATCTAAGTCTCGTGATTAGAAGTGCAGTAAATCATTACAAATTCATCAACATCTCAGTAGTTTAAATCACTTCATGTTTTTCAATTTAATTCCAGGTCTATGTACTTGTCGATCTGTTCATCCTTTCTTACCGAATCTACACCAGAAGGCTTATTCCAGCAGAGTTCGTTCCTTGTTTCTATGGAAATAGAGAATGTCCCCACAGTCTGTTAGCACATCAAGTTAAAAAGAACAGCCATTTAAATTTCCTGTTAAAAAAAAAAAGACCAGAGAAAATCTCCTCTTAGTTTTTCTTAGTAAAGCTGTGATCAGTGGCGCTTCAGACTGTCTTTGTGAATGTAAAGCTCGGCAGCCTTCATTTTGTTGTGATTGAATTTTTCTCTAGAAGTGTCTATTCTATCCCCCGAATGAACAAACCACCATGTTTTCACTACCATTTAACTGTTTCGCCTCCCTAAAAGTAAGGGGATGAGGGAAGGGACACTGGGGCTTTCTATTGTTTTGCAGTCATGTCCCTCTTCCAGTCGGGTCTGACGGATGAGTGGGGAGACGGTTCTTAAAGCCTTTGAAAAGTGATTAATAACGACACTGGAGAAGGGCCCCCGATAGCCCAGGCTGTTTGTTTTGATTGCATTTTCATCGGCCGCTGTGCCCAACCTGCCAAGAGACAATGGCCGTCCCTGTTTAGCGGTGACCTCTGGCCCTGTCTCGTCTGGAGGCGCTTGCGCTGTGTTTAAGTGGATGCTGAACAGCCTTTGCCTCTGGCTACCTGGAAAGCTCTCTGAGTAACCCGACACCCAAACGCAGAGAAACCAACTGCGAGAAAAAGGGATAACACCCTCCAAACCAGTGGAGCAAAACTAAATTGCTACATGAAATAAAGAGAAGCAAAAAAATCTTATAGAAATAAACCCTAAAAGAAAGAGATGGAATTACTTTATGCCATGTATATCTCCATTAAACAACATTGTTCTTTGTAAAATGTCATTTTTCCAAGTTCAGTTCTAATAATTTTTTTCCTCTTTTTTAAAGGGGTGGATTTTTAAAACCTATTGATTTAAATGTTGAAATGTGAAGGGGAAATTTGTACATCCTAGTCTGTAGAATGACATTGTTGTAGTAGTATTATATTGTTTTAATAAATCAGAAACTAGATTACAAAAAGTGAGCAAGCCACACGTGAGTAAGCTTGAGCTGTTCATGTATGATGTGAATGATTTAAAAATGTATTGGAGGTTGTTTTTCTCTCACTATAAACCTGATGCTCTACTTTAATTCATGCAGTCTGTACTGTCACTGGTCAAAATAAAATGCCGAGGGAGAAAGATTAGAGTTTTATTCAGAATAATGAGATGACTGTTAAACTAGTTTGACATAAAAGACCGAGGATTAAAGCTGCACTTAAAAAGAGCTTAACACTATTAAAGCCCTGGTAAAAACACACCTTTATCTGCTCTCTTTGTCAAACAGACATGTCACAGGTTCTCCATCTGCTGTTCAGCTTAGCTCTAACTGTTACATATCGCGACAGATATCATCTCGCGATATTTTAATCTTAGCGTGCTAATCAGTGATTAGCAGGCCTCAAGGACATCCTCGAACACGCTGGCCGTTCGGTGCATTGCATTTTTCATTACAGGTAATTTCATAACCGTAGTTTGAAAAAAATACGTCAAAGTCACACAAACTCTCCATTTTGTGCAATTAAGGGGGGAAATGTAGGAAAGTTATATGTTTTTTTAATATTAGTGCGGTTAGCTTAAAGAGTTTCTGAGATAGCCGAATATGCTAGGCTTGTCACGTGCGATTAGCTTAGTGAGAAAACCCGAGCGGCTTTTTGTAATATTTATGGTATTCAGGTGGATAAAGCACTTGCTGAAGGTAAATGTGGCTTTTCGTCATTTTTAAAAACATATGCTAATACACCCAGTGGAATAAAAGTTCAGTTCAGTTTAAAATTAGTTGTCCTAGCTTGTACGCCAAAGAAAAGTTAAGCACATTCATTGGCTAATTCACGAACTATGTCGCCTGTTTTTATTTTAAAGGAAGACTTATTTCGTCTCTAAAAATATGACCCATTTAAGCTTAAATTATAATTTAAGCAGAATGGCTCCACAATTAATTTACAAAATGTTCTATAAAAAACAGTAGTACTTTATCAGTATGAGGCACATGGGAGGCGATTTCTTTCTTGACAATACTCTATAAAACGTCTGCTTGTTAAAAACCACAGATAGTAGAATAAATACAGATTCTTTAGCACTCAGTGTATTATTGAGAAACCTTTATTGTATTAGTTAAAGTTAAAAAGTATGTCTTTTTTTCGTTTGTTTTAATCCAAACCACTTTATATAAGGTGTCGTAAAAGTGGAGGAAAGTATCAAAAAGGACATACTAGGTTGAAGAGGATGAAAGAACCCACTAACTTGTTGGAAAATGCCAAAATCTTAAGACTAGTTTCCTTCTAAATACAGAAACATTTCCCATGTTCCCATTCATAACAAGAATTTCCCCTAAAGTCAGAATTCCAAAAAGATAAGTAGATGATTTAATTAATTTAAACATGGAAATGACACAGCCAGTTCAACCATTAGGCAATTTAGTCATGGCATTAAAATGAAGTGAAATTAGAAGTAATGTTCTGTTTTGTAATTTTTGGATCATTTGGACTATTTTCAGGCCACTTTCAAAAACTATAATAGTTAAATTTTTAAAAACCTGCTGCACCTCAGGTTTCAGCAGGATCTGACCTAGTCTTTTGGTTTAGACGTGGTCTAATTTCATCTTGTGTGGAAGTGTGGTTTTCAGAGCTGAGCTTGATTTTAGTTGACAGGTTTCAAAATACTGTTCAAAATTTCTAATTTTTGAACTTTTGCAAGTGGATTTAAGCCTTTTCTCATTAAAAACCCTGTTTTAGTGAATCTTTACACAGTGTAGAGCTATCCGATTCACACTAGCCTTTACTGTTGCAGTTTTTATTATGTACATGATTTGTGAGAACACAAAATTTGCTTCCTTTTGTACTTTCATAAACAGAAGAAAGATGTGACAGATTAGTGTTGTGAAGTGTTATTATTCAGCTTTCAATAACAATAGTGGTGGAGCTCGTGTGCAGTGGTTCAGGTTGCTAAATAAAACCAGCTGAGGAGACATTTACCAACCTGCTGAATCCAATTTGAAGTCCTTTCAGGGTTAAACCCAAAGCAATGTGGAGTTTCTAATTGTCGGTGCACTTAATAAACTCAAGCTTCAAACTTGTTCTCCAACTACAAAAGTGTGACACTGAAGAGCTTACTCATCAGCAGGACAAAAACAAAAACATCGCACCCGCAGTATTATTATAATTTTTTTTTTGACATTGCAAGCTGAAACGTAATCCCTCATCTGAAACTCTACAGTCCCCCGTGGGTGTCTGGCGGATAATTAGAATTTTTTGCTTCATTAGATATGCCTGTGTTTCTTAAGTCAGGTATTAATATCCTTCATCGCACAGCTTTGGGGAATTCCAAAACCTAAAATAGTGCCAGCTTCGGATCACGGCTGGCCCCATCAGCCCACCTCCCGGGCTCGTCCGGCTGCACACACATACCAGAAGCGGTGGCAGCGCTATCGCATAGACCACGGGGGGAATTCCGCTCGCCTCAGACTGCAGCGCGCACGCCGCTTCCAGCAGGAACAATGGTGGGGCCGGGCTCCGCGGCAGGTGTAATGTTTCAGGGGAGCAGGTCAAAGTGCCTCTGTCTGAATGGTGCATAATCACCATTATGTGTAGTACAAATATTCAGTATTATGCAGGCTGACTTTTTCACAATGGATGTGACTTCACGAATGGCTGCCAGCAGGACTCCTCCTTCCTTTCTTCCCCCTGGCTGGGTGGCCACATCTCAGCCCTGCACATCAACTCTGACTCTGTTTGCTGACTGCACACCTTTTTTAAAAATAAAAACTACAAATTAAAACGCTCTACAAAACCTGATTACATAATTGATTGTTGTAAGATAACTGACTGACAAAGATGTCTCTCTTTGCAGACTCAGGGATCCGTCATCTCTGCTGTCCTGGAGAGAAGGCTCGTTATTTACTACCATGAGCCAGCCGGGACAGACGGCTGACTTCTTCAGTCAGGATGTGTTTAACCAGTTGTTTGATATGCTGGACCAGTGAGTGAATATGATAAAAAAACAAACAAAAAAAACCCATCTCAATTATCCTTTTTTTAAAAGTGCCTATGAACAATGTTCTTGTTATGTCTTGCTTAGGTCTACCATCCATTCAGTCCAGCCCATTGAGCTCAACTTCACAGAGAGTCCGACTGATGGCTCAGCGGGGAACACCATTCAGATCAGTATGGACTGCATAACGATGCATGAGCCAGACGACGTGGTTTCTGTAAGTATGCCGATTTCACAGAAATGAGTTTAGTTGTTTTTGACTCTCTGTACCTGCTGTCTGAGTTCATTTTACTGAGGGATGTAGAGAAGCAGCAATAATGAAAAACAAAACAGTACTGCAATTTTAAATATGCACTGCAGCAAGTCAGGTGATTTTTCCAATAGGATACAAACACAGCAGAAATGTTCAAATCTGTTTTTGGACCTGTTAAAGCTGCAGTATGAACTTTTACAAAATATCTTTTACGTCTTCAAACTGTCATCATGTTGTGACAGTACGGTAAGAGATAGACAATCTGTGAAAAAATTTTATCTCCTCCCAGTGCTACTGCTGGCATCTGAGAAAATCCACCACTCCTGATCAAAATAAACCAATCAGAGCCAGGGTTTTTGGACTGTCAATCAATCTCATGTATGTGCTTCTCAATGTGCTAATGGTGGAGAAACAACTTGCTGTTCCAGGAAAACCGTATATCCACTCTCATTTGTGGCTGTGCTAACTAGCTTTAGCATTTGTAGTAGGCTATGCTGAGGTGAACCAGCTGTAACCTAGCAGAGAGCAAGTTGGAGGGTGTACACTAGGGTGATTGACAGTGCAGCACACTCCTCCTGGCTCTAATTGGTTATTTCTGATGCAGCTGTGTATTTGATCATAAATTACACTGTAACAACAATGTAAAACATATATATATTTTTGTAAAAGTAACATTCTGTAGCTTTCTTTCTTTCAAGCTGTGACGCCTTCAGCCACATGAACAGTGTAATGTCTGTCTCTTTACCCACCATCAGAAATCACTTTCAGTATACCTCACTAGGACTTTCAATGCTAAAGCTCTTTCTGCTTTCATTTTTCATGTTAGCAGTGGAATTTCTTTGGACCTAGTTGTGTAAATGAGGATCTGAGCAGAGCTGTGAGAAAGCCGGTTTATCTGTGGCTGTCTGAAATGTTGTCAGGAAGGATTTTATCTCATCTAGACTGAGCTGCGTTTAACCTGGGTGGCCCCCCGGCTCCTGAGAACAGTAGATCACAAACTGCATTCATGGTTGGATGGGCACTTAGATTGTCACACGATCCCCTCCAGTCTGAAAATCAAACTAGGCTAAGCTTTATTAGCGCTTGTCACTTTAAGCATAATATCTTTTCGTTTAAAAAAAAAAAACATTTAAAAACTGTTTAAATTTTGCATTTTCATTGTTTTTTTCTTTGTCCTTGTCACACACGAAGCCTCAATGTATACAACACCTTGCAAAAGTATTTATACTCTTAACCTTTTCACATTTTGTTAAGTTACAAACACAAACTGCAGTTTAGCAAACTACGTAATGTACAGGATAACTGTGAAGGAGAACCCAAAGGAAAGTGAATTTCAAAGATTTTAACAAATAAAAATCTAACAAGTATTTGTGTATTAAGGGGTCCATATGATATACTTATGATAATGTAAAAATAAACAAGCGCAAAATACATTGATATTTTTTATTTCACTGTGACAAAATGTGAAAAAATTTAGAGTATGTACGTTTTTACAAATAACAGTAAGTTAGTAGACTTTGTCTCTATTTACACAGAATAAGCATGTAATAAATAAATGACTCCCCAACGTCTGCTGTGTAGGTGGCGCATTCTCACAGTACAACCGAAACCTGAGATTTAGCTGAAATGTACAGAGATCCCCTGGATATGACGTTAACACACTGTGAGATTAACTTCAACTTTTACTGAAATTTTTACTTTATAAATTACTGACATGGTCGATTCGCACGGGAGTAACAACACAGACAATCATTCAATCAATCAGCCAACCAAATTTTATTTGTGTAGCACTTTTCAACAGCAAGGCCTTTCAAAGTGTTTTACATCATAAAAACCCCAAAAATACAAAGTCATATATTTGAACACACAGTCAACAACATTACATTATTATTGAATCATTATAAATAGTATGTGGTTGCTAGGTAAAACTAGAGATGCACCGATTCAATATTAATATCTGTATCGGTCTCAATATTGAAAAATTATTCTAGATCAGATATTGTGACAATATGTCAGATCCATAAGGGCAGCTCTATTCAGTCTAATTCTATGCTTTGTGCTCCGAGCGACGTCAATGAATATTTATTTATTTCACATCATATCTAGAATTCGTAATTGCCATTTCTGAACCATTTGAAAGATGCTTTGTTGCATTTCTTTTTTTTTTTACACATTTGAGTAAAGTAGCCACCCTATTGTTTTTATCAATTGCTGTATAATTTATTTTACATTTTCTGCTATACTCCTAATTGCACTGACTGAACGAATTAAAGTTGTTTTTACATGTTTGGCCAAGCTTGTGAAGCTGTTGGTGTATTTAAATGTGCTGTACTGGTGCAGAGTTATCAAATACATTTGTAATTCACTACATTTATATCTGCGTTAAAAAAAAGAGAGAGAGAGAGAAACTTTTTAATTCATTTCAACACTGTTTTTCTGTATTGGATCGGATTCGACCGATACTAAACCAAAGATATCTATCAGTATTGGAAGTGAAACAAGTGGATCGGTGCATCCCTGGAAAAAATGAATCCCATAAGAATAGAGACATTTCCACTCATAGTGAAATATTACTATTCTTACTGGTTTAGTTTTAAGTTTCAACTAAATTGATGAAAACATAAGTGCATGTTTAGATGTCCTATAAGTATTTAATAAAGCATGCGCCACATGATCTCTTGTCGGTTTTGCTCCTTGGAGATGGTGTGTGTTTTCCCCTCCCTGTGTTGGAATGTCGTTGTCCAGCCAGAGAGGGAGAAGAAAAAAACCCACAGCAAATAAAATTTCTGTTTAAGGAGCTGAGTGATGTTACTCCTGTGCATCCCCCAAGGGGGCGTGTGCTCTCTTGAACCGGTGATTAATGGCCCCACCACCCACTTTCCTCCACTCCAAAAGAGGGGCGTGGCTCAGTGATTGGCATGCCAGCAACTTAGGGAGCATCCGTGGCAGCCTGCCAGTCACCAAGCCACGACTGTTATTATCAAGTCTGCTCTGATTAAAAGCTGCGGTGGGCAAACCCGACCTCACCTTATCCCCCTTCGTCTTCCACTCATGAAAAGGTGTGGCCCTTTTTTAAAAAAATCTCTCTCTCCACTCTTATGCCGCTCAAACACCCCGGGGGGAAACTATTTGCATTGTAAGGTTTGTGTTTAATCTGAAATTCCTTTTTATTCTGGATTTTCTTTTCTATAGCTTCAGGGCAAGAATTTACCACAGCACCTGCCTCTCCTGCAGAGGTCTCCGCTCCCATCTATCAGTGCTTCTCCAGGTAGAGGTGGGGGTCGGAAAAGAGAAGGTGGTGGTGCGGGGGAGGAGACGATTGAATAACATGAGGAATGTTGCAGGAATAGCGGCTGGAGAGAGGCTCTGTCCCGGGCCCAAACAGCTGATTTAACCGGGAGATAAAGCTCTGATCAGCTGTGCGTGGAAGATGCAGCGGCTAAGCTGACAGAATGAGGTCCTCTTCTGTCACAGGTCAGAGTTTAAACGGCTTCACCGCGGAGTAACTCAATCGACACACGGCGTCCCGGAGATCTAATTACATGTTTGTGTTGGGGTTTGTGCTGTTTGGCCACACCTCTGCCGCGCCGCCTCCCCCCTCGCTCTGAGCTGGAGCGCAGGAACGTTTTTTACGCCGTTTATTAAACTGAACAAAGCACAGCTCTTATCCTAGCAGTACAAACTAATAGTCAAAGCTATTGATACATTTCTATTCACTCTTCCTTAGATGTTTGAGTTTTTTTCCCTACGTTTTACCTGGGAAAAAAGAAATGAGGTCACCCACCTTAGTTCTGATATTTTGAAAGCATCGTGGAGCACAGCTTGACGTTTAACCTGGATTAGAAACAGAACGTGATGGAGAGTTTTAATGCTCCGCCAGTTTGCCTCCGGCGTGTGAAGAGGTGTTTTTAAGGCGCAGCTGTTTGTCATAATAGCTTCTCATGGTCCAACAGAACAGTCCTGTCACTTATTTTCTAAACTGTACTTTTTTAAAACGTGAAGAAAGGAACCGGACGATATTTAAAGGCTCAAGTACATATTGTTTTATAAATCTGTATCCAGCAAGTGTTCCCTCTGCATTTGTTCAGATTTAGTATATTACTAAATTCAAAACATGTATGATTCAAAGTTAATTTTCCTAACATCAACTACAAATATAGCTAAGTTGATACTTTTGGTTGATCTCTGTTAGGGCTTCAATTACCAATTATTTTACTAATTGATTATTTTGACGATTAATCATAACACTTTCTGCAAATGTTTCATTTCACCACTTGAGCCTTTTTATTATACATTACTAGAAATACATCAAAAGGTGCAAATAAACAATCTAATAATTTTTTTGACTAGTAAGATAAGCATTTTGTTTAAATTGCAGAAACAGAGTATTCCTTTAGTGAAATGTAGAAAAGAATGCATGTTTGCTACCTATCCTAACATCAACATGTGTAGGGCTGATCTGTTTATTTTTTTGGATTAACCAGTTAGCAATTGGATAGGAAACATGCTTAATACATTGATTATTTTTATTTATTTCTTTCTTTTACAGAATTTGAACCAAGTGAAGCTAAAACTACCACTTGACGTTTTGGGTAGAATATATTTTCAGACAAAGAAGGTTTTATTTATCTTGTTTTGACTCTTTATACTCCAGTTAATAATTTGTTGTTTATTAAATTAGTTGGCAATTATTTCAGTCATCGATTCATCACGATTAACCCAATTAATTGGATTAACCGATTATTCGGTTCAGCCATTATCACTTCATAGACCCAAAGACAAGTCTTCATTTTCTACGTGTTTTTCCAGGATTTGACTTGCCAATCACCAGAGGAAATTGTATAGATTCTGGTTTGACACCACTCTTCTCTCTTCTGTTTATTTTTTTTCTTTTTGTTTTGTAGAGTCTTTAGACAGCAAAGACTAATTTGTGAGGTTTATGGTCAATTTGTCCAGTTTTTAAGGGATTTACAGTAACAGTCCTCTTTGTCACAGAGGTCAAACAAATGCAGATTTTGCTCTCTGATAAACCAAACTGTGTTTTATTTTTGGCCAACAGATTACCGGGAAACCGCTGCTCTAAAGTAGATTTAAATGGAAGAGCTGATTTGAAGGATCGCCACCCAAGTGATGCTCCATTGAGCGCTTGCGTCTGTCAGACGGGATGAGAGCTTGCTGTGTGTTTAGGTCAGGTGTCTGTGCCTACCCAGACACTGCAGCTTGACACCTGATACTAAACTAATCTGGCCGACTTTAGAAACAGGCTCTTAAAGAGGAAAAAAACTTTAGAAAAGCCTCTTTTGTCTGAGCCCCTGGATTTGCTGATCCCCCTGCAGATCCTATATAGCCATACATCCTTTCACACTGCTGCATTTCATTTTTGCACCGTTTAAACTGACCTTTAATATCTTACTTTTTATTACACATTGAAATATATATATATATCTATATGTATGTATGTATGTATATGTGATCTAATTCAAAGCTTAAGGTAAAGTTGTATGATGGCTTGTCTTGTGGTACATTATGCAGAACAAAGCACCTCATAGATTAAATCAGACAGCTAAAGATCCGGCAGCATGAATGAAGCCACTGTTCTCTACAACAAACACCAGATACTCTAACTGCATCTTACAAATCTGTATTGTTTCAGCTTAATTAGAAGTTTGTTTAGCTAAGCTAGTTGTCTCTCTCCAAAGCGTCGGCTCGGCCCTCTGGATTGAGCTTTTTCAAGTGTTGATTTTTCCCTTTTGTATCAGGCTGACCTGCAGGCCTGTAGCCTCTGGCTCTGAACAGGGTGTGGTTGCTTAATAGGAGACGCTAAATTCACATCATAGGTCTGCTTAAGTTTTCAGATAGCTTCAAATCACTCAGCCCACATGACCAGAGCGTCTGCCCCGCTGGCTGTGCAGCAATGCATGTGATTTGTGTCCCACTGACCGCTCTGCTCTCTAGGTGCTGCGTGACTCAATCTGCAGCTTACAGTTTGAATACTGGATATACCAGTCTGCAGATTTTTCTTGTTTCTTTATTGTAATCTCATTTTTAGCATAAAAGAACATCTTTGAAAAATAATGCTTTAGAGTTTAACTGAACACCAAAATATTTGTCACATTTAAATCCTGAAAAAAGTGGAAGCTTCTGCACACATTCTTAATTATCAGGTACTTTCATCTGCATTGCTTTACCAACAGTGAGCATTTTTATTTTCCCCAAAGGAATATCTGATTCAAAACATGGTGCAAAAGGCACCTCCAGCTCTCTCTTCCACTGATTTATTTAAATGTTAGAGAGTTAGCAGATGTGACTAGCTGACGCTAGCTATCTTCTTCTCTACGTTTCTGAGTAGTTGTCTTAGCCTTGCGTTTCTAGTCAACCCAGTGCTGACAAAATGAACAGACCCTTTGATTTCTTTCTACATTTTTATGTTTCAACTACAAACTGTGATATATTTTATTCTGCTGTTATTCAATAGTCCAACACAGCGTTGTGCATAATTATGTAGTGAAAGGAAAACTCTTTTTTACGTGCCTTTAATTAGTCATCCTGCTGGAGGTTCACCCTCCAAACTCAGTCTCAAGTCATTTTCTGCTTCTAACAAGTTTTCTTCTTTCAATATTTAATTTAATCAATTCCCCTATTAATTCTGTGCAGCTTCTTTGTCCCTGCTAAAGAAATGCACTCCCAGCATGACCCGGCCACCACAGTGCTTTTATTTTATTTTATTTTATTTCCTTTATTTAACCAGGTAAACCCCGTTGAGACCTAGATCTCATTTTCAAGAGGAACCTGGGCAGAAGATTGCTTCATAGTGGGGATGGTGTATTCAAAGTGCTGTGTTACATTTCCACCTCGCATTTGTATGGAAAGTTCAAATGGCTCATCACATGGTGTGTGGCAGACTTCAAGCAGAAATACTTACATCTTTCTTTCATTTAAATAAAGTGCAAATAACATTGTTGTCCAGTAAGCAGATTGAGCCACCTGAGCTGTGGCAGTCTGTCGCTCCTCTAGAGTTAGGTTTGTAGTTGTGCCGCACACTTTCTCCTTTTGTACGGTTGATTGAACAATGCTGAATGAGATGGAATATTGTTTTATAACTTCACTAATCTAATCTTCCACTCAACTTCACTCTCTATTGTGTTCCTCGGTCTTCATGATGCTGTTTGCTCACTAATGTTCTCTAACAAACCTTTATTCATTTATATTTATCTATTATTTGGACGTAGATTGACTCCATTCACTAATTTGCTGACCTCTGAAGACAGTTGCACTGTAAGGGTCTAAATATAAATGCTTGTCACAATTTTGAGATTTTTACTTACTAAAAATGTGTAAACCAATGTAAGCCTGTCACAATAATCAATGAATTGCACGATAAATTGAAATGTGCTTGTTCATTTCTATTCTGATTAATATTTTTGAAATGTTATTTAGAGAGAGTTCATAATCCATTTTACTTATAATTTTATTTGTGGGGTTTTTTTGTGCATATTTAAAATATCTTCCAGATTCAGTGTTGTGTTCTTTATAAAATTAAAATGTATTGGTCTTTGAGAGGGCATGGTTGCATTATTATGCCATTATCAATATACATCACTTAAAAATGGTCTCAAAACAACAATATTATTGTTTACTGGGACAATTTGTCATCCAACAAAATTTGTTGTGACAGCGAGTCTAAGCGCATTTATTTTCTTCCTTCCACTTCTCAGTTATGCACTAATTTTTGTTAATCTGTCACTGACATTTGTGTAGCGTTACAAAAGTAGAAACGTTGAAGGAGCGTGAATTCCTTTGCATGGCAAAGCATAGAATAATTCCCGCAAATGTTTTCGTTTCTTGTCAAGCTCACAAAAATGAAAATGAAAGAAGTCAGTTCCGAGCGTTTGATTGCCAGAGATTCTAGAGAGTTGCAGTCCTACTGTCATCACCAGTACAGCACCTGAGAAACAATGCATGTTTCCAAAACAGATCTGCTGCAGTCATCTCTGGTAGATACAAGCAATCTACAGGAGCCACATTGTTTCCCAAAGAGCCTCCCAACCCTTCGACTGATTACAGGATGGAGAGGAGATCAATTCATATGCAAACTTTACCCTCTTCCAGTCTACAGCTGACACTCTGCAGCCTGCTGTGTTTCACTCTCATGTTTACGTGTTCTTCATTATCCCCCTTATTCAAACGTATGTTGTTGCTATGCTTTAATGCAATTCAATATTTAATTCCCAGAGGGAAATTAAACAATAGATGTCTAACATCCACAGGAATAAATGTCTTTAATGGAATTTAGATTTCCTTAAGTCTAGAATTATTTTTTTTAATATATATATATATATTTTAGTTTAAACATATTTAACCTTCATAAGCATCAAGAAAAATCCCAAATGAAGTTAATTTGCAGCAGCTGACATTGCTTCTGCTGGATCTGAAGTTACAAAATCGAAATAATTTCCTCCCTCCCCTTCCAACGTTTACCTCCGAGCAGCTCCACCGAGGTCGACTCAGAAGGCTCTTCTTCTAGGGATGGGTGTGGAGTGTGGAGTCAGGTATTGGACAGGTAGCTGCAAACCCCTCCCCTCTCCTCCAGAACTTATAAACCAACTACCCATAGATCCCTGAAGAAGCTCCCGCTCGTCTACTTTGCATCCGTAGTGCACATCCACTCCTTTCAGAGAGAGAAGGAGAGATTTGTGAAACCCTGGAGCCAGTGGAGCAAACAGCAGCAGCTCTGCTCAACCTCAGCGCCAACATGTTGTACCTGGAGACAGCGACCACCAACTCCTACAATGAGGTAAGACCAGCCAGTCGGCCCGCGGGTCCAGCTTCAGATGTTGGGCCCCAGCATCGTTGAAAACACGTCAAGAGTGTAGGCCTTCTCCTTTTTTATTTATTTTAGTTTGACTTACTAAATCCTTAAAAATCCTTTTTTGGTTCTTGTTGACTGAACCAAAACATGACAAATAAACTAATGACTTAAAATCTGGAAACAATGCCAAAAAAAATTATTCGCCATTAAGGTTTTTGGGGTTTTTTTTCCCCTCATAGGTTTTATTTTTATATACCAGTGTATGTTTGTGTGGATCTTTTTGCGAAGCGGCAGAGCAGAAGAATGTAAACACCTGAAAACCTGTTTGAATCCTTCGCTCTTGTGAAATGGCTGCTGTCTGGCTGGGCACGGCCTCAGTCAGGGGACGTGATTTGCTTTGTGTCGGGTTGTTAGGCGGGCATTTTACATGGTGCAAAAACCTGTCGTACCGTTGGACAGTGGTTATCGAAATGGAAACATGGCAGAAATAAATTAGAGCTGTCATGAAGATCGTGAGGTTTTATTGGCTTCTTGTACATTTTACAAAATGTCAGTGTTTCTACACTAAAGAAGCTTGTAATTTAAATAGGAATAATATTGTCATCTTCCTAAAAATAATGGCCCAAGTAATTTTTTTTAAATAAGTGATTATGGCAAAAAAGAATGCCTTGGACCATTTTAGGAAGGTGACAATGTGTAAAGATGGACATTTTTGGAGCAGTTTGAAAATTAAACTTTTCCTTTTTTTCCCCCTGACAGAATAAACAGACATGCACATTGTTAGTGCACAAAACATTTTAGAAGAAAATGTCTTTGGCGAAAATAAATGTTGCTCTTTTTCTGTAAGTTAGACATTATAGACATTATAAGGTGTTGTTTAAAATCACTCGTTTAATCATTATGTTCGCTACCAAACAAGATAAAACCAGAAAAAAAAGGTTCAGCCTCCCATCATCACCGCTTTAGTCTAAAACTGTCGATTTTCTTTCACCAGCCCAATCTTCCGTCCAGTGCAGATGTTGACTGGTTGATAGATTCTCAGATTGCAGGTTGCAGATAGCAGGTGTGTCACGTCCCTGTCTTTTAAGTTGTAGAGTGGTGGTGGGAGGTGAAGGGACCCGGGAGGGGGGCTACTTTAAGTGGTGTCCAGCTCAATACCTGCAGCACACGGGGTATCAGGTTGCCCCCGTCTCCAGTCTCCAGGGAGCCGCTGTGGTCATTAGAATAGGGCTGGCCAGGCGTTGCTGTTTGGTCCAGGCTTCTAATTGCTTTAATGGTATGTTGATGTAGATACAATCACCTGCTCTGCCCACCCCAGCAGGTATGAGGTGCAGATAGACCCGCACCCAAGCCCCCACCTCAATGGCCCCTGCCCCCACCCAGCCCCTGTTGAGCCTTTAATGCCTCCCACCCCTGTGGTCACTCATCACAGTCCCCCCGATGCACTTAGACCCCAGCCCAGGGAGCATGGAGGTTCACCAGAGAGGCTGGAATGGGAGTTATTCCCCCCTCAGGCCAGGTCTGCTCTGGCTCCTGTTGTCTCTCAGGCCACCAGTCTGTTGTATAATCACTGCTGGACCAATAAATGCAGCAAGAGGAGCACTTGTTGAAGTTTAGCCAGAAATATTAAGAGTTTTGGCAAGTAATGGACCAACCATTCCTATTCAGCTCTGGCCAGTTTGAGTGCAATTTAGTTTATTTATATAGCTCATACTGAGCATACATGACAATTCACAGCATTTCAACCCATTCCATTTGATTCTAGTTATCAAACAGTACACCGTTCTCAGTTAGAAACTTTTTTTGGACCACTTGGAATAACTGCCTAAGGAAACCCAGCAGGTTGCATCGAGTCAACTGCTTGCAGCATTCAGTCCTCCTGGACTAGCACAATGCTTGAGTTGTTAGAGCAACCCCTCATACTGAGCATTCGTGTAGCGATGACAGTGGAGAGGAAAAACTCAACTTTAACAGGAAGAAACCTCCAGCAGAACCTGGCTCACTACGAGCCACAGCCGACAGATCTGATTTTAGTTTGGTAACGTTAAATTCTCTTGTGTATTTAAATCCGATTTGATTTTTTTCATCATAAAACTCATCAAAACTAACAGCTTTCAGTTTTTTGAAACTTAAGCACATTAAAAACAATGTGCTTTGATTCAGCTTTGAATTTTGCAAAAAATTATTTAAATGTTATGCTTTGATGAAGAAACCATCAGAGCAGGATAAAGTTAAGCCTTTGATTGTTTTGTTTTTTTGCTTGGTTCAAAAGCACATCTTTATTGTCAACATGCTTTCTGCTTTACATCTACGCATTGAAGTAAAACAAAGTTTACATTAGTCAGCTTATATGTGTCAAAGTGTTGCATTGGAAAACCCTGGTCGGTGCATCTCTTGGTTTTCCAAAAAAGCCATGGATACTTTAATAGCATCTGTCATTGGCTTATCAATGAATACACAGCAGGATGGAGCAGAGGGTAATTTAATGTGTTAGTATGCCATACCAAATGGGAATGTGTTGGCCCTATCAGTACCGTCTAATTTAGTGCTGCCAAGTGTATTCCAGGTATTCCTGATATGTGTTGTGCATAATTTGGATTCCAACATTGCAGCAAACAGGCAATCGTTGTAAAGGTCAGCGCTCTTTTTTTTTTCCCCCCCCCCTGCCATCCTGAAGCGGTTCCCCTCAGTCAGCGTTCATCACAGACACAGAAACAGACCTGAAACAGTCAGCCGAACCCTTCAGCAGCTTTATTAAAGGCCTGTGAGGATGTCAGGACTGCTGATTTACTCCCAACATCCCAGCGGCCCAAGCATACTGTCGGCCATAAACGGGAGGAATTTTTAAGAGCTGCTAAAGTGGTTATTAACCTGTTACTGTATTATAGTGGAATGAGATCTCATTAAAGGAAGCAAAGAGAGGCAAAAAAGTGCCTTGCACAAGCCCTTTTTCTTTTGAATATCCCACTTCCAGCCAATTAAACATGAAAACCCGATGAGCTCAGGTGAGACTGCTAACTACCCAATTATGGGTTTGTCTTATTCTCATCTTTGATCCTAATATTCAGTTGGGCCATGACGAGGATTATTTGGGAGCGTGCCAGACGCTCCGCTTTCTGTTCTTTAGCTTTTATCTGTTTGGTCTCAGGCCAGCATCAGCTTTATTTCTCCCCTCTTCTTATCTTTCTTTAGAATAATTCAGGATTGATAATTGGTGCCTGTCACATCCCCCATGGTCGGCCCTCCTGCATCAGGTGCTACGGGTGGCTGTGTCATCTCACTGCCTGAGCGCCTCGGTGGAAGTTGCTCCACAGTTCAAAGGGATCGCTCTGATATCATCGTCAGTCACTCTCACATACGGGAAAACGCCGCCCAAACAGAAAACTCAGCCAATCAGGGCCCGCCCTTTTTTATTACATTTATGCAGAAAAGGTCGGCACACTAATAACATATCTAGCTTTGAAACGAAACCGTTCGATTGTATCTTTTTCTTCTGCTTTCGGATCACAGGGACTCTGCAGCCCTTTGAGTTCAAGCGTGTGTGTGTTTAGTCCTTTGTGAGAGCCTGTGTGTGTGTGTTTGCAAAAAGCTGGAGGATCTCCAACAGAAGGAGATTTTCTTTCAGTTTGAGTTTCTGTTCTCCATTCACTAAACACTCGTCTCCTAACACCTGCATGACCACCATAATTGTCCTGCAGAAAAGCTTCCCATGAGCTCTGTTGTCATAGTTTCCGGAGGGGGTGAGGTGGAGGCTAAGTGACCCTCATCCAAACAGCGAGCCTCTGTTGCTCAAACACATCCAGGTTTACTCGGATGACCTCTTTCAGGTGTGTCAGTCTGACTCTTTTCTTCGCCTCTGCCTGAGTCACAGCACATGGATCCATGAGTAATAAACATGGCTCATCGATTTCTAAATCCCCTCCTTGGCTATCTGTTGTATAAACCACGTCCTCTCTCGCTCTCTCTCTCTGGCTCTCTCTGTGTTTTGCTTGTCACCTGGCACAACACTAACACCTGGCAACGTGGTGGGTGTGAGGCGGACAGCTGTGGTCAGCTTGAAATAAACAAGAGCCCCCACCCCGAGAGATTGATGGCCCTCCGACGAGCGAGACACGGCACCTCGTCCAGGAATGTGCCATTTATAAACGGAAAGGAATGGGGCGAATGGCCTGGCTCTGACCCAGACGTACTCTCCATCCTGTTCGAAGGCTGACATTTGAATTCCTCCTCTCGGGAGAGTTCGACCGATGGAGAGGAGATAATTTAATAGATTATTTAGATTTTTTTTTTTATTATTTCAAACAAATGTATGATAAATGTGGCTAACCATATTCTATTGATTTTTGTAGGGTTTTATGTAGTTCATAATTGTAACTTTTTTTCTCCCCAATTTTCTGTTTATTCTAATTTACTCCACTTCAGTGTCTGATCTGTTTATATTATAAGGAACAACAGGGTTTCCCTGATAAAACCTGCTACCTGGTGGTAGTGGCACCTAGGCGGTCCACTGTGTTTTTGTGACAAAAATATTTAAAAGATTACAAAAATTCAAAGGTAGAGGAGCAGGCACCATGACCAGGAAATAATGCCATGTGAGGCCAACGGGCAGGATCAGGGACGACCCCGTTGGTGCGGACCCCCGGTTCAATGCGTCAACTATAAGCCTAGCTCAATCTGTCTTTACTGTCACTGTTACTGCCGTGTAAAAAACTATTTCAGATGAACGACACTTAGCCTGGTGGCCCGTCAAGCTTTGATAATACACTAGTCGTGAAATGAACAAGACAAAAAAAAAAAAAATCCGTTGTAGTTTCTGACCACATTCCTTTGTTTTGTTCTCCCTCCCCATCGTTCTGCTCATCTCCTCTTTAGTCGCAGTACACAAACCTGGGGCTCCTGAACAGCATGGAGCAGAACAATGGTTCGACCTCCACCAGCCCCTACAACAACGAGCACGCTCCGAACAGCGTGACCGCCCCGTCGCCCTACGCCCAGCCCAGCTCCACCTTCGACGCCCTGTCCCCGTCACCGGCCATCCCCTCCAACACAGACTATGCCGGGCCGCACACCTTCGACGTGTCCTTCCAGCAGTCCAGCACGGCCAAGTCTGCCACCTGGACGGTAAGAGTCCCATCTGTCTCTTGTTTTTGTTTTCACTGTGGAGACCTGGCTCTATTCTTCTGAAGGTTTCTGCTTGCATCACCAAGGTTTGATAAAGTTACAGTTTGAAAACAACACAAATTTTCCATCATAATCATCAGTAGGCCTGTATCGATAACATATTCTGCTGGACGATAAATCGTCCCAGTAATTATTGCAATAAATGATAATGTTGTTTTGAGACCATTTTCAAGTAATATATGTCACCTTCCTAAAGTTCATTTTTTTTGTCAAAAGTGTATTTGTGCATAAATCATCATTTGGCAATAAGTGACTTGATAATGACGTAATAATGTAAGTTCACCTACTCAATGATAATAAATGTTTAATTTTGTACAAAACGCTTTACACTGGAAGTGGAAGACATTTTAAAAAATCCAAAATAAAACTCAATAACCAAAAGCGATTTTTAAAAAGCGGTATTAAAGCCCAAACACAACCGAAACCATAAATAAAATCAGTTCAGTTTGAGGCAAATCCAGGTAAGTTACTGATAACTGCAGTAACCAAATTCTAACATTTTAGCTTTTTTCACTCTTTACCTTTCTTAAAATCTTCTTTAACAACTGTATTTCTTAACACATCGGTCAGTTTTGTAAGCTTTCAGTATCAGATGCAAAGGGAACCAAAGCTTTAATGTTTTAGCTGTCATCATATGAAGCAGTTTTTCAGGTTAGAGGTTAAAGGAACTCTCTTTTTACGTTTGAACTCCTTATCTGACTCCCCATGCTCTAGGCAGATTCAGGTGTACGTTAAAAGTCCTGAATTGCACAATTACATTTGGCAAGGAAGGAATGTCACTTTAGATGTATGGCTTCAAATCACGTCTGGACCTCAGGCACTTCTAGTTAACTCGCTGACAGGAAGGGAGGGGGGAAGCATCACTCACCACAGACACCGTCACCACCCAAGACATTTACAGCCCTGTCCTCAAAAGTAAAACTTTCAGGTTAAAATCAATTAACTTCAAAGGAAAATGAGCTTTTCTCCAATTTTGTATGCTATTTATTTTTAGTTCAAGTTGGCAGACTTTTCTCTTTTTTTAAGTCTTGGAGCTCTTCCAGAAGTTTTTGTTTGTCTTTTTTTGCTTCTCGCCTTATCGCTCAAACAGAGCAGTGAGACCTAACTTGAGGAATGAATCATTGTTGTGTCTACATATACAAGATATTTGAACTAAGACGTTTCTTTACCAGGAGCCTTTTGAAATGACCTGAATGATAGTCGTGGTTATAAAAAATAGGATTTAGGACTTGAGAGCCGAAGCGTCTTTTTGTAGATTTTCAGCCAAAAACTGATTTCAGAAAATCAGTGTGTCCTAAACTACTTCTCACTACAAACAGAGAAAGGAGAGAAAATATGTTTTGTGTCAAACTCTGAACTAAAAGCCCTAAAGATACAGTTTAAATTGCAGTTTGCTCTCATGTGTTGACACTCCTCTGGTGGGTTTGGGGGGATCTTTTATGCTTGACTGAGTCTCAATTCAGTGACTACGGTGTTCTTGTGCAATCTTGAGAAGTTTCCATTTTTTGTTCCTTATTCTTGTATCAAACATTTTTTTTAAAAACCTGAATTTCTGAAACATTAAGTTCTTTTCTGCCCCAGTTTGTATCTAGATGTTATCCTTTGTCTTTGATCTGCTTCACCGTTCAGCATTTACCTTTTCTATTGTTGTGGCTTCTGAGTCATCAATGAGACTCGCTGGTGTTTCGGTTTCTAAACCATCTTAGAATTGAATCACAGATTCAAACTCTTATTTAAAGAATCTGTGTTAAATATTTTGTCCACATAAAAAACCTTTACTCATATTTCCTGACTGCTGGTTATTTCCATTTTCTGTAGTTTTTCTGAACCGGGCAAACATTTTTAGCTGTTTGCTCAAAATGTTTAAAAAAGGGGACAAGGGTTTTTGTCCCTTTTTTTTTTTTCCACATTGCAGTTGTGCATACTACTTTCCTTGTCTTGTTTAAGAGTGAAACATACTGATATAAATCTTAAGTAAATAAATATTAAGGATACTTTTTTCAACACCAATACAGATATCTGAGGTTTAGTATTGGCAGATACAGAGAAAACAGACATAAATGTACTGAATTACAAATTTATTTCATAACTTTGCACCAGCACAGCACATTTAAATAAACCAAGTGCTTCACTAGCTTGGGCAAACAGAAACAACACAACTTTAATTTGTTCGGTGTGTGCAGTTCAGAGTATATCAGCCAATGTAAAATAATAAGGAAGCTAAAACTGAATATGTTGACTACCTTTATCAAACATGTAAAAATAAGCTGCAACAAACCTTCTTTCAAATGGTTCAGAAAGTGCAATTAGGAATCCTAAATATAATGTAAAATAAATAATATAGTATGACGTCGCTCAGAGCACAAAGCATAGAATTAGACTGAATAGATCTGTCCTTATGGATTGGGTGTATTATCACTGATACTCAATCTAGAATGTTATTTCTATACCTGGACCCATACAGATATTAACATCAGATCTGTCCAGAAAGTTGCAGGTCGGTCCATCTTTGTTCCTTCCACTTTCCATTTGGACTGTTAAACTAGTTTATACCGATGTACTAATGTGAATCAGTTTGTTTCTTTTAGTGATTTTTTTGTGTAGCTATGCAAATAATCATATTAATGCTTAAATCTCATGTGTATTCTAATTTAATTGTATATTGTATATTCATATTACATCCTGTTTCCATTCATTGTGGTTCTGATTCCAACAAAAACATCTGAACCAACTCATTATGACTAAACTAAAATAACAGGTGACCTCCTGCTGGTAGAAACGGAGTACTGACATCATTGAACCAATCGTCTTAAAACACACTATTGGTAGATTATGAAGCATTACTTTAACTCACAGGCCGAGACTGTGAGCATGAATGTTCTGTATTAAAGAGTTTAAAAATAAAAACCTAGAGAAAGATTGAATTATTGTTGACATAGTGGCCTCAGTTGACCCTAAAGTTGAGCAAAGTTCACCTGTGTTGACAAAAGTCGTAAACAAGCAGAATCGTTGCTCCAGGTGCGGCGATGCCCCATGCAGCGAGATGTTACCATGTGACAGGGAAGCCACACAACCAGCTGCTCCTGCTCCGGTTGTGTGTGTGACAGGTCTGAGGGACAGCTGTTGCATCGGCGCTCCACCTGTTTGCTTGTTTACGCGTCAGCTCCGCGCCTCTCCGTTCAGACAGCCTGACTGGCTGGTGCACCGATGCTCTCTAGCGGACACCTGTAAAGATCGTGGCTTGGGGCGATATATCGGGATAGGACAGCGCCATTGAGAGTCAGGATGTGAAATCCTCTGCGGTTGCATCATGGACCTTCTGAGACACATCTGGATGATTACATAAGGAGTCCTGAATCATCAGTAGTGATTTTCAAACCTCGGCTCCTTCTGAGCTGATTTCAACCTATTCTGCCTCCCGTATAAACCCCAGGGAGTGCTCTCCTTACTCACCCGCCACGCCAACTGTGGGAGTGCAGCAGTCACCTAATTCCCACACCGCCTCACTCATCCCTCTCATTTTCACAGCCCCAAAAACAAAAGCGTTTGTCTGAAGTAGAACCATGAGGTGGTTGGCAATAGGCACGCCCCAGAAGCCTGCTTTACTACACATCCCATCACTGACTTCACGCGGGGAAACAGCCAGAGTCCCAGAGTCACAACACATGATGATGCAAGACCGGTTGGGTCGGTCTGAATGTTGTTACACTCCAACAAACACCTTGACCTAGTACTTACTGATTTGCATATGAATATCGTTTAAAAGTTCTTGTTTTTTTTACACAAAAACCGTCAGTACTCTTAAAGCATTTCTTGCATCAAGTTTGGTTGAGTCATTGAGATTGTACCAAAGACAACGTAACTTAAAATGGACTCAAAAATTCAAAACCGAAAGCTGCAAAAACTTTGTTGCGTAACTGTGCACATCCTTAAAAAGAATACCTTGTTGAAGCTTTTCTTCATCTTGCAACAAAGTTGTTTATATTTGCCTTCTTTTAACTATAGTCACAGTTTACATTTATGCAAATGTTTACAACAATCTCCTTATGTATCAGTCAGGAGTTGGTCCCAAAACCTTGTTGCAGAATGTAGTTCAGTAAGGCGTGCTTCGGCACAAAAACACTGAGCATCACCTAAAGAACTCCACACCCACAGTGAAGCACGGTGGTGGCACCAGCATGTGCTGGGCTTTGTGTTTTTTATTTAACCTCCATTTAAACAAGTCAATTGATTGAGAACTAATTCACAGCAGAAGATGGAAAAATGTCAACAGAGAGAAAAAAAAATGAACGAATAACAAAAATACAACCTTATTCATACTGACTAAATGTACCATAACACATAAGTCAACGGTTTTTAATACCAGTTACATTGATCATGAACTCATTTTTACTGAACTGATTAAGGTTGATACTGATACTATTTGTGTTTGGGGGGTTTTTTTTGTTGTAAATTTTGTTCCAATCATTCTTGCTGCTCTCTGGATGGAACCAGAGTGAATGAAGTTATGGATGGTTCCACACTCCCGTCTGGTTTTGCTCACAACCCTTCAGGTGTCTGCTGGAACGCTGACGACAAATATGGGTTTTTATAAACAGAAAAACATGCATCCAAATGACCAGCTCAGGGCTTCATGGGAGGTAACCAAAGCGTTTAACTGGAGTGCAAAGCTAAATCTGAGAGAAAATTATTATCACCTTCAGTGAAATTCATGCTCAGTTTTTGCAAGTAGAGTGGACAAGTACTATAAATGTAAGAAAAGCAAATGCTTAAAACAAATAAAGATTCATCAAACATTTAGTTTAGGGGTGTGCACACTTATTCAACCAGGATTTTGCTTTTTTTTCTCTATTTTTTCTTTCTTTCTAGAAGTTTAATTAATTTTTTAGTTGAAAAAATATTTTTAGACGTTATTAAATTTGATATTAGTTTAACACTACAGAGGTGCAGACATGTCATGTTTTTCTTTTTTTTTTTTTTCTTATCGTAAACCTGCCAGCTTTCAACCCAAGTCTTAATCCTAATGGGACTGATAACATTCATCAGCCATGACAGCTCTGCTTCACGTAATTATATTTTTTTTTTGTTGGGCTGATTCTTTTTTTTTTTTCCTCCTTGGCCTCACATAGAGTTCTTTTTTTTCAGCCTCGTCCTAAAAGACTAGCGATTACAGCGTTGCTTCTCGTCTTAAAGGAGCCTCCCTCGCCTGATCTCAGGAGCTCTGCCTCAAAGCTCTCCTTAATCTAAGCCCGATAGCTCAACGGCTGGACTGACGGACGGATGGCAGAGAGCCACCGAAGATGTCACCGGCGCTGCACAGATCCACTAATGCCCCTTTTTTTCTTCTTTCTTTTCTTTCCTTTTCTTTTTTTTTTTTTTTTGAAGACCTGTGGGATCTTCCACGGGACTTAATGGACTGTGTACTGTACTTTTTGATGACTGTTCTTACGGAGACACACCTAATCCCTAACCCACACCTTAACCTCTTCCTGTCTAGGATGAGTGTGACACACACACACGCATACACCCCTACACAACACGTCAACCCTTCCCAGAACGTCTCCCACACGGTTTCCCCCCGCTGGCAGCCTCCGGCCTAATGGGTCAGATTAAAAGCAGAAAGGTCAAACAAATAAGCAGTTTTATCTCCTTTTTTGTGAATTAATGGAGTGTAGCAAATGAGGCGACCATTGTCAGGGCGAAAGATTGGTGGTGTTTGCCGTGTGTATTATCCGCCGCCGTCAGAAAGCGGCCATGGTCCGGGCAATCGGGGGGCCGCCGCGGAGCTCAGGGGGGGATTACAGTAATGGATTGACGGCCTGTAGGTAATACTTGTGTAAATACCGTGTGCCTCTTTCCTGAACCCTGTGCTCTCGCAGAGGGCTCTGTCTTTTTGAGGAGAGTTAAGCTTGATGGCTGCATCTCACATTGCGCCGCAGGAGAAGGACAGGCTATGAATGCTCAAAGAGAAGAGTGTTCCAGCGAAAGGCAGCAAGACGCAGCTTGCCCCTGGAACATCTGCGGGCCCGTCCCACGCCTCACGAAATTGGGCCGAGACTTGTTTGTGTCAACGAGCTTGTCGCGACTCGCCCATCGCACGGAGAGAGACGAGCCCTGAGAGCCGCAGATGGGAAAAAAGGTGGAGGGGGGAAAACTTTTTTTTTTTTTTTTGTTTTCCAAGACAGAGTTGGAAAAGTTTTATGACAGCTTTGGGATCTCTCCATGATCGTCATGGAAAAGCACATTCTTCTACAGCTACAATTACCAGAGTCAAATTTTTTTCTTCTTCTCGGGGCCGGTGCTGCGCGACTTTGTTTAGTTGTTTTTTACTTCCTTTAAAAAAGTCACTTTTTTAGCAAATATTATTAGTGATTTTTTTTTTTTAATTTACACATCAAAAGCACAAAATGTTAGCTGGACAACTCGGAAGAAAAAGAAAAATGGCAATGACAGAAAAAAGTCAAGGAATCAGGCAATCAGGAAACAATTGTTACACTGCAAAAACACAAAATCTAGTTTCTAGTTCAAGTATCTTTGTGCACTTGAAATTAGACAAAACCAACTTACAAGTAACTTTTCAGGAAGATACGAGTTTATTTTGAGTCAGTAATTCCTTAATATTGATGAAAAAGTGCTAGTTCTACTGGCAGATTATTTCACTCATAACATGGGAAAAATGTCTTGTAATAAGTTCATCTGCCAGTGGAACTGGCACTTTTTCATCAAAACAAAGAATCAGTGACATAAAACAAACTCCTACATTTTGCAGAAAAGTTACTAGTGAATTAGTTTTATCTCATTTCAAGTGAACTAAGACGCTTGGACTAGAAACTACCCCAAAATACTTTGTGAGAGTTTGTGTTTTTGTAGTGTAACAATTGTTTACCTGCCAGGTAGTTGCTTAAACCAGATTTTTTAATTTTTTATATCACCTTTATTTAACCAGGTAAGTTGATTGAGAATAAATTATTTTCAACAGCGACCTGTTTAAAAAACTTTAAAACATCACACATCATAGAATATGCTACTTTACAGTCCCACCAAACAGTTAAGGTACAAAAATAGATTTTGGAAATAATTTTAAGCAAAACGAACAGTTTTACCTTTTCTTTTCTCCGAAATCAATACACATTGGTTTTTATGGTTGCTTTATTGCTTATTTTGAACCAAAAAAGAGTGCAGGATGGAGAGAATTGAGCAGGAGAGTGATGTGTATTGGATCCTCAGACTACGAGTGGCGATAGGGCAGCGTACAGGTTAGCCTCAGGACGCGTGTCATCACATGATCGGTTGGTCAAGATAAGTTCTGCTGACGACCGGCAGACGTTTCTCTCTCTTGGGGGATGGAAACGGGCCTCTAAAACGTCCCAATTTCTTTAAATAAAAAGGCGGTTTCTTCGCTTCTGCTCCTCAAAAAGCAGGAAAAGGAGGAAAGAGGGGAAAGGAGAGGGGGGAAAAAGCAGCTCTTTTGGATTATTGTTGATTTAAACAGGTTTGGAAGACGCTCCAGGCATGACATGACATGTCAGGAATGAAGAAGACAAGACCAGAGGCGCCAAACAGTGCTTGTTTAAGGCCTGATGTTTGTCAGGACTTGACTCTTGCATGCGCCCGCAGCGCCTGTCAGGGAGAGAAGAACGCTACAGCTGTGGGCCTGCCTCAACCTGCGCTGCAGAGGAAGTCTCTCTTTCTCTCTTCTTCTTTCCCTCTTTCGTTGTCAGGGGAACTTCAGCAGAATTTAGAAAGTAACGGCACACACACACACACACACACACACATATCCCTTCAAACTCTCCTTTTGCAGTTTTTTGCCAGTACTAGTTTAGCAGCAGCAGCAGTGCAGTTGTTGCATGTGTTTCTTTTGGTCGCTCCACGTGTTGGATGTCCAGCGGGCCAATCACGTGCGATTCCCACCAACAGTTCTTTCTTCTTTTCTTTCTTTCTTTCATTCTTTCTTTCTTTTTTCTTTCTTTTCTCTCAAATGATTGTGATTAAGCGGCTCTCTGCATTGTGCGGCCGTGTTGTTCCTCGCCTGTGTAATTCACATTGTGACCAATGAAAGGCCCATAATTACACGTTAACACCTGAGCACCGCGCCCTGTGTGAGCCACTGGATCTCATCAGTCAATTCGCCGTCCTCCTCCACCCTGAACGCTCTCAGCAGCATCTACTCGCTCTCTGCACAGCAAACACACACACGCCTGCACACCAGCAGCAGCACATAGTTGTGCTCTTAAAAGTTTGTAGCTGGAGGGCTGGGATGATTTCCTGCTCTGTGTGTGTGTGTGTGGGTGTGTGTGTGTGTGCTTTGCATATGATGGCGCGTAAACGCTGAGGTTTAAGATCATCTAAACAAACTGCTTCAAACATCTCTGATTGGATCATTGTGCATCACCTCGTGTTGTTTTTGCTACATAAATCCTTCTCTGTGATCACACCATTAAATGATCATTTTTTTCTTTTTTCTTTTGTTTTTCACCTCCTAATCCTCGGCTCTCCTTTTCTGTTTCTCCTTGCCTGCGTTTGGCTTCTCCACCTCATTTAACTGATTGACAGAGGCGTACGGGGAGTATCGGGTTAGAGGCGAGGGGACAAGCACCACTATTTATCTTAACTTCTTCTTTTCTTTTGTTTTTTTTTTCTTCTTCTTCTTCTTAAGAAGCGGTGGTTTTAGAAAGGCGCTTTGATTTTAAGGAAGAATCAGTTCAGCTGTCGTGTTGACATACGTGTCACAGAGCCTGAACTGCGCTTTGGATTTTTAAGTCACCATTCCTCCACTGCAAAAACACAAAATCTTATCAGTTAATTTTGATGTAGTTTAGAGTCCAAATGTCACTTGAAATAAGACGAAACTAACTTCCAAGTGACTTTTTTGCAAGATATAGGAGCTGTTTTTAAGTTACAAATCTCTAAATGTTGATTAAAAAAATTCCACTGGCAGATTATTTCATTTATGGAAAAAATCTTCTATATCTTGAAAAAAACGTTACTTGTCAGTTAGTTTTGTCTCATTGCACTAGAAACTAGACTAAGAAATACTCAAGGTTTTGTTTTCTCAGGTCTGTCTTTAACATTTTATTTAAGTAGCATCATATAAGTCTCACCAAACTGTTCTTACAACTTTAACTTTTGCTGTTTGATAAAAAGCTGAGTAGCAGATAAATGTGCAGTAAAGATTAAATGTGGTTATCAACTTAACTTTTAAGAAATATCTGAAAAGTGTGGTGTGCATTTATGAACTCATTCCCGCCTACATTTAAACGTACAGTACTTGCATAAAGTCCAGTGAATGGTTTGCTTTTGTAATTCGCCCAATTTATAAATGTTAATTTAATCTACCAGTGGGTGATTTAATCTCAGTATAAATCCAACTGTTTGGTTTGTTAGAGAACATTAGTGAACAAGCAGCGACATGAAGACCAAAGAGAGCAGCGGGGGAGTTGGAGAGAAAGTTGTGGTGAAGTTTAAACTCTGCTTTAAACCCCCCTTTACTCTGCCACACCGTAACTAAAATCCAGTGAAACCAGTCGGAAATTCAGTCCGTCAATAAACGTAGAAAATCTACAGAAATATTGCAATATTTTAACTCTGGAGGAGCTGCAGAGATTCACAGCTCCTGAAAGGTTGTGAAGGAAAATCTGTTAAAAACTGTAATAGAAAACATGCACTGCAAAACCACGAAACCGTACCAAGTGTTTTTGGTTTGGTTTCTAGTGCATATATCTTTCTACTCTTGAAATAAGACAAAACGAACTCACAAGTGACTTTTCAGCAAGAAATAGGAGCTTATTTTTAAGTAAATAATTTCTTAATATTTCTATAAAAAAAAATTACTTCACCTATAACATGGGAAAATGTTTTGTTATAAGTGAAATAATCTGCTGGTGGAGCCAGTATTTTTTAAAATCAATATTAGTAGATTATTGACTTAACAGAAGCCCTCATGTCTTGCTGAACATACATTTGTAAGTTAAGTGTGCTGAGATATTTAAACTAGAAACTAGACCAAAAATACTTTTTTTGTGTTTCTGCAGCGTGGAAGGATTTAGATCAAAGAGCTTAGATTAAACCCAAGATAATGTGTGTCAAAGGTACTAACAGGGATACAAAAGGAAGTTTTAAAACTGTATCCTTTTTTTCCTTTTCGCTTCCCAATTATGCACCGCTTTTGTCTCGGCCGGTCGTAAAACAAAGTGACGTTTGCAGTCACAGTGTGACAAAATCACACAGGAGCCTTTGTGAGGCACTGATTTCTGTAAACCAGAACCTGCTGGTTGAGTTGAGGTCAATAAGAAAACAGGTTTTGCGTGGAGAGAGGAGTCAGGTGTGTTTGTGCCAAGCTGGGGAAAATTAACATCAACACATCCTGGTACTGGGATGAGTTCCTTGATTCACTGGAATTACACTTAATAGAGGAGGAATTTCATGTTGTGTTTGCGTTACCAAACACAGCCGCTGGCGCTTTTTCTTTTTTTTCTTTCCTCTCTCTCTCTCTCTCTGACAAGGAAATATTCACCTCCACCCCCAGCCTGTCTTCTGCACACAGAGGGATTTAAAGCCCTGCTTACACAGCAGTGATTTGAATGGTTTGTTTACACAGTTGGGTTGTGCCTATTAGTAACAATTCAGTCTTTTCTGATGGCTTACTGCTTATCAATCCCAGCAGTGCCAGGGATCAAGGCACATCCATTATTTATGACTCTGAGGCTCGCCAAGTTGAACGCGGGCCAGCTTGTGTTTGAGCAACCACTGCATTTCGGCATCGGTCACGGGCGGATCGCGCGATTAGTCCTCCACTCCTGCACTCAGACCTGAAAGCGATTCATTTTCAGCCAAGCGCACAAGTCAGATCTGCACCCGGCCTAATATGTAGCTGGAGCATGGCAGCCACTTCACAAGCGCTGCTCTGTATGATGAGTAACCGTCAGATGCTTCAGCAGAACTCTGATCAAAGCCAGGGCCCCCGTCTAATTACTCCTGGAGGGGTCCATTTTATGGCGGAAGTCCCACAGGCTCTCTGTACCACACTTTTAAGGTTGCCAATACACACTTGTTGCCACCAAACCTCCTCTCTCTCTATATATATATATGTGTGTGTTTATTTATGTAGGTCATAATCATAGTGTTGCGTTTTGCACTTTTTGCTTCAGGGAAAAACCAGAAGTGTTCAGTCGGGGCAACAGGTGTTCCAAGATGAATCTGTTGGAGATAATAAATGCAAACTGTAAAATCTAAGAACAGAAACATGTTTTCCTTCCACACTGCAAAAACTAAGTCTTACCAAGAATTACATTTTTTTGTGCAAATATCTTAACACATGAAATAAGACAAAACAAACTTACAAATAAAGTAAGTTAGTTTCATCAAGATTATAGAAGCTTGTGTTAAGTCAACAATTTTTTTAAATTGATTTTTTTTTTTAAAGTGCTAGTTCCACTGGCAGATTATTTCATCTTTAAAATGTTTTAAGTTAAATAATCTATTAGTTTCGGCCTGTGAAACTAATATATTTAAAAAAAATCAAATATTGAGAAATTATTCACTTAAAAGAAGCTCCAAGCTTTCCTTAGAACCTTTTTAATCTACTTAGAATAATCAATCAAACTGCACTGTTTGATAACAAAGATCGATTGGAATGTATGTGTTTGAATTGAAATGGTTTTTTTTTTTTAAAGTGCCTTAAGACGACATTTGTTGTGAATTGGCACAATAGGAATAAACTATTGGATCCTGTATCTTTTTCATCAATAACTTACTTATAAGTCAGTTTTGTCTTATTTTGAGTGTACTAAGATATTTGCACTAGAAACTAGACAGAAAATACTTGATAATAGTTTGTGTTTTTGCAGTGCAGATGATATTTCCTGTTTGTTTAAATTTTCTAATGCACAGGTGTCAAACACAAGGCCCGCAGGCCAAACCGGCCCGCCAACACTATCATTGTGGCCCTCTTGACACCAAAGAGCCACACTAATAGTTTAAGCTTCAAGCTGTTTTCTCCTGTATAGAACTAAATTACATCAATGTGAAAAGTTGTTGTGAATTATTACTGTGTAAGATGTTACTAATCCAACACTGAGATGAATATTAATCTTAATATTTTAATGGATAGTTTCCTCAATAGATTCTACCACAGCTGGCCCAAGAGTTTTCAATTTCAACTCTGTTTTTATGTTTCAGTACTCGACAGACCTAAAGAAGCTCTACTGCCAGATTGCCAAGACCTGTCCCATCCAGATCAAAGTGCTGACCCCGCCTCCGCAGGGGGCCGTCATCCGGGCCATGCCCGTCTACAAAAAAGCCGAACACGTGACCGAGGTGGTGAAGCGCTGCCCGAACCACGAGCTGAGCCGCGAGTTCAACGACGGTCAGTCCCAGACCTCACGTTCTGTGATTGTTGTTTGTGCGAAGCGTTTTAATGACCCCGACGGCGCCGCTTCCAGGTCAGATCGCGCCGCCGAGCCACCTGATCCGCGTGGAGGGAAACAGCCACGCCCAGTACCTGGAGGACACCATCACCGGGAGACAGAGCGTATTTGTTCCATACGAGCCTCCACAGGTGAGGAAAGCTTCGAGCTTTTCCACGGTTTGCCACTTTATGAATGCAAACTACGTGAAAGATAAAAGATGCATGGTTTTAAAGATGCTTACGAATAAAAAAAGTTGTTTTTTTTTTTACTTTTGGCCTTTGGAAAGTGGCAAGCAGAAAGCCGTCAGTACTCTAAAGGTTGATGGCTTTGGGGGGGGGCAGCAGAAATGCAGAAGAAGTTAGGCTGATTGGGAAAAGTGCAACTTTTTTTGATTTTAGAAATCTAGCAGCACAAAGATGGTGCAATATCACAAAGATGGTGGTGGAAGCATCTTGTTCCAGGCTGGAAAAAGACTGGATGACTTTAAACAGGCAGCCAAAAACCACAACGGATCAAAGGAGATTTGTTCAAATGGCCCTGTCAAAGTCCAGACCAAATCCATTTGAGACTTGAAAATATCCTAAGTTCTCCATCCAATCTCACTGGACTTCAGCTATTTACAGTGCTGACTCAGGAGGGATTGAATAGAAATGCACTCCTAACACATTTTTATTTGTAAAAAAAAAAAGAAAGTGCCAACAGTTTTTCAATCCCTTCAAAAATGATGCACTAGTTTGTTTTGGTCTATTAAATAAAATACATTGAAGTTGTGAAAAGGTTCATCTTCATGGTGTTCTAAGGTTTTGTAAGGAAATGGTAAATATTTAGTTTGAATATATAGCAGCAGTTTTTATAATCCATCTGCCCAGATTTAAATAAAAGGCCACAGCTCAACGTGAAATAAGAATAAATCAATGTTTTGTCATATTTCTTAGAAAAGCACCTTGAAAACAGCAGTGGACGGTTTACACCAATCGTCACGACATGAAACAGATTAAAACAATGAGTTACAGAAAACAAGATGAGTAAAAGTGTGACAAACATATTTTTAAAAGAGATTTAAAAAGTCCAATCTCTCTCCGTCTTTGTTTCCCCCTCTTCAGGTCGGGACAGAATTCACAACAATCTTGTATAATTTCATGTGCAACTCGAGCTGCGTGGGCGGAATGAACCGGCGCCCCATCCTCATCATCGTCACCTTGGAGACCAGAGAGTAAGAGACGCCGCTCCGTCCTCTCCAGCAGCCGCCGCCGCGGTTCGCTCACTTTGTTTCTGACAGAGTCTCCATGTCCCCCCTCCCCTCCCAGTGGACAGGTTCTGGGCCGCCGCTGCTTCGAGGCCCGGATCTGCGCCTGCCCGGGCCGAGACCGGAAGGCGGACGAGGACAGCATCCGCAAGCAGCACGTAACGGACAACTCAAAGAGCAGTGAGGGTACGAAGCGCCGTAAGTAGGGCCGGGGCTGGTGGCGGGCTGATGAGCTTTGGCTTTACGTGACGTGCAGATCGTGTCCAGGAGCCTCAACCACTAACACTGCGGGAATGTTAGCATCAGCGCTAGCGTTAGCATCCCCTTTGCCTGCCGCCCTGCTCGATCCTTCCTCCTGTCCTGCCTCAGTGTAAGTGTCCAACACGCTACGGCCTTCCATTCACTCTGCTTTGGTTTTCCTGCTCTTTTCCAGCTTACCGCCAGATTTCCCAAAGCATCCAGATGTCCACCATCAAGAAGAGAAGATCTACAGATGAGGAAGTGTTTTGTTTACCTGTAAGTCTATAAATTATAGAGTAAAACTTTGGTCTGAGCTACAAACTGCTTCCTAACTCTCTCTAACTTTGTTTTGTCCACTGCAGATCAAAGGTCGTGAAATCTATGAGATGTTGGTGAAAATCAAAGAATCTCTGGAGCTCATGCAGTTCCTGCCACAACACACAATAGAGTCGTACAGACAGCAGCAGCAGAACCTCCTCCAGAAACAGTGAGTGCCAGCTCTGATTGTTCTGAAACGAAAGCAAAAGGTTTTCCAGCAACAGTAGAAATGCAACCCTCAGCTTTGTGGCCAGGCTCAGACCTTTACCATCCAGTTCAGCCAATCCTGGTCTCTGTTTAGCAACCAGAATGAAAAGAGTTGAAAATAAAGTCATCTCTGTTAGGACCAGAGGTGACGACACACTGGGTGAGAGAGCATTCGCTGTAAAGTGGGCTTTTATTCTTATTTTAAAACAAAGAGGTGGTATTTTGAGTATAAATTCTTATGTTAGTGCTTAGCGTTATTAGCTTTGCTGATTGTAAACATCAGTTCCAGCTTTTAATGTAGGAACTTAAAGCTGCAGTACGTGACTTATTACAATAAAATGTTAAACATATTTGTTAAAACCGTCTCCATGTTGCCATAGAATAACATGAGACAGGTCATATTTTACATATTATCAACTAATATGTAAAAACAAAAAAAAAAACTTTTTTTGTATTTTTCTACAAAAGTGACGTACTGCAGCTTTAAGTAAACTTAAGTTGTGTCAGATTTTTCTGACCAGCTGCTCTCTGGTGCATTTCTAGCTGCAGTTTTTCTGCATGACTCCAGCTAAACGCCACTAACCGAGCAGATTTGATGGATAAAGGTCACGGGTTTGATCGCGCTGCCGGTGAAGCACCGCAGCTATCCAGAAATTTACCCAGAATCCCTCAAAGTTGCCACCCTTGGAGGGCGAGCCTGGCGTTAAGCCGGGGCAGTTTTTCCTTCCCTCCTGTCTCATTCTCTCTCGGGTCGGGAGCCAGGAAACCGAACGTTGACGAGAGGCGGCGTTTAAGTTCTCAGGTTGGCGGTAACACTCTGTGGCTGCTCTGCCAGCTTCAGCAGAGTCAAAGTGTTTCAGACGCCTTCGACCCATGGCAACCAGGAGACGGTTACTGCCTCACTGTGAGGTCACGCTGTGTTTCTGCTGCCTGACAGTGAAACACACGCAGTGATTTCTGAACCGTTCAGAACCGTGTTCCTCTCAGCTCCGCTTGTCTCGTGTGTTTGTGGTTTTCCTCACTCCTTCACTCCATTGTAAATAAATCACTTCAGTTCTGTCTGCATTCACACTGAACGCCTCCCTGTGGTGAAATGCTCTGTTCTGTGTGCGTACACTGCCATCTTCTGGCCAGCAGCTGCACTGCAGTAAGTAAGTTGCTGAAGTCAAAGGTTTGGTGAATATTTTCCTGCTGCTTTCTTCACCTCTGGCCCACTGCAGGGTCTCTCTCTCTCTCTCTCTCCTCCTGCGCTGAGCCCTTATTTCTGCTCTCTCTCTTGTCTCTGGTTCCTCCCTGCAGCCTGATAAAAAGCCGTCTGGGCAGCCAGCTCCTGGAGTCTGCAGGAGAGCAGAGGCGGCGCTGCAGCTCCTCCTGAAACTGCTCCACATTCCTCCTCCTCCTCTTCATCTTCATCTTCCTCCGGCCTACACGGACCTCCTCTCTGTCTACTTTAGTATTATTTTTTTCTCCTGTCCCTCCTCCGTCCTGTGGTGGGGCTCATTTTGCTGGACAGACTCATTTGACTGACTTTGCATGCTGTTTGTGAAGCGCTGCCATCTTTCAGCCTCTAGGCTGAGGTTTGTACAGGAACAAAGCCTGATTGCTTCTTCTTCTTCTTTTTTTATTCTATTTGAGACTCCTAAAGTAAACATTTTGAGCCTTTGTGTTGTTCTGAGAGCTGGACTCAAACTTTTTCTGGGTTTTTTGAGGGTATGAGTAAAACCTACCTGCTAGTGCAGGTCATGTTTTCCAAAGCCGCTGCAGGACAGTTTGTGCGTTTGAACTTTTCCTCAAAGTCGGCTTCGAATAGATCAAGCTTGAGATGTGCACCATGTGACCTCTCTGTTTGAAACAGATCAGCTTCTCCTGCTGGCTTCTGCACGCTCTTCTGTCATGATATAATAAAACGGAATAAAAAACTTTTCCTGCTGGAATCTGATTCTTTTTCTGTCATTAAAAAAAAAGAAACAAAAACACGCCATGACTGGAAGATTCGTATTCAGACTCTGAGGGCGTCGCTAACGGCGCGTCGTCTCTTCTCTCTCCCGCTCCAGAACCTCCATGCAGTCCCCGACCCCCTACGGGTCCAGCTCCCCGACTCACGGAAAAGTGAACAAGCTGCCGTCGGTGAGCCAGCTCATCAACCCGCAGCAGCGCAACACGCTCACCCCTTCCAGCATGACGGGAGGCCTCACCGACAGTAAGTCTGCTGTCCGCCCAGACACCCGCTGCCAAACACACACAGCTTCCCCTGGAGCCCCGCCACGCCCCACAACGGCTGCTGGCATGCTAAAAGTAGAGATGCACCCATCGGAGGCTTTCTGGCCAATTTCTGATCATTTTTTGTGAAACTCTAAGCTGCAGAGACGGATCGCTCTTTTAAAACTTTAAATCAGTGCCTCCAGGAAGTTGCGACGTTGAGATCGCGACTATTAATGCGGATTCACTCGACATTTGCAAATTTTGCACAGACTCGCAAGTCTCACCAACTTCTTTGCTAATCTGACCTGATTTCCTTCTTCTGACCAGCAACTCGGCTGGATTCTGACCAATCAGCCCCACTCAAATCGAACTTCCTGTTTCACCAGATATGGAAAGAAGAACATGGGAAACGAAAACATGTATGATGCTAAAGATTTGCATCTCTTCTTTTTCTTTGCTAAAACCATTTTGAGAGCTTCTCCTATGTAAACGATTCATATTGAATGACTAATATGGAATTCATTTTGCACTTTGACCTCTGATTTGACATGACCACATGATTTAATTTGGGTTTCGTTCCAACAAGCACTTGAAAACGTTTTTTTGGACTTTTAAGTATTAACTGTTAAATTCCTGTCCTTTTTCAAAACTGCAACTTTTTGAAAAGGTTTTAGGCCACAAAACAAAATGGCAACATCCTGGAGGGACTGATACATGACCTGCTTCCACAAAAGACTACAAACCTGAAAGAAACTACAAGAAACCTGGTCCTCCAAACAAAACCCAACTAGTTAATGAACTTAATATTTAGTTATTGTAACTATGCAGGGGTCTTTAAAACAAAGAGGTGATGTCACACTGTGTGAGTTTGTTACAAAACAAAGCTAAACTGTGATTAGCATCTTCTTTAAGGCATTAGAGCGATTAGTACTATTAGCATTACTGTCTGTATTCTGATAGAGTAGATCCTTATTAACTTGACTCTGACAGAGACGAAAATGAAAATAGCAAATAAATAAATAAATGGTTTTAGTTTGGAACAGAAGTGAACCAATGGCTAAGATGAACAATTGGGCCGACTGGCGATAAATTTACAATTAACCCATGATGGACATAATAAAGCTAGCTGGGATATATTAGCATATATTAGTTACTGCTCTGAGTCACAAAAGAAGACTATGTACATTAATAATCCTGAAGTCCTGTGATGTATTTAAAGAACTTTTTTTTTTTTATGAATATAAGACACCTAAATTTCAGATGCATAAATTCAACACTTTTAGATTCCTGCTCTGTAATATTGCCATAGAAACGAGCTTCATATGTCAAAATGTCTTTAGAGACTCGGGATTCTCAGGAACTACTTCCACACTAAAGAGTGTTGGAAGTAGTGACGATGGTGTTATATGTATGGTGTGTTCACTGATTGGCTAAAAGCCATTGGCGAAGTAGTGTCCCCCCCCAGTGTCCCCCCACACCCCCCTGTTTCCGCTGACCTTTCCACCCAGAGCAGTGAGATGAAGGCTCACGTTAGCTCCCTTTGTTTCTGCAGTGACCCCCATTATGGGCTCCCACATCCCCATGAGTGCTGACATGAGCTCACTGAGCCCCACACACGCCCTGCAGCAACAGCTGCCCCTGGTGCCCTCCTCCCACTGTACCCCCCCTCCTCCATACCCCATGGACAGCAGCATCTCCAGGTATCTAAGCAACGCTTGTCGCCACACATCCATGCCGCTTCTTTGGTTTTTGCTTGCCTTTTACCATTGCAGGAACGCTGTACCTGTTAAATTGAGTAATCAGAATTTTCTCTTTAGCTGACAGCATCACTTTAGAATGGTTTAAAAGACAAATAAAACCCAAAACGCTTTGACCTCACACTGCGAGTTAAAACGTTAACCTGGAAGCTGCAGCTGAATGTTTTCACTGGTGGTGTGATGAGAACGGACCAACAGTCTCCTGCTTGTCCCCCTGCAGCTTCCTCCTACGGCTGGGCTGTGCAGGCTGCTTGGATTACTTCACAGCACAAGGCCTAACCAACATGTACCAGATTGAGAACTATAACTTGGAGGTGAGCCCTTGCCTATCCAACACGAGTCATATGATGGGTTAGAGAGAAGAGAGGGGCTCGGCCTGCGCATACTAACCCCTCCCCCCCTCCCCCCTGTGTAATGACCATTAGGACCTGTCCAGGCTGAAGATCCCCGCCGAGTTCCAGCACATCATCTGGAAGGGCATCATGGAGCACCGACAGGCCATGGACTTTTCCCCTCCGCCGCACATAGTGCGCACCACCAGCGGCGCCTCCACCGTCAGCGTGGGCTCCTCCGAGGCGCGGGGCGAGCGCGTCATAGACGCCGTACGTTTCACCCTGCGCCAGACTATCTCCTTCCCGCCTCGCGACGAGTGGTCCGACTTCTCCTTTGACCTGGATTCCCGCCGCAACAAGCAGCAGCGCATCAAGGAGGAGGGGGAATAGGAGCCGCTGCGCTCTCTCTCTCTCTCTCTCGATTCCCAGAGCCTCATTGCTCATCATTTCACGCCAAAAAAAATGGAACATTTCGTTTAAAAAAAGGGCCACAAATCTCTTTGCAGAAATGCACTTATGTTCATTTTGTATTTTGTCTTTTTTTTTTATTACTGGTGATAAGCACAGCTGTATTGTGTAATTTCTTGAGAGCACTTAAGAAATGCTGAGTATTTCAATGTTGCTGACTTGTCTGGGTTTTTGCTTCTGGTTCTGTAAATTAGTGGTTTTGTTTTGTTTTGTTTTTTTTATTTGTGGAGGCGGAATGGATTGTCAACATTTCATTTCTTCTGTAAGAAGTATTAATTGACAGGAGCAGCAGCTTGTTTTCTACTGTAGCTGTAGTTTTTACGCCACCTTATTCAGTCAGCTTTTGAAGTACGTTTCTTTGAGATGGTCATTCATTTGATGTAGCCATATATAGGCCTAATGCTCTTGACCCAGTGTTTTTGTTTTTAACATGACTGATGTATTTTAGTTGTTTAAGCCAAACACAAGTATTTGTTTTACCACAGACATGTTTTGGTATTCTTTCATTAAATAAGGTGCCAGCAATCCAAATGTTTGTATATAATTCTGTATATAAAGTCTTTACAAAGGAGCCAAGTGTTGTAACCCTGCGCAGCCGTTCAAGCTGCTCAGGTGTGAGCATTAGTTCAAGTCAAAGTAGTGAAACCACGAATTAAATGCTTTGCTTTTTGTATGTTTTGTAAATATATCAAGGGTATTTTGTTATAAGTTCAAAATAAAGTTCATAATATCTTGTCATTGTAGGCACCCTGACTTTAAACTTTCACAGCTGAAGGTTCGGATTTAAAAAAGAAACAAAAAAACTTTTTTTTCTACTTTTATTTATCCTGAGAATCTGATTCATACAGGTTATGCTGTCTGACCATGTTTTGCTTGAGTTAGGCCATTTACAGAAAACACACAAAGTCGCACACACAGATTACTTTACATTAATGTACAGTCACAGAAAAATAGGCATCTCTGTTTTAAACAGAATCTCATTGGTTTTTTTACACGTCACACAAACTGAACAAACACCTGCTCAAGTTTGTAGTCGAGTCCAGAACCCTGGCTCGGTGAAGCGTTACTCCACCTCCGCTACGTGAGCCACCTCCACCTCCATGGTGTGAATCTCCTCCGACGCCTCCTCCTTGACCCCGGACATGGCCTGCTGGGCCAGGACGTAGTTCACCACCTGCATGATGCCCTGATCCGACAGCGTCGCCATCGAGCCTTCGTTGGCGGCCTGCGCGGCCTGCACCGCCTCCACGGCCTCCACCGTCTCCTCGGTGATCAGCACCGTCTCCAGCTCCTCGGCGGCGGTCGGGTGGGCGGGCCTGAGCTCGGGCGGCAGGTCGGAGGCCAGGATGCTGACGGCGTGCTCCACCTGGGTGCCCTGGTTGTGGAACTGCAGGGTGTCCTTCTCCAGCATGATCTTCCCCGGAAGGCTGTCCACGTGGTACTTGGCCATGTGCTTGCGCAGCGTGCGCGCGTCGATGTGCGCCTCCTGGCACATCGGGCACACGTACGGCCGCTCGCCCGTGTGAGTCCGGACGTGGCGTTTGAGAGAGCGGGCGTCGGCCCAGGCCACGCCGCAGGTCAGACATTCAAACGGCTTCACTCCTAGAAAAATTAAACAAAGAGTAAGAATATAGAACACTTAACATGTTCTTCGTCCCACTGCAAAAACAGAAAATGTTACTAAATAATTAAGATCCAGTTTGGACTGCAAATATCTTGAAATAAGCTCCTAAAGAAACCAGACCAAAAGTCCTCTGAAACATGTTTGTGCCGGCTCACCCTGGTGGTTGTTGATGTGGCGCCGGTACTCTCTGAGCTGAGTGAACTTCCTGCCACACTGCTGACACTCCCGCTCCAGGTTCTGCTTGACCCGGCCCTTCTTGCCGTGCGTGGCTTTCTTCACGTGTCTCCTGAACAGGGCCTTCTCGAAGAACTCCTTCCCGCACACGTTACACCTGAGGACACGGACACGCTCACTGCAGCCGGCCAATCAGCAGAGACCTGCATACTTCTCAGAACACGGCCTCTGTGCTTGGTCGGCTCGGACAGAGAGCGCCCCCACATTACTGCTGAGGTTAGGTCTGGACTTTGACTGGACCGTTCTAAAGGTGGAGACACTATGTGTTGGTGTGAGAGTGGAACAGGCTGGGAGTATGAACTAAACGTTTGAGACTAAAACAACGTTTCAGCGTACTTGGCTAGGCGAGAAATTGATTCAATTGATTAATGTTTCTGAAAACTTCATTTTTGGTCAATTTTCCATAGTTCAGAGTGATGTCAGCAAGCAAAGCAGGTTTAAATCTCAGAAATCTTCTAAAGAAAATCTTGGAAATTTCTGAGTTTAAAAAGTTGGAAATTTTTAAACATAAAATTTTTATACAGAAATTTTCTGTATATATACTGTATATATATATATATATATATATATATATATATCTACAATGCCCCTAAAACATTGTTGTATAATTTGGATTTGATTTAAAAAAAAAAAAAAAAGAATCTGATACTTTATTCTTTCAGCCATATCCCCCTAACAAAGTTTTCATCCTTGTACATTTCTTTTCATTGGCTCCCAATTTTCCAGACTTGGAAAACAAACAAAATCATTTCTGTTTTAACAGCAGATAACGCCAAGATGAAGTGATTCCATTGATGCCATGCAATCAGCAATCAGCTGCTTGTTGGCAAGTGATGCGTGTAGCGCACGGCTCCTGCACAATAAAACATTTAAAGATGATGAAAATAATGAGTTAATAGTTTTCAACTCTTCCTGTCATTTATGTTAGAAGAGAAACATATTTCAAAGGTAACCTTCAGTATCTTATTGCTCAGTTAATGACGGGGTTTTTCCCCACTGTTGCCCTCAGCCTCGTTGTTTCAGGAAGCTGCAAGTCGGGCTCAATAAAAACACACCAGTGAGGTGAGAGCTGTTCGCTCAGCCGCTTTGCTTTTCCTTGTTGCACCAAATCGAACCGAATCACTTTGTTTAACCCTGAAATCAGAGAAACAAGTCGAACGCTTTGCCTGAAAACGGCATCTAGAGAGAATTAGATCCCATCGTGATAAAACCTCCTACTGACCGCAGATTAGATTATCCTAAAAATAACATAAACAAATAAACAATTACAAGAGTAAAACGGCAACATCAGTGTTTTTATACATTGAAGGAAATTATTTTTTGGGCTGAAATGAGCCAAAATGCAGTTTTTCACTGCGCTGCCTGTCAGGAGTTAGAAATGGCTCCCTCTGGTGGCTCTAAGAGGTATTTGAAGTTAGGAGATAAAAATAAATGAACTAAAGATCAATTCACTACGATATTAATGTTTATTAATAGTGTCTAATGGTGGTTTTTTACATTCTCTCTCGCAAACCTGAAATACATCTATTTAACAAAATAAATCCCAAATTTCAATAACTAATATTTAAAATATAAAATAACCTTTATTTCAATTATCAATATTAATACTATTAGCTCAGAGTTAAATATTCATGACATTTTTCTTCTCGCGTCTGGAGTTAAATTCTCACACGTCTCTTATTTTTTAGGTCAATTAGAAGTATCAAAATTATTTAAATTCGCCAAATGCCAGGAAGACTTGGCAAGAACATTTTTTTAAAGTTAGGGTAGAAGGGTATTTGTTGTAACGTTTGTCTCTGAAACTATCTGCTTTAACTGTTAATAACTCTTTCAAGCGTTAGATTGCTCTTAACTACAAAACTACGCATTTTGAATATCAAACACTTTCCAAATGCCAAAGTGAAATCTAAACATTTCGAAGGATTTCAGGCAGATTTCTGCTACTGTAAACTGAACCAGCGGTGAACTGACTGCAGTTTTCTGGCCGGTAACCAATTCAACTGAAAAGCCGCTGAGTTGGCAACAGTGGGGCGACTCTTGTTAACTGCAAACGCTCAGACATGACCTGGTGGGCGGAGCTAAGAGTCAAGCCTCTCACTGCACAGCAGGAGACGACTGACTTGACTTTTACGCCTTTACTGAGGTAGATAAGATCGGCGTATCCCAAACTTACCGATCGGTGCCAATAAATCACAGATTTCCTTAAACGCCTAGTAGAAATGTCTTTAACTCTGTGAAGACTGAGCAAGGAGTGAGGCGGCTTTTGGGTTATTTCACAGCTATGAAAGTAAAGGAGGCTAAGCTAAACTTTTTGTGAAGGGTTTTGCATCATTTTCCTTCTATTTTGTCAATTCTGTTAAATAGAACATTCAAAATGCTCCTGCCAGGCAGTGTGGCCATCAGGAGGAATAGGTGCGTGTTTCCTCACTTGAAGGGCTCCGACACGCTGTGGGACTTGACGTGCGAGTACCAGTCCTTCTTCCAGCTGTAGCACTTCCCACACACCTGGCACTGGAAGGGTTTCAGGCCCATGTGCTTGTTCATGTGCTGCTGGAGATCCTTTGCTTCGTAGAAACTCTTCTCACAGCTGCGGGCGGAGGGAGGGGGGAGAGTGAGAGGGAGTCAGTGGATGGTTTTTGTCTCGTCTGTGTTTGGGTCACAGGGGCCAACGGCAGCCGGGTCACTCACTGAGAACAAGAGAACGGACGCACTTCTGGTCTGGGCTGGTGCTTCTTCAAGTGCTTGCTCAGAGCCGAGGCTCGGTGGAAGGTGGCGCCGCAGGTGTTGCACAGGTACTTTGACTCACCTGTGGATTTAATTTGGAGGGGGAGGGGAGGGGAGGGGAGGAGAGGACTTTAAAAATGGGAAATTTGAGCTGAGCTTTTCATGGTTTCCTCTGTGATGGCGACGCACCGACACGGTGAAATAAAAGAGGCACAGCACCTTCGGAGTGAACCTATAGGGTTTTAAATATATGTTAAAATGTACTTTATTTTGAAAAACCAAGCCAAGTGAAGTAGAGGAAGAGAAAAGGTTAAGCTGAAAGCATCATTAGTTCAGGCTTGTGGAAACCTGATGGTAAATTGTTTCAATAATTATTGCGGTAAAAACATTCAGCTCCTATGAGCTCAGCAGACAGCAAACACTTCCACCAGGTGTTTGCTAATTGCTGCTAGCTAGTCTGAAGGAGCTGAGTGAGGCTGGAGCTGTGGAATGTCGGAAACTTGGGGTGTAAAACACCTGCCCATCCAGGTGTTTTACACAACTGAACTGAGATTAAAGGATTTCTCAAAGATGCATGAAAGAATCAAAGCAACACTCCAACACTTTGTTTATGATGAGGGAATGACTACATAACATGACGTAAAGCTCAAAAAAAGTTGATTCTACATAACGCCGCCCCTTTAATTAATGCAGTTTAGGTCTTCATGTGTGATGTTTCAGATACGGCACGACAGTTTAATGTCGGGTAACAGCTCTCTGTTGGTGCCATTTTCAGACGATTTTCTTAAAGTAGTTTCAAAAGAAGAGAAATAAACCAGAGGAAGACGTTGAGGCTCAATTTGTTTCTTTTAGTTTAGTTTAGTGAGGAATGTAGAAATGATGGTGATCTGATCCGGGTTGTGGGTAATACTTCCTAAATACACCGCAGTGTTCCTTGGGTGACACTGATGACTCAAACCAATCCAGTGGTGAGGTGTGAGCGACCAGCACAGATTAAACCCACCCAGAGGAGAGAGTTTTTTAACAACCACACTGTGTGTGTGTGTGTGTGCGTGGGTGTGTGTGGGCGTGTGTGACCTGTATGCAGGCTGGTGTGCTCCTCCATGCTCCTCTTGCTGACGAACGTCTTCTTGCAGTACTCGCACTGGAACTGCTTGGTGACGTCGTGCAGCACGCGGTGCATCTTCAGGCTGTGCTTGTGGGCGAACGTCTTGCCACACACCTTGCAGGTGTGCGGCCGCACGCCCGTGTGGGTCAGCATGTGGATCCGCAGCGAGTACAGCTTCGGCAGCGTCTTCCCGCAGATGTCGCACACAAACTCCCGGCGGGTGTACGCCGCCGCCACCGCCGCCTTGTCGTCCAGCTCGCTCTCTGCTCGCTCCGCGGGGCCCAGCTCCGCCAGGGCCTTGGGGACGGACGACGCCCGCTGGCTTCTCTGCTGCTTGTGTCGGGCCAGGTGAGCCTGGAGCGAGGCGGCGTACTGGAACTCCTTACTGCAGAGCTGGAGAACGACAAAAAAAACAAAACAAACAAAAACCACAAGATCTTATAGAAATGCAAGAAAATGTAAAAAAAAAATTAAATTAAAAAAAAAGCTGTATTGAGAAGCACAATAAATAAAAATGCAGATTTTTTTTTTCAGACCTCTGTATCCAAATATGTTGTCGGAAAGTTAAGTGAAAGGAAAACAGAAATTGGGACAAGGATTGTGAAGTAAGCCGGGAGGACCAGGTTCTGCTTTGATGATTATTTTACTAAAACTCTGATAAAATTTAGATGGAAAAAAATGCAAATATACAAAAATCACCCATAAAGAAAAAATTTGTAATAATACAAATCCATACTTTAATAATCTTTAAACCACAGTAATCGATTATTCTGACAATTAATTGATTAATAGGATAAAAAATATCTGCAGATTTTTCATTTAAACACTTAATAAAAATGCGTAAAGGTACAAATAAATAATCCAATTCATTTTACTGCCTAAAGCAGTCGCTAATGCTATTGCATTTGACAATTTGTAGTAGGGCTGAAACGATTCCTCCAATGATTCGAGTCCCGCGATTATGAAAATTCCTGGAGGAACATGTACCTCGAAGCTTCATTAAACTATGTTTTATGACATAGCGCACCGTGTTCCGGCCGGGTCGTTAATTGTGGCGGGCAGCGCTCTCACTTCCGTCTATGAGTTGTTGCTAAGTGCTAGCAGCATGACATGAAATGTTGCATTTAACGATGCAAATAAGCATCGTTAAATTGTCTGCCGCGATGCTTGGAGTGTGACAGCTTCTCTGTCGTTTCAGAGCGAACGGTAGGAAGAGAGAGAGAGAGAGAGATCTGATTACTCAATTAACTGTAAAAATAATCTATAGCGTACTCGATTACTAAAATATTCTTTTACAACAGCCCTAATTTGTAGCAAGAATGAATCTGCAGCTACAAAATAAGGAGTTTGGAATAGAACATGTTTACAGACGAAGAAAAGGTTTTTTTTTATCTTTAATACAAATTGTACCTTATTTTTTGTACCATTTTGTACAAAAAAGAAACAGTGTGTTGTGTTTTTAAGCAAATTGACTTTTTGAGTCTACAAACTCCAATTATCTCCATAACCGATTCATCACAGTTAATCCTATTAATGGTTTCAGCCCAAATCCCTGTACTTGGCTGACTGTCTACTGACTCTTTGATTTATTGAGGGACAGCAGGACCAACAACGCAAACAAACAGAGCAACCTGGGCTCTGTTCATTTAGACTTATTATCTGAAAGACATAATCATCTAAAATAAACAGAAATAAGTCCCTCTGTTTGCGATCAACAATCTCTGATCTACTGAGATGGATCTGTTCTCATCAACACTCACGCTGCACTTGTAAGCGCGGGCCTTCTCGTGTTTCAGCGTGTGCATGATGAGAGAGTAGCGCCTCTGGAAGGACATGCCGCACTCGGAGCAGGTGTGCTCTTCGCTCCCGGCGTTCTGCGGCGCGCCGTCTTGCTGCTTGGCCTCCGCCTCTGGCTCCACCGCCTTCGCTGCCACCTCGTCAGGTCGCAGCTCTCCGACCGTCACGCTCTCCGCGGCGCTCTCCTCCATGACGGCTTCCGGCTCGCCCTCAAACTCAGGCTCCACCGGCCTCTTTGGTGGTCTCCCTCTCTTCCTCGGACCCACCTGTGATGTGACGTTTTTTCAAAATGGAAAACAGTCACTGGGTGCAGTTTTGTGAAAATAATCACAATTTTCTTTCATGTGCCAGGCGTCCCAAGGAACTTTATTAATGGGGATGTTTTTGTGTGTGTAGCAACCAGCTACGTCTGTAGCGTCTGTAGCTGGTTGCTACAGACATACAGTGAGCTAAAAAAGAAATAATTAGTAGTTCTTATTATCACTTATTGGTACCACAAAATATTAAGATAAAGCTTTAAGTCCATATCGCCCAAGCCGTCAAACAACTTGGACTAAACCATCAGCTGTACCTTTGGGGGCGTGGCAGGGGGCGGAGTTACACTCTTGACCTCCTCTTCCTCCTCCAGGCCCATGTGTAGCCGGGCGTAGCCGCCCTCAGCCATGTAGCGCTGCCGCAGTCGTCTGCCGCTGAGGTCGTCCGGGGTCGCCTCCTGCTTGTCGCCGTGCTCTTCCTCTACGGGATCCTCCTCCGGCGGTATCCACCCCTCCACCTCCACCTCCCGCTTCACCTTGGGCGGACGGCCCCGCTTGCGTTTCTGAGGGACGGGAAGCGTCTCTTCTTTCTGAGCCTCGGTTGGAGCGGCCGCCTCTGACTCCAGCACCACTTCCTCTGAGGGGGCGTGTCTGTCGGCGTCCACGTCTAGGACGAAGGCGCCGGCATCGACCACCTGCGGCTGCTCCATGGCCAGGCAGGCCGACACCACGGCGAGCGACTCGCTGGCCCCCGCCTGGCCGCTGTGCGTCACCACCGTCATAGTCTCGCCTTCCAGTCCTTCGCCGCATCCCGATATGAGCGTGAGGGTGTCGCCGTGCTCCCCTTCCCCGCCGTGAGCGATCAGCGCCACGGTCTCGCTCTGCCCGGCCTCTACGCCGTCTCCCGCCACCGCGTGGGTCAGGACCGTCACCGGCTGCTGGATGCAGGCGCCATGCGTTACCACGGTGCTGCCGTCGTCCTCTATGGTCACCATGTAGGCGTCCGGCTCCACCTTGGCGTCGTCGGTCACCAGGGCACCCGCCACCACCGTGTGCACGTCTCCTTTCTGGTACACCGTCAGCTTCTGCTCCTCCACCTGCTTGTGCACCGACTCGCATATCTGCAGCACCTCCGTCATCAGCAGGTGCCGGGCGAGGTTGGCGATGTCGGCCATCACGCAGAAGTTAAAGGTCAGCACAGAAGTGTATGCAAAGTCCAGCAGCGGGAGGAAGCTGGACTTAGCAAAACCTATAGAGAGAGAGATAGAGTGAAAGAGAGAGAGAAAGAAAGTGTGAGAATGAGAGAGAGGGAGAGTTTAATTGCTTTGCAGACATTTCCACAGAAACTTACCAGAGTTAAAAGGATGAACCATAAATTTAGGGTGGAAGTTTCTAAAGTGGGTGAGGCAACAAAGGAAGGAATGAAGGAAGGACATGTGTGAGAAAAAAAGGAAGGAAAGAAGAATAAGTGGAAAAAAGGAAGAATGGAACGACAAACACTTGAAAAAAGCAGCATGGAAGGAAAAACAGGAAGGACATTAGGGAGGGAGGAAGGGAGGAAGGAATGAAGGAAGGAAGGAAGGAAATGTGAAATAAGGAGAAAGAAAGGAAAGACAGGAAGACATGAAAAAATGAAGGATGGAAACAACATTCAGAAAAAGGGATAAAGTATGTGTTTCATCACATACTTTTCCTACAAAGAACAGGAAAACACTGAAATCCCACCCCACTACTACTCTCTCATTGTATGTGTGTGTGGGTGTGTGTAACGTGGGCGAGAGCAGCAGAGCGCTCACCAGAGAGGTCCACCACGGCCTCGTGCGTCGTCACGGCGCCCTTCTCGAAGAAGAGCTCGTTGAAGTACTCGCTGCAGGCGGCCAGCACGGCCTTGTGGGCGCGGTGCTCCTCCCCTTCGATCAGCAGCGTGATGTCACAGAACTGGTTGCTGATGCGCTGCTGGTTCAGTTTGTCCAGCATGGTCTGGCTGTGTTTGGGCAGGAACTGGTTCACCTCTCCTTTGCTGTTCACCTGAAAACAAAAACGATTGCAGAGCAAACCGCTGAAAAGCGGCTGGAAGCGCCACAGACTCGCGTTTCTGACACACACAGCCGCAGCCACGTACGTAAACCACTTCGTGTTTAGTCGTCCCCTTGGCTAACTTGGGTCTCTGGGAGGACAGGTCTGCCGAGAAGAAAATGTCCTCTCCGTCCTCCTCCTCGTCGTCGTCCTCGTCTTCCAGGGGCCCGAACTTCCGCCTCCCTTGCCTTGAGAACGGCCGCGGCCCAGAGCCGTCGTCCGCGCTGCGCTTGCTCTGACACTGCGCGCATTCTCTGATGTGGTCTTTCACGTTCTTCAGGATCCCTGGAGGAGAAGAAGAAGGCACCATTATGTTTATATCGCGCATGAACATATTGACGCGTCCGTTAACAAAATATTTTAGATTTCTGCACTGTATAATAGTAGAAAAAAAGAAAAGAAAAATCTTAAATGAATCCACTCTTAATTGTTTGTGTAACTCTTGTGACACAAAGTCACATGTAGGTCATGATTAGAGGACAGCTTCGACCTGATGTAATATTAGTATATTAGTTTCAGTATTTGAAATGAGCGTCGACTAATTTAGTAATTCAATGAATGACTTTTTTTTAACTGGACTAAAAAAAAGAGAACATATTCAGAGCAGTAATTAAGCCAAACTCTTTGCAAAAATAAATACATTTTGCACGCAAGATGAAAATGTTCAAGAGGCCCAATTTTAGCTTCAACTTGCTCAAGTTATATGTATAAAAAAAATCTACTAAGCACCTTTTGCTATCCATTTATTAATCAGTTAAACCAACTGATTAAAATAATCAACAGATCAGACCCTAGACTTTATTGATGATCAGTCATACAGAAGTGCTGAGTATTTCACATGTTGATGTTTGAAGGATTTTTTTTTTTTTTAGCTGTCGCATCTTTTGCTACAAATGATCAAGCTTTCACTGAGAAAGCTACTTAGTTGCATTTTAGGCAATAAAATGTTTTACTTTTTTTATTTTAAAAAGGAATTTAGTTATTTATTTATTTGCATCTCTTACTGTATTTCGAATATTGTATAAAACGGGATTAAATAACAAAAGTCAGCAGAATGTGACCTTTTTTTTTTTTTTAGCCAATTAATCGTCACAATAACAGAAAGATTACAAAAAATAATCATTAGTTTCAGTCCTATTTATTTCTCGCATTTGAAATGCAAAACGCATGTCAAACTGGCTGCAACATGCTCACATCCAGCTTTGTGGATCAGAACCCACACAACATCACTAGTGTTGTGCCGATGATTAATCCAGCCAGCAGCAGGATTAACAAACATAAACAAGACTCAGAAAACATTTTGGACCAAAAGCAGAATGAAATTTACGTTTTAAATTTAAAAGCCTTCGTTCTGCTACAAACAAGATGTCTACATGGACTTTGTCTGAAATTATTGTGCGGAAAAGATGGGTAGATTTTAAGAGTTGTGTGGACGTGTGTTGTCATCGCTGTATCCTCTTTGGATTTATGAATGCCCAGAGGAAGATGGAAATGTTTTGTGAAAGAAGCTTTAAAGAGCTTCAGGATTGGTTGTGTAAAATCTAGCCTAGTGACCCCGGACACCCCTTGGCTACGCCCCTGAGGAATTAAAAATATACTTGGGAAACATTTCTGATCCAGCGAAATGATCCTTTCGCCAGTTCACCGCTAGTTGGCAGCAGAGAGCAGCTGAATGTTTGGGTCAGCTGCTAACTGGTTTCCGTTTGTTTCTGACAACGTTTAAATGGACTAAATTAGCCCACCGGTATAAAGACAGACGGTTTGCTGGGGACGGCTCGCCCCGGGGTCTTACCTCTCCACCAGTACTTCTGAGAGATAATTTCCCAGGTGAGCTGCTGGTTGAGGTGCTCCCCTCCCTCTATAATGTGCGCCTGGTTGATAAGTTCCCTCCTCCGGCAGTCCTGCAGCACCACCTCCAGCTCGGTGAAATCATTCTGGCCTTTCTGCCGTCGCTGGTAAAACAGAGTCCCGTTCCTCACCACGTAGCAGGCCGCCGCTTTCCGTATTTTTCTCTTGGTATTACCGGAGGTCCCCGGTGCATAAGGCTCCCGTTCATCTGTCAGATAGCGTAGGATAGCCAAGTAGCTTTCTTCACACGACATGGCTCGGCTTATCCGCGTGTTTCCCCGCTGAAATGCGGTCTTTTCTTGAATTAGAGAGGCCTCCTCAGTCCTCGGCAGAGAAGTATGATTTTTATTATAGACCTAGAGTATAGTTTAGGTGAAACAAACACGCCAAAACAGCAACATTTTAATTTGTTTGCTAAGGTGGAACTGCAGTTCGCAACAGCCAGGGTAGACTTGCCCGAACAGACAAAATGGCTGCTGCACAGCCGGATTTTGCGTAGTCAGAAGCGGAAGTAAGCGATTAACCTTATCCACCACAAGAGGGCGCCAACTGTCCTCTCAAGGAGAAAACATCCGGACGGTTGTGACCTTTATTACTTACATTTTCGTCTTTAATTTGAAAAAATAAATAAATAAAACTTTTAACTTCTGGATACAAAAATTCCCCAAATAATTAAAAACATATTTTTCAGTCATAGAATGAATGTAGGACAGAGTAGTAAATTATAGACATGTCCTATATTCAAATATTTTCACTAAATAGGAGTTTCACATTTTAAAATTTCCATAATCTAACAACACAACAACAACACGTGTGTAATTTATTTTCCATGGAAATTTTTGCATGAATGGTGCGTTAGGGTAATCCTTAAGTGCCGTCACCACCAACCTCAACCTATAGATGGGTGGCTAGACCAAGAAAACAAGCAGCCCATTAATGGTTTTCACATTTGCTTCAAGCTAAGGTGGTTCAGAGGCAAAAAGCCTTTTTAATTTTGCATGCTTTTTTTCATTAATAGAACAAAGGCTTTTCATACCCGGTTGCCTTTCAGTACAATCATATTCAGTCAAAGTACATAAAAACATAAATTTGATACAACTTCATCTGTATTTGCCAGCCTTTATCATTTCTTCTTTTTTTTTACAGCATGAACAACATTTGGGGAAGAGGGACACTTCACTGTCTGGACATGCAAATAAGATGTTTTTCAGTGTGAAAGCAGATGACTTCAGACTTGAGTTTTGTTTCATCATCTTTCAGTTTCTGTCATCAACATTGTCGACAAAGGCTGAATACTTAAACATTTATTGGGGATATGATTTTACAAACAGAAGTTTAATTAACATTTGCATGAAGTCATGCAAATGTTAATAAAACAAATGTTTTTTGAGTTTCAGGGGGCAAAGAGACAAAACTACTTGCCCTCTGAACAAGGAACAAGTCTCTTCATCACCAAGGCTACAGCCAGATAAAGGTGAGTATGGTGATATAGTGCTTGCCTAGTCTCTTTGCTGAGTTATTAGCAGACCTAATGAATACACACACATAATAATTGGACTGGTTTGGGTGGAGATTTTACAATAAAGAGATGTGAAACCATCTGTCTATGCAGAGAGTAAACGTGGCAGTCTTTTCACGCTGTAGATGTTTCCAAGATCTTCCCCCTCACCGCGCCCCAATATCTAGATTTCAATAAAAATTCGTTTCTGCCCTTTAACAGGATAAAGCGTTGAAAATCGTTCAAGTTGCCATGTTATAGCCATAAACCTGAATGTATTTTGTGCATTCGCATTCATCCCTCTTCCCCTGACCTTGAAGGAGGCGCTGCAGAATGCTCTGGCTTTAGCAGATAGCACTCACTCATTTCAGCGCCTTCACACAGACACTGGCTCTGAAGGGAAGAGGAAAAACAAATTTGTTGGACATTCATGTGCTAAATATGAAGCAGTTTTCAAGCACTCCAAAGACCGCTCTTCTGATCATTTCAGTCAACTTGTTAAATTGCGTTATTTAAACAAGCGAAAGCATATGTTGGATGAATCTCTTAAAATGATGAGGATTTTCTGACATTCCAAACTTTTGTTGCATCCTTCTGTCACTTTAAAGTCATCTGCACCTGGATTGGACTTTGTTATTAGACATAATTGAAGATTAGGACAGTTAACCTTTGTTTTTATCTCATTTTGATTTAAATAATCCCCAAATAATCACATTGTGTTTTAATACGGAATGCTTATTATCGTAGAACTGTTTGAATGTAAAGCTGCACTTGTTACATGTATATCTCATACATGTAACATGTACATTGGATGTGGACACAACACTTAAAGGTTTGTTTTAGCCTAGATCACAGGTGTCAAACTCCAGTCCTCGAGGGCCGCTGTCCTGTAGTTTTTAGATGTGCCACAGGTACAAAACACTGGAATGAAATGGCTTAATTACCTCCTCCTTGAAACTCCTCAGTTCTCCAGAGTCCTGCTAATGACCTAATTATTCTATTCAGGTGTGGTGCAGCAGAGGCACATCTAAATGTTGCAGGGCAGTGGCCCTCCAGGACTGGAGTTTGACACCGCTGGCCAAGATTAAATGCAGCTTTAGTGATTGGTTAAGGCTGCCCTTTTCTCATTGGCTGGGGAATGCTTAAAAAGTCACCTGTGATTGGTGTAGGCTAACCAGAGACGGCCCAAGACATAGACAAACTAAGATTGCTTAAGACCTTCCACAAAAGCTGGAATTGTGAACATAGATCTAAAATTTGTATACTTTTCATTGAGAATCCCTTGTGAAAAATAAACATACTCAATATATAAAATTATAACACACGTGAGGCCAGACTAATCAGAAACATACTTCAAGTTTGTTAAGGATTATTTAACTTAAAGCATGTTATTTTGGAACAACAAATTTTGGAAACACTTTTTTTGCATCACACAAGCCACACGATCAACAACCAGATGTTACTACTGGCGGAAACGACAAAGAGGATGACAGGAAGTGGTAGGAGGAGGATGGAACGGGATGTTTGTTTATGACTTATCAAAAAGGTATTCACATGTGGTTTTAACAATATTTGTTATTTAATGCAATATTTTTTCAACATTAGTGGAATATCAACAAAGTTTTGTACACATTTGTAATGGAAACAAAAGTATTGATAGACATCGATAGTCTCCAAACATAAAATAAAAAATCCCAAGCTTCCACTCTTTAGAATATTTGGTACAGGTTAACCTGAGTCATATTCTTAATTATAATCATAATTTATGTGATTCTGTTGCACTGTAACAAAAACCATCTTTGTTCTACATAAGTTAAATATTTAACACCTTTTTGAAGTGTTACTTCCCCTCTGACAATGATTTGAAAAACTGGATTCCTTATGGGAGTTAATTTGGAGGTTTTTTTCCAATTGCTTGTCTTTAGGAAGGCAGGGTGAAGTTTGCATCCTCTTTGGCCTTTCTCCACATCACTTCCTCTCAGGAGTTTATACTACATCTCAGCTGTTGTGATGTCCAACAGGTGTTCTGGGTTTTGTCTGGACACAATTGGACAGACCTGCAACCCATCAAACCCACGATGCGTGACGTAGCGTTGAGCGCCGCAACTCACTGGCAAACTCTTACCGTACCAAACCCGCAGCCGTGATTGGCCGTCCTGACTGAAGCTGGGAGGAAACCTGTTTGAACTGGAGGGAGGCCAGTCCTGGTCTGCCAGAGCAAATGAAACACTAACCCTCGACTTCGTCTGGTTCCCATGGCCGGTTGCTTAAATGTTGGATATAATCTGTGATGGTGTTACAGATACACTTTAGAGCTGCTTTGTTTTTCCTCGTTTTCATCCATTTAACCCCGTCATCACCTCAGAGACAGATAGCTGCAGTCAGCTGTTTAAGCATGAAGGAAAAATAGCTGAGCTAAGCTTGTCACCAATTATCTACAGGATCCTAACTATACCAGGACAGGAGTTCTTGATGTTGCAAAAAAAAAAAAGATGAAATTACCACCTAGTTAGCTTTCCTAAAACAACACCAACAACTGTCTAATTATCCAAATAAATCTGTAGAGCTTTGAACACACTAATGAACTGTTGCACTGAGTGACAGGAAATGCACTCAAAACAAGGAAGCTGTCAGATGAAACAATATAAATGGGTCTTGAAGGGTCAGTATTATGGGTTTTCTAGGTACATAGTGCCATTTTATAGCACAATCAAGTAACTATGTTACCTTCAGTTGTTATAAAAAAAATGCCATGCCTTTACTTCCTGTTTTAACGCCTTGAAATTGGGTCTCTGTCACAACAGCGCTCTGCTATTAACTCTTTAACAATATTTTTTTTACCAGTGTTCCACTGAGAAGCAGCTCAGAAACTTGGAAACTGCAGCTCCAAGGAGGAGCTTTGCCTCAAATGCGGTGCTTGGTCCCCCAGGCGTTTTGCGCAGCTGAACGGTTGCCACAGGAGACCAAACGATTTCTCAAACATGAATGAAAGAATGTTCAAGCTAGCTAGCTTGAACGTTTATCTGCCGATGGCGGCAGATAAACATCTTTTCTGTAGCAATAAGTTGTTTTTCTGCGAATAGCCCATTTAACAGTGTGTTGACAAGGTTGATTGACAGCGCTAAGACCCTCCTCTTGACTCTGATTGGTTGTTTTTGGTCAGGAGCAGCACATTTCTTCAGTCAGCAATAGCAGCTCAAAAGGAGTTGGAGGAGATCAATCTATTCACAAATGATCTGTATCATAATATACTGTCACAAAAAACCTTTTTTAAATTTGTAATACTTTTCACAAGATATTCATCCACCGAACCAAAGAAGGAAGTAATCACTGTATTTTTACATAAAAAAAAAAAAAAAGATTAAAAATAGAGACTGAAGGTTGACTTTAAATCACTGCATGTCATCATTTGAGTTGTCCGCACTGCAGTCACGTGAGTGCCTATAGTAAGCCGAGCTCTAAACACAACAGCGGGACTTCTGATTTTAAGGGATGATGACTTGAAAAGAAAAAAAATACCCAGCCTGGGCCAGAAGTGCATCTGGAAGATGTACTTTTCTGATTGCAAAAGACATCAAGCAAATTGTAATATTTGCCAGGAAAGACAAATAATTGACACAATCTAATTACTGATTCTCAAGTAATTATTTCATGCACTAAAAGAGTTATCATGACTTCCTACAGATAAATAAATTTGATAATTAGTCGGGCTTTCATACGGCTCTCTGAGGCATAAATCCCCATTTCTGATTAACCTACGGAAAGAAAGGAAGCAAGCTAAATGTCTAACTTACTTAAGTGAAAATACATCCTCCATCTGTGCTAAACTAATTATAAAAAAGGTCTGTTCTCCTCCTGAGCATTTGAGCTGTAAATAAAAGTGGGTAAAGGTGGATTTGCTATGTGGATCTGCGCTCTGCTGCAGTGTTTAACTGGAGCCTCTTTTGCCAAGTGTCGTATTTTCTCGTCTACATTTGTCCGTGAATCCCAGACAAGATAAATGTGTCTCTGCGTCTGTGGACGAGCACAGCTGGAGAAGTGAGCAAGTTTCAAGCTGCCTTATCTAGCCTAGTCTCCCCTTTGTTACAACCAAGGCCGGGCAGAGAGATAAGGAGCCGGCCGCGGCCTTTTCTGGCAGCCGGGTACTTTTCCATTGCACATTTCTTTCAAAAACACCTGCAGAGGCTCTGGCTCTCTGCTGCAAAGACGAGGCGATACATGAAGGGCTAGCCAGAACGTACGGTTTCCTTTAATCGTTTTTATGTGTTGACATCAGAAAGACAAAGTCCAGGACGTCCAAGTCCGAGAAGGATGGATCCTGGTTATGTAAGAGGTTGTAATTGTCGGTCTATTTATGCCGCTCTTTAAAAGCCCTCCGAACGTCCTGCAGTCTTTAATGGGGTTTTGTTTGTCCAATTTCACGACTGTAAAACGTTTTGTGCTTCTTTCATTTCACTCTGGTGCATTAGCTCTGAGACGGAGCGGATTGGTTATTCTCACTTCTCTCACTCCAAAGTTTGAATATACTAAAAAAAATTTAAAAAATAAAAATAAAGAAGCTTTATAATGAAGAAGAGAGGTCACCGGCAAAATGAAATTATTAACATTTAGAATGATACAATAGAATGGCAGTGGGAACGTCTGCGTATGGAAGCACATCACACAGATACAAAAATAAGCAATAGTAAGTTAAACTTTAATTATGCACAGAGTCAAGCATGCAGCTAAAGTGCCTAATAAAAGGATTCCCACACTTTGTGCACAGTAGAAAAATGATACCTAGGTTTCAGTAATCTTTACAAACAAAAACTAGAAATAAGTTCAAACCTTTTTATTCACATCACAGAGATCACGTTTTGGGATGAGAACTCATTACCTGATGGGTGAGAGCCTCTACTTTACAGGTTAGTTTGCTTTAACCTGTAAAATAGGTTAAACCAAACTAACCTACACTGCCTGGCCAAAAAAAAAGTCGCCACCAAAAAATGGTCACACTATAATATTTTGTTGGACCGCCTTTAGCTTTGATTACAGCCCGCATTCGCTGTGGCATTGTTTCAATAAGCTTCTGCAGGGTCACAAGATTTATTTCCATCCAGTGTTGCATTAAACTTTCACCAAGATCTTGTATTGATGATGGGAGAGTCTGACCACTGCGCAAAGCCTTCTCCAGCACATCCCAAAGATTCTCAATGGGGTTAAGGTCTGGACTCTGTGGTGGCCAATCCATGTGTGAAAAAGATGTCTCATGCTCCCTGAACCACTCTTTCACAATGTGAGCCCCATGAATCCTGGCATTGTCATCTTGGAATATGCCCGTTCCATTTGGGAAGACAAAATCCATTGATGGAATAACCTGGTCATTCAGTATATTCAGGTAGTCAGCTGACCTCATTCTTTGGGCACACGATGTTGCTGAACCTAGACCTGACCAACTGCAGCAACCCCAGATCATAGCACTGCCCCCACAGGCTTGTACAGTAGGCACTAGGCATGATGGGTGCATCACTTCACCTGCCTCTCTTCTTACCCTGATGCGCCCATCACTCTGGAACAGGGTAAATCTGGACTCATCAGACCACATGACCCTCTTCCATTCCTCCAGAGTCCAATCTTTATGCTCCCTAGCAAACTGAATCCTTTTTTTCTGGTTAGCCTTACTGATTAGAGGTTTTCTTACGGCTACACAGCTGTTCAATCCCAACCCCTTGAGTTCCCTTCGCATTGTGCGTGTGGAAATGCTTTTGCGGTCACAATTAAACATACTCCTGAGTTCTGCTGTTGTTTTTCTTCGATTTGATTTGACCAAACGTTTAAGTAATCGCCGATCACGATCATTCAGGATTTTTTTCCGACCACATTTCTTCCTGGAAGACGATGGTTCCCCACCATCCTTCCAGTTTTTAATGATGTGTTGGACAGTTCTTAACCCAATTCTAGTAGTTTCTGCAATCTCCTTAGATGTTTTCTCTGCTTGATGCATGCCAATGATTTGACCCTTCTTAAACAGACTAACGTCTTTTCCACGACCACAGGATGTGTCTTTTGCCATGGTTGTTTAAGAAATGAGGAGTTACTCATTGCATCAGCTGGGGTTAAATAACTTGTTGCCAGCTGAAAGATAATCGCCTATGCAGTACTTATCCAATAGGAGACTTGTACCTATTTGCTTAGTTAAATCCAGGTGGCGACTTTTTTTTGGCCAGGCAGTGTATTTTACAAACTAACCCTTGGACCCGCTCTCAGCCCATCTGTATGATTTTCTAACCCACATATCACTTTCTCCCCTTTATTTTTATTGATAGTTTATGCATGGAAACAACAACAGCAGCGACTTAGTTACTACTTGTGTCGAAAACATAAAAATTAAAACCGATTCTTTGTCTCCTAGTGGAAATGAACTTGCACAGATCTTTTCTGTGTGATAAACAGCTGCAGTTTCTGATACAGTCGATCAGGGCCAACACCCAGGGTGGCCCTGCCTGAGGGGCCGCCTTGAACCAGCGTGCTCTCACTGGTTAAAAAGTCCGACCCAGTGTTGTGCACGACGTAGACACTTTAAGAAATATTCCGGTTGACGATGGCTAGTGAAACCAAGGCTGATGTCTAATTTGAATTTTTGGATGCAGCACCAAATTAAAGGGCTATTTTGGTGTTTTTTTGGTGGAGTCAGGATTGCATTTCATCACTTCTGGCTGAGGATCAATACTTAGACTTGACGTTAAGAAATTCTTGCACCTTCTAGCTACGATCGATTGAAATACTGTTAGAAACTGAGATCCTCCCTTGCATCTGATATGTCAGGGAGGCCAGCTTTGAGAAACGGTCGTGTGTGTGTGTGGGTGGGTGCGTGTGTAACTTGAGCATGGATCCTAACCTTGTGAGGCCCTTTCTATATCATGAGAAAACCTCAGAGTGCGACTAATCTCTGGATCCCAGGTTAGAAACACACAACAGGAAGAGGCACATGTTGACACATGCTGAGCTCTCAGTAAAATGGATGAACAAACCAGCAGCCGTCACAAACAGAACAAAGATATCTCTGGCCTTCCAGGCAATGCGAACCAAAAGCCCCATCCTCGCTAATGAGAGAGACAATACCAAGCCGGGGACGTGTGGCTAACCATCAACGCTTGGCTAACGCGTCGCAGATCCATTTAGATTCTTCCGTCGCTGCCCGTAAACAGCCTGATTTCCTCAGCGCCGCGTCAAACCCGAGAAGTCACCGGAAAGGAATCCAAGAGCAATAATGATGCTTTTGTCTGGAGGTGCACTGCAAGCAGTGAAAATAAAGAAAAGCAAAGGGAAGCCTGAGAACCAGTAAGGCCCCCGAGCTCAGCTTACGCACCTCTTGTTCCCACCAACCTTTGGCCGCCTTCCCACGTCACGCACTTTTTGTTTTTTGCCCCACTCATCTAGAAGGTGGTATTGGTGAGGGGCAGGAGGGGGCTGTTATTCTTAACCCCCTTCTATAATCCAACACCTTCTTACTGAGAACGCAGGACGAGGCCAAGTTGGTTGCACAAACACAAATCCGCAACTCTCTTCTGGTGAAAAAAAAACAAAAACAAAAACAACTTGCTTCTAGTTCCTGAAAATCCCCATCATATATTGATTGAGGTCAACAGAAAATCTTTCAGAGGTTTGCTTTTCTTGCACTACACACGAGCGAATCTGAATCATTAGCTGTAGAAACCTGACTCCAAAATCACTGTGGCGGCCACACCCCAACGCCCTGCTGCGGGCGGCTGGTGCGTCTTTACTCCCGCTTGTGTTTGCGTCCCGCCACGGTCAGCCGCTTCTGTATGTGCTGCCTTCACACGTCGGCATAAGGTGGCTTTTGGTCTAAAGGCGAGGTCGTGATGCAGACGCCGCCGGATTCATCACTTTATGCTGCACTTAAAGTGAAAAAGTAGCTACCCATAGCTGGGTTTTATACGCTGCGTTTAAGTGTAGTTTAGTTTTGGCCGCGTCGTGGGTCTTTATTTATGGCTTTTTAAGAGTGTGACCAAAATGAGTGGCTAAGTTGGGCGGGCTTTTTATTTGACCACTTTTTCTGGTGCATATTTACATAAAAACTAAGACGAGCCTAAGATAAGAACGCCGGAGGCTAAACATGGATGTTTCCACATTCTTCATGCTAGAATGGATGGACTGCGCTGCAAGAGCAAAAAATACTGCCAAGTATTTTTTGTCTAGTTTCTAGTGAAAATATCTTAGTACACTTGGAATTTGCCAAAACTAACTTGCAAGTAATTTCTCAGGAAGATAAACGCTAGTTCCACTGGCACATCATTTCACTTATAATGTGGAGAAAAAAATTTGGCATCAATGAAATAATCTGGTTGTACTTTTTTTTTTTAATGAATATTACGGAATAATTTACTTAAAACAAGTTCCTATATCTTGATGGAAAGCTCCTTGTAAGTCTTGTCTTATTTCAAATGTACTAAGACATCTGCACTAGTAACCAGACCAAAAGTACTTGGTAAGATTTTGTGTTTTTGCATGAGCCATGCAAAAGTTTTGTGGGACAAAAAATCTTCACCACCTCAAAGGTCATCACTGAAGGTAATCTTTTGATCTGGAAGGTGGTGTTTTCCATATTATTCAAAAGTGTGTCGATAATTTACATTATGTGATTTTTTTTTTTTTTTTTTTTACATAAAATGAATAAAAGAGGGCGGGGGAAGGAGGAGAACACTGCGCCTGTTTCTCTTCCTTTCAGGAACAAGCTTTTCGTGAGAATAAAACGATTTGAAATCTAAATCTTCCAGGGGTATGAACGATTTATTTGGTTTTTTTTTTTAAATCAGTCATCAACTTTTGTTGAGCCACTAGGAAAAAAATGAATAATTTTGAAGATCGACCTGTGGAGTGACAGCATGACTTAAGAAATGAAGTAGTGTACAAACATAAATATATTCGAAAAAAAGGTCTAAAAAATACTTCCAAATAGCTATATGGAAGATGGAGTAAAATATATGGGATATTACTAGATAGGTAAGATAAAAATGGCATAAAGTTATCTTTGGCTTCAACTCTTACTGAACTCTACTGCACCCGTAGATGTTTATTGACAAGGCTATTTTGTATGTAGTAAGTTAAACTATTACTAGTTCTGCAGCATCTATTTTATTTAGGTGCATTTTGGAATAATAATAGTATAAAAGAGTGGGAATTTTTTTTTTTTTTTTAAAGTGTATACTTCTCACTCCTTTTCGAAATATTTTCTAAAATATTTAAAATGACTGATTCCTAAATTGCAAAACACTGCTTTTGTATCCTTGTGTGTTTTACATGTATGAATGCATGTATGGGGTGTACATACGTACATGTAGTCCTATATTATTCATTCGTTTCAAATAAAGAATATCTACCAAGAAGAAAATGAAGGTGTGTGTTGTTATAATTTAAACCACTTTGCGTGATGAAGATTCGTCGGGTGGAACTTTATTCCCTGTACGTATTCCTGGAGGGTTAAGCCAGCTGACTAACATTCTCTTTGGTTTGGTGAATGTGACCAAAATTCAATTAAACTTTAATGATCCCATGAACCAAACCAGAAAGAGCCAGAGCCATATGTTCTCACTGGCCCAAAGTGGGATCCAACCATCCAACTGTGGCTGTCGTGGCCAAAAGTTTTCACTTCAATAGGTTCCTCACAAAAGAAACAATCCCCGTTAAAATTCCAGAGAGTGAATGTGGATTATCTACACCAACAGGAATGTTTTGTGGAGGAGGGGGGGGACACATGAGCTTATTGCAAAAAAATTTCCAAACATCATTTAAAAAAAACCCCAAAAAACCCCAAAATCATAAAAATGTATTACTTTTTTTGGGTCAAAGCCAAATTCACAGATATAACTTAAAGTGAGTCTTTGCAGTCATGTCCAAATGTTTTTAGGTTTATTCTTTGGATTATTGGTCAATCATAAATTGTGTTATACTTACTAACTGAGCTTTATTGACTTAAAAAGTTTGTGCCTAAGTTTATTTCATGATTTCATATTTCCATGTAGTTAAAAGAGTATAGTTACAGTCAAACATCATTTACTCGCAAGAAGCTTCTTATTTGATCAAGAAGATTGTTTCCCATTGCAAATGAGATGGGGAACTCTTAGAAAACAATGGAAAAGGAGTATTTATCTTCAAAGAACAACCAAAAAATGTATTTAAAAGTTGTTAAAAATCTTTATGCAAAAAAGATTTATCTCTTCTCCATAGTCAGTGGTTAAACTTTTATTGACTTTACAGAATTTAATGCCAATAAAGACGATTTCTGAGCAGATTTTCACGCTCTTCTACTGGTATTTTGATGATTTATCTTTGGTGATGAGCTCCAGGTCTTTAAGGTTGAAACGAGCCCGACTTACTGCCAGCAATGCGGACCAGACTCTGACACCGGTCATACGGGGACCTAACAGCCCGTATCAAAGGACCCGGTACCCCATACTCCCAGAGAACCCCCACTGTGCTCCCCGAGGGACACGGTCGAACTCCTTCTCCAAGTCCACAAAACTTGTAGACCGGTTGGGCGAACTCCCACACACCCCTCCAGGACCCTGCTGAGTGTGTAGAGCTGGTTCAGGACGAAAAGCACACCGCTCTTCCTGAATCCGAGGTTTGACTATCCTAACCTCCGAGAGGAGACCCTGACGAAGAACCTGACGTTTTCAGTTGATTTAAGGAGCGTGTCAAACCCAATTTTTGAGAATGCCTTTCTTCTTGAAGACACGTCCCGCTTCAACTCTTACTGAATCATTATACTTTTTCACTTTCTGGACTGTCTGTTGACGCTCTCTGCTAATTACTGTCAAATTGAAAGTAGTCAGAGAAATTGGTCCCTTCAAAGCCCAGTTGTCTTGGCGTCTCATTTTCTGCATTCACTCTGTCCAGCTCTTGGCATTTTACACTCATCGATGCCTGTGTGTCTGTTTTAGGGACACATTGAACATTGCAGATACAAGACATTGATTGCAATTTTCAGTTCAGCCGTAGCCGATCACGTGACTCGAGTGATGTGGAAAAGCGTTTCTGTTGTGGAGTAAACCAATTTTGATACGTCCAAGTAAACCCACCTCGTCCTAACGACAAAGGTTTTTATGGAAAAACAAGACGTTTTTCAAAATTGCCGTGGTTCCATTAACCACATTTATTTTCCAAATATCAAAATTCAATGGGATTGTACTGTCCATTAAAACACAGCTGGCGTGGGCGCGTAAACATATTTGAATTCGAGGACAATCTGCCTTCAATCGAACCTCTGCACCCGACTCTTGATTTTAAAAAGCCATAGCACGTTTCCAGGGCAGCTCCTCTGTGTTTTGTCTCCTGTTTGACAAGCGGTTCGGTTCGGTGAAGAAGACTGAAGACTTGTGTGGCGAGTTTGCGCTGCGGTGCGCCCCCGTGCTGTCAAGAAACAAAACAAGGCAGCTGTTTTTATCCACAAGTGAGAGCAGCGGTATTGAGTGCAGAGGCTCCCTAAAATAAACAGCCTATCTGTGCAGGCCCGGGGCGGGGTCAGGGTCACACTGCATGGTGCTCACACATCCCAAACACAGCCCCACATTCCCGCACCGGCTGAGAACAGAGCAGTCACTGTGGGATGGACTGGGATGGAGTTTCTTCTAACATATTTTCGATAAGAGAAGCTTTAAAATCCACTCCTGACATCAAAACCTGTACACATTTTGTAACGCCACATCTACAAACTGCCACGTATTTTCATGAGATTTTATATGATAAACCATCACAAACTAGCAAATAATTGTACAGTTGTAGCAAAAGAATAAAAAGTTTAAAAAAAAGACGTTTTACAAACACTGGGCCAGTGAAACACTTGAATTTATGCTGATCTAAAGTGTTCCATTGTAGTTCAGGCTTTATATTCTGTGTTGTCATGCCGACAGGTTTTCTTACCAATGTTCCTGGTGTCCGGCTCCATCCATAACCAGTTTCATAACCAGTTTCCCTGTCCCTGCAAAAGATAGGCATGCCCTCAGCATAATGCCGCTGCCGCCACCACCACGTCTTGTGCAGCGTTAGTTCTTCTGCAACAGTGTTCACATTTTGTTTTTATGCGACCAGATTGCCTCCGTGATTATACCGACAAAATCAGATAAGTTGCAAATAGGTTGAGGTTGCAAATATTGAAGTGTATCAACAATTGTCCCTATAAAAATATGAAACATGTGAAATGAGACATTTGCTTTGTGGTCAACTACAAACAGGAAGAAAACTACAAAACAATTTGTTTTATCTTTTTTTGTAACTTGGACAACTAACTAACTAACTAAACACAGGGGGTCTCTTTACTAATTAAGTGGTTTCTGAAGGTAACTGGATTTTATTTAGGGATATCAAACTGAGGAACCTGAATAAATAAGTAAGCCACACTTTTCAGACTCCTCTACCCCCTTTTTTTTGCACATGTATCATTATCCTTCCACTTTACAATTTGTGACTTTGCGTTGATCTATCACATAAAGTTTTTGCTTGTATAAGAAAAAAAGCACAAAAGCATAAATACTTTTTAAATGTGCTGTATGTAAAAATCAAGAGTTGAGTATATTATTTACTCTTATGGGGAGCAAACCCGAAAGTTCTGCTCGGATCTTATTTCGCAGGCCAGTGTAGGTATGCGATCGCATAGCTCAGTAGATTAGAACGACAACCAGCCAGTAATCTTCAAGGCAAAGTCCCTGCAATAAAAGAATGAATGGCGATAAAACGCCACACACTCGGGTTTGCGTAACGGGCCAATAGTATTTAGTGGTTTAAAAGCTCACTATGAGTCAACCTGTAATGGGTGACTGAAACACACCTTTATACGTTGAAGTCTGCACAACCCCTGCCTAAAATTCCAGTTTTTTGTGTAGTAGTAAAATGAATAAACATTTGTAATAATTTTCCACGAAATAATTGGACTTTTATCCCGTACTATTCAAACGAGAAGCAAACAAGTCTGTTGGGGAAAATTTAAGAAATACCTAAACCTGGAAAAAAGCTGCAGTCCAGCCTTCCAGTGAAAGCAAAAGATTGCTTCGCCAGGTCATATTTGAAGTTTTTTTTTTTTTTTTTGCTTTTGTCTACGTTCTCAGATCGATCTGCAGCCACACTTCTCTGCTCGAACGTCTTTGCTAGTGACATCTGAATGAAAACTTCTGCTTGTTTCACAGAGATGTTCATACTTGCTCATCAGTTATTCATGTGATTCAGCAGCACTTAGCTTCAAGAATCTAAAGGCCAATATTATTATTTTTTTTTAAATCTAGGATTTATGATTCACGTTCATATTTAAAGTGGTTTCTTTACTGCGAGTGAGTCCAAGATGTGTGTTTAACGGCTCAACAACCCTATGAGCTGTTTTAGGACAGCTGAATGCAGAATGCAGAATATTTTTTGTCAAAATGACTACCATTATTTTTGTTTGCAAAAATTACCAAGAGTGATTGGAAACAGTGTTACATTTATAAAATGTCTCCAATACAAAAGTACATATTTTTCTGCACTGCTTTGAATTTATCCGATAGTTTGACATTAAGACGTTTTCATAAAGCTGGTAATCAGGTGTTAGAATGAAATCCTTGTAGGGCTGTTGTAAAGGAATATTTTAGTAATCGAGTAATCTACCGATTATTCTTACGATTAATCGAGTTATCGGATTGGTAAATCTAACATAACAGCAGTATTGCTATTGCATATCAACATAAGTCCAATTTTTCACATTTGAGCTTCCCTAACAATAACTTTTATGTGGTTTGGAAAATTAACTTGTAACAATAATAGCTCAGTTTCTAAGTTAGCCTGAAGAAAAGTTATACAAAAATCTGAAATTATATTCAATTTAATAATAAAGAGGCAGGCTCTATACTCCAGCCTTTGGTTTATGTATTCATCTTCAGTGAGTTTAATAGATGAACTCTCACCTTGCCCGGACATTTATAGCTTTGTGTTCAGCAATAATAGCGACGGGATTCGGCACCTTCGTTCGTCACACACAAACACATCTACCAGGTGTGTAACGATCGGAATGATCCGAAATTTATTTTCCGGTTTGTCCGTAAAATGACGCATCTAAAGCACAGCCGCCCGCAGTGTTCAGTCTACCTGCTATTATAAATAATCCCGCCGTGCTCATCCCCGCCGGTCGCTATGAACCAGCAGCTCCCGGAAGAGAAAGGCCGCCGTACTCCAAGCATCGCTCCCGTCATTTTATGCTCATTGGTCCCCCGAAAAACTACAAAAACCCGGACAATATCATGAATCAATAAAATCTTCTGGACGTTATGCTGCTAACACTTAGCTTTCGTCATCAACTCAGGCGGAAGTGAGAGCGCTCTGCGCAACGCAAGTAATACCCCGACCGGAACACGGTGCATTAAATAATAAAACATAACTTAAGGAAGCTTCCGGGCAGATACATTTTCCTCGAGGAATTTTAATAATCGAGGAACTCGAATCACTCGAGGAATCGTTTCAGCCCTAAATCCTTGTTTCATTTTTATCACCAGGACTTTAATTTTATGGAGTTTTGCTCAGTTTTACACCCTTTCAGCTTCATTTTTTATGTATTGCGTTTATAAGTAAAACATTCAATCTGTGACATATGCCACAAGTGTGTGGCATATGTCTTTTACGCGTCGTACAATGAAAACGTTTGCTTCTGGTAAAAAAAGGCAGAGTTTGGAAACTTATTCTCCATGTTGCTTTGCTGCCATAAAAGTATATTTAGTACTTAATTACATGGCAGCTAACTACAGATTCTAAAAGTGATTGCAGTAAGGAGACTTTAATAGCTTTGTGGCTTCTCCTCTAAACTTTAATTACAGCCAGAGTAGGTATTGTTTTGAAAGGATCGTTCTTCATCTTGCTGTAATGAAAACTTGTAGGTGGGAGGAGAGGATGAAGCGGGACTTTAAATCTTCCTAAATCTTTGGACTCAGGAAGGAGGCTTTCCCTCACAGGGATAGGAGGTCTCTGAGGGCAGGAGGCCGCTGCACGCGTGTGGCTCTCCACTGGCCACCGTTCTAAGGGACAGCTGTGTAACCCCAGCGGTGTTTGGCCCTGAGCCTGGAGACAGCAGCTGCCATAAACAAACAAAGCTGAAAGCTACACTGGCCCCGGTCGCCTGTCCCTTTCAAGACGGCGCGGGGAGACCGGTGACCTTTATCCAGTCCACACCATTAAGTTTGAATGGATTTGGAAGGTTGAGTCGGTGAACAAACCCCAGAACAAATGGACTAAGAACGCGGACAAAATGGCAGCCAAACATCTTGGCTGTACTTGTTGGTCCGAGTTCACATTCTGCAAAGGCGAGCTGTAACGATCCAGCACACAAGACGAAGTAAAACAAACTGGACTCACGAGAAGGAGACATTTTTGGGAAGACACAAAGCGGAAGCAGAGTAAAGGTTTCTCAAATGGCTAAGAGTTTCAATTAAATTTTAATGAGTCTAGAACTTTGTGTAGTCCATGTTTCTGTGCTTGTCTAGTTTTCAGTTGCCTCTTCGCTAAAAATAAAGCGACGGACATGCTTGTTCACAGTTAGAAAAAAGGGTTTTTTCTCAAACTGTGTTTTAAAAAATCTCTGGTCAATCTATTGACCATCTTCTGATGGTTTGTATCACATTAATCCTGTAGCACTCAAAGTGCTGTATAACCTCGTTGAGATCAACGTAGCTGTGAGAAATACATTGGTTTGTGTTTAAATTGCAAGTAAATAGCTAACAGTGTAAGTTAGCATTTGAAACTAGCTAAACCTCATTTGGATCAATATAGCAGTGAGAAATACATTGGTTTGTGCTTAAATTGCTAATAATTTGCTAACAGTAGCATCTGTAACTCGGATGTGAGAAAATTCGCTCTTGCTTCTGAGGAAAATTCAGTGCAGCATTATAACTCACTCTTATTTTCCCAGATAAAGCCACATTCACGCATGCCCTCTCCGGGTTCTCCGTCTTCCTGCCACAGTCCAAGAACGTGACGGTTAAGTTAATTAGCTTCCCAAAATTGTCCTTACGGGTGTGCCTCTCACCCAATGACCGCTGCGGATACACACCAAAACCCTAATCCCTGATGTCAAACCCTTTGAAGAAGTATGCAGGCACACTAACAATTTTCCTTCTCTGTTTTCTGTTATGGCAATATCATCAGTTTATATCTTACCTTAAGCCAACTTAAGCCCAAAGGAGCTCATCATGGCTCAGCTAACGTTTGGGAAGCTCATACTTTCCCATCATTCTCCCACAACTCCCACTACTTCCCATATAGTTAGTTCCCTTTGCGTCATTTTTATATGATGTGCAAAGAAATTTTAAATGTTTTACTTTTTTTTTTTTTTTTTTTAAATGTATTTCCATAAAGTAAACACAATAATCTTTAACAATAAATATTTTTTATTCCATTTTTTTTCACACAGATAAAAATGGCAAACATAGCATGTTATACACGAAGAAACGGTTTGGCATCCACTCAAAGTAGGTGCGACACAGTTGGCTGCAACACACATAATGCCTGGTTCCTCCTCATTACCCTAAACTATAGCTCCAATTTTTCCATCCAAAGAATATCCTTAATCACACAGCTCACTGAGCACTTTTGTTTCTCTTGCTGGGAAATTGTAGAAGAGAGCCTTTTTTTTTTTTTTGTCCAAAATGCTATAAACATTTTACGGTCTGGGAAACACTTTTAAAACATGCTGTTAACAGTCCTCCCCAGGTGAAAAGCTGTGGAGCTCACATGTTCTCTTGACTCCACAGCTGTGCAGATGCTTATTTCACTGTGTATCATTTTGTGTCATCATGTATCAGTTCTTAATGCTAAAGCAATATAAAAAAAGAAGAGTGGTTACAAGACAACATTCCTTAAGTTGGTCTATTTATTACATGAAAAGACATAAACAAGAGCTTTAATACGTTTATGCTTTGTCGTTACTGTGGTATGACTGAATAACTAGTGGTTATATGTTTTCACATGTTTGTGTGTAAATAAGACCTTCCTTACAAGGACTATAAATTCTCAAATTCACAGTCAAAGTCCGTCAGTCTGCACAAGATGTACTTCCACTGCCGATCTCTGAAATAAAGGAACGAGAAGAAAAACTGTCAGTTCGACAAGCGAGTCTTGTGGGGAGTTCTTGCATTATTTACAACAAAATGATCTTCCTTCTGGCCAGGCTGCATTTGAACAGGTTGTGTCCATTCACAAATAAGTTGTTGGTGTTTTAGGCCTAACCTGAGCACTCCGCTGAATGTGGTCTGGGCCCCTCGGATGAAGTAGCCATAAGCAGGGATGACCATCTCTCCCTCCTCTCTGTAGTATTCAGGAACGTCGGCGGTCTTCCTGAGGAACGCAGCGGATGATTGTTTAACGTTTTTAAAATGTAGAGGCTAATATATAACATTTACAGGTACCAAATTTCTGCTCTTACTTTGCTGAGAGTTGCAGGAGCCAAGCAGAAACTCTGGATTGTGCTTTAATCTCATATATTTTGAACAATTTGAATTAATACATTTCCTGTTATGGAGAATTTCCAACTGGTGCATGTAAGTAGGGCTATTTCTTGGCAGCGGTAGTGAGTTTTGGCTTACTCGCAAGGAAATATTTATGTTGGAAAACTAACAATGTATCAACGCACAGCAAACGGTGAAACACGGCGGTGGTAGCATCATGCTTTGGGGACACAGCGGGGACAATGAGCCACAGCTATGCCGTAACTGCTCAGATCAAAGCATATTTGTGTTAGATTGGCCCAGTCAAAGCTCAGACATTAATCCAGGAACTTTGGGAATACTTCAAAATCAATGCTCACAGATGCTCTTATTTCAATTTGACTGAACTTGAGTTGTTTTGCAAAGAAGAGATGAAAAGTAAAATTTTGTCTTCTTTTACAGAAAGTATTGACTCAGGAGCCTGATGGGGAGTTTTAACCTGTACTCAAAAATTGTACTCAAGTAAGAGTAGCACCATTTCAACATAGTTTTACTCAAGTAGAAGCATAAAGTAGTCATCCATGATATTTCTTCATTAAGGGTAAAAACGTATTTGATAAAAATGCTACTCAGTTACTGAGTAACTGATCAAAACATCAGTCATTTGATATTTAAAAATTACATAATCAGACAGAGCAAAACATAAGGTTATGTGGCGATTCTGGTATTTTAAGGACCAAAATGACAATAATTTATAGAAATAACATGAAAACAAATTTAAAAATGTGAATTTTTTTGGTAAAAACTTGTTCTTCATTCAGTTGCGTTACTCGCAGAGGGCAGAGTAACCAGACATTTTAATCAACTAATAATAGTGATACTTTGTGATAAAATTACGCAAGTAAAAAGTACAGTGTAGTAAAAAAATAATCCTAAAAGTACATATTTTATAAAAACGCTGCTCAAGTAAATGTAACCAGTTACTACCCAATTCTGAAATCACATAATCACAGACAAAAGAAATTAAATGGCCAACAAGAACAGTGCAACTTTACATAACAGAACTGATCGAGGCTGTGTGGTCAAATCAAGAAATTCCTTTTCATCCTTATGTCCTCACTGCTTCTAGCAAGTCATTATGAAATCTGCTAAATGGTTGCACAACACAACACTCCCAGTTCAAGCTCATTGGTCAAGTCCTGATACACTTGGACATCTGCTATACTTCTGGATGTGTGCTATATCATATCCAGATATGACAAATTCTTCTGGGTGCTTTAACTGTTTTTGTCTAGAGCGTATTGTGAATGTGAATGAGCCTTTTCTCCCAGCTCTTTGTGCCGTACTCTTGTGGTTGCTCTCGATTTGCATCATCTAACTCTCAAGAAAGAAGGTGCCAAAAAGTGACAGACTGCTTCCTCAACGTGCCCGGCGTACTGTGTGAGAACGTACATGCAGGAGTACGGACAGCGGCGTTTGTAGTAGCAGCAGTAGAACTGCCATTCGCGGTCGAGGGTGGATTCAAAGTACTTGCTTTGAACGCCCGCCACCAGGCCATTCCGGGTACAGGTGGATGTCCTGCAAAGACACAAGTTATGAGTTACAGTTTGTTTTGGGGTTTTTTTTCTTCATTTTTGCTTTGGCCCTATACTGGACTATACCGGTTCTGGACATCTTAGATGTACCAGAACCGGACAACAGGAAATGCTGCGTGTGTAGGAACTTATCACGGCAAAGATGAACACAGCTTTCAGTCAGTCGGGGTAATTTCCTGCAGGGCAATGTTCTACCCTGTTGAATCCAATCAGCCCGCTATGATAAAGACAGGCGGGCGTAGCAGCAATAAAAAAAAAAACTAAAAAAAACTTTCACACTGTAGTCCAAGTGGTGCATTGAGTTCACTTAAGCTTAACCCAAAGGAAAAAGTTTAGGATTTAAATTGTGCGTTTTTTCTCCAAACCACACCTGTCATCAGAAGCAGATATAGAGTGGTTTAGGTTTTGTTTGACCGAAGCACGCCGTCGTCAGACTACAATTCCTCCTTTCAATGGTGTTTTTTTCCAGAGGGTCATTTAAATCCCTTAATTAGAAAAGCTTTCAGTGAAACTGATGGTTAGAGAAAGGTGTTTACTTTTGGTTTCGGCATCTAAAAATGCACATTTAAATCCAACAGCAGCTTCTTTGTTTTAAAAGTTTTTTTTTTATATATATTTGATGTGCTGCTGTGTGAGAGACAGCAGGTAAAATCCCAAAGGAATTAATAAAGTTTCTATCATCTATCTTTTTCTTTCTTTTAAATGTACCCACTAACTGGCTAGGCTTGGTCGGGATTGTGCGCGCACAGTCTGTTAACACCATTCGATTTTTATGAGTGCCGTGTTGCAAAGATTTTTTAAAAAGTCTAAAACCATACGGCCTATAAATCCTGTGCAAGGATTTCTAAATGGGCCTCTGACAAAGGACTCTGGACGGAGATGTTAGAATTTTTTGGACACGGCTGTGTTCCCTGGAAACGTATCGGAGAAAGATGATGATTCATACCGGGTCTGGAGGGCCTGCTTTGCTTCTCCAACAGAATCCGGCATTTTATGATGGCAATAAAAAAAGGAACACGTGTGAAATCTGTCATGCAATTTCAGTTTGAGACAAATGAAAATGTTGCATACTGGTGCCACTTAGGAGTTATTCATAAATGTACAACTAATGTTAAATATATCATTTTCATAACTAACTACAGAGATAAAGTAACCTGATGGCTGATTGTGACATATTTACATTGATATGTTCATTAACATCCTTTGTCCCTTCTTAGTTAATTATTAAAAAGTGGCTGGTTGCTAGCCGGGTCTGCTTAGAATTTGTCCAAGTGACAAATTATCACTTGTGAAAAAAATTTTGTTCTAAACATGAATCCTGTTTGTTGTCAAAAATAGATTTGAAAATTGCATACTTAGTTTGAAAAGCAAAGTAAATGCAAATTATTTCAAATTTTCTCAACACTTAACTAACTAATCCTTTAAAATGGGCAAAAACAATTCTCGGATGTGTAACAACCGGCTATGTGATTGTTTTATATTTTTATTTAATAAATATTCAATTATTAAAGAAGTAATTGAGATTTTTTTTTTTTAACTGGGGATCTGCGGAGAGATTGTAACCAGTTAAAAATGTTCTCGCACTTGTTACCAGAGGCTAAAGCTAACAACAAGTCAAACTGGGCCCAAGACAAACATATTATACCGTCTTAAAACAACTCCTCTCATACTCATGCCAAGAAGACATGGGCTGGTAGTACTAACCTTACAAGGGAAGCACACACCACAGTACGCTGCATTTCATGGATTAAGAGCCAGAAAGTCATAGCTCTTTAAAAATAAAGCTCGTAAAAATCAATAAAATTGTATCAACCTCAGAAGAGGATAATCTGGGCAAAAATACTAGCATTTTGTTTTGCAGTATGTGTTGAAGGTGGGCTATGACTTACTTACAATTTTTAAGTCTAAAGTTGTTGTTTTTTAACCAAAGAGAAGCTCTAGCTAGTTCTTTGGGAAACAACAACAAAGTATTGATGCTAAAACATTATCTGATATGTGGGAGGTTAATTGCAAACACAGTGCAGACGCATTGGGCGCACAGGAAATTTCACTTCATATGAACTTTGCAGCCAACAGGATAGGAATGTTTAAAGCTGTATTTTATGGTCACTGTTTGTTGCGGTTTTATGTTAATTGTTTTATTAATAGCAGCACTTTGAGATTTCTGTAAATGTAAAGTGTGTTTTAAATAAAATTTATTATTATTATTAGTAGTAGTAATGGTAAAGCGGACTTGCAGGTATCTGCCTCAGCTGAACCTCCGTTCAAAAAAAAAAAAAGTGAGCCGTCTTTGTAAAGTTTGTTTCCAAAGAGAATTAACATTTTTAGATCAATGTCTGAACCCCAGATGAGTGAAAAGGAGATTATTTTTTATGTCAGTTTGAATTGCTTAACCAGATTCAAAAGTGAGATCCCTCCACATAAGGTTTTCATTTAGTTGAGCTTCCATTTAATTTCAACAAAGAAACATTTAATTTTTCTTTAGGATCAATAAAGTATTTTTGAATTTGAATTTTCTCTTCAACTCAAACATCAAGACAAAGTCACTTACTTCATGTCCCAACCCAGGATTTGTACCACCAATCAACTTTAGGTTTGGTCATTTGAAATATGCTTTATTACTTATTAAATCTATTTTACTTAGCCTCACTCTAAACTATACATTTAAAAAGTGAGTGAACAGCTATGAAATGACTATCGATCATTGTTTTATAGGAAATGTTCAACCCAACTCTTCTGTATATCTACTGACACCCTGGAGATCCGTATATTTGAATTTCAGGCATCCTACTCTCAGTGTGTGGCAACTAAAAGCCTATCTAGCTGAGGAGTCAAAGAAAGGCAGTACCCACCACTCCAATCCGGCTCGGTTGATGTCGTCCCACCAGCAGTCGCTTGGCTCACCCTGATTCTCAGGTACAGGCTGGCACTCAAAAGACCACAGTCGGTCCGAGCCTTCCTTCTCACTGAAGTAGCTCCTGATGGCAACCAGGAGCTCTCCATGGGGGCACTGGAAGTTGAAGCCCTGGCGGTAGCCATTCACCCAGCCCATGTCATAATGGTCATATGGCTGAGCTGCCACTGTGGCCAGCAAAGACAAGACAGACGCCAGCAGAGCAGGATTCATGTCGACGACCAGAGTCTGTCTGCTGTACTGTCTCACAGCTGTCTCACTTTAAGCTCCTCTGAGCCCTTCAGTTGTCCAGATGTTTCGTATCCAGGAGGGATGTGTAATTTGCTGGTCGCGGGACAATTCCAAACGTTGTCCTGACCTAACTTTTTAAGGTGGACTGCGTCGCAGAACACACACCGAGTCTTTCAGCAAATAAGGGTTCACCTTAAATCACATGCTTTTTCTGTTTAGATGTAATTCAGATATTTATGCGATGCTTTTGCCTGAATGGAAAAATATGCTCACGTGGTAACCACCTCGATCCTCATGTGGCAGGCTTTTACCGAGTGAATATTTTAACACTTTGCAGGCGTTTTAGGGGACAGTTCTGTGGAAACTGAGAAGCAGTAATATTGACAAGACGTACTGAAATTAGATCAGCTGCAGTTAGGGTTGAAAGAAACAGCTCAGTCCATAATTTAGACCATCTTTACCTAAATTTGTTCCATTACATCACAATCAACATAATTATACTTCACAGTACTTTTGGATTTCCCACCAGGCAATGCTGAAATGTCTAAATGTTGGTTTAGTTTTTAACCACACTTTTGTGTTTGCATGTAAGCCCCCTTTATACAAAAAAAAAAATCCAAACCATAAGAGCAAATGTATGAGGATTACAGCTGTTTTTGTGCATGGAACACTGAAGTCAGAAGAACATGGGGCAAGAAAGAGTTAGCTCCGGTTGCACTAATCATTTTCTTTGTGGAGAGACGTCCAACTGATTCCCAAGCAATAATTGCTCCCATTTACTCCGACCAGCTTCCCTGTCCATGCTGTAGAAAAGCATCCCCATAACATCATGCTGCCACTACCTTGTAGTGACGCTTAAGGTGATGTGCAGTGTTAAGTTTTCTTGGGGAGGTCACAAATTAGACCATGACCATCTCGTGAGAGTTGGTCATGAGTAATCATGGTGGAGTACTAATGAACAAATGATCCAGCTCAGGCTAAACCAGCCATATATCAAATTAAATCAAAATATTCACCTATGTCCTTTTCGTTCCACCCAAGAAAACCCTGGGAAAAAACCTAGGACAGCCTCCAGCTCTATGTTGATAAGTATTGGCAATTTCTGTGTTGATATCCTTGTTGCTATTGACCAGAAGCTAACCAGCTTTGAGGCCAGACTGACCTTTGTAAAGTCCTCAACAAGGAACCCTCACTAGCTCTGAGGGGATTGTTAGCCAACAACAAGTGGCAAAACGGCTCCCCAACGACAAAAGCAATACAACAAAGACATGCTATGACATGCCCGATATTAAAGCAAGAAGCAAACTTGTTTTTTCGTCTTTCGATGGAGATCATGCAAGATTTCCTCCAGCGGAAGCTAAAGCTTCCAGGTGACGCTTTATAGCGCACACCAGTCAAGAATCTAGTCAGTCAAGAACCACTGTACCAAAATTTGGGAACTTTAAACAAAGAGTTGAGTTGGCTTGAACGCATCTACTGGTGTGTTAATGACAAGTTCCCGATGTAGATCCATCAGCTAGCTCTTCTTTTGATGAGGTAGACTTATCGCCGAGTGAGCATGAGGAGTAGTAACTATAGACGGGCTTTATGTTGATGGTTAGCTGTTCAGAGACCATCCATCTATCTATGGGTTAAATGAAACCAGCACACAGTTAAAACTGAACATACTGGTTAGAGTGTAGGTGTTGTTTATTGGCATCTAATAATATTAAGCTTGGATATTCAATTAGATTCAATCCAATCTATTTAAACAACACCAATTCACAATAAATGTCATCTCAAGGTACTTTACAAAAAACATTAATAAATTCAATCACACATGCATTCCAGTTGATCCTGGTTACCAAACAGTACGCTCAATTAATCATTCAAAGTAGTTTAAAAAGTTTCTGAGGAAAACCAGCAGATTGCAATTTTGAAAGTTATTAGAAAGGCACAAAAGAGCGTCAAACATAACAAGTCATGACCAACCAGGATTGAAAGGCCTGTGGGAGGCAGAGAGACGGACACATATAAGAGGAAACACATCAGTCAACAAGCAGTTTTTAGGCTAGAGTGAGTGAGTGTGAATTGTTCATTAATGCCAGGAGTGTCTATTCATGCATTGCTTGTGCGTTAGCATCACAGAGTGAACTTGAAAGTAGCCCTTATTCAGGAGAAAGGCTGTTTTAGTATGTGCGCTCTTTCATATTAGCTAGTAAGCTAATGCGAGTGCAGCTATCAAATGTTACATCAACACAAAAAATCATGAAGACTTTCTCTTCACCCCTTCTTCTCTACTTCCACAAAATATCATTTAAATACATTGGAGGTTTTAGTTGTAACAGGAAAAAAAAAACTGGACGTATAAACTTATAGCTAGCAATGCTGTAAATAAGAAGCAGGAGTCACACTTTAACATGTTGAGCCTAGCAAAAAAAAAAAAGGAAAAAACAATGGCATTAAAAAGTTATCACAACATAAACAACAGGTTTTGCAATTGTCGTTTAGGAATGCATGTATCCAGGTGACGGTCCTGTCAAATGCATGATTCCTTCGTCTTGAGAGCAGAAAGCAACACAAACTACAAAACAAAAACCCCAAAAGGACGATCCAAGAAAACAGTACGAGAAGACAAAAGCGGGGGACCGCAGAACCCACAATACAAAACCAAGAGAGGATAACATGGTAGTTTGTCATTTTTTGATGAGTTCATTTTCTTCCTTCTGGTCTTTTTCACTGAGCTCTCTAAAAATGCATCTCTGTGAAGATTGTAGGTTTTACTTTTTTTTGTTATAGTTTTAAAAATGCTCTATATTACGTCCTTACACTCAGAGGGATATTGGGTAATATTTAATATAAAGAGACTTTCAACTTAAAAATGTAGGCTGGCTACAGTAGCATAAATAACGTAAAGCTAAATCACCTCAGCTTAAAAATGCAGTCTCCCTTTTCTGTTTTGTTCAAAAGTTATCTTTACCTGAGAAACTGCTTTTACATGGAAATAAGACTTAGCTATGCTAGCTACAGATGCTAAGTAGCTAACAAACATTAGCTTATCCAGTTAGCTGGTGTTCATTGGGTCAGAGAGGTAATGAAGCTTCCCTCTTAAAATAATTCTAGAATTTTATTACAAGAATAAGATTGACAACATACCTGGAGTGTTTCAGTGATTTTTTTCAGTCACATTTGAGAAATCCTTTAATCTCCATGGCAACGATTCAGCTGTCCAAAAATACCTGTAGGCTGGACAAGAGACGTGATGACTTCCTGAAGGCGGAGTTTCAGAAAGAGCAGGTGTTCTTAAAGAGACAGAGGCCCAATTTCAAATATGAAGTCAAATTTCTTTTTAGTCATATTTGATATAGGTATTTTAACAACTGAAGGTAACATAGTTGCATAGTTGTGGTATAAAATGGCACTATGTGACATAATACTGCCCCTTTAAAATATGCTTTTGTAGATTCTCTGTCATTAAGGAACATGACAATCCTAAACGGTTGAGTAGAAGGCAACAGGACTTCTTCTCTTGATTTGTGAAGACATTTTGCCCCATCCAAAAGACTTCTTCATTTCTTCAACTGAAGAAGTCTTTTGGATGATGAATTTAAATAGATTAAATTAAGTTAGTTTAATTTAATTACGCTTTTAACCATCATGTTAAATTGTGTTAGTTGTCCTTAAGCATAAAATATTAGCTTGGTAGCAGTAAGGTCAGCACTGTTACTCTATATAGTGTAGTATTTGCCTTTTTGACAGTAACATCTCTATTGTAATTTGCACATTTTATCATCCCACTGTGGAAGCACTCGAAGAGTTCAGCTGCAGCAGCAGATGACCTCCCGTTAATACTTCAAACACGATGTTCCTTTCTCCTAATCATGTTTCCATGTTGACTGATGACGACAGGAACCTATTTGATCGCCGCGCGCCTGAGAATCTGATCTCGTGTCAGAGATCATCCTCAAAGTAGCTAAAAATAAACGGTAGCACTGCTTAAAGAATGGTGTCTGTGAGTCACTGCAAGAGGAGTTCCACAAACGTCAAAATGGAGCAGATACGGGGGAGGTATTTTTAGATGCTGCCGCCGTCTATTTAAAATTCCTCTATTTAGAGCAGTTCTGGTCACCATTTGAGAATTTAGGGCTCCATTAAAAAAAAAACCCCACTTTGATCTGACTGACATCCTAGCTTCTGCGAGCCGGAGATCACGCTGCAGAGGAAGCCGGGCCTGTAACTGGACGCCGCCTCCGCGGTGTCCTGATCGGCTTGCTGAGCTCCAACCCTATCAAAAATGCGGCTGATCTGGCAAATGAAAACATAGCGTGACTTTCAAAGTACACAAAAACAAGCAGGAGGAAGTCTAGCTCAGATGTTCGCTTGCAGCCTACCGACTGTCAGGTGAACGAAGAGAAGGTTTCGAGCTCTTCGTTTCAGCTGTGCATAAGTGAATACCCATCTTTGCTGAAGGTAAATATTTAGAAACTGCAGGGCACATCTGCTTTTCGTCACGTAAAACCCAGAGCTGAGATACTGCCGGCTTCATGTTAACACTCAGAGGGGCCTCACCGAACATCTTGCACCTCTTAAGACACTTTCACACGACATCAGGTGAAAAAAATAAAGGAAGTAGGAAATACTTTTACATACTTCCATACACCGCCTCAAAATAAACGTATAATAGGAAGGGTCCCACTTAAAATACCAAGCTAATACTGGACGGACCCCTCACGGATTATTTCTGTAACATCTCCAAATGCACTTGGACAAAGATTAAAGTCATCCACTCGACTTGTAAGCACACAATAAACTTCAACACCTTTGTGCTCCGCCACAACGTTTGATGTTCAAATGAGTCAGATAAGATCCCTCCTGTACATACAGGCAGCCAGGTCACTAAATCACCCCCCTTAAGTATCTGTGTACAAGTACGTGTTTAAATACAGTCGTGTTCAAAGGCCTGATGTACTTATAATTAGCTTCCAGAAAGGGAGATTTTTTTTTGTTATCCGTCAACACGGCTGTCAGGCTTTCTGAAGGTCTTGCAAAATGATTCATGTTCCTCAAACATTTCCATGTCTTGTCGCGCTACAACCCCAAATGTGAATGCATTTTATTGCAGCTTCATATAATAACCCAACATTGAGTTGTGTGTTATTGTACAGTGGAAGAAAATGAGGCACTTTTTTTTTTTAATTCGCAATGAAAATCTGCTAAAAAAAAAAAACAAGTTTTTTCTTGCAGTAAAGTCCAATCCAGTGCAACCAATTGCCTTTAGAAATCACTTAATTAGAAAATATTAACCACCAATACCAAGCTGTGTAATTTAATCTCAGTATTAATCCAGCTATTATTATAATAAAGGCCTTAGAAGATTGTTGGAGAACATTAGAGAACAAAGAGCATTATGAAGACTAAGGAATAGAGCAAGCAGTTAAATTGTGGAGCAGGTCAAATTAAGGTTACAGGCTATAGAACTATGTTCCGGTTTTGGAGCTTCTTATAACTCAGTCATGGCGTAATGAAAACCTGTTAAAGAAACGGCAAAGTATGCCATGGTACTAATAGACCCAAAAGTTATTAAAAGCAAGCTGATTTACTGTAATTCTGTTATTATTGAAACAGTATAAAGATATAGCAGCATAGCGTTAAGTCAGTGAGGTCATTCACTCTGTAAACAAAAATGATGTCAAACAGGTGGTTCCTATTTAAGGCCCAGCGGCAGCAAATGTTTTACATACTGGTTATTAGACATTCCTCTCAGATAGTCTGAGTAAAATTGATCATTTCACATATAATTCAGAACAAGGATATTCTTTGATGAAATACTTAACTGACAAGAAAAAAAATAAAATACACTGCTCAAAAAAATAAAGGGAACACTCAAATAACACATCCTAGATCTGAATGAAAGAAATATTCTCATTGAATACTTTGTTCTGTACAAAGTTGAATGTGCTGACAACAAAATCACACAAAAATCATCAATGGAAATCAAGTTTATTAACCAATGGAGGCCTGGATTTGGAGCCACACACAAAATTAAAGTGAAATAACACTACACGCTGATCCAACTTTAATGTAATGTCCTTAAAACAAGTCAAAATGAGGCTCAGTATTGTGTGTGGCCTCCACGTGCCTGTATGACCTCCCTACAACGCCTGGGCATGCTCCTGATGAAGTGGCGGATGGTCTCCTGAGGGATCTCCTTCCAGACCTGGACTAAAGCATCCGCCAACTCCTGGACAGTCTGTGGTGCAACGTGACGTTGGTGGATGGAGCGAGACATGATGTCCCAGATGTGCTCAATCGGATTCAGGTCTGGGGAACGGGCTGGCCAGTCCATAGCTTCAATGCCTTCATCTTGCAGGAACTGCTGACACACTCCAGCCACATGAGGCAGGACAGCATTGTCCTGCATTAGGAGGAACCCAGGGCCAACCGCACCAGCATATGGTCTCACAAGGGGTCTGAGGATCTCATCTCGGTACCTAATGGCAGTCAGGCTACCTCTGGTGAGCACATGGAGGGCTGTGCGGCCCTCCAAAGAAATGCCACCCCACACCATTACTGACCCACTGCCAAACCGGTCATGCTGAAGGATGTTGCAGGCAGCAGACCGCTCTCCACGGCATCTCCAGACTCTGTCACGTCTGTCACATGTGCTCAGTGTGAACCTGCTTTCATCTGTGAAGAGCACAAGGCGCCAGTGGCGAATTTGCCAATCCTGGTGTTCTCTGGCAAATGCCAAGCGTCCTGCACGGTGTTGGGCTGTGAGCACAACCGCCATCTGTGGACGTCGGGCCCTCATACCATCCTCATGGAGTCGGTTTCTAACCGTTTGTGCAGACATATGCACATTTGTGGCCTGCTGGAGGTCATTTTGCAGGGCTCTGGCAGTGCTCCTCCTGTTCCTTCTTGCACAAAGGCGGAGGTAGCGGTCCTGCTGCTGGGTTGTTGCCCTCCTACGGCCTCCTCCACGTCTCCTGGTGTACTGGCCTGTCTCCTGGTAGCGCCTCCAGCCTCTGGACACTACGCTGACAGACACAGCAAACCTTCTTGCCACAGCTTGCATTGATGTGCCATCCTGGATGAGGTGCACTACCTGAGCCACTTGTGTGGGTTGTGGAATCCGTCTCATGCTACCACGAGTGTGAAAGCACCACCAACATTCAAAACTGACCAAAACATCAGCCAGACAGCATAGGTACTGAGAAGTGGTCTGTGGTCCCAACTGCAGAACCACTCCTTTATTGAGTGTGTCTTGCTAATTGCCAATAATTTCCACCTGTTGTCTATTCCATCTGCACAACAGCAGGTGAAATTGATTGTCAATCAGTGTTGCTTCCTAAGTGGACAGTTTGATTTCACAGAAGTTTGATTTACTTGGAGTTATATTGTGTTGTTTAAGTGTTCCCTTTATTTTTTTGAGCAGTGTATATATATATATATATATATATATATATATATATATATATATATATATATATCCAGAAAAGGATAGGCTGCTGAGGAACACTGATCTCAAATGCTTTGACATTAAAACTCCAAGCAAATGATGAAAATGATGAAAACTCTGTCAATGATCAGCTGCAAGGTGATTAAATAAGCTCTACGGTTATCTGTGAGTCCTGTAACTATCAGAAAATGCTGAGCTATAAGAAAGCCAGCTGCCATAAGGTTCAAATATTGAATAAAACTACAGTAATCTGTTCAGCAAGGTGAGTCAGGCAACATGAAATTAGGATGTTTCCCAAACTATAGTATCAGGTCTATATTGTCCATAGCAGGAATCATGGATGAGCTTCAATACATTGTAAACTTACAGGTCATGTTGTCTTTTTCTGAAGGGAAATGTCCATCAAATTACTGGAACTTCAGCAAAACAAACACAAGCAAGATAGCACCATGTTGGTACTTGACAAACGTGATTATATCTTTATGTTAAATCAAAGATTGGTACTTTTGGCTTAAAAGTACCAATCTTTTCACCGAATAAAAGATTGGTTTTTGGTTAAAAAGCGGCTGTGTGCCACCCCACAGTCTATTTAATGTCGCATGTGAGGTGACGTCAAACAGACTGTTCCTGAGGCAAAGCCAAGACATTTAGAGGAACTTTTGTGGAATGCAGTCCAGTCGCCCTGGAATACCTGTACACAGGTGCCAAAAGTAGGTCAGCTTCATGTGACACAGATGTAGAGCAGTTCTCGCAAACAGTGGATACACGTCTAAATATAAACTCAGTGCTTTAAAAAAAAGGGGAAAAAAGCTCCATCTTCAAGCAGTTTTTTAAGTTGATCCCATCAATTTTTGAGCTGAAAAATTAAGACCGTTGCGTAAGGCTTGGTACAGGCAGATGGGGATTAGGGATTAACATTATGAATTTTATAAACATTCAAATTACAGGGGTGCGGTGGTGGCGCAGGGGTTAAGCACAACCAACTTAGTCTTCGACACAGCCATCGCAGGTTCGAGTCCCAGCCTCTCTTTCCTCTCTCTCTTTACCCACTTTCAAATAAAGCCCACCTGAGCCAAAAAAAAACTTTCAAAAAATCCGGGGGATGAACCGTGTCACAGAAAGAACCAGAACAATGAGACCAGAGAGCTGCATGCACACGGAGGACGGAGTGGAGAATGACATTGGATGCAGGTGAGGAAATCAGGTGATCGTGAACAGCTGTGGAAAGGAGCAGACTTGCAAGATGAGGGAAGGTTATTAATAAACACAAGGAGAGACTGAACTAGGACTAAAAAAGGAAAAACAAATCAAGGGGAGAAGAACAAAGCTAACTAGAGGAAATAAAAAAACAAAGGCACAAAGAGCTGAGCACAAGAATTAAAGAGACTAAATACAAAAGAATAAACAGGTAGAGCAAGTCCTTTTGAGCAATAATAGAAGAACAAATGACCCCCAAGAACTCAAACACCCAACGATCTTAACAAAGACATTTTAGTTTCTTAAAAAGCCTGGTATTTATCTTTCCCAAATTTCTGTACTATGACAAACTATTAGAAAAATATATACATTTATATTTTAAACAAGAATAGAATGTGGAGCATGCTAAGTGACTACTATGTATAGAAATAAAAGGTATCATAAGGCTTTGCCTTTATACTAACTGTTGTAGTTGAGCCCAGATGTCTTTTTAACCAATCAATTAGCACCAAAAAAAAAGAAAAAAGAAGTTTTGAATGGAAAATGTGACTTTTTATGTCGATATTAATTAAAATGCTATTAACTGTGATTAATTAAATACAGATCCTACAATTAAATCAATGAAAATATTGAACCGAGTCCCACCGCTACTAAAAACAAAGCCACGTCCGGCATACTGGAGACAGCTGCAACTGAGAGGATGTCAGGAGTCTCCCTCTGCGTTTTCCCTCAGGGGCTTTGTGGTTTAATAGTGCTGCACTGACAAAATTAAGGGGGCAGCCAAAAGGCCACCGTAATAACATGGAGAAAACAAATCACCCTGCTTCAGGCGGTAGCTTCATTAGAACAATGCGCAGCGGTTGCTCCGGGGGTTGGAGGTGAAAGCGTCTGAGCCTTGGCTGGCCGTGTCCGTGGTGACAGTCGCGTTGCAGGACTGATTGCCCAGAACGTGACCAGGCCTCAAGTATTTTAGGCCTGTTGTCAGTGTCTCCCTCCATTACAAGAGATTGCAAAACGGGACTACTGCAAGGAAGCATTTAAATATTTCATCTTTTAATAAGCGTCACGCCAACCCTTTCTTATTTAAATGTCTTTGTTGGGCTGTTGTCGTGTGTCACAGTTTGACAGTGTAGCTCACAAGCTGAGGGCATGTATTAGCTACGCTCGGACAGGGCACACAGCAACTCTTATCTCCTTTGACAGACACTGTAGTCAAGCGAAGAAGGAGGCTAAAAACTCATTTACAGCGAGTCAGTGCCACTGGAGTGAGCTCGGTTGACATTACTTAAGACGGAGGAAAATTTTAAGTCACTGAACTTTTTGTGAGGGCAAAAGATTGGGATGGTACAACCAGAGTATTAGGGCCATGCTGAGAAAATAAAAATAAATACGTTTATGATACTAAAGCCTTAAAATAATGAGAATAAAGTCATAACAAACTCATATGAGAATAAAGTCACAATATTGGAGAATAAAGTTATAATAGGATAAAGTTAAGGTTGATTTGTAGCATAAAGTTCACGAGAATAAAGTCATATAACAGCTTTATTCTGACAATATGGCTTTATTCTCATAGTAAAGTCATGATTATCATTTTCTTTACTCTATTTGTTAATACTATGACTTTATTCTCGTGATTTTAAAAAAATTAAATTTCTTAGTTTGGCCCTAATATTCAGCCCTAGGATGGTGCAAAGTTCTTCATTTTACAACAAAAAATAAAGAAATAGAAACAGAACCACTAAGATGGTACATCGCAGTATTTAATAAAGTTGAACAGTTTGCTGAAATGCCATGCTAATGCTAGCATGTTGACCATTTTTGATACATCTTATTGATGGTTTGACGCGTAACATAGTGCAGTGCTTGTCGGGATTGGGTTTTCTCTGTGTTGATTTGAGTTCTTCTGTGTGTTTATTTTAGGTTTCTGTGTCTTTTGAGTCTCCGTGTTGTCCCGTCTACTCCTTGTTTGTTCCCAGGTGTGTTTCGTTCCCTGATTATCCTCTGAGTATTTAATGTCACCTGTGTTCCATGTTCTTTGTCGTTGATGGCGGTAATGCACAAAGTCTGTAAATTGCCATAAAACGCAACAGAAGAAGAAGAAGAATGTTCTTTGTCGGGTCCTCGTCTCGTTTAGCGTCTTGTCGTACCAGTGTGTCAATTCTGTTCTTTCAGTCTCGTCTTGTCCATCACTGTTTATGCCAGAGATTAACTTTTGCTGTCGCTCGCCTGTGCTGCCTGGATAAGAGCTCGTGCTGTTACTCATCTGTGCTGTTTGGAGTATTTTCCTCATTAAAGATTATCATTCCTTAACTCCTACCTGCGTTCTCAGCATCATCCTCTCCACCACCTCCACTGCAATTCATGACAGTGCTGGCTTTCCGGGTTTGTCGTGTGCAGAGAAAAGGTTTTTCTCCTGCCTAATAAACTTAGCGTCTCTTCAGCCATCATGACTTTAAAATCAGTAGCGTTTCAGCTGCGCTACAGAAAACATTCCTCGGTAGTGAGAGCTGTCAGCTGTGAAACTTTCCTCTTTCTCTTCATAGCTACTTGTTTAAACACAAATCAGACTCTGGATAAATTTGCTATCACTATCCTGCATGGAGAAAGTGTTTTTTCTCTGTTTTCCTTATTTGCCTTTGTGCATCTGAGTTCAGTTTCTGTTCAGCCATCTTACTGTAGTCTTTTACATATATATATATTTTTTTCAACAAAACCAGAGCACAAACTGTTAATGTTTGTACTTGGGATGAGTGGTGTGTTTTGCAGGATGCAGCCGTACAACCACAGTCCTTCATTTGTTGCTCAAACTGCGTGACTAGCATGGCAACGCTATGAGTGTTCAAACCACGGAGGACTGAACGGCTGCTCGCTGTGCCAAAGTCATGGGTGTCCACTGTTCACAACGCACCAGTGACATAAGTAGAAAGCAGCAACGTGGATATGAATAGGTAAATCATAGATGTGTATGTTTGCCATTTCCTTACCTTAATGGTTGTTTTTTTTTTACAATTAAATTCATCTTAAATATTCTAGTTTTAGCGATAGAGGCACACCTTAACGACTTAAAACGCTTTCGTATGGCTAATGATGTGACACGGCCATAATCAGATCTGACAGCTGCGTGTTGATCTGCAGCATCAGCACAATCACAAATGTAAAGAGTAACATCCATTCCGCTCATGCTTCGCTGTTTTTACAGCTTTTCGTGTTATTTGAATCAAATCATAGCACATAATCAGAGCACAGATAATCAGCGTCTGGGTTTGAGAGGTATTTGAAATTCAAATCAAATCTCTTTGTTGTTCCCTGTTGATGCTGTGTATGCTCTCTGTTGGGGGAAAAAAAAGAAAAGAAAAGAAAAGAGAATCTTCATTTCTTTCGCTATTTGACAGTATTTGTTCTTAAGTTTAATAAGTTCATACTCGTATGCCGACCTAAATTTTCTAAATGCACATGTGTTTATGAAATCTGTTTTCTAAAAGGAATACTCTACGGTTGAATATTAAATGTTTTCGTAGTTGAATTTAACATTTGTGTGAAGTTTTAATACAGATTTGAGAATCTGGTAAGCTTTTAATAGAAGTTAAATGATAATAGTTCCACATTTTTATTCACAAAATGGCCTTTCTTAAAGTGTAGCAGTGGGTTGAAAATGGAATACATTTGGTTGTTTTTGTGTTTTATGCAATTAAATTACAAGTAAATATATCAGTTTGTCTGATTAATAATAAAATTATTGGTGATTATATAAATGACCACTTCTGTTTTAATTTCTTAATTTCAGTGGCATACTGAGAACCTCCTTGTCTATTAAAAAATGTAATTAATTCAGATAGTAAGATTGATTGATCTGTTGACATTATAGCCTTTCAATATCATGCACATAATAGTACACTTAAAAAAAAAAAAAACACCCTTATGCTTACACTTTGCTGGGGTTCAACAAGTAGGTCAGTGAATGCAACGTGAGCCTGAGCATCGGAGCCACTAAACGCTGCAGCAGCAGGAGGTGATTTCCTGACTTTTTCAGGATGAACTTGACCGCAGCTGGTACATCAGGAAGTGAATATGAAAGGAAATAGTTAAACAGTTTAAGCACAAACACACAGCAACAACTTCTCCAGCTTCTGTTGACATAAAACTGCACCCTGTGAAAGACATGAGAGGCCATTGGCCTCTTGGCCCCCCTTCTTTCAGTGCCCTTTACTCAGTGATGGGTTGGATCACACCGGTCCTGTATCTGAAGGGTAAGGTAAGCTCACCTTAACACACTGGTAGAGTTTTGAGTAATGTTAATAAAAACGTAGGTAAGAGGGTAGAAGGGAGTCCTTGAGAACACAGGCCTGACTTTATTGCGCGTTAGAACCCTGAGTGTTTGATTGAACCAAACATCTCCTGTCTATTCTGGTAGGATCCTCCATGCTGGCTGCTTCGCCAGCATGGAGAAACCAGAAAGGAGTGTGTTTTGTGTTTGTTTACACTGATCTGCTCCTTCCGTGTAGGAGGGAACCTATTGATGGATGCTCCTTTTGTTTAGAGGAGGCATTTGCTTTCATGGTTTAGTGACTTTCTAGGAGTATTTTTGTTCCGATTTCACGTTAGTTTGAAGGTTTAAAGGGGCAGTACTATGCAAAATTGACCTTTTTGAGCTTTACATCATGTTATAATGTTATTCCTTCAACAAAAACACACCTGGCGTATTGCCTTCATGCTTCCATGCATGTTTGAGAAATCCTTTGATTTCCCATGGCAACCATTCAGCTGTGCAAAACACCTGAGTGGGCCAAGCTCCGCCTTCGAGATTCAACTCCTCCTCACAGTAGCTTCCAAGCTTCCAGCTCACAGAGCTCATTTCCCCCGTCGGCTCCTTCAAACTAGCCAGCAGCAATTAGCAAACAGCTAGTGGAATTGATCTTACTGCAGGAGCTACTTCTCAGTGCAATGCTAGTAAATATGCTGTTAAAGCGTTAATAGAGGAGCCATGTTGTAATGACTTCCTGTAGGCGGAGGAGTTTCAGAAAGAGCAGGAGATTTTAAAGAGACAGAGGCCTGATTTCAAGATGTTAAATTATGAAGTCAACTTTCTTTTAAATCATATGTGATACATACTTCATTTTGTATCACAAGGAGCTGAAGGTAACATAGTTCCTTGATTGCGTTCCTTGATTTTCCTTCATCCTGGAAAATCATTTATTGTAACAAGACAAAGAAAATGACAGGAAGTGGTAGAAGCACGCAAGGCCAAATAATCTGGATTGTTACGAAATAAAGATAGCAAGATAGAACAGAGAGTTATTTGCTGCAGGTTTGATATTAACCACTGCACCTTCTAAGCAGAACCCCATTTCCAAAATCCTGAACCGTTCTGCTAACGTAATTGAAAATAAAAATCCACACAAAAAAGGTACTCAAGAACAATCTAGCTTAACTTAAATGTGAATTTTCAGAACATCTGGGATAATGAATTTCAAGGCCAGCCTGTTGTCTAAGATAGAAAACATGTGCTACTGGACGAATAGGAATGGGATCCAAAACTGCAGGAGATTCCTTAAGAATGACAACAAAAACCCTTTTCATGGCCTGGAGTGAAAGGTCCATAATAATGGCAACTAACCAAAAGTTAGTTAAAAGGAGAGTTGTACATCTGAATTTAAAAGGCTTTAACAATGTCAAGCATTGTGAACAAAGGAGTTCATACCACTTCACCCCTTCACCAATCAATACTTCCATTTTCTCCTGACACATTTCCATTTTGCCTCCTTCTACTTTCATCTCGCACTTAAACAATTGCGTAAAAATTTTTTAAATTATTGTAGTCACGTACTTTCGTTGACTCTGAATCAATACCGTCTACTTTATTTTATTTAGCTACAAATTATTACCAGAAAACATTATACGGTGCTCTATTTTTATTTATTTTGGTGCTGCTTCCAGTTTTGGCCAGTTGACGGATTCTTGAGCAAACCAAAATATTTAAGAAATTTCCTGTTGGTCCATATTATCTGTTGGAGCCACACAACCACCTTTTCCAACAGTAGACTATGAAAAATTACTTTAAATTTTACTTTAAAATATTACTTTGCGGTTACAAAATATCGCACAGTAAACGACATCATTTCATTACCGTAAAAGTTGAGAGAGGAACGTTGAAAATTGCAAAGACGTGACACAGAGAAGAGGTGAAATGACAAACACCCACAACAGATACACACAGGAAAAAAAAGTTATTTTAACTTTAAAGAACAAAGAGGAAAAAAAATATTACCGAATAATAATAGTAAGGTGTAAGTTTGATCTGAGTGGGGTAGCTTTGTCATTTCATTAACGGCAGAAAAGATGCAAAATCTCTGAGCAAAAATTTTATATACAGTAACACCAAATTTCTGGGCCAATAAACTCTTCAGAATTACATAGCTGCCAAATAATGATTCCCATCCATATGAATGCTCTATTAGCCATCTCTATGGGAAGCCGAGCCAACCGCCTGCTGCTTAACAACCTTGTGTCTTTAACGTTTATAGTCAAGAGACGTGTTTTGACAAGATGAACTCTTACATAAATGAGTCCAAGTCACTATCAGTGGAAGATCTTTGTGAACTGAACCAAGAGCCATTGGCACAAGTGTGTACAAGTCAGTCATAGCCCAGCCTATGTATGCATGTAACAATGGACGCTGGTTAGTGTGGCCTCTTCTACTCATTCTGACGATTCTCACTAAGTTGAGCGCTAGTGAACATAAGCACACCACTGCTACTCAAAAAAGTCAATCAGTCCCACCTATTTACTTACTGCCACTGGTGTAGTGTTCAGCTGGTGCAACAATAACATCACGATGCTAAAGACTTTGCGATAAGTTTAACTAGCCTTTGTGTTTTCAGTTTCTCTTGTGTTCCTGTTTATTTAGATTTTTCTTTTGGTTTTCTACTGAGTTCAGGGTCATTTTTACAGTGTTTTCTCATACTTGGTTAGTTTCCCTGATCTCACCATTCCCCTGTGTATTCACTGCAGGTCAACGGTTATTTTCCCTCAGCTCCTCCATGCTTTCCCACACTTACAAACACATTTAGTTAATTAAAGTCACATTATCCTTGTTCCAGTAATCCCCCCCACCCCTCTTTTTTCTTCTTCTTCTTCTTGTTGTTCATGTTTAACATTTTCTTCCACCACTCCTCTAGTTTTGACGTGGCTTCCCATATCCATGTTAAAAACTGACTGTAATGATCTTGTTTGGTCCATAGAGTATGAAAGAGCAGTCCAGTGCAGTAAAGCCTACTTGAAAAGGGTTTTTTTTGTCGTTTTGCAGAAAAATAAAGAACTGCCACATTGATGCGCAACGCTGCGCCGTAAACTGTTGTTACCATTCGGAGTGAGTGGAACTTTGAAAACTGCAATGGAAAAGGGATCATCAGCCGCTGTGGTCACCGCATGGAAAATAGCGTGACGCGCAACTTTATTGATGCTGGTGTGTAATTCAGACAACCCTCGCCTGCAGGGCACGACCTGCATCCCAACGCTCAGCAGCAAACAGGCCCCCTGCTTTCCAGCTCTGCTTCGGTCACAGAGAGAGATCGCCTGCAACAACCCCGCACCGTCACATGGAAGCTTAGTGTCTTGCTCGGCCTGCTGTAAATAACTTTGTGCAAAAGTTGACCCGGCCCTTTAGCTGCTTCCCACTGCTCCAGTGCTTGATAACTAATAATCATCTGTCAGATTGAGTGACAGTGATGTCAACGTTTACAGATCCCTCAGTAGTAGTCGCCCCTCTTTGGTTGTTTGCACTTTTTTGTCACGTATCAACCTTGAATAATAGTGCATATTTTTTTCGATTGTATATGATGGATAAACACAAAGTAAAGCTTTTTATTTTAAATGGAAGGTAATTAGTACATGGTTTAAATTTTACCCCCCAACAAATAACAATCTGAAATGTGTGGCGTGCATTTATATTCATCCAGCAGAAGTTCTGCTCCTTCTTTTCAAAGTAGCTCAAGCCGAGTGTGATTGGACTCGTCAGGCGCTTCTGTGAGCACATCAGTTTTTAAGTCTCAGTGAAATCTTTCAGAAAGCTTTTAGTCTGGACTTTGACTGGGTCATTCCAACACATAGATCTAAACACATAGAGATGTAAAAACTTTGGGGCTCAAGTGCTAAAATTGGCACATTTAAATTACACAAACTACAAAATTCATTCAATTTTAAATGGAAAATTGAGTTTATTGTGATTTTTTTTTTAAGTTTTACTTTTACCTGGTTGATAATAATCCTTTTCTTTAACGAAATCTATAAATTCTTTAAAAATAAAAAGTAAATAAAAATAAGCCTGTTCTATTTGTTGCCTTATTTAAAGAAAAATAGAGAATTTCTCAATTTTACATCATGTTACATCAAACCCTGCGCACCGGTTTCAAGTCTTTTCCATATTTTTGCCAACATCTTCTCTGTCCCTGCTGAAAAAAGGCATGACGCTGCCGCCGCCATTTTCCACCAAAGTAGTTGGTTTCCCTCCTTTTTGTGAACTAAAAATGTTGAAAACTTGGGTTGTAACTTAATCAATCAGTCAATCAAATTTTATTTGTATAGCACATTTCAGCAGCAAGACATTTCAAAGTGCTTTACATCATTACAAACACAGAAACACAATGCAACATAGAATCAATAATCAAAACACAGCATTAAGTCAAGTTCCATCAATAAATTTGTAATTGATTACATTTCAAATACAATTCTAAACAGGTGGGTTTTTAGTCGAGATTTAAAGGAAGTCAGTGTTTCAGCTGTTTTACAGTTTTCTGGAAGTTTGTTCCAAATTTGTGGTGCATAGATGCTGAAAGCTGCTTCTCCTCGTTTGGTTCTGGTTCTGGGGATGCAGAGCAGAACCAGAACCGGAAGACCTGAGAGGTCTGGAAGGTTGATACAACAACAGCAGATCTTTAATGTATTGTGGTGCTAAGCCATTCAGTGATTTGTAAACTAACAACAGTATTTTAAAGTCTATTCTTTGAGCTACAGGGAGCCAGTGGAGGGACTTTAAAACTGGTGTTATGTGCTCTATCTTCCTGGTTTTAGTGAGAACGCGAGCAGCAGCATTCTGGATCAGCTGCAGCTGTTTGATTGATTTGTTGGACAGACCTGTGAAGACGCTGTTGTAATAATCAATAATCAAACTGAACAACGTCACCCGGGACCAGTCTGCTGGTGTCACAGTGAAACTCCTCCTCTTCCTGCCGAAACTGAAAGTAGGTCAGTGCAATGCATTGTGGTATCAATAGTTCTCGCTGCTTCATGGCTGGAGGCCCAACATTTGCATTGAGCCAGGTGATAGGGGAAAAGGTAGGCAACCTAATGCCAGCATGCAAATGGTTTCACAAAGTGAATAAAAGGCTAAGGGGAACGCCTCCATTATATCAGCAACTCAGAGACAGACAGGCAGATCTGTACACAAAAGTTGCAGCATGTGTGCTTTGGTTGTTTCAACTCATTCCAGTGTTTGTAGTTTTCGTTCTTGCTGCTGTGTTTTCTCGTGAACGGCTCCAGCTACTTTGATTTTCACACTGTAAAAGGACACGCTACACGCTAAATGTAGCTCTAATCACTGTTGCTCTCATGTCAGTCAATGTGTTTTGCATGCTTAGCTTGCAGCATTTTGTCTTTAAATGGAGGCAGCTTAGCTTATGACAGATGCAATGGATTTACTGTAAAACTATTCAAATGGTCATATAAACATGTCATCACCATTATGGCATAAGTCATTTTTTTTGAAAAAGTGATTTTTTTTTGTGCGCCTTAAATATTTTTTGGAAAGAAAGAAGTGGGGATTTCCCCCCCCCCCAAAAAAAAATTACTTAGGTTATTATTTCAGGAAGGTGAAAATATGATTATTGCTAAATATAACATTTCATAGTATTAATTAATTATTGTTGGTGGATTTTTTTTTTGTTATTGATACTTGATTTGTTTTTGTTTGTTGTTGTTTTTTTGTGAAATTGAAATAAATAGTGATTATTCATCCACTGTAGTTAAAATTAAAAAGATATTGACAGGTTAGAGATTAAATGTAGTTTTTATATGTATTGATTATACAGGTAATAAATGTAAGATTATGTAAGTGGTTAAAGATTGCTTTATACTTTAGTTTATACTTCCACCCACTCCCTTGAATATGTTATGTTTTATTCCCTAAATATTGAAAAAGTAGTAATAGTATCAAACCCACAATCAGAGAATTTCGTGTTATCATTAGCATTAGCTAATAATTCTCATTTTTCATGTAAGCCTGAAGAGTAAAAAAAGTACTGCCTGTTACATAACGCTGTAAACAGGAACTCAAAAAATGCCCAAATGTTCAGCAAAATTTAACAGAGAAATGTCTACATCTCTACAGCTAAATCTGTGAATGCACATGTCCAGATAATTTATAGAAATATGGATCACGCTCTCCTATATCATAAAAAAACCAACACATGTCAAGCATAAGAATATGTGTGGAAACTTTCAGGGGTTTTGCTCGCAGGCAAGTTGCCTGTGACGCCGTAATTATGGAACTATTTGTTCAAAAGTCACAAGTTTGCAGCAGAAAAACATAAACAGGCACCCCAACCCCGAGGATTCGGATCACCCGACTGGAGCCTCCCTTAACTTGGACGCGCTCATCAGAACGGCCCTCATTAGAGCATGCAGGCCGGCACACTGCAAGGAAACGGCGGCGGCAGCTTTGACACCGTCCACTAATCAAACACTTATCTGATTAATGTGAAGCATTAACGCTGGAAGTAGCCAAGAGGCTCGTGTTTTGTTTGCTTTGGTTTAGATTTTCTATCCTGGCAGCTTGAGGAAACTGTTTGAGGTCCTGCAGTGTTAGGGTAACAGACAGAGAAGAATGCAATATAGTTGGTTTGTTGGCAAACCAACTACCCCCCCGCTCCCTGTGCATACAATACTGTAGCCATTAAACTGGCCAGACTGGCAAGGAGGAGCAACCAAGAAGCCCATTGCAACACAGATCTCCACATACTCCCCAAATATGACTTTGATGGAAGAGTAGCAAGACGAAAGCCATTGTTGAAATAAAGCCACAAGAAATTCCGTTTGGCGCCTCTAGACGCAGTAAACGTGTAGAAAAAGTTGCTGAAAGTTGTTCTTTTTGACCTCCAGGCAAATAAATGCCATCCCCGCTAGTACGCTTACGGTAAGACACGGTGGTGGCAGCATTATCCTGTGAGGATGTTGTGCTTCGTGACTGTCAGGGAAGTTGGTCAGGGTGGGTCGGAAGATGAGTGGAGATAAAAAACTGGATAATCCTGGAAGAAAACCTGTGAGAGGCAACAACAAAAAACAGAGACGGGACGGAGCTACGCCTGGAGCGTTTAATCGGATTAATCGTGATAAATCGATTATTGAAATAATCGTCAATTAATTTAGTAATCGACTAATGGTTGACTGGAGAATAGAGACTTTATAAAAGGCAATTTGCAACAAGAACATTATAATCAGAGAAGTAATTAAGCCAAAGCTTTGTGTTGGTCTATCACAAAAAAAATAAATAACAAAAATATATTGAGGTTTGTGGTTGTGACTATATGTAAAAAGCTTTAAGGCGTATTAAGAAGTTATTATTTTTTGGAGATTTTGATCTCTTGTCAGATCAACGCTAGGACATTAGCAGCCCAGTGTGTCGATGTTGATCACTCAGCGTACAAAGTGATCGCGTGCCAACGCCTGCTCACCCACCTGTAACACAGGCTGACATAGAGGTCAGCACACATAGAGAGGCTCCCTTTATGATAAAGGTCAATCACGTGGCCCCAAAGAGGGAACTTGTTATTTGGGGAGTTAAAAAGAAAACGGTGAGCATCATGTGTGAAATAAGACAAAAACCAAATCTGAGGCTGTGAAGAAGCCGAATTGTTCCATTTACTAGGGGTGGGCGATATCGACTTAAGGTTTTAACACAGTATTTTGCATTAATATTGTGATAAAGATAAATCTGACTTCTTTTTTTAACATAACATGACTGTGTGTCACAGCAATTACAGTCCCACAAAAACAAATACTACTCTTGCTACATATTCCCATTTGTAATGTGCTTCTTTAGGACACCAGATACACAAAAAAATGTGATTTGTGTTACTAAGCTGGACACAGTAATTGTATTTTCAAATGTATTGGTATTTATTGCTGCTTTCATTGAATAAACTGTGGGGAAAACAGCAAATCTATCAATCCCCAACAATAAGGACAATTTTGGGGGGTTTAAACATCATTAATTGGACTTTATCATGACAACGATAAATAATATTTATCATGATAAATAATAAACAATAAGATAAATGCCAACCCCTACCATTTATTGATCTTTTTTATGGTAAACAACACCCTACTTTGTACATTTGTTGTTATACAAAAAATCAATCTGGATTTTTTTTAAGGTTCAAAATACTTTTATTTTTGACATAACAGTTCCTATTAAGCCGTGGTAAAATAAAGGACTTGTCTTATTTACTACAGCAAGTTGGTAAAAATAGGAAGACATCCAAAACTGTTTGAAGAAGTGACAGTGAGTCACAGTCACACATATGAGACATAACATTGTCAGATTGAAGTGAATTTATTTGCATCTCCTTAGAAAGCTATTCAGCAAGGAGTTAAGTGTTATGTTTAATGGTAATTTTAACAATTCACAGAGACAAGATATACTTTGCAATTAACCTGAACTCGGCATGATAAAGTGAAGATGTCAAAGTCAGGTTTTTAATTTGATTTTCTAACTAAAAGTAAACAAAAAAAACACAAAAGCAAATTAATTTACATGTATTTTCTGACATGGGTTTTCTAGGAGGTTCTTAGTTTCTTCTTATACCATGACTCATTTGAAAATATATATGTATTTTGTTTCATCCGTTCCTATCCACTGAGCCGTTGAAGATCCAGCGCAGGACGCCAGCTGCATAGAGGTGCTTTTGTTTACTAGCTCAAGTCCAGCTGACAGTCTGCATACCAGATTCCCTCACAACCTGCCTCAGAATGCCTCACCTCCTGGTAGTCTTGACAAAGCCTTCATCTATGTAAACAGAGAGCTGCCATGTTATCACTCCAGAATCAATAGTAGCCCCACAAAAGGAGCGTGTTACTTTGTTTACTTTTGACGGTGCAAAAACAGGAAAGTGTATGACGCAGTTCTCCTTTCCAAACTGAATTATAGATTATCTAAATAATAGGGCCATAAATAATTCTGATTCAGTTTGAAAATATTTAACAGTTTCCCTTTAATAGTTTTCACTCCCTATTCTCTTTTTTCCCTCCTGTCACTCTCCCATAAAGGTCAAATTTGCAGCGAGCACAGCTATTAGTAATTTAATTCTCGCCGCTGAGCTGTAGGTCTCTGCAGCTCCTCCAGAGTTCCGAGGAGCTTCTTCAGCTTCTTCTCTAAGTGATGCCATGTGAGATACTGTTTTACTTTTCAGGTGATGGACTGAACAGTGTGGCAAGGCGTTTGCAATACATTATTTGGAAAGATCATGTATCATCATTTCTCTTCCACTTCACAATCATTGACCACTTTTTTGTTGTTGTTGTTTTGTTGTTGTTTTTGGTTCGTCATTTGAAATCCTACTAAAATGCATTGGTGGTTGTAGGAACATAGGAAAAATCTCAAGGGACATGAATATTTTTGCAAAATATTGTAAAGTTATAAAGATATGACCTTAAACCTTATGGGGAAGAGAGCGCTGACCTCAAGTCAGCAAGTCAGATAGAACAAAAATAAAAGCAAATCCTGTTTGTGCAGTAACATATTTTATTTGTGGTGTTACTTTTAATCTATTGTCTCTTACTCCTCAAATAAAAATGTCATGGGTGAATTATTGAGCCATATAATACTTCATATAATCAATAGGCCTTCCATTCAGTTTGATTTAATACTGCTGTGAAATGTAGTATGAGTCAATGATGGTAAGGCCTTCTTTCATGAGTAATCATGGAGTAACTATCTGGTTTCTCAGGACAGTGTCCTCATTTTCTGACTCATTGTAGGAGTGATTCTGAGCTGCAGCGCTGATTTCAACAGAAGCTTCAATTCTTCACTAAAGCAACAAATTGTTTTGCTCAATTGTTTTCACAGCAACATATTAAAAACTATATTGAAAAATCTATATTTTCTGTATTTGCATTCAGGTTTTTCTGTGTGTATCTAAGCAACAAATCAGTTTCTTAACAAAAAAAAGAAAAGAAAGAAAGTCTAATTCAGTCAGACCAGAAGTAAGTTCGCCTTCTACAACATGTTATTAAAGGTTAAAGAATAGAAGTCATGGGTAATTGTCATGACTTAAAAAAAAAATAAATTTTTTTTAATAGGTTTCTACTGTTGTTTAGTTCAGATATACTACATTTTCGAACATACCAATCAGATCTTTACATGTTGGCAAAGTTTTTTTAGGAGCAATATGGTTCGAATGAAATGTCTGTAATAACTTCCTAGTATTTAGCTAGCATGACTTTATTAACAAGCACATTTTCTACTGAAACCTCCAGACTACAAAAATTAAAGAATATGCAAAAACCGGAAATGATTATTTAAAATAGCTTTGATTATGTTATTGCTCCAATGTCATCAACAGCATGTGTTTGTTTTAAAGTCAGACGTTAGTTAGCATGTGTCCTACCGATTATAAACTCCTTTTTTAGTTTTCTCCAATGTCTAACATTGAGCTCATATTTAAGTGTTTCCATGCTAGTCTGCTTCATGTTGTTATTGGCACATTTACAGCCTGTTTTAATTTGGCTAATTAGCTATTTAATACAGTTGCTTAGAAACAGGCTAATTCTAACTGGCGGTATGCTTACTGTAAGTGAGCTAGTTTTTTAAATTGAAAAATTTACCGTCAAAATGGCGCCAACGGTACAACGGTACGTTGCTACGTTACGCAAGATTCCGCCCACGAGCTCACTGTTTTAGGGCAAAAAACTGCTCGCAGACGATGACTACTATCATTTAACATAACATGCTAAATCTTAAATGTTTGCGTGATATATAAAAGAAAATGAGACACCGTGTTTTGCTACTAATTGTCAAAACAAGGCCATCTAGGAAACAAGACCCAATATTTCACAGGTCAGTAAAAAAAATGTTCATTAAAAAATAGAGGGAGGAAGTATGTCAGTTTTGCTAGCTTAGTCAAACGGTCATGTAGGAATTATGTTTGTTTGGGTTCAGTTAAAACAAAGTGTATCAGGATGCATATAATGTCGGCTAATGGAGCTGTTAGTCAGTTATGGCTACTGGTCTGTTTGTAGCGTAAAGCCGACACGGAGCAAAAGAAAAAAAAAAAAGAATATGAGTGGTTTTGAGCTGTTCTTCATCGGGTTTTCTGCGTTATTTTCCGTTTCTGTGGCTCACTTCACTAAATTAATAATACCTACATAAATAGGTTTCATTTTTGAACGAAATTGTTCTACTGCGGCAGCGCGGCTATGGATAGCAAGTACAAACTCGTCTTTTTTACCCTCCGGCATTGTGCGCATGCGCAACATTTCCGGATGTAAATTTTGCGGATGTAAACAATAACATCCGTCCATACGACCCGTGTGTACATTGGCAACTGAAACAAAGCCACCCTTTTTAGTCATAGCAGCAGTTAGCATTTTTGTTAATCTTTTTAGATTCCAGACTGTGAAATCAATACGCAGACATTTTTTTATTTATTTAAATGACTCATTAAAGTCTGATGTATATGGGCTCTGTTAAGTCATAGAAAGAAATCCAGCAAGTTCAGAAGTGCATTGTTGCTTTTATGCATGTAGCTTGTGTCAAAAACAAAAAGGGCTTATTATCTGCACAATTTAGCTGCTTTGAAGTAGTTTCATTCATTAAGACTAGCTATGGACTAGCACTGTTTGTAGTGTGCTAGTTGTTACATGAAAGTTAAAGTACTGCATGTTCCATTCTATTTCTTAACAGGGTATTTGAGTAGCTTTTTGTACTTCTAAGGAAAGTTTTACAGCTCCATAGGCTTTAGTTGAGTAGAATTATTGTCATACAATATAACATTACTGTGACTTGAGTACAAACTTTGGCTCTGCTTGTTAACACCTACGTTGTCACAGTTTTTCGCCTTTGAACATGCAGAGGTACCTTTGATGTCACCGAGGTTTATTGGGGGGTTAAAAAAAAAACCGGTTGCAAACGGTACAGGTATCGTTTAAACGTCTGCAACAACCATTGGGTACTTTCTGTGTAGCCCCTTGATCCCCCACCCCCCACACACCTCTGTACGTTGATAAGCGCCTCCTGTCTGGAGCGACCCCCCTCCCCGGTTCGCCTCTTACGCAAAACGCAGCCGAGGGTTGTGATTTGCTGAGCTGAGCCCTCCCTCTTCGATGGTAACTTATTACAGGAGTTTGCAGGCGGAGCTGCTCCCCGCGAAATAAATTGCGAGTGGTACAATTGGAGGAGTCGGGTACGAAACTGTCCTTTCGTGTTTCCTGTGAAGGACAGTTAACAGTCGCAGCTTTTTTTAAAAAACTCCGGCGAAACCTTTCCAGAACGTAAACCGGGGGGATATTTCTGTGGAGGTAACATGGCTGGGAAAAAGGAGAGCGACGGCGGATGGAGGAAATTTCTATGGAATTCAGAGAAGAGAGAGTTTCTAGGACGAACAGGGGGCAGTTGGCGTAAGTACTCCATTTTCTTTTTTTTTTTTTTTTCTTTTTTTTCCTCCTCCCTTCATTGAACTGAACCAGTTCTCGTCAGACGTCTGTGGCGAAGGATGGCAGCCCTGACGTTATTTCAAGGGAGAATGGAAACCATTTTTTCTTCTCCTCCTCATTTCCTGACTCTGCAGACAGCCAGCACCTGTTAGAGCACGGTGGCTCTGACACGCCGAGTCGTGACTTCGGTTTCAGTGCAGACTGTGGGGAGAAGTTTCTCTGCTAAATCCGTGACGAGCTCATCTGCAACTCCAGCCACCAAACACGAAACCGGTTTCCTTCGAAGAGTTTGTCCCGGATCAAGAGTAATGAAAAACATAAGCTGATTAATAAGCTCGATAAACCAATCAACTTTCGCTTCAACTGAATGACATCTCCGCGATGACGGCTTAATTATTTATCTGGATTCAGATAGGGTTCACTGATAATACATCGTAATAGACAATGATCACCGTAGGCGTAGCCCATGTCGTGCCAGTCAATTATTGCCCTTTAGAAAAAGGTCATCTTGAAGGACAGATTGTTGTGGGCCAGGACCGTCCACTAAACGAGTTTGGCTTAAATGTTTGTGATTTCCTCCACGGTTTTAATGTTTGTTTGTTTTTTCCCACCAAGGAGAAGTAAGCGGAAACGGGATATTTCTACAGTTCTAAAGCGGATGGCTAATTTTGCTAGGCCCCGTCTGTCTCTCATACCCCGGATTATTGAATCCAACTCTTGATAATCGTTTTAGCGCCGTTTTCAATACTTTAAGACGGATGTGGAAGCTCGACTAATGCGGGCAGATCTGGGGGATGATTTGATAGGATAGCCAACAGTCGTTACACAGTCCTAATTACTGTTGCTAAACCGTTTTACCAATTAGAAATGATCCGCTTTTTTTCTTCTTCTTTTTTTCAATTATTATTCGGCTCCGGCGGCGAGTCTCACCGTTTGGGAACACGGTGCTGTGCTAGAGAGCCGATCACGACTCACATGTCTCCTGGGCCGCCCCTCTGTCTGCCTGCCTGTCTCTCCCAGCTATTTATTTATTTATTTATTTATTTATTTATTTATTTATTCATTCCCCCCCCCCTTTTCAAAGACGTGAGACACGGGTCGGCACGCTTTCCGCAAGTTTAATTTAAGAGCTTAATGAAAGCTGGAGGTACACAAGCCTCATTCTTTGAGGCGGTGGGGAGGAAGAATCCGAGCAGTTGTAGACGCACCGCCAATGGCGAACTCTTGGGAGCGACTTTTCTGCGCAGATTTCAATCAGCTCGTGTCACTACAGAGCTAATGTTACCATGCCCGCAGTTAGGCTTAGCGAGAGTCCGTCCTGTGTTTGTTGTTGTTGTGTGTGTGTGGGGGGGGGGAAGTGACGCCCCATTAGCTAAAAGTGTCCACTGAAAGCAACAGGTTTATCTGTGGCGAGCTTCAGTAGCCGGAGAGGGAACTACGGCCCGCCTTTTGAACTGCCCTCACTTATTTCCGGCTAAGAGTTTGTTTGTGTTTTTCAGCACGTGAACTGCGAGGAGCGGTCGGTCGACAGTCTGAAAGAGGCCCGTTATTTCGTCCCTACATAGACATGTCTGTCTAAATCGGCTGTAGTTTCAGTAGCCTGAACACTTTTCTGAGCTTTAACAAACGCGGGGAGAGATCAGCGGGGACGGTCCCTGCGCAGGACAGCACGCCGCGGCAGGCCGGTGGGGGGAGGGGCTCTCCATTCAAACTCTGCCTGTCAACCAGGCTCCCTTCTTGCCCACAACTCCGCTTCTGAGAAAACTGACTATTACAGTTTCCGATTTGTGTTTGGCGTTGTTTTGAAACTCGCTTACCTGGAATCACGTAAACCAAAAGCCATAAGAGCATTTTTGGAGTTATTTATTTATTTTTTACTATTATTAGTATTTTACACCGGATGTTTCATTTCACAGCTGGAGATTGATTCGCATCCGCCTCTGGGACGTTTTGTGCCCTCTTTGACCATCGATGATTTAGCGCTATTTTCCACAATTAACTTAGCTTGAACGGAAATTTGATTATGTGATTCCAATAAACATTACTCACCAGCAGCAGGTTGCTTAGAGTTATATTAATATAGAGTTATATTACTGAATCAGAACCATAATAAATGCAAATTGCATGGAATATTAAAGCTTTGTAAAGTATCGTATGCTGAAATTTAAATATACATAAAGTTAGAACATTTTAGGATGATGACTATAAGTTTTGAAATTACTGATAGAAAGAGAATGGTTTAAGTTCTTGGGAACAAAACGAGTTGCTTACAGGCATAAAATGGAAGAAGGCAGAGACCGAATTTGCGCCAAAGCGGGGTACGACTTGTTGAAGAGGGTGACTTTACCCAGAGCTGTTTTATTTAATAATGTTGCTGAGGCAAAATTTAATTAATAGAATTAATAAACAGACAACTGTTCAAAACCAGTTCCTTCATTCGTTGAATTCATGGGTACAAGAAATGCAACAGTCGGAATCGGACAAATTCCTTGATCGGCTCTCATTCATGACCTTCCAGTGCTGCAAAATCCCAAGTTTTTTCTCCCCCTTTTATTAAGTGTATCTAAACTAACAACTTCCACTACGTTGGAATAAGATTAGATACATTAATGTATCTCATGTTGATACATCAATGTATCTACAGCTTCTTTAATGTAGATACATTGATTCTGCTGTGTTCATTTTCTTGTTGGATTCTAAGCTATTGCCTCTATCACAGTCCTACAGCACATCATGTTTATTTTTAATGCTCCTCAGCCCTTAAAAGTAAACATGATCTGCGTCTCGGATCTCTTAAGACCACTGGAACTCGGTATCAATTAGTTAGGCTGGGTGCTATTGGTGGCTTCACAAATTTTATACGAACATATTCATGTTTGGATGACTCCAAATTTATGTGTTTTTTTTTTTTTGTTTTTTTTTTTGGGAAGTAAACAAAAGTTGACCTGGTGAGATCTGATTGGCTGGCTTGCCTGAAAAGCTAATACATGAGGAGAAAAACATTTGTTTTTGCAAATTCCCTTCACCTTTTCACAACAGGCAGCGAGTGGCACAGTGTTGGAGAGAGAAATAGCTGTCGCTCTCCACGTGCGTGGCATGTCAGCATGTCTACAGTTACTTCCTGACAGGTGCGTCACCGCGCCAACGACAAGTTCAACTCTCTCTAGAGGCGTTTTGTACCCCCTACCTCCTTTTTTTCTTTTCTTTTTAACCCGTTCCCAACTCTAGAGAGCTTCTGATGAGATCGTATCGCTCAAAAACATGCCGGCCTGTTGCGTTCAGACACGTGCGGGACGAATATCGGAGCCAAGCAGAGAGCTGGAGCGGGGTAGGGCCCAGTGAGCCTGCTCATTCCCCTGCTGTCTGTTTGGAAGAGATTATTGTTCAAGAGGTGGAGGCCGTTGACTCGCCAAACCGGTTGATGTGGACGAGAACCTGGAAGTGGGGGGAAGAGTTTCAGAAGGCGCAAGTGGGGAAGAGGAAACAACATGAACTCTGGTACAGAAAGAGTGTAAGGGTGTAGAGCGTGCTGGGTTTTTTTTTTCCTCACATCTTGACAAGGTCAAGTTTAGGCAACACAACAAGCTGACCTTTTCTAAGCATTGCTTGAAAGACACAACAACGTTTGATCAGGGGTTCTGTTGAGACTTGACAGTTTTAGCTACCAAGCAAGATAAACTGAACCTTTACAGGGATGATTGAACGAAAAGACTCCTACCAAGCAGCCAACAGTGGATGCACACTGTAACAGTAATGTATATCCACCCCGACCCCCCCTCAATGAACCTTAATGAAACTCTGCCAACAAGGGAAACTAATAAGATTCAGTCCACTACAGGAACATAAATAAAGGAGCTCTTTGTTTATTGAGGTGAGGACAGCGTGTTTTATCCAGGAACCTGTTGGAAGCGACACGTTGGGGGTGGAAAGGGGGTGTCCACATGAGAGCGAGCGGTGGCGCCTGACAGTGACTCAACCCGTCGCACTGGAAGCACGACTCTGCAGCCTTTATGTAATTGGAGTAATGTTTGAATCGGGCTGGAAGTGTGGAGAGACTCCTTTCACCGCCAACTTTGGAATGAGGAGAGTTTTAGCTAATTAAACGTGTATTATTTCTCAAACTTCATGCTAGGTTGAGCTTATTTAAAAGAAAAAATTGAAAACTAAGTCTGAGGAGCTTCAGCTGTTAAATGCTTCGCTATGTCCATAAAACAACAAAGGGTTTTAAGAGCTACAGTCCGGATTAATGAAGTAGTTGCTGACTGCACTTACACAATATATCAAATCGGAATTATCATTGTCATAACAACTAGGCCCTGTCACAATAACAGATTTTACTGGATGACAATTTTGCCCCAGAAATGATTGCGATAAGCCATAATATTGTCATTTTTGGACCATCCTCAACTTGTATGATAATAATCACAATGGATTCCTAATGCAAGTACTCCCTCTCAAAGATGAAATCTTGGATTTCTAAAGAAAACATTTTACAACGCACCTGGAAAACAGTTTAAAAACCCCTAATAAACAAATAAAACATGCAACACAACAGTAATTATAAGGGATTATGAAGTCTCAATAGCTAAAATTGCTCTCAAAAGATAGTAATCATTCAGCTCAAGACAGGGAAAACGGACAAAGAGGCAGGTAGTGCAAACCAACTACTTCGTCCTGAGGGTCATATATTTGCAGCGTTTCTCAAAATGGCGGCTTTTCAACGATATTAAACGGGAGCGTCTCTTTATCGACTGTTTATCGCGCTCACTTGAATCTATCGTGCGATTAATTGATTTATTGTGACAGGCTTAAAAACAATTTCCGATGCCTATAGCAATGTGTGATGCCAATGTTTGCCTATTGCACTTTTTAAAGCCATGTTTTCATTATTTTACATGCCAAAAGTATATGAATTGGCCAGTTGTAATAACCTTTACTCTAGGTTATAGATTCAGTAATGGTGGCGAGAAAAAAAAAAAGGATTTATTTCAATCAGAATTGCATGTTTTCCTAACACGGTGCAGTTAAACTACAGATTTTTATTCCTCCCTAAGGACCATAAGACCTCAAATAAAAATATCTCAAAAGGTAAGTAGCTCTGATTCCAACAGAATATGAAGAAACTTATACACATTTCTGCATCACAGCATCTAGGTTTAATTCAGCTCCAAAAAGTGCATCAGAGTCCAAACATAAGGCAGGTATAGACCTGTAACTGGGGGAAATTGTTGTTTTCAATTAGAAAAAATCGAAGCTTTTTCAGCATCTGATGTGACTGGTGCTTCTCTGACCGTCGGCCCTCTCTCCACCTGTTTCTCTTTCCAGTTAAAATCTTCCTGTTCTACGTGATTTTCTACGGATGCTTGGCTGCGATCTTCATCGGGACCATTCAGGCTCTGCTGCTGACGATACACGAGTTCAAGCCCACCCACCAGGACAGAGTGGCTCCCCCAGGTAAAACCGGGAACTTCCTCCCCTCCCCTCCCCCCGACCCTCCCTCCTCCTGAGCGATTCGCCGGTCGCCAAACGACGGCGCGGTCGGACGGCCGCGGGAGAAAGAAAAACGGTCTAGGTGTGCTTCTAAGCAGCAACTCTATCTCTATTTCTGACCTCGAACAGGCTCAGCCATTTTGTCCTTCACTCTCTCCCAGCCAGTCAATGGTTCCCCCCTCAGGCTGCGGGAGAACTGAAACGATTTGGGATTACGAATCACAGCAACCTGCTTTTTACACGGAGAGCTTGTTGAACATTGTTTAGAGGAAAATAATGCCATTTCTCATCCCTGAATGAGCTTGTATCCACCTCTGTGAGGAGACCGGGGGGGGGGCGGTGTTTAAAATTCGAACGCTGCCGTTGCATTAGAAGCATTTAGAGAATCTCCTGCAAGCTTAGAGAGCGTTTTTCTTTTTTTCTAAGTTGTTTTCATAGGTGCCAAGCCTCCTCCCCAACCCCCCCCCCACACCTCCTCCACCCCATCATGTTGCGCCAGCACTTGTGTGCGCAAGCACATGCTTCAGCCTCTGCGGTATTTTTAGCAGCCATTGTAGATGGCCGGCTCCGTTTTCCTGCCGCTCTCAAACCACCGACAATCGACGAGATCAGCAGAAGCCTGGCAGAAAGTGTTGGCCTGACGGTGAGCTGAAGCAAGCTTCCACTAGAGGAACGAACAAGAAAGCAGAGAGACTCTTCTTCCTTTTTTTTTTTTTTTTGTTCTTGAGCTCAACCCGCCTCCCACTCTGGGGCTAAAAGTTTCCATTGTGAGAGAGAGTGAGAAAGAGAAAGAGAGAGAGAGGGAGAGCCGCACGTGAGAGTGGATGGGTGGGGGCAGGGGACTGGTGAACTTTTCACAAGTGAGATTCTGACACTCTTCTCTCTCGCCCGGCCTCTTGCTTAAGTATATGGCGACGCATAAATCCACCCAGCGGTTTAAAAAATAAAAAGAGGAAAGGTTAATGAAAGTTATGTCTTTGATTGCTGTTAGAGCCCATCTCACTCTGCCCCGGTGCCACGCCTTCACTTAGGAGCTTTTGTGCGCGAGGTCTGTGGAAAATTACCAGTCCCAGGAGCTGCCAGAGACCATCCGAGGAAAATCCCCAAGACCCTGCATTGTCCTAAGATAAAGAGCAGAACCTTGCTACGGCTTTGTTTTCCCTCCCCGCCCTCCCACAAATCATTAATCTGCAGTGGTTTTGTTTTGTTCTTGTGTTTTGTTTTTTTAACATATTGGTTATAATTTTCACTGATTTCCTTCTTCTTACCCAAACTTTTTGATGTTCCTCAGGTCTGTCACACACGCCCCGCTCCGACAAATCTGAAATCTCTTTCCAGATGAGCGTCCCGGCCTCGTACGAGAGGTACACCGCTAGCATGAAGGCGTTTCTCAAGCCATACAGCAAAGAGGAGCAGGACAAAGATTCGAATTATGAAGATTGCAGTGGCAAGTATCCAGGGATCGTCACATTTGATTACTGACTGGCGTGTGACAATTAGCTATGGAGATTTGGCCTTTTCTCACATCAAACATGTTAAATTCTGGATTTAATATGTTTTTTTTTTATATGTGTGTGTTTTGATTCACTATTTGCAGAGTCCCCCAAGACATACACAGACCGTGGCAAACTCGAGGACGATCACGGAGTGAGGAAAAGTTGCTATTTCTACAGAAGCCATCTTGGAAGCTGCTCCGGGGAAACCGACGAGAGTTTCGGCTTCAGTGAGGGAAAGCCGTGCCTCATCGTCAAGCTCAACAGGATCGTCAATTTCAGACCAAAGGTGTGTGTCCCGTGCATGGAGCTGCTGGTTCAATTGTTTTTCCCTTAAAAAGATTAAAACCAAACCGCAGGTTACGTATTCAAAGTCAGCTACTCTGTGAGTTTCTCCCTCAGCTTCATATGTTCTTTAACATTCGCTGCTGGTTTGTATCCCCCCCTCAAACAAGCTTTCTGCTTAGGGAGGTTGCCTCTAGTGGATAGGGCCACAACAGTTCGCACAGAGTCCTGTCATCCTGTCTCGGAACTGAAAAATGCAAGAGAAGCTTTTTACAACACTTCAAAGGTCCTTCATCTTAGCACAGTGCATTGCTAATGCCACAGCAGACTGACACAATGACGCTAGATTCTCAGAGTCATGGCGGCATTTACACCAAAATCTCAAACAAAAAGCCAGTCAGGATATTCAATTTCCATTTTTCAATTAGGTGTGATCGACTGATTCTATGTTTATTTAAAGCTGCAGTATGTAGTTTATATATATACAGTATATATACTGTATATATATATATATATATAAAGTTTAACTTGTTACTATGTCATGAACATACGAGACAGATAATCTGTGAAAACAAAGTCAAGCTCCTCCACCTCCTCCTAGTGTTACTGTTGCCATTTGCAAAATTGCTGTCGGTCAGAAACAACCAATTAGCAAAAGGGGGAGGGTCTTAGAGCTGTTAATCAATCTCATGTACCCGCTGCTTAATGTGCTAACGGTGGACAAGCAACTTACCATTCCAGGCAAAAGTGTTTATCTGCAGTTATTGGTGGCTATGCTAACTAGCCTTAGCATTCATCAAAGGCTCCATTGTGGGGAAGTAGCGTAGCGGAGAGAAAGGAGAGTAGGAGCGGCATGTACACAAGGATGTTTGACAGCGCTAAGACCCTCCTCCTGGCTTTGATTGGTGTACATCTGCAGATGAGTTTGATCTTTGCATCGGGAGTGATTTTGTAACCTAAAATATTTCCAAACACCAAGATTTGTTTTTCTTAGAAGGCACTGAAGGTTATTCAACCAGTTGGGCAGCAGTGCACAGAAACTGATTTCAAAATCTTGCAACTGCTGCTTACTTAACAGGTTGTTGCTAGGTAACCAGAGAGTGATGCCACCATCTGGCTGGTTGTGAGAGGTTGAGCAGCTATCCTCTGTCTGTATCCCCCAGAATGCTGTGCGGTCCAGGGAAATGATTGAAAATTCTCTCAGACGTATTACCTGTTGACACTGATCACGTGTCAATGGCGATGCATATTATTATCGATTCATTGTCCAGTCTTTCTTTCATGTGTGTTTCCTGAGCATAAATGTATGTAGACCTGCTCAAAAGAACATTTTGGAGCATTATCATGCACATGATTGATTTACGTTTATAAGTGTAGCCGCTAGGATTCAAATTTTAGATGCAAAACTGACGGGAAGCAAATGCTGAATAAGGTGTAATAATGTGTGAGAACACCTGGGCGACTGTTTGACGCGGCTGTGGGAAAGTCGGTGAGTTTTCCACGCAGCGCTGTTATGATTTTGATTCAGGCGGTTGACAGAAACATGCTTTCGCCTAAAGGGGAAACCCGGCAACATGAAACATTAAAGTTACAGGTTTCACACACACATTACGTCTCAGACGTTCCTATGAGTGCACTGAAGCTGCAGGACAGCGCTGTAGCGAGCATGCTTCCTGTTTCCTATTGCATCATGCGACTGCTGATAGCATTGAACACTTCTGTAGGATGAGTTCAATTATTGTGCATCAACTAGTTTTTAATAGGCTGAACAAATAAGCCAATAACAATACTTATCACAGTAGACACATGCTCAATATCAATAGATAATAAGTCTGACAGAAAGGTCAATAATATCACTGAACTCCGAGCCAGAACCGCACAGCATTCTGGGGGATGTAGGCAGAGGAAAGGCTTTAGCTGTTCAACCTCTCGTAGCTAACCCTAAGCAAGGTTGGGGGTATCAGCTAACTCTCTTGTTACCTAGCAACAACCTGTTGAGCAGCAGTTTAAGATTTCACTACCGTGCCTCATAACTGCCTAAAATATATATTTAAAAAAAAAGTGAACTCTGTAGTTAAAACAGAAAAGGTCACATCATCAGGGAGTATTTCACATATTTAAAACTAAAGACTAATCAATAATTATTGATATTGACTGATACAAAATGCTCATCTGTTCCTGATGTTGTCCAGCCCTAGGCTGAATTTTTACTTTTACGACAAAAACCGTCAGTGTGGAATTCTGCTCTCTGTCTTCAGCCTCCTACCAACAACAGCACCCTTCCGGATGGCCTGAAAGGCAAAACCTTTGAAAACTACATCCCCATTCACTGCAAGAACAGGGTAGGTTTGTGTATTTCATTACTGCCGTTCAAGAATGACCATTGGTTTGCAGAACCAAGGGCTTCCCTGCTTGTTGGTTAGTACTAACTCAGTGATTCCCTTCCACAGAGGGAAGAAGACGAAAGCAAGATTGGAGAGATCAAGTACTTCGGGCTCGGGGGGCTCGCCGGTTTCCCCCTCCAGTATTACCCCTACTACGGCAAGCGGCTGCATCCCAATTACCTGCAGCCTCTGGTGGCCATCCAGTTCACCAACCTCACCTTGAAGGAGGAGCTCCGCATCGAGTGCAAAGTTTACGGCGATAACATCGACTACAACGAGAAGGACCGCTATCAGGGACGCTTTGACGTTAAGTTCACCGTGAACTCGTGACCCCAGGCACGATGAGCGCACAAAAAAAAACAACGTAGAAAGATATTCAAGAGTTCAGATTGAAAAAAAAACAAACAAAAACACACAAAAAACAACCACCACTAGTCTTTGAACATTCATTATTTACAGGACCTACACTTAATCCGTGTGCTTTACACTAGCTTCTCTCGTGTTTTCTGTCCAGTTAGAATGTAAAATACTCAAAAAGTGGAAAAAAAAAGAGGTAGCAATAGCAAATATTTATTCTACTGTAAATGGGGGGGAGGGTAAAAAAGAAAAATAGAGAAAAAAAAGAAATAATCCTCGAGCCATGGGATGTTCATCGATTACTGTAAAACTGCAGTTTCACTACTGATGTGTAGCGAGTTGTGTCTCTGTCCCCCCATTGGTGTTTCATCCTCACGTGGTCTCTATATATTTTTGAAGTGTCCAGAGTTTGTAGGCTAGCCCCGTCGTGATCTCCTCTGTCTTATGTCTGCTTTAGTGGTCCAAGGTGTGTGTGCGCGCATGGGTGTGTGCGCGCGCGTGTGCGCTCGCTCGCTTGCTCGTGTCCGTGCAGGCGTCTGTAGTTTATGTGAGTGCGTGGAGTGTTTGTCAATGTGCTCAGACTAACTGAAATACTAGCATGGTACCCTGAACCTTGAAGACCCATGTGTTGAGTAAAGATGACTGCGCTCCATCTTTTTTGGTTTTATGCATTTCCTTATTCAAGTTCGCCGTAGAATATGTTTGCTCACTTTTTTTTTTCCCTCCTCCGCTTCACATTTAGTTTTTTTTTTTTTAGACGACAGTTCTGTTTGATGCTCTTAACATCAGTTCATTCTTAATAGTGTAAAAGCTTTGTGGGTCCAGCCTAAGAAGACTGTCACCTCCATGGAAACCGTGGCAACTCAGTGCTTTTGAAATCTGCTTTGCTGGAGACGTCACGTTCCGTGATGTAACTTACTATTGAATGTTTTTAGCCATTTTCATAATGGAAGAATTTTATATTTATGCAGTTGTAAATTTTTTTTCTTTTCTTTTTTTTTTTTTTCTTTCCTTTTTTCAACGTGTGATGTTTATGAATCCAATACCAAAGTTGCTGGTCTAAAAAGTTTGAGAAAATCAGAGGCAAATGCAGTATCATGTGTAATAAAGATGTTGTAGTGGGTGTGAAAAAAAAAAACAATACTTAATTCAATGTTTGAGATCAAAAACACACATCAGGAGTCTGATCTTGTCACTTTATTTAATCTGCATAAAGCTGAAACAATAAACGGAAAATTGAGACAACAGTGAAGTCCTTGTGTGTGGTGACTGAAGCGCGTTTCCTCCTTTGCTCTCATCCGTCCAAAATCCTGAAGAAATATTGCACCTGGAGAAGATATTCCACGTTACTCTTATTTTCACCAACAAATGTAAAGAAATAAAACGGAGTTCTTAAAAAAGCACAGAAGAAAACAGCTTGTTCTGCTTTGCGCTGATGACATCACAAGAGGCCCAAGAAGTACAGCTGATTACGACACAAAGGACTTTTAACTGATTTCTACACAGATTCTGAAAATCTGCCGAGTTTCATTCCCGCCAACCCTGATGCTCAAAGAAATGTATCAATAATTAAAAAAAAAAAACATGGAATCAGTGTGCGTCTATGTTTTTTTATTATTATTTATACATTTTCCTGCAGCATTCCCACACAAGCTAGTAAGTACGTAGCTTTGAATTGGAGAATCAAAAAATTGAAGTGAAAGAAGAGGGAAAAGGGAAAAACATAAATAGAGGAACTTAAAAGCACTCGGATAAGTTTCCTTACGCCTCATGTGATGTCATTAAAGGCACGATTTTTCTTCTTTTTCTTAGATTTTGTCCTCATTACATAATGTTTCAAACCAAAATGGCAGAAAAAACAACAAACCTAACGGAGAGTTTGGTTGATTTTATGAGATATACCAGTTAGCACGCTGCTAAATGTTTCTAGTGTAAACATCTTAGTACATTTGAAATAAGACAAAACCAACTTACAGATAACTTTATAGCAAGAAATAGGAACTTGCTTTGAGTTAATCATTAGTTAATAACTGGTGGATTATTTCACTTATGGGAAAAATGTCTGTTATAAGTGAAAGTATCTGCCAATAGAACTGGTAGTTTTCCATAAATATGAATATTAATCAATATTTACTTAAAACAAGGTCTTATATCTTGCTGAAAAGTTACTTGTAAGTTAGTCTTGTCTTACTATCAGCCAGTATACCAAGATATTTGTGCTGGGAACTAGACCAAAAGTACTTGGTAAGACTTTTTGCTTTTGCAGTGCAGCTTTAAAGGAAATGTATCACAGTATTATCTGAATTAATTTATTATTTATCTAATTTATGTCGAACCCAGGTGTCTGACATCACACGCAGTAACACTCAGCCCCTCTCCTCTGCACGGGCCCTTTCGCGGTCACTCTGTTTCCAGTCTTGGGAAAATGGCAGCCCAGTCGGCCACAGGCTAATGTTTAACAAGGAAGCGTTTGTCCTGGGTTACAGATCAGGAGTTCTCCCGAACAATGACGTCCGATTGGTCAGACCCACTGCCTGCGAAAACAATGGTTTTGTTTCAAATTCCTCTGCCACTCTTGTTCTCCTCAAAACCAGCGTGATCTGAGGTTGCCCCGGCCCACAGAGCGGAGTCATGGGACTTGTCTAAAGACGCGGCTTCACAGAGTTGAGGGCGCTTTGTTCTTGGACGAATGCAAGGTGGCTGCTTATGCACGGGGCCCTAAGACAATGACGAGACTCATTGGTGGGGGTGAGAACAGTCGCGCTGATGGAAACGTGTGGGAGTGGCATAAGGAGTCTAGCAACAGCACACACACGCACCCCTCCATTTTTTTCCTCTTCTTCTTCTGTTAGTCATGCTATGGCCACACAATTCAATGTACGTTGTTGGCAGTTCGTAATTGTGAACAAGAAGAAAAAGTATACCATTTATTCAGATTCCATTTCTTTTACGAAATGGAATCTGAAAAGTGTGGAGTGCTTTTGCGTTTCACAATTAATCAATACTCTCATGCGAAACATGATGCTTTGCTGTAAACCAGGGGAGCGCTGACTGCAGTTTTCCAGCTGATCACCGATCTTTAAAAAGCCTGACCGGCTGATTCTGATTCTTTTTTTTTTTTTTTTAAATTGCCTGAAAAGTAGCTAAATAAAGCAACTGGGCCTGTTACGATAACTAATTTTGCTGGACGATAAAATGTTCCAGAAGTTATCGCGATAAACGATAATATTGTTGTTTTGAGACCAGGTAAAATGCTGGCAATGGCCTCGTAACGCAAGAACACATTCTTTCGATACACTTGAAATTCTAATGAACACGCCACACTAGAACTGGAAGACATTTGAAATGTCCAAAATAAATAAACAAAACAACAGAAACAAGAAATTAAATGAATTATGAAGCGTCTCTAAACAGAATTGTCCTTCAAAAAAAAAAGAAAAGAAAAAAGGGCTGGTTGAGACCAAAGTCTCAGCCTGAAGACTTTTATCCTCCAGTTTTTAGCGGAAAGAGAGAAAAGAAGAAAATGCTGAATGGAAACGATTGAGCTTGTTTTAATTTAGCATGTGATTCATGGATTTGTTGCTTATTGCAGCAGGCTTAACAGTGACAAAGTTGCTAAGTTGGCAACAGCGTGTGACTGTTGTCAACAGAGCATGTGCAGATTCAAATTCAAGTCAAAGATACTTTATTGATCCCAAACAGAAACTGAATGTTGTTGTGACTCATATTAGTGGTCAAGGCTCTCATGGGAGAGCAAAAGGGGACAGTGGATGATTTTGAGACCTTTGTGGGGGGAGATGAGATCAGCTGAAGAAAACTGGGGCACCTCTAGTCTAAAACACACTGTGTTCCTCTGGATGTGTGTTTAGTGTTTTGCAACCTTTTCATTTGTGACTTGTTGTAAATTAGGTGACTTCTGAAGGCAGGTGGTTGGAATGGATTTTATTTTGGGGTATCACACAGCAGCAGATTTGCATTTGTGAAAAAAAATAAGGAATCAGAAAACGATGCATTGTTTTCCCTTTTATTTCACTATTACGTTGTTTTATTGTAACACGGGAAAATGTAGGGAAACCAATAAAGCTTAAGGGTTATGAATAATTTGTGTGTGTGTGTGTGTGTGTGTGTGTGTGTGAGACCCACCTCCAGAACACCGTCCTCTGGGAGGTCTGTGCAGTGCACCGCGTTCCTCACTTTGTCTTTCCCATAAAGGCCGCGCAGCGTGTTGGGACGGAGGTGCCGTGCGATTTCCTGTTGCATGAAAACAGCCTGATTGTTATATCTTTCCTGATGAACACAAGGACACACCGTCCCATTGTCATTCAGCTGAGACTTTCAGCAGCAGCAGCAGCATCTGGTGACACACGAGCCGGCGTCCCGACGTCAAACTCCTGCGTGGATGATACAGCTGAGGTTGGAAACTGAACATCCTGTCCTCTTGCTGCGCTAATAAAACTGTGATTACTCAGCAGCTGATCATGTGATCCTGGAGGAGAAGTTAAAAAAATTTTTTTTTTTAAAAACCCCAACAAACACTGACACGCAGAAAAGCTTTCATGGACTCCATGGGGGGGAGAGTGACTTAGAAGGGATATTTTGGTTTTAGTTTTATGTAAAGCTCACAGAACGAGCGACAGCACTGGACTGAATGAAACATGAACATTACAAACCATTTAACTCTTATTATTTCTTTAGGAAACTTAAAATAATTTCCCATATATCAGTATATCACAAATCTGCCCTACAGCTGCACAGGTGGTTTCCTCTCCCTTCTTCTTCTTTTGAGTCTAAATGTTTCCTTTCAACGTCAGACACTCCCAAGGTCAAAGCTGGGCTCCGTTGCCGTGCGCGTCTCCAGGAAATGCAACCCTCCCCATAGCGTCTGCCGTAAGAGGGAGGGGCAGAGTGTGAATAATTCATTTACTAAGAACACTGTTGACTCCCTGTCTGTGGAAATCTTGGACAATAACCTTTGTTAATAATCTTTGACAATAATCTTGGATAGCCAGTAGTAAGACGGTTTGGAAATGTCCCAGAAGCCTGAGGGGATGTGAAATTTTCCATGTTTAGGGTCGGACTGGCTCGGCTCTTAGAAAACATTTTCCTGCACCCTCCATAACTCTGCCTGGGAAAGAAAATACTCTGAAATCCAACCTGGTTGAGAGGAAAAACAAAGATAAGATGGAGCTTCAAGGACTTCAGAGAGACCACTTGGTTTTATTTTAGCTTTTTTTTTTTTCTTTCTTCATTGTTCCAGTGTCTCTCTTGTGTTTCATTTTCAACTCGAATTAATGAACTAACATAGCGTCCATCTCCCTCCAGCTCAAACTGAGCCAGTGAACCAGAAGGTTGCCGTCGTCTTCAGGTTTATAAACCTGTTAGCTGCTCGGTGACAGGCTAACTGCTATTAGCAACACAAGCTAGCAAGCATGTATTTCTCAGCATTTTGTGCCTTCAAAGTGCAGCAACATGTTTACCTAAGAAGGTATGACAGTACTGTGTTATTTTAGTAAAGAGCAGCATTTGTCTAATGCTTATTATATTCCGATAAAAAGGCTCTAGTAAAAACTCCAAGAGGCCAGAAGCAGTACTGCACCATATACCGACTTTTTATGGATTTTAACTTGATGGCATTACTTTTCCTTTAAGACACTAATCTAGACTTTTTTTCTTTTTCTTTTTTTTTTAGCAAAAACTAAAATAAACTAGAACAATTTACCACTATGTTCTTAGGGACATTAATATGGATTATTGTTAATACAATTTACTCCTGTTGTAAGCAGGTCTTTTGAGGTCATCCCCACCCTGCTAGCAACACTTCTAGCAGTTTTCTGTCATTCCCAAGAACTATAGTTTCTCTCCGTTTGATGAGTACTTCTTGTGTTTAGAGCTGCAAAGATGGCATTATCTTTAGAAAAACAGACAACTTCTCAGTTTTGATGAATACCTGCAGTGATTTCAAAAGAACGATGATTTTATTTCTGTTTTAAACTGCACTAAGACAATAGCGTGTTTATAGAAACACGAGGGATTAGTAAAATGATGCTATTTGTGGAAAAACTATGTAAAAAAAAAAAACAGCGCATGGTCGAATACAATGAGAAGGAGAAGTCTGTGGTTGCAGATTGTTGCTCAATAGAGTCTAGAGGGCCACATAAAATGTTATGGCAGACCGAATTTGGCCCTGGGCCTCGAGTTTGACACACAACTAAAATAAATCCCAGCCTATTCAACAACAGAGCGTAGGGCTTTAAGAAGGGGTTCAAGTCCATCTCATCTCATCATGCTGAAGGGGCAGAATTATGTAAAATCAACTTTTTTTTTTAGCTTCATATCATGTTATAATGTTATTCCCTCATCAAAAACATACCTGGAGTTTTGCCATGATATAATAGAAGAGCCATGTTGTGATGACTTCCTGAGGGCGGAGTTTCAGAAACGACCAGGAGTTTTAAAGGAGACAGAGGCCCAATTTCAAGGCTTTAAATTACAAAGTCAAATTTCTTTTAAGTCATATTTGATATAGAAAACATTTTTATAATAACTGGAGTTACTTGATTATGATACAAAATGGCACTACGTGCCTGGAAATCACATAATATTGCCTCTTTAATAGAAAATGTAATTTTTTTCAGTTTGAAAGCCAACATGTGTATTGTGTACACTTGCTAACAGGGAGAGCAGTGTTTTAAACTTTCCATATCAAATATCAGCCGGATCTCATAAAACCAGCAAAAACAAAGATTAACATAACTCTTAACTGCTGTCTTTCAAGATCATATTCTGCTGTTAACAGTTCATTTGAAAATCAGTATTATGATGAGGACATTGCATTAAGAAGTAAGGTGAAAACAAAGAAGGACATCAGCTGTTGGCCCTCTATTGATTAGTGCCGGGCTGCCTGCTGCAGGACAGGCCTCCTGGAGGCCTGTCCAAGCCGCGCTTCAAAGGGACGGGAGGACAAATCTGCTTAGCAGTACGAGGACGAGGCGCCGCTCCCTGCAACCGCATTGGCCGACGACGAGGCGCGCTTTCGGCATAACGGACCGGGGTTCCTGTAACTGCGACCACGTGTGGACAGTAAGGACTTAGAAGTCACATGGCTGCCCAGAAATGTCTGATGTCCTTCCCACCCTGTAGAGGTCAGGGAAAGGATGTCCATGGCGTTTACACACACACACACACCCCCCCCCCCCACACACACACACAGTGCTTACCGATTTCACTCAGGCGACTCACAAGGTGAGTAAGTGTTGAGAATATGTCTTTATACGCCTATGAAGCCTCGGTTTGAATCACCATATTTATGTACAACATTAGGCTCGAGTTTAGATCCCGACTCAACTGATTACTTTTATTTACTGAGCCCTAAGTTATGATCAAGCTACAAAAATGAAGAAAAAAAAAATAATAATAATGATAATTACGAGAATAAAATCTAAACAATGTCAGAATAAAGTTGTATTACTACTTTATTCTAATAAATATTCGAATATCTATTAGAATAAATATCAATTTATTGGAATATTTAAGTAAAATTACCTAATAACATTACTTAAGTAATATTAAGTAGTGCTACTTGATATTACTCAACATTAAGTAATATGATTTTATTCTCATATTACTTCGACATTATTTCAGTGATATTATGACTTTCTTTCTTGTAATTTTATGAATTTCATTTTTTCTTAATAATATTATGTCACATAAAATAAACCCGACATATTATTTTAATTACAATTTTGCTGCTTTTCTGCTTTCAGCAGTGTAACGTCTCCTGCTTGTAGCCTTTGCTTTGCTCCATTCTGTTGCTTGTTGTGACAGCAGGGTGAGTCAGGTGCAAATCACCTGGCATGTGCGATTTGACATCTGCTGCGTGCGCGAGCATTACGCTGCGCTAGTGACAGTCTGATTAGGTCCCGCTGCCTGCTTACCGTCTTTATTTTCCTAGACGATCATAAGTAGATTAGCACAACTTCATATTGTGTTTTCTCGTTTGGTTCTCTCTGTGCTGGATGTTTTCCAGACTTATTAAAAACGCGTCAGAAGTCCGAGCCCGACGCGACTGTCAAGCAAATGATTCTGGTCCGGCCCGCTTTTTCATTTAGGAAACCCAAACTCTACCACAGGTGGACTCCCTCTGCAGCATGGAGTTTTATTTAGGGGTATCGGAGTATTTATTATTTAACAGCAACTCTAAATTTATCACAGCGGCAGCAGCTGGTGTCATCTTACCTATTATGGGAAAGAAAATCAATAGGGGAAAAAAAATGTAGCCTCCAACACAAAGAGAGCCTTTTAAGCCCTTCGTTTTGTCGTCATTATGAAACCAATATATGTAACAGCGGCCCACTGTTGCTTGTAGCAGACATGGCTTCCTCAGTCACTGATTTAAATTGGAAGCATTTACTTTCAGGAAAATCAATCTCTGTGGAATGTACTTCAGAACCGGTTAACAGGGCAGAACCGTGTACCCTGGCTCTCACATCAGGGGCCCCGTCAAGAGCCCGTGACTGACTGGCTGCAGAGCAAGGCAGCAGGAAGGCTTAGGTGTGAATCTGTGTGTGCAACTCCTTTTGCACTGGGATTGTTTACGTTCTCTCCAATAAGGAAACATTAGAGTCAATTGATTTGACCTCAGCAGCCAGCTGTACAGTCACGGTGATTCCCATCAGACCCGTGCTGTTTATAGATTAGTCAGCCGGAACAAATCCATAGCTTATTCTCAGCACAAATAACTAAGCCCCCCTACTGGTAAAAGACGCTTTGACCTCCTCGTCCAGTCGCGCAGAGTTAGTTACGGAGAAAGTTCAGCCTTATCTCTTAATTCCGTAATAACGTCTGGAATGTCTTTGCGCTCCAGTCAACAAGAAAATGTTCCATACTTTGGGAGCCGTCCAGACACCGCGACTTCAGGCAGCACAATCTAAAACAGGTGAAGACAGGCAGTGCTAACGTTTAGGTTAGCGCTGAGGAAATGCTGCTGCGGGGGAGGGAGGGGGCCAAGGTCACACGGTGATGAAACAGCTTGACCTCCCTCTTGGTGCGGGAAGTCTGAAGTGCTGACCGTCAAAGAGTCCTGAGCGGGGCGAGAGGCGCGGAACGGAACGGCAGCAGATGAAAGAGGCGACCTCTTCAGCAGGGTCAAAAATAAAGCAAAGAAATAGTTTAAGAAGTAAGAGCATGTTTTCAAATGTGCTTTATGTTAACTTCAGAGGGAGACGGGAGTGCAGCAATCTTGATTGTCAATTTTACCTTTATTCAGCCAACTTCACCGTTACTATTTTTAAAAAATATATTCTGCATGCAGGGCTTTTGTTGTATCGTTTCTTATTTAACATGACAAATTTCTTATCCTGGTAAGAATTTTGATTTATCGCTGTCATGACAAATTTCACTTATCGATGGTAAACGAAAAAGTAAAACTGACAGTATGATTGGAATTATTTTGGCCATTTTCTCCGCTGTTTGACAAAATGATTACATGCGGTTCCTGTGTGCAGTTTACTGATATGAATCGCATTTTTTTTAAGTCAAGTGTCGTCCTAAAGAAGCCCGTTTAAAATGGGCAAGTTTTTCAAGAACAGTATTTGTGCTTATGGAGTTGTAAAATGTTTTGCCATGCAGTCACAGCCACATAGTTACCTAAAAAATAGGTAACAAGTAGTTTTATTGTAATCTTTATCGTTATCACAATAGCGCCACAAAATATTGTGATAAAATTAATAATAAGTAAAACATGGGAATTTTGGGGGGGGTTAAGACCCTGGCAATATACAACATTCTAGTCTTGTTGTCGTACTGCAAAGTGTTATGAAAACATAAGAGTGTTTCCATTGACCATAAAATTGCACAAATTGTAATTACGAAAATGTAATTTGCTTAATGGAAACACGGCAATTTTGAAAAAACAAAAAAATTTTGGTAACATTTTTTTTGAGCTAGCATTGGGTTGGTTTTTCAGCCATTTGGCAAAATTTTTTTGCATCACACGAGTCTCGTGATCTACTAATGTCGGAAAATAGGAAGGTGACAAACCTAGGCTTCATTGGCGCCATCTCTTTTAGGACGTAGTTGGAGAACTGCTTTTTAAATGACTTATCGCATGAAGAAAGTTATTCACATTTTAATTGCGCTTCTTGTTTAATGGAAACACCGCAATTGTGAAATTACGTTTATTCGCCGTCAGCAGAATATTGACAGAGTTTTGTGCACATTTGTAATGTGACCCAGAAGTACCTGTTTCTTAACACTGTCGAGTGCTACAACCAGAAGGGTAACCAGATGCTGGGTTGTACAAAAATCAAGCAGTATATCAGCTGTTAACAGAGTTTGCCACTGAGCTCTTTGAGTGTGTCACAGATGGACAGAACAATGCAGGACACCGACGTGTGATCAGATGAGTCCATGTTTCAGATTACTGTCGGGATGAGCGAAACTAACAAAGTTGTTGTCACCAAAAGCCATATGTTCCCTTCAGAGTGACATATTTTTAGGATTTCAGACTCCTTAGAAGCTAAACTCTCACATTTACCAAGAAGGACAAACACAGACTTCTCCAACCGCATCAGTTAGCATGCTTACTGTCAAAATGTCTAAAAACCCTGTCATTAAAAATATACCATCACCTTCGTCCTGTTCTATTTTATTGCATGGTTTTCTCTGACTTTGGTGCAAGTGGTACTGATGGCACGTGGGCTGAACTCTTTGAACTCTTTATAAAGCAAATATTAAGCAAACCAGCTGCATCCTGCAGCCTACTGAGTTGTTGGCTGTACATTGTACACGATCCAAAGCTGCGACTAAGTTTGAAATACCATTTTATTTTATCGCTGCATTATTACTGCAATAAATCTCAAGAGAAAATTATAATCCCATATTGCCCAACTCCAGCAGACAAAATGATAATAATTGTGACTTTTAGTGCTTAAAATATGTTCAAATTTGTAAATTTTAGCAGCTCAGTTGCAGCACTTTCTATGATAACGGTGTTATTTTTAAAGCAGAATTTTCTTTTGCGAGGCTCTGACAAGAAAGCCTGACCAATTTTAAAATGGTTTTTGTCGTCACTTTATTGCTATCACAATAAATTCCTTAAATGTCATCATAGAGGTTCTGGTATTGCCCTCACCTGTTCTGGAGTCAGAAGTTGGTTCTAGAAATAAGATCAAGCCCAACTTATCAGTACTGTATGTGCATCTGAGAAAACACAGCTACTACAAACTAAACACAATGCAGCCATGTTGGAATTCTTGGGTTGGAGTTTGTAAGAACTGTACAAAATGTAATGTACACCTTGAAATGTGACTTCAAGGGCTCTTCCTGATCATTTATCTTACTTCAGTTGGGAAAACTTTACTTTAAGCTTTGGCTGGTTTTGAAGTGACTTGAAAGTACAGTGTTACTTGGAAAACCTTAATTTACATCTCTTGTTTAAACTGGAATTGTTTTTTTTACTGCTGCTGCTTTTTGAATATTTAAAGGCTTGAAAACACGTTCTTTTTTTTTTAACGGTCAGAGGGATGTTGCAATTTCTGTATCAACGTTCCAAAGGAAAATGTGACTGTAGTTACTTAGCGAACCAATAAAAAAAGAGAAGCCTAATAGACATGTGATGATAAATTCCTTTAGCTAATTATCAGAAGTTTGTTCCTCTTTTGTGGCTTCGATGGAAAGAACAACTCTGAGTGTTTCGAGGGAGGACCGATGGATGGTGAAACAGAAAAGAAAAAACTGAAAAGATCTGCGTCGGAGAGAAAAACAAGCTGACCCCTTTGAAATTATTAACATATGATACAGAGCTGACTCATCGGTCGCAGCTGCATTTGGAGGAGAAAGTCTGCAGGTATGTTGTGTAGCACTCATGCTGACCAAGCACAGCCTCTTCATCTGATTTCACATCAAGTGTTGTCCTTGCTCTAATCGACGGCAAACACGCCCACACACTCTTCACCGGTTGGTTTCAGGATTGTGTGAGTTAGCTTGAGCTATAAACTGTTTCGCATATATGGCGTAAAGATAAAGGGAATTTTATTTATGCAGCACATTTTCAGCAACAAGGCAATGCAAAGTGCTTTACAGGAATTAAAAGGAAATACAAACAAAATAACAAACCAAAGGAAAGAGCAAAAGAAAAAAAAGCTAATAATGTTGATCCAAAGTATATAAACTAGATACTCCTATTCAGGGTTGGTAGATAAGTATAAGTAAGTATCCTCTGGTCTAATTCCTTTTGTGGTTTAGAAGAAAGCCATAAAATCAAAACAAGTTAAGCCACCTTGATTTGAAACTGAACATCATATCTAGGGTTTTCAATTAAAAAGTGACAAAGATCAAAGCTAGCTCATCTAACTGTAGCTTTAAGTCTGCATAAAGAGCAAACATCTGCAGTGTACGTGTACTGCTAGAAAATACAATAGAAGTTTGATTAAAAAGACTGTTTGGGTTCCTGTAAGAATTGCATTTCTGAACAACAAATGTATAAAACTTCACCAAACATGAGCCTGATAAATTCATAGTGATTCAAAAATGTATCTAAAAATACATTTCCAAACTCCCTCTTGTTGTTCTTCATATTAAGTCGGCTGCTGCTGCTGCTGCTGCTGGTGCTGGTGTAAGACACAATAAGAACAGTAGAGGTACTCACAGGGTCGGAAGGTCCGCATAATTCTCTGAAAGACTTTGGTATATCTGCGCCTTGGATCTCTAACACAATGCAGGATCCAGAGCACAGCTCGGACACCATACCCTGAAAAATCCATTCAAAAATGTAACAACAGACTCAAGAAACACACAGATAATGGCTACAGCTCAGCTCCTGTGACACTTTTTTTTTTAATCAACCCCCTAGATCTTCTCACGCTGAGCCTTTGTTTTTGTGTAACTAAATGTAGCAATGAGCATGATGGCCGTGACGGCACAACACTGTCATGTTTACACTTACAGGATACTCCGTGACGACGCCTTTGTAGATCTCGTAGAATTCTTCTGCGTTCGCCAGGTCCATGTTAAACTGTAAATATATAAAAACGAGGAGGTTAAAAAAAATAGAGTAAAAAAAAAAGCAAAACAACAACAACAAAAAAACAGGCGAAGTGTCAACTAGATTATGAAGACTGAACAGATGTACACAGAATTAAGAAAACACAGAACGTGTATTAATCAGATGGAAACTCTTCCTTCTAAAGAGTGTCAGCAGCTTTGAAACAAGCTCAAAAACATACTTAATATATCATCACAAATATTAGGGTATGAAAGCATGGATGTAAAACGGCTAGCTGTTATTTACAATTTTCGTCTGAAATTAGGTCTGGACTTTGACTGGGCCATCCTAAAGACATGAACATGCTTTGATACAACAAATGTGTCCATAAGCTCTGGTGTATGTTTAGGTTTGTTTTCTTGCTCATTTTGTTTCGCAACCTTCTGCAGGTTTTCAGCCAGATTTCTCCTTTATTTACAGTTATGTGCAACATTATTGACACTCTGTGCAGATGTAAGTATAAATTAACCCTCCTGTTATGTTCGTTTCTAGGGTACAGCAAAAATGTTCGTGGGTCAATTTGACCCAGGGAGTGTTTAATCATGCAATAGTGTCAGAAACCAAAAAATTCCTCCAAAACATTTTTGTATCTGATTATTAACTCCAATACTAACCATTTCAATCAATATTTGTGCAATGATGTTTTATTATTTCTCAGAAATTAAGGATCAATGACAACAACCTGCTCATTTACTCATTTGGACATAAAAAATGGAATTTAGATTTTTAATGTCCACTGAAAAAAACCTAGACACAAAAAAACAATAATTTCCTTGAAGTTGACCTTTGGTAAATTATTTTATATTATACTTTTTTTTTTTTACCAAAGGGTGATCTTTATAATTGAACTTGAGACACACATACTGTTCTGGGTCAAATTGACCCGCTGATTAAAATCAAGATAAATGAGTCATGCAGAGAGTATTTATGTTTTCATCCACTTCTGCTGAGTGTCACTCAGTGTGGGTGGAGTTTGTCCACAGGAACAGAAAAGATTCCCGTCAAAGGTTGTGTGAACACCTGCTTTCTCGCAGTTTCCTAGTGAAGTAAAGAGAATAGTGAGAAAGTGGGCTTGTGTGTGTGTGGTTGCGTGTGTGCGGGTGTGAGTGTGTGTGTGGTGAAATATGGTTCATAACTGCAAGGAAACATATAGAATTGGACATTTTAAAATCTTTTTTTGCACTTTAACCTGACTGCCGGGTCAAATTGACCCGAACAGTATCGATGTAAAAAGTAGACCTAGGGTTTGGTACAAATGTGTAACATGAATAAATTTTCAACTTATGTCTAGAGTGCACCTATTAAGACAAATAGAAAACGTTTCATGCAAAAAAAAATGCTTCTATTTTTTTTTTTTAATTTGTAAATTTTAAAACGGGTCAATTTGACCCGGAACATAACAGGAGGGTTAATCTTTTCATTTTGTCAACACGTTTCTTCTCACATTACAACGTCATCACCACAGATAAATCGTCCAAACACCAGGGGAAACATAAAGAGGCTCAACAATTGTAGGAACAGTTTGACTGCCGTATTGCCAGTAAAGAGTTTTCTATTGATTATTGAGAAACGTGTAAATAATTCTTCACATACCTTTTTTTTTTTTTTTTGCATACCAAAATTGTTGCTCCTTTTTACATCGTTTTTATTATCTTTTGACAAAGGTTTGTCTCACTTTTTTTTGCTTAATGAAAAATAATTTTAAATCAAGGGACATTAAATCAGAGGGTGCGAATAATGTGTGTCGAATGGTTACCATTTGAAGAGCAGAGATTTTAAAACGAGCTTCATGTATGGTGTTCAGGATCTTCCCAGTCAGACCTGTGAACACACCACAGACATTCAACAAGCTTACACCGATTTATACATGTTCGTTTGAGTTCAAATGACCTGAATGTCATCCTGATGATACATCTTAAAAGAGACCAATATGGAGAAAAATCTGCACAGAAATTTGTAAACTGGAACTATTAATAATGATCAGAACTTTACTTAATTGAACTTTTTTCTTTCCAGGGTGGGAAGACAACACTCAACTTGACTGAAGGGCTAAATCAGAAATATTTGATCAGAACTAACATTTGCTGCTACTTAAAATGGAATAAAACAAAGATTCAGTTACTCGACCACAATGGTGAGAGGCATGTTTGAAGGAGTCTAAGTGTTCAGATCGGAGACCACTGTATCAACTATCAAGCATGGTGGTGGCTGCATCATGCTGAGGAGTTGTTCAGCTAACAATGGTGCTGACGCATTGCACAAAAGTAGGCAATACAATGAAGAAGATCTTGAATCAATAGAGTTGAAACTCAGACATTAGATTTAACTAGGCCTGTCACAATAACCAATTTTGCTGGACGATAAATTGTCTAAGAAATGATTGCGATAAATGATAATATTGTCATTTTGAGCCCATTTTCAACTATTACATAGTTCTCACCTGAGGTCACCCTTCTGGGAAATTCGTAGCTGACAGCCATCTTGGTAGGTACCAAAACTAAATGTCATGACAGTAGCTATGGAGTTGCTATGACAATGATAAACAAGCCAGAAGCTTAGAACGAGCTCTTGCCTCGTTCCTATCCAACTTAACAACATAAGTGCATTAGAACTATTAAGTGCATTATAACTATTAACAACATAAGTGCATTATAACTATTACTCGATTGCAATTTTTGAGTACTCTACCCAGTAATAATAAGGGCATATATACCCACAAAAAAATAAAAGAACTTTAATTTCTAAAGAACACTGGAACTCAAACAATTTAACAGTCCAAAAATAATCCAAACAACCAAAACCACAATAATTAAAATGGATTATGAAGTCTTGGCAATCAAAATTGAATTTTTAAAAATTATCTATGAACTTACACAGGGAACACAGGCAAAAGCAGCAGGTAGCGCAAAACTAACTACTTTGTACGTTTTCAAAATCCTGGCTTTTCAACAATACTAAAGCAGACCGTCACTTTAACGAATGTTATCCAAATGAAAATGATCATCAGTTTAATTTATTGTGTGATGATTTGATTAATCGCTTATTGTGACGGGCTTAGTTCTAATGATCCCAAACACACATCGACCCGGTTTTGAAACAGAACAAGCCGACTAAGCTTCTGGACTTCCTCCGACCTCAAACATGCTGAAAATGTATGCTTAAGAGTCATATGCTCTGCATAAAACCACCCAATTTTGATGAACTCGATTATTACTGATAGAAAAGGCAGGTGAAATATCCAGCCACAGCATTGTCAGGCTGTCCATTTTGCACACAAAAATATGAGTGGGAAGGGTATTTATATTTTAAACATGTGTGGACTATAGAAATCAATAACGTCAGATGATGGGTGTACGTAAACCTCTGGCAGGCAACGCAGTGACCTCAGTTTCTCCTTTAGATGAGGGCTTCCCAACGTACACACAGACCAAACCATCATTTCTGTCCAGTCAACCTTTCCGACAGAGAGACTCTGAGCTGTGTGCGTCGAGTCACCGTGGCTGTACATCAGTGTAAAAATGCTGCAGCGGTGAAGGCACATCGGTAACATTGAAGGTCAGACTGTCTCAGACTCTTATTTGAATGAAGGCGCCGCTCTCATAATCTCAGTCTGACATCCTGATAAAAAGTAGCCGGCGTACTCATCCGACAAGACAGTTCGCATTAACTCTGAAAGCTGCGGCGTGCAGACGTGACTTTCATTTTGGACCAGGTGCTGCAGCGAGCATCGATAAATTTCCGCCTGGCTCCGTCACAGCCGAGATATGTGCGTTAGGTAATAAACCACCCTCCTTTTTGCCCTCCCCAGGCAGCAGCCAGCCCAGGATCAGCGCGGCTCCCCGAAGCAGCTGCTGCTGTTGCTAGGAGATCCCATTCCGGGTGCCTGGCAACAGAAGCTTCTCTATTCCGGTCATGTCTGGGTGCGTTTTCAGTCACAACTTCCTTCATGGATAACTGGGATAGGCCAAGCTCTGAAGGCGTAGCTGCCACGTAAATTAGGAACTTGTAGTTGATCCCCGGGGGAAAATCACAGCAAGTATTTAGGTACTTTTTGTTCTCAGCAGAGCAAATTGTTCAGCCTGGTTTACTATTCTTGGCTCAGACCAAATATATCACAGCTCTGACAGTAAATCCTTTGGAATCCCGTTTTAAACAACAAGAGTGCTTTTGAATAAACTCCTATTTGTAAACACACAAAAACTCGAGTAAGACGGCTAATTAAATTGAAAAGACAAATGCTAAGCTAATGAGTTCGAGCCATTTTCCCATTTGGAAGCATGAAATAGATGAAGAACTTTGCTTTGCTGCCGTCGTGAACAGGTGGAATAGTTGTTCAAGTCAGAGAGAGCACACCTGCTTCCACGTAAACACCTCCTGCGCTGCCAGACCGCAGAGAGGGCAGAGAAAGTTTAAGGTTACACCCTGGTGAGAATGGGGCATTTCAAACTCACGCCGCTTTAGAAACAACCAAATAAAATGTTGTTCAGTCTTTAAAAAAGAAAAAGGAAAAAAAGAATAAAATAAAGAAACAGAAGTTAAAATGTCCTCGACAAATTTGTTGCAACGGATTTCACCTTTTGCACAAAACATGAATATTCTCTGGAAAACTGAACCGCTGCCATCAAAATGCTCACAAAAGCAGCAAAACACAAGTGGGTAGCTTCTGACAATCATCAAACATTCAAGTATACATCCCACTTAAACATATTACTTAAATGTATACATATAAAGTACATGTTCTGTACTGCTTACAATAAGTACAGAAAGTGCTTTCCTTGAAAGTGTTCTCAACCCCTAAATTTTTTCACATTTTGCTACATTATATCCACAAACTTGGGATGGATTTTTTTTTTAGGGATTTCGTGGAATAAAGCATTGCAAACCTCTCAAGTGGAACATTTTCTACAAATAAAAATCTGAGCAAAAAAGCACCCTTCAAGTCTCGCCCTACATTCAGATTTGGATCCATGCTCAAACTTTGAGCCATTTTAACACGTGAACAAGCTTTGATCAAGCTGTTGAGAGTCACTACTCTGTCTCAAGTCTTTGGCATCGCATGTGTTGAGATTGGTACTAAAAATGTGTTACATTTGAAGGAATCTTACAAGTCACTCAAGGTCACCGAACTAGAAATACAAGAGCAGCAAAAGAGAAACAATAAAATAATAATAAAAGTCAGACATCAATAAATCAGATAGAATTATTGGTATAATTAGAAAATCACATTAAACTGAATTACTGCATCTGCAAATTGGGCTTTTTTTGTTTTCTTCCAATAGTGTCTTTCTTCTTGCAACTCTTCCACACAGGCCATATTTGTACTCCATTTTGATAGGGATTTGTTGTCAGCAGATTTCTACTTCTGAGCTGTAGATCGCTGCAACTCCTCTAGACTTAACATGGGGTTGGGTTAGGGTTAGACTTAACCCTAAGCCCTTCCTGGATGTTTCTCTGATTAATGCTCTCCTTACCCAGTCTGGGCAGGTTTACAGTTGTGCCATAAACCTCCCACTTTCATACGATGAACAGAGTTCTGTCAAATTTTCAAAGCTTGGGATGACGTTTTTTAACCCAACTCTGTTTTCGCATCATTTTCGCTCCGCTTCACAACAGCACCCTGCTTCATCTGCGTTGGTCTAACACATAAAATCTTAATAGTGGCTGCAATGGAACATAATAGCAAATGTTTAAGGGATATTAACCCTTTTCAAAGGTGGCGTGAATGATTAACACCATTAATCGCTGAGATAATTCATCAGGGACTTGATTGCAAGCTTAACTCTGGCTCAACAAGGTCTCACAAACAAATAAAGCATGCCCCGGCGTATGCATGTCCTTTTACCACCTTCTCTCACGGCAAACATTTGAACATGTCCCGGAAGGCGCAGCACATGTGTGTCTACAGAGATTACATTAATGGCGGCTCTATTCCATCTAGGTGTGGCCAAAAGTCGTGTTGGAGAGCAGAGGACTAGAGTCCCGCTATCATTGTAGTATGAAGGTTTCATCATGAAGTGCTGGTCTTAACTAAACCTCTAATGGATTATCAAGACTATTAGTGTATGTTTTTATATTGTCTCTGTTCAATAAATAACATGCAGAACTATTTGAAGATGCAGCTTATATAGCTCTTCTGGGAAAAAAAGAAGAAGTGGTTAAATAATGTCAGACTGAAACCACAGTTTCTATAGGAGTTTAAAAAAAAAGAAGAAGACAGCCCGGCCTGAACCAGAACAGATAGCACTGAAGGTAAACCTCAGGAGGAAGATTGTTTTATGGAACTATGTAATAAATAAACATAGTGGGTGCAGGAGGAAAAAAAAAACACCGCAGGTCTTTTCTCTCTGTCCGGAGAATTTCCCATTTCACAGGTCAGAGCCCCGGTGGCATGCTCCATGAACGGGGGATCAAGTCTGGGATTAGGATAAATCCTGGGTCATTTTTGGTAACCAAGTAGTGTCTTTGCATGGCTCAAAAACTTTTAACAGCAATAGCTGCAGGGAGTTGTATGTAATACAGGACAGCTGCGTTACATATCCGCACAACACGAGGTAAAAACATACAGTGCCAGTCAGAAGAAATGACCAATTATTGTTGGCATAAATTCTATAGGTTTGGGCTCTTAATGGTGCATTTGAAGCTAGCAGTAAAATGCAACAGTCACTTCTCTATGCCTTAGCCAGCAGGTTATATGTTACAGTCTGTAATATTAGACAAAGAAATACTTAAGACTCCTTAAATACTTAAGAATGGCCTGGACAAAATGAACTCTATGGCGTAATAAAGTGCATAAAGGTCGATGTCAATGACAGTTGAAGCTTGACCGAGGTTGGATCATCCAAGAGGACAACAACCTCGAACAAAGCAGCAAATTCCAAGAGTTGTAAAAAAGAAGGGGTGTACTTCAGTTTTACGAGGATTTGTTTTAACATTGCTTTGATATGTGATGACCTGACCTTCTGTTATGGCGTGAGGCTTGATGATGCAACACGTGCTGTCTTCGCAGACTGCCGAGTTGACAGGACCGTGGCCTACCGTGGAAGGGAAAAAGAATTCGAGCTCCTGACAAAAACACAAACACATCGCCGCAGGTTCACCATTATTTCTGGGAACGGACATAACGGGCGACGAAGGCCCAGGCAAAGGGTGACTTTAGGCGAAACTTTTCTCACTCTTGCGGCGGCGGCGAGTGACTCGGAGCCGTGGCAAACGTTTCGGACGGCGTCGGTACCGAACTTGGCGCGGATGCTCTGCGGCGCTTCCTGTCGTGCCGCAGCGGAGTCCGGTGGTCCCAGGAGCGTCCTCCAGATGCATATGGCCTCGTCACCCGTCAGCTCCATTGCAACCACAGGGCCGGAGATTATAAACTGGATCAAGGTGCTGCAAAATGGAGCAACGTTGAATTTAGCGCCGATGATTTGAATAGAGAAGTGGAACACATTGCAGTGTTTCGAATGTCACTGCAATGTCATTTGGATCATTATCGCCACTTCTGGCAATGGTCTTGTGCCCAAGCCTGCAAATCATTTACATAGGCACTCACTTGAAGAAAGGCTTTGACTGATGTTCCACATAAAAGTCTGCCGCTTGGCTCCTGCAATGTAACAAAAGCATAAACCAAAGTTAATCTGTGACCAAGTGATCTTGGACTTTTAAAGTGAACTCTGTGTACCAGATTAGAGTCATTAAGAGCAGTCAGAGATAATTCTGGGCTTTAGTCTCTTATCTTTTGGGAAATACTTCTGGACAGCAAGTGAAGCAGGACTTTATTAACAAGGTCATTATCGTACACGCCTTTAGTTTGGGGTTTTTAACTTTGATAATATCAGTTTACTGTTGGCAGTTTAGGTAAGCTCTGAATTAAAGAGTAATAAAGCAAACATATGCTACAGCAAACGGCACAGTAACATCCACTAATCACACCGTTCAGGAATCAGACGGGCCTTGATTTCCAGAGATAAAAAAGGTGTTTTTGTAAAAATAAAAAAAATTTTTAAAATGTGTGGATGAACCACAGAACCAACACAAAAGGTCTTCCAAAGATCCCAGCGGCAGATACTAAGAGGTTTTCCTTATTCAGTGAGATGAATCCTGTACCGACATGGGCTGAAAGTCGCTCAGAAAGGGAGAAGCCAGTATACCAAAAAATCTAAATTACAGTTTTAAAATGCTCTCAGTGGTAAAGTCCAAATAACTAAAAAACTAAAGTTGTACAGAAACAGATATTAGGGTTGGGTTGAAAAACAAATACCAAAATTATCTATCTGAGCAACATTTGCATACGGTAATTGTTGAGTAGAGCACCTTTAATACGCTGTGTAATCCTTCTTATTTTAGTCATTCTTGTCCCAGTTTTTATGGATTGCCCAAACTCCTATAAATGGCAAAGTGGGTATTAATATAGGAGGAATGTCAAAGGTAACTGAATGAATTATAAATCTCAACTCCCAATTTGAGTGTGTGTCCACAGAACCATTTCAAGACATTCATCCCAACACGCTGGGCTCAAAAGAAGTAGCCAAACCTAAACAACTGTTCGTGGTGAAATATATAAGTGTCTCAGAAGTATGCAGTCAGCAACTGTTCAATAGTCATAAAACAGGTTGCAAAAAATTGGCCGAAAACCAGAATAAGCTCATGTGCAGCTCGACCCACAATGACTTTTTCCAATCTGTGATCAAAATGGAAATCCTATCAGGTTGCTCTTTGGTGCACACCCGTCAAGTCTCCCGTTTTGGGTGGGAAACTACTGTATGTTACCCCTCTGTCCCGGTGTGCTCCTGTAGTAGTATTTTAAATGTCCCATATTAGAGTAACTCGCCTACCCCCCACCCTTAACTGTAGTCACCCCCTTATCAAAGTTGTTAGTCTTTCTCCCCCCGCCCTTTCCTCTCTTACAGTACTTTTCTTCATCCCCCTACCCCTGGTCAGATGACATCAGCAGACAGATAAAAATTTCCCTAATTTCAAGTCCAAAACTTGACAGGCATGACTTAAAGGTTTTATCACAATATTTTGTGATACTGTCATAATAACGATAACAGCAATTATGGCCCCACAAACAAATACTGCTCTTGAATAGCATTCTCATTTGTAATGCTGTAATGTATTTCTTTTAAGACTAGTCCCATAAAGAAATGTGATTTGTATCACTGCGGCCGTTAACTGTATTTTTGTATTTATTGAGAAAATGCAGGAAATAGTAAAAACGATCAATCCCCCCCAACAACAGGGAAAGTTTTGAGGTGTTTTAAACATCAGCAGGCTCAGTCTGATCCTTAGAGGTTAAGATCATACTGAAGCAGTTTTGCACCAGCTGCATCTAGTTACATAAATGTTTGAAAAAAGCAACTACAGATTAAGGTCAGGTGCTGACTGGTGTTAATCTTTTTCAAATCTATTACTGTTTTGTTCAAATTGATTACCAATGAGCAGTTATACTTTGGACTGAACTCTGGTTGGGCCCCAGCTAATCACCCCCGCCGGTGTAGATGTCGTTACTGTGAAAGGGAAACTCAAAGTTTGTTATTTTGAGCATCAGTGAAGTGTTTAAAAGGCAAAGTTTCAGTTTGATGCTTTGGAGATTTCAATCTCTGTTTGTGATGGAACATGCCAGATCGGCAGGACTTGAATTCTGAGATGCAGATCTACATTCTCTGGGAGACATGTAGCAACACTGTAGAGAATAATAATAATAATAATAATAATAATAGCAGTAATACAGCTATAGTTATAATAGCAGTGCTAACCATGCTATTCACTAAAATGACACAAACTTTTTTTATATTAGTAAATCAACTTTTTTAGTATGACACAGCGCTCACGCACGCTGGAATGTCACTTTTAAGATTTAATAACCACAAGTAGCAGCGAGACAAAAAAAAAGTATTTCAAATGCAGTTCTCATGGCATTTTAAATTAAAGTAAAAAAAAAATAGAACTCTTTCAATGGCTCCTAATACTTTTAGCCACTTTTACCTCCAATTTTAAAGTAGCAATACAAAGAAGTCACAGTATAGTATAGTACTCCTATTTCACTTTGAAAAACATCTTAAAAAGTAAAAGGACACATCAAGGGCATTTCATTCAGTGTCCTCTAAGTAAAAGTGAGCTATTAAAGGCTATCCTTATTGCCTGGAGGCTACAACTAATTTGGTAATGATTACACCACCAATAAATAGATGAAGCTCTTTTGCCTTGTGGCAAGTCATATGTCCGCTGCGCTGAAGAAAGTCATTCTTCTGTTTAAGTGGAGAAACAGCCAGCAAACAGCCTGTGTCTCCCTCTTGCACGAGACCGTGTCATAAATTTAAAGAGTAGTAACAGCACGCTCATTAAACACCCTGTGGCAGGGTGACCTTACCATGTAAGCTTGGTCATTTTTGCTTTGGTCACAATCAGGTTGGCAGAGTAAATCAGCCCGAAGATATCGCCTATCTTGTTAAGCACATCTGGCTTCACCAGAGCAAAAGTTCTGGAACAAAGAAAGACAGAAACACATGATGCGAGATTTTACAGCGTCAGGCGATAATTAGGTTCAATTTATTTATGTAGCAACGATTCACTGCAAAGGTTGTGAGATGGCACTTCACACTTTCACAAACAAATTCATATGCAGACTCAGAAAGATTTAAATTGATTGAAATATATTGAAACTCTTAGCTGTGAGGCATCCATCCATCATCTATATTCCTATTATATTAATCTTACATTAACCTGGAAGTTCATCTCAGGTCTCAGCATTACTTTTTGGCTGTTCCCTCCAAGAAGCCATCACCCTTATTTTTAACTAGTGACATTCTCAAATTCTTCACAACTTTTGATTTGATGAAGAAACCTGAACCACTGTCTTATTTTGGGGCCATTTTCTCATGAACCCAGTCACAAAAATGTAGCAGAACGTAATTTTGTTTTACAGTGCTTAGATGCCAACAAATGTATAAAATCAGATGATTTCTGCAATTAGTCAACCTTTTGTATTAATCCAGCAGATTTAGCATGACTCTGCCAATTTATGAGCTTTCTGCTATTGTTCCTTTATTGGACCAGACAGGCAACTCTGACACCCCCATCACTATAAACTGCTTCCATTTGAAAATAATTGAGGCTTAAGAATGTTTTTTTTTTAACTTTCCATAATACAGCATAGTTCCACAATATATTCCTTTGACTTTAAAGCCAGTAATGACAAGCAGTGTGCATGTGAAGTCTGAGGTAAATGATACACAGTTTACAAATAAAATTATGAAAAGTGTGGCCAGCTTTTTTTACTCACCCCCTTTTCCCTGATTCCACTAAATAAAATTCACTGCAACACTACTGAGCTTGTTTTGAGAAGAAAATGGGCAAAAATGTCAGTTTCTAGGTGACCTAAGCTAGTTGAGAAGAATCCTATTCAACAGTTTGTGGACATAAGGTGACAAAATGTGAAAAGGTTTTGCATCTGCTAAAGATAAATGTATTAAAGTTTGTTATACTTCTGACATTATACTTCATGTCAGAAGTATAAAATAAAAAAAGAAAACACTCGCATCAATCTTTGATACTAAAGGCAGGGTTCCATATAAAGACGCATATATTGTTTAGTTTACAAATTACAGGTCGTGGATTATTATAAGGTCATTACTCTGTATACAATGGGGTTGATTGCTGTGAGGTACAGTGTGTACAGTTACTAAAGCGGATAAGAGAGATTTATTGCACGGCCTAACCAAGCGTACTTTTCTATTCTGCTGCCGAGTTTGTTTGCTGTGAACTGATCTCCGTAATCTATCAGTTTCAGCTGCCGTGAGAACACGGTCACCCGATTCCCCACAAACAGGTCCTCCAGATGGAGGTCGTCATATTTGGTCCTTCTCAAAAACATCCTCTGGTACTTTAGGTCAAACTGGAAAAATAAAGAAGAAACATGTTAGTTTTTTTTTCTAGAGACATTTACAAAAAGCGTGGGGAATTTAAAATAAATACATGAAGTGGTACCATTTCTACAGAGTTGTCTTTAGGGTAGAAGAACAGCTGGTAGCGCCGCAGCAGGGCTGCAGTGGGATCATACCACTCTGTGAGAAAAGCATACCGGTCCTCCTGAAAAAAAGTTCACATAATTTAGATATGTGTTAAAAACGACACAAGGACTTGGAGGGACAAAAATCTACTTTCATACACTATTGTTTATTCTACTTCATGCATGTGTCTTGATTGTGAAAGGCCTACTTGAGTTAGGTAACGCAACAAAGTCAACACCTGGTTTTTATTAGCCTTGCATGACCAGACCTAGCTCCAACGCATTATGGTAGCGCCGACGACGTGTTTGCATTGCCCTTTTTTTATGTGATTGGAATTAGTCATTCTGAGAAAATAAATCTGACCTAAAAACAACCGAACAATGACGGTCTATAACTAGGTTGACCTTGAACCTCCTTGTCTCAGCAGCAGGCGCTGCTCACTTAAGACGTTTGCCTTAGATGTGTGAGCTGTTTGGCATCTGGCAATCTCTTTGTTAGCCAATTAATAGTTAACAAAGCTAAATAAAAATGCTAGCTATTTACTAGCCAGATTTGTTAGCTAGCTAGTAGCTAGCTACTAGCTAACAAAGCTGTGTTAGCTGGTTAATAGCTAAGAAAGAAAAGCGTGGTTCAATGTCCAGCTACTAGAGTGCTCTTATGAATTGGTATTAACACAAATATATGTGACTTTTATTGTACAGTCGCTACGAACTAAAAAAATAGCAAAAGTAGTACTTTGCACCAAGTAGTATCATTCTAGAATTTCACCGCTGACAAAAGCAGTATATTGAAGCTGCTCTGTTATGTTTTTCTGACTTGTTCTTTTTGTTGTCTTTGACTGAGACGTTGCATGTTTGGATAATTATTCCATCTGGTTTTGAATCCTGTGCAGTTGGGAGACTTTTTTGCTCTTACTTTTTTTTAAAATAACTTTTGAACAGATGTTATGATATGTAACTGAGGCAAAATTTTATTATTTTTACAACTGGGAGCAGCTGATTAGCATTGCAAAAGCTTACATAATAAATATTATAAAGCTCTTAGCATGTCATGACAATCAGGAGACTGTGACAGCAACAGTCTTCAGTCAGAGGCCTCTTCACATTCATTGCAAGATTGACTGCTAGTGGAGACTTTCTGAACGTACTTGTATGAGATGAGTTTTTGAATAGATAAAGTATTTTCGAATTTAACTGAATTCTCTGTCTTTCCTGACGAGAAAAATATTCTTCAATAATAAGGTTCCAACATTCTCAGATAGCAGCAATCTGAACTTCGTCATGAACCATCTTTTTTTAATTATTATTCTTTTACTATTTTCACCATGTATCATTACCCTGGAAATTACATTATATTCACCAAATCTTTTTTGACTGATGGAAGAAGAAAACCACTTTTTGTGTTCACTTATTGAGTGCTGTGTCACTCAGCAGGGATATCCTAAAAGAGTTGTGCGTCACCACTAATAGTGAAATTCGAGATATCCCTAATTAACGGACCGTTTCAAGACGTGCTTTGAAGATTTTCCATATCTAAACTATAATTTAACATAAATGTAACAAATAAACATTTATAACCATTAAGACTAGTTTAGCCGAAGCTTTAGCTAGCAGCTATAGCATTTAATAGTCAATACAATAGAAATGTTCATATATTGGAAGCATTTAGTTACAAAGAAACGTGCAGGTATTCATTATTTGGGCAGCTTTAACTGCTAATACTAATACACATCCTGAACGTGAGCTCCACATTGGGAGTCTGCTAGCCCTTGCTACGCTCATATTGCTAAGCTAACGTTAGCAAACAAATGACTATCTAGTTCGTTCACTTTCTAAGCAAAGCACTGGGTTACGTGGAGTTTTAACATTAGTGTTATAAATGTTACATGCGTTAACTCACCATTTGAAGACGGTAATTTATTCTCTATGGCTCGATACGGTAGACTGTCGGTTTTGCCAAACGTTAGCAATCACAGGCTATGCTTCGTTGCTATAGTAACTGCAGGTCCAACTCGAGATGCATTCATGGTACATTGTTGACGAATGTCATGTCTTTAAAACCAACTTTTTTGTCATTTCAGTGGTCCCAAACTTTTAGATATGATAAAAACCCCCTAATTATTATGATATATTCCAAGCCTTAGCCAGTTTGTCTTTATTTTCTAAACATTTTAATCTGTGCACTGACTTTCCACTGTATCGCGCTGACTGGTTGAAACTATTGTCTCAAACGCCATCTAGTGGCGAATTTAAATCTGGTCGGTTCATGTCATGTTCAAAAATATTCCGATTATCATGAACGCAACAGTTGACCGTTTACCCGGAAAAACAACACAGTAAGAACTTTGACCCTCCTCTTCTCCCACTAATTTCGCTCTCATGTTTCTTATAGAATAATGACTTATTTGAACAAAATGTTTTGTGCAATTCCCTCGTATTTATAGTGTCTGCCATGGCTTCATCTGCTTGCATAAAACGGATGATACTCGGCGATGGTCCCCTGATCTTGGACGGTGGACTTGCAACTGAACTAGAGGCGCGTGGAGCTGAACTTCAGGTGAACCAGAAACCAAATAAATAGAGACCTGTCCAAGTTCAACCAGCGAGCAGTTATAAACATAACGGTGTTGACACCGATTTCATGAGAACTTTAAATGTTCATATTGCCAGCTGATTAGTTGTTTCAATTCATGAATGTTTGAATTAATTTGCGAACCTGAAGATTCATTAATTAATTCATTATAATGTTTCTCAGACATCTTTCTGTAGCTGATCAAACATTTGCCACGTTTGATTTGTGCAACTCTCTTCCATTCATCTACGGTCTATTGTGTAGTTATTTAAAATCAGCTTAATATTTCTAAGTATTGTTATCAGGATATGATTTGGCCCTTCATTCGTCTGCTGGAGGGTTGCCCTAACGTGTTGCATCCACCAGATTGCGCCATTTTGGATTTTGATATATATATTTTTTATGCCCAAGATATTCTAATTGATTATTGTTTACCTACAGGTACGTAGAGTACCTTGCTCTAGCTCTTGAACGTTTCTGTTTTTCATTAAAAAACAAACTTTAATATGTTTTATTTGTAAGAATAAAGTTGTGCATAATCTATTTTATTATTGTTTTCTAATAAAATCTGAACAAGAGTTATCATTTAGGCCCAAATTCTGAGCGTCACATCATGGAAAACTAGAACTGCCCGTCAGCTATAGGTCCCAGAGAGAAACATGGTGGAGGCAGTATGGTACTGTGGGAGTGATTTTCTTCAACAGCAACGGGAAAACCAATGATAATAGCAGCCTTTAAAATTCAATCACATAATTAATAATGCCTAATTTTGGATAAAAACAGTCGCTGTCATAGAAACCGAACTTGAAATTGGGCTGTGAAAAATAATTAGCACAATTTTCAATCATTGTTTTTTTTAACACTAAAATTATATTTGAAATGTATCACCAGATATAACTTTGGATGTTGTAAATGAGGGTGAAAACACATCAGCCAAACACAGATGTATTTTTGAAAGCTGGATTGAATCTTCTTTTTATTTCTGCAGGGGGATCCTTTATGGAGCGCCAGGCTTTTGCACACGAACCCCCAGGCAATAAAGGAGGCTCATTCCAGGTAGGTTCCTGGAAAACTGGAGAACTGCAGTGAGTGCCTAATGGGCCAAATTAATGAATTAATTGTAAATTAGATGGCGCTGCTTCTTGTTTGTTTGAGTTGCGAATCGATGTAATCATTTAAAGGGGCAGTCTTATGCAATTTCCAGGCACATAGTGCCATTTTATAGTACGATCAAACTATTATATTAACTTCAGTTGTTTAAAAGAACGCTACATGTATCAAAAAGGACTGACGGGAAATTTTACTTTGTAATTTAACGCCTTGAAATTGGGCCCCTGTTGCTCAGGAAGTCATCACAACATGGCTCCTCTGTTAACCCTTTAACAACGTTTTTACTAGCGTTTTCCTGAGCAGCAGCTCGTATAATGATGCTAGCAGATGTGTAGTTCCACCAGGTGTTTGCTAATTGCTGCTGGCTAGTCTGAAGGAGTTGAGTGGGGGAGCTGGGGTGGAGACAGCAGCTCTGTGAGGCGGATACCTGGAAACTGCAGCTGCCTGAGGAGGAGGCGGGGCTAGGTCCACCCAGGTGTTTTTCAGAGCTCAGTGGTTACCGTAGAGATGAAAGGATTTCTCAAACATGCATGAAAGAATCAAGGCAACACTCCTCGTATATCTTCGATGAGGGAATAACATTACAACATGTTGGAAAGCTCAAAAAGGTAGCTGACACTACCCCTTTAAAGAACATGCTTCATTGTTTGATATGTTAAATTAGATGAAATAATCCATCCCCTTAATCTCAAAATGACAAATTACTAAACTCTAGCTGAGTGGTCACATTTCTTAACGAAAGCTACCAAACGCCAACAGGTTTCTCCTCAGCGGCGCTGATGTCATCACGACTGCAACGTACCAGGCGAGCGTCCAGGGATTCATCAGCCACCTGGGCGTGAGCTGCGATGAGGCCAGAGAGCTGCTGATGTCCGGAGTTCATCTGGCCAAAGAGACGGTGGAGACTTTCCGCCCCGGTAACAAGCCGCACCCTTCGCGGGAAAACAATTCAACGTGAGCCGAGTTTTTTCGTACGCTTTGACGCCGTGTCGGTATTTTTCCGCCAGGGGACAGAAGTCTGTTGGTGGCGGGCTCCGTTGGGCCGTACGGAGCCTTCCTCCATGATGGATCAGAGTACAGCGGGGCGTACGCGCAGAGGATGAGCGTGGAAGTGAGTGGCTCCTGGCCGCATGCCGACCGAGTTCCTGTACATGTCACGGGATGCAAGATTTAAAAAAATTTAAAAAACATACTACAAAGCATTACTTTCTCTATGAAGCTTAGTGACATTTTATGTGATCGATTTAATAATGGAGGGGAATGTTTTGAAACATTTCTGTAAATGAAAATCTGTAAAGTGTGGTGTGCTTTTGTATTTGTCCCCTTGAATCGCATGTTTGTAGAAACTACTTTGTGTGTCTGTTAAGTTTGCATATCTAGAGGTAAAGATTTTTACCTGATATTACTTACAAACTAGATCAAGATTTAGTTCTGAACTTTGACTGGGCCACTCTATTTCATTAATATGCTTCATGAAATTTCTCTTACTGTATGTTTTGGGTCGTTTTCCTGCTGGAAGGAAATTTAGGTTTTAGCATTTTTGAATTTAGCTCCATCTATTATAAGAGTGGGCATTTATCATATAAATTATTATTTATTGCGATTTTTTTTTTTTTACAAGTTAAGAATTTTAATTCATCATCAGCTCATTAAGTTCCAAATAGTGTTAAAAAAAACAAGAAAAAAACAGTATTATCAGAAATGTTATTCCATAAAAGAATCAATAGATATAAATAAATTAAAAAATCTGATTAAATATCTGCGGCTGAATGAAATAAATCATTCTTCTCGTAATAACCAGCTTCTTGGGGAATCCCATTTCAAATATTCTTACAGAGCAGTATTTGCGTTCTTCTATGATCTTGTTTATTATTTTTGTCATTATCACAATAGTACCACAAAATATTGTGATAAAAAGAAAAGTCCATATCAAAACGTGAAAACGTCATCATTGAACGCAGATATTTGCGTTCTACCAGAGAAGCGTTAACAAATGGCTGACCTGTTCTCCGTTCAGGAGCTCAAACTATGGCATAAGGCGCAGGTGGAGTGCTTAGCAGCAGCGGGGGCCGACCTCGTGGCTTTTGAAACCATCCCGAGTATCAAAGAGGCCCAGGCCGTGGTGGAGCTGCTGAGGGAGTTCCCGGACTGCAACGCCTGGCTGTCGTTCTCCTGTAAGGTAACCGCTGGCGACCGCCGTCCGTTCACTTTCACCGCTGCAGGTATTACAGTTAGAAACCGGTGACCAGGCACAAAATCTGCCGGGTGTAGTGATAAAACTCAGACCTGAACCTTCAGAGACGCATAAAGACGGTTACAAAGTCGGCCTTCCGTCACCCGAAGAACATCTCCAGGATTAGAGGACTAATGTCTCGGCAAGACCTAGAGAGACTCAGCCATGTTTTTATCTGTAGTCGCATCGATTACTGCTACAGTGTTTTCACAAACAAAATCCATCCTCCAGCTGCAGCTGATCCAGAATGCTGCTGCTGGTGTTCTGACTAAAACCAGATAGCTAAAGCACATCAGTCTTTACACTGGCTCCCTGTAGCTCAGCGAATAGACTTTAAAATACTGCTGGTAGTTTATAAATCACTGAACTTTAAAGATCAGTTGTCATCGTATGAACCTTCCAGACCTCCCAGGTATTCTGGTTCTGGTTCTGCTCTGCATCCTCAGAACCAAAACCAAAAATAGAGAAGCAGCATTCAGATTCAGCTTCTATGCGCCACAAACCTGGAACAAACTTCCAGAAAACTGCAAAACTGCTGAAACGTAATTAGTGTTGCATTTGATTCATATGAAAAAGGGTTGAGGCCACTACAAAAAAAAAACAAAAAAACTTCTGACTTTTTTACTCATAATTTTGTCTTTGATGTCAGAATTCCTGGTGGAACATAAACAATCTGAACAATTCTGATTCTGAAGGGAAAAAAATATCAGAAAAAGTCAGAATTATGAGCTAAAAGTCATGATTTCTTTCAGCTGCCCTAATACTCTTCTGTATAACTGTGAGTGAAAATGTAATGTTCACTGTTTGTTTCATAATTGCTTAGTGCATTATAGTTTTATAGCAAGACTTTGAACTGTCTTGCTGCTGAAATGTGCTACACAAATAAACTTGACTTGATGTAACTTTAAATCCCCCCAAAAGACCTCCATGCTTTTGTTTTGTTATTTTGTTGGGGTTTTTTTCCCCATCACCACAACATCCCCAGGACGAGAAGCACATTTCGGACGGCAGCCCGTTCGTGGACGCCGTTCGGCTCGCCTGCAGGTCGCCCCAGCTGCTCGCTGTGGGAGTCAACTGCTGCCACCCGGCGGTGGTGGAGCCGCTGCTGGACTCGGCCAGGGCGGCCCTGGGCCCCGGCGTGAGCTGGGTGGTGTACCCAAACAGCGGGGAGGAGTGGGACGCCGAGCAGGGGTGAGAGAGTCTGCTGCTGCTGCTGGTGGTGGTGGTTCTGCTTTTCTGTCGCTCGAAGCTTCTGCTCTCACCGAAACCGTCTGGGTTTCCTTTTCGTTTGAAGATGGCCGAGGTCAGAGTGGACGGCAGGATGGACGCCCGAGCTGAGCGGCGCCTGGCTGAAGCAGGGAGCCACTCTGTTAGGTGAGGGCCGTCGCTTTCCCACGTGAACAGTTTCGCAGCGTCTCCTCTGAGCTCTGTCTCCGTGCGCCGCAGGTGGCTGCTGCCGCATCGGTCCGGCTCACATCGCAGTGTTGAGGCGGCAGCTGAAAGGAAGCAGCTCGTCTTCATCGGATCCGGCCGACAGCAACACATGAAGAGCGTTTATGATCCTGTCAAACCCCGTAAAAAAAAAAAACCTCAAAGCTCTCCTTCATCATGTCGGATTAACTTCAATAAAGTGGTATTTGGTGAAACAGTGGTTCGCGTTTGGTTACACAGCACACCTTGTACAGTCATCTAACTGCAGTCTCTCTGCATAAATAAAATTATTCGTCGTTTTGGATTTTATCATTTGTATTTTCATCCCGTCAAATGACGTAGAGCAGGGGTGTCGAACTCAATTTGATTTTGGGCCAAATCAAGATCGTGAATGTTTTTAGAAGTGCCTGAATGTTTTTCTGAAACCCATTAAACTGTTAAAATATAAATAAATCCTTAAAATGAAATATTTATTCAATATTATTCGCAATTTTGCGATTGTTTTTGGGAGTTTTTACACTAACAGTCAAAGTGTTTGTGGTACTGATTTAGAAATATTTGCACTCATGTATGATGGGGAAATGCAACTTTTTATTACTCGTTACTCACAGGAGTAAGAAACACATTCACCTGTAAGTGGAAATAAAAAGCACCTTGGATCCATTTGTGTGAAAAATCTGCAATAAACTCACAGTTGCGTATTAGCGCAAAAAAAGTGCAGGGACTTGTTGACTTTGTGTGAATTTTCACGATAATTCGCAAAAAAGTGGAGGGACTGATTGATGGATTTTGGCAGATAAAAACTGCTGTGATTTGATTGATAAAATAACATTTAAGCACACTGTTATCTTGACGGCTCTATTTCTGCGTCCCTTTAGAGTCTAGAGGGCCACATGAAAAGCTATGCTGGCAGAAAACAGTGAAGGTTGCAGGTTAAATACATTCATGTATGTACAGTTTAGGACCAAATTATTGACCTGTCAGATTCAGGTTAGCCCAGCCAGAGTCAAAAACGGAATCAGACATTATAGTGACTCGCTCTTAATCAAAGAAAACAAAAAACGCTCAGCCACTGGGTCGACCTTCTGGATCCAATGAACGAATACTTGAGGATAGTCATTGGTCTTGCCGTCTCCGACAAGATGCTAATTTTAAAGTTGCACACTTGCAGTCAACTTAGTACAACCAAAATGTTCACATAATTGCTGCAACGCAGTGTTCAACAGAGACAAACAACGACGACGGTCAAAATATGTGCACACCTGCTGAGCGCTGCTGAGAGCTGACCTGTGACTCCTTTTAACCAAAAGAGAGCCGCCTACTGTGACTTTTAGGTATTGCACCAAGCAGAAAATGAACACACTAGGCTCCAAAATATGGCTCTAACTGAGAGAGAATCTGTGGAGGGGATGAACAGATCAGGGTGATGGAAAGGAGGCCTTCCGACTTGAAAGACTTGGAGTTCATCACCAGAGATAAATATTGAGAGATGACCTTCTACTTTATCAGAAACAAACCTTTTATTTAAATTTAAACCCGTCTGGATTATAAATAAATCAAAATTATGTTTGGTCAAAGCTTGCTCTTGTGTTTTGTTGATTTTCATGGCAGAACCTCAGTTTTCCACAAGAGTACAAGTCTCTTTACGCACAAAGCTGGTTGAGACATCTTCCCGTTTACTTTACACTTTACAAGTCTGCACTATTTTGCGTTGGTCTAACACAAAATCTCAATATAGTACACACAGGTGTGCTGTTGTAGCCAGGTATGAATACTTCTGCACGGCACTGTCACTTGTAGAGAGAGAAATTGGACAGCTTCATGGTGTTATTTTTAAAAAAAATCTGATTTTATTGTCAAATGAATAACTACGAGAATCCCACGTGAACAGGCTTGCTTAATCACATCTGTGTTAGCTGAAACACAGATGGCATCACAACGCTGCAAACCAAACCGTGTTCACAGAAATGAAAACATGAGGATCGCATTTTTAAAGAGATGTGACACGCATGTACAGCTCTTTAAAAAAAAAACAACAAAAAAAAAACCATGACGATCCACATATCTGTTACTGGAGGATTTCACGAATCACGGGAGAACGTTGGCCGCTTTCACAACACTTTGACTGGACGCCATTTCCACTGAACTAAACCACTGCGAACCAGGCGAGCGACATTTCCACTGACTGTACCTGTACAATAAACACTGTTGGTGCGTCATTTCTGAACCAAACGGGATTGTGGGTAATGCTGTTGTGCGTTTTCTAGGCAGAACTAGCTCGATATGAAGCCCACAGTACCACTGCAGCCAGGTTAGGGTGAAGAGAAAGACCTGGGACTGTGTTCACACCAATGTGTCCACGATAAAGAGATGATGGCTAAGAACAGCAGTGCTGAATGTAGGCAGCTTGCCTACATTCAGGGGTGATTGAACTAAAAAAAAATTCTAGAGTTTTGATGTTTAAAGTAAGTTTTTAAACCTTCAAAAGTGTTGATGCGACTGTTTGCTTCTGAAGCTTTACCAAACACTCGTCTAAATACATGTGGCCATTGTAGATGGAAAAAAAAGTAAATATCTGCCAAAAGGCATTTCAGATTAATCTCAGAATTTTTCGAAAAAAAAAAGAAAAAAGAAAATTCAAAAGTTTAAAATTTCCTAGAAAAAAACTGCAATTTTGAGGTCTCTGAAATTTTCTAGAACAAACTTGGAAATTTTGAGTTTCAAAAAGTAGAAAATGTTTGGCTTTTCAAACTCTGAATTTTCCTTGTTTTTTTCCATAAATGTTCTGAGATTAATCCCAAAAGTTGGGTTTTTCTCTCTCCAATTTTTGACATTTGGAATTCAGAAATTTCCTCGTCTTTCTAGCACATTTCTGACATTGATCTAAAAATTCCTGTTTTTTGGCAGAAACGTTCTTCTTTTCTCTCTCCATCTACAACAGCCCTAGTACGCTAACGTAGTAAATTCTTCCCTCCTCATGATTTGCCATTATTTTTTATGAATGTTGCAAAAGATGACAGTGTTTGTGTCTCTATTCCCTGTCCATGGACCGGAAACTAATATTCAAAACAGTTAAGATTGAGTCTTCTTCATTCAGTGATAACCTTCATGCCGAAGAGTGTTGATGTCAGTGCAAGTTCTAGAGCTGACCGAAAAAAGTTCGGATGGGATTTTAAGACCAGTTGGGCTTCTATTCGGACTGGAATTTGTCTCTTTCCAGTGGCTGGATAAGTCTTGGTTCACCTCCTCCCCTTGCTAGATCGCTTGTGGAAAACAAGGAAATCCTTTGGCAGTGCTAAGATGAAATAGTGGAAACGTATATTTTGAAGCTGCTGTAGCCTTTGGGTCACTCCTGAAACCGGAAAAATAGAGTCACAGCTTAGGGGCTTGTTCGTGTTTGTGGGGACACAAAACAGGAAAAAGGATTTTAGATGTGATGAGGTCAAAGGAATGCCCAATACCAACAAAGACCTTTAAACGCTATTTAAATATTTCCTAAAAACTACAAATAAACGCTGTTAAAACAATGAGCTGAACCAACACTTTGCAAGGTTTTTTACGGGGCCTATCCTTTAGAATCATCTGTTCTGTGTTTTGTCGTCGGTTGTCACGACGTCCCGCCCCTGCATGTCCACAGGAAGCGTCTCAGTCTGTGATGTCCTCCTCCAGGTCGCTCTCGGGGGAGCCCCTCTGTCTGTACTCTGTGGTGTTGGACAGCCGTTTCCAGCTGCAGGTGTCCTTCTGACTCCCCATGCTCTGCGAGCGTCCCAGCTGGGCCAGACGCTTGGACGGCGTCCTCTCCTCCGAGTCGTCGGCCACGCTGCCGTGGGCCCGGTCCGAGGCCGGCTGATGGAAGTCGTGGCGCAGGTTCTCCAGATTTAGAGCCCAGGGGCCGAGCTTCTGCCAGTTCACCCTCTGGAAGGCCATGATGCAGTGCAGGTTGCCGCCCACCTGTCACACACGTTGTTCAGAGAGGCACCACTTCAACGTGGAACGCAGCAGAGCTCCTACGTTGTACCTTTTTTATTATTGACTATTTTAAAAGTTTGATTTAAAATAGGCAAACTCATTTTAGTATAGGAAGAACCAAAGATTATGGTGACTGAAAAGGAGGCCTTCTATACTCAAAGACTGGGAGCTCAACAAAAAATCAATAGTACAAACCCCCCCCCACCCCAAAAAACTGTGGTAACAGAAAAAATGGCCAAAAAGAAGTAAGGAAGGAAGTAGGATAGGAAAAAAGTAAACCAGGAAATAAGAAAGTAAGGAAGACGAGGCAAGAGGAAGGAAGCAAGAAAGGAAAGTAGGATGAAAGAAGGATAGAAACAAAGACAAAGGAAGGAAGGAATGAAAGAAGGAACAAAGGAAGGAAGGAGAAAAGGAAGGGAGCATAGCAGCAAATAAAGGGAAAAGAGAAAGAAGGAGGGAAAGATAAAGGAAGGAAACTAGGCAGGAAGGAAGAATGAAGCAAGTTGGACATGAAGGAAGGAAGTAGGACAGGAAGTAGAACAGGCAGGAAAGAAGTCATGAAGGAAGGATGAAAGAGAGAAAAATAGTTTCAATACTAATACAGATCCAATATTACGAACAATAACTAAAATCATTCGCAATATCCTGACTTATCCAGCCACTGTAGGAACCCTGATGAAAATGTGCCAAGCGTTAGAACAGGAACCTTTTTGGTCTTGCGGCGCTGCAGTCCCCGCTCTGTGTGGCGGATGTCCAGGTACTCTGGATTCTGCGTGTTGAGGTCGGTCACGATATCCATCCACCTGCACAGAGAAGGTCCTGATCAGCAGCTCAGCAGGAGAGACGGTTACATTTCCCTACTGAACCGAAGAGAAACCTACTTTTTACAGTGGATCGCTGGATGTTTCCTACTGGGCTCGCCAATTAAGATCCAGTGCTCCATTTCATTTGTGGGCAGAGGACCCCTTCACACAGGAGACAAGCAGTCAGTCTCTTATGACGATGTTGACCGAAGGTCTTTGGACTCAGAAACGCTGAAAGTGATGGCATTCTTCTACGAGATGAAGAGTCACATGACCAACCTGTAGGCCTTTGCTGCTTTCAGTGGCGTAGCCTCGAAGCCCACTGGGCAGAAGTAATGGTTCTGACAGTGGTAAATGTAGGCCATGGACTCATCCTTCAAGCCTTGGGTCAGCTTCATCAGCGCACCTTCAGCTACAGAGCAGAGAGCAGCTGTTACTCCTCTAACATTACTCCTCCAGCAGGTCTCCGCAGACGGGAGACTCACCCGTTTCTCCAGCCGTCTTGTGTTTACCGTGAGGTTTGTACAAAATGTAGGAGCAACCTCGCACTCGGAAATTGTCATTGAGTTGCCTGAACCACCTGCAAGGAGGAGTTGGGGGGGAAAAAGGGATCGGAGCGCTTGAGAAGGTGTAATAAATACTTTTCTTTTGCTAAAAGCTAGGAGGGAAACCATTTGTGTACCGCATCAACGTGGCATTGCCGGTGAAGGGGCCAAACTTGATGTCTTCGAAAGGCGGCTGGAAGCCCAGAATGTGCAGCGCCTCCTCCTGAGAGATGGGCGAAAGGCTAGCCAAGCCAATAGCGAACATGAAGTTAAACGGAGATGATTGTTTTCACACATAAAACTTTCATATTCAGCAAGTACAACTCCATATTCCTTACACAACCAGACAGCTTGTGAGGGGCTGATTTCTCAAGATCAACTTGGCATTCACCCAACATCTACATACTGACCAGGACCAACAAAAAATGAGTGAAATATTCTAAAAAGTGTCTGCTTGAATGGATTCCCCTATTGTTTCTTTTTCATAAACAGCGGAAATCACTTTACTTTTGATTGCTACTGTTGAATAGTTCCTACTGTTAAATGGAAATGTCATGACCCAGAAAGGAGGCACCCACAATTTATTGTTTAGCGTCAATCATCACTGCCCACAAGAGATCTCTGCACTTCACGGTGACACGACACAGCTGGATTTGGTTACAAGGAGTTTGGTTTTCAAGCTGTTTAAGGTTCTTCTTGCTCCTGCTTTCATATTGGTCCAACAGGATAAAGATCTAGGCTCATAGAGAAACATTTAATAACAACATGCCGATGTTATTTTCTTATTGTTTGGACTCAGGACTAACACCTTGATGGTCCAGAGTCTTCATTTTAATCTTGCGTAGATTCAAGGCTTCCTGAGTCAAGATGTGACAGTGTCTCTGCCCACAGACTTGGTCTGTCACCCCACTGTTTGCCAGATTAGCGACTTTTTCGGTAAATTTAGCGCACTCACAACAAGAACAATTGGAATCGGCAGGTCCAGGTTCGAAAAATGCATCCGAGCATAATTTGGGTGTTCTTAGTGCAAAGCTAATTGGATTAGATATTGAAAACATGGGCAGGGTTCAGGAGTCTCGCACTAAATGAGACCGGAGCGACTCCCAAGCCGCTCACCTTCCTGCACCCAGAGTGCTGTACAGGAAGTTCCAACAGGACACCAGAGAGGAGATGCCACAAGACGTCTTGTACTGCGGCCGGCTGATGCAGTACCTGCAGGAACAGAGACGTAAAGGGTTAACGTGACGGAGAAACGTCGTCTCACACGAAGCAGGTAGAACGGCTCAAATAAACATAAAGATAAACAAGGAGGCAGAAAAAAAAAAAAAAAAACACTAGTTCATAAATAAATTCAAATTTATAGTAAGCCATCAGACTGTCTGAAATGGATCTACCGTATTTTCCGCACTATAAGGCGCACCTAAAAACCTTCAATTTTCTCAAAAGCTGAGAGTGCGCCTTATAATCCGGTGCGCCTTATATATGGACCAATATTGAGCCACAACTGGTCTCGCAACTACGGTAAGCAGCCGCCGACTTCATTTTCCCCCGTAGAAGAAGAAGCGCGCGGTGCACGCTGGGTTTTGTGTAAAGACCCCAAAATGGCTCCTATTAAGAGACACGCTTACGACGCAGAGTTTAAGCTCAAGGCGATCAGTCACACAGTAGAACACGGGAATAGAGCAGCAGCCAGAGAATTTAACATGAACGAATCAATGGTGCGGAAGTGGATATATATTGTGATTGCACTAACGTTTGATTTACCGTAACAGTATCAGACTGTTTGTTTTTTTTTTACCCCTCCAGGGGGTCTTTTGTGGGCTCTAGTGTCCCTTATATGATAGTGGGCTGACAGGAAACGGGGAAGGAGAGGGGGAAGACATGCGGCAAATGTCGTCGGGTCCGGGAGTCGAACCCGCGACGGCCGCGTCGAGGACTCAAGGTCTCCAAATACGGGTCGCGCCCCATCAGACTGTTTTTTACGTGTTTATTGAATCGAGGAAAAGTTCCCCTCCACTATATGTTATACCTTGCTGTTGTTAAAAGATCAACTGTGTCACGAAAATACCACGTCACTGACTTTACCTCGGGGAAAATAATAAAACAGCTGTTTATTCATTTTGGGAATGAACAGAGTTGTCAGAACGCTGGTTTGTAATCCATTAATAAAGTTTGACTGACCTATCTGACTATTTTGTTGACATTCTCTTTAGCGCAGTTCCATCTAATGGATGCATAACGTAACCCCAGCCTCTACTGTAGCGTCTATTCTATGTGCCTTATAACACGGTGCGCCTTATATTTGAAAAAAGTTTTAAAATAGGCCATTCATTGAAGGTGCGCCTTATAATGTGGTGCACCTTGTAGTGCGGAAAATACGGTATTTAAAGTATTGTCCAGTAATAACCCCAGCCTCTTATGTAGCCTGCTAACAGTGCCTAGCAGAAGTGTTCAGACTTCTTGCATTTTTCCACATTTTGTGACATTACAAGCACAAATTTCACTACATTATTCTCATATTAGCCTACAATTACAAAGTGGACGCAATTATAAAGTGGAGCACATTTTCGACCTCTTTCATCCGACACCTCTAAATAAAATCCAATTACCTTATTGGACTGTATAGTTTAATTTATAAATGCAGCTTTTTTTGAGCCAAATGTAAATGTCTGAAACACATGTAAAACACTAATCAACAGTGCATATCGCCAAGAAAACGCTACCACATTATGATACATGGCGGCGGCAGCAGCAGCAGCATCATGATCAGCAAAACAGGCAAAAAATTTCAGTCTCTAGGCTGGTAGAGACATCCCAACAAAAGACTTTCAGCTAGTATTGTCTCAGAATAGCCAAATACATACAATATTTTTTCAGATGTTTTATTTGCAAATGATTTTTGAGAACCATGCATCAGATTTCCTCCTCTTCACAATTATGCACTAACTTTTGTTGGTCTGTCGCATTAAATTCCACCAAAATATTACAACGTTTGAGGCTTTAAGGAGGAAGGTTTTGTGTGTTTTCCAGGCACATGGTGCCAATTTAGAGCACAATCAAGTAACTGCGTTAAGTGCAGTTGTTATAAAATGTTGTATATATCAAATATGATTTAAAAGAAATGTTAACACCTTGAAATTAGGCCTCTGTCGCTTTAAGAACTCCTGCGATTTCTGAATCTGCGCCTTCAGGAAGTCCTCACAACATGTCTCTGCTGGCTAGTCTGAAGGATCTGAGTGAGGAAACTGCAGCTCGGAGGAGGAGCTGCGTCTCAAAGGCGGAGCTAGGCCCGATCAGGTGTTTTTCACAGCTGAATGGTTGTCATGGAAATTAAAGGATTTCTCACACATGCTTGAAAGAATCACGAAAACACTCCAGTTATGTTCTGGATGAAGGAATAACATTATAATGATGTGGAGCTAAAAAAAATAAGTGGATTTTACATAATATTTCTCCTATAAATTGGCACAATATGATACATTTTAAAGAACGTAAAGGGAACTGCAAGTTTTTTGCTAAGACGACAAAGGAACAGAGTTCAATGTTACCATCTTCTGAGGTCCAGCACTTTCCTCTGCTTGATCTCCTCCAGGGATGCAAGAACAGGGACGTCCTGCAGATTCCTGCTGGGTCTGTCTGAAGCCCTCATCTTCTTAGAGCTGCATTTCTTCCCATTGCCTGAAAAAAATAGGGCACAAGATTATTGGACCAACACTGTCCAATAAGTATAGAGTTGATATGGAAGTTGTTTAACTAGCATAACGACCATACAGCCAATTAAAGAAGATAATTATGGTAAGCTCACTGGTTCTTATTTTCCTAGTGAATACAGTATTAAAGTCCGCTGTGTCAATCTCCCAGGCCAGAAGAGGCTTAGCGTGGCCGGAGGACACCTCATCCACGTCGCAGTCCCCGTCCGACCCCACAGGACCCCCTCCAGTGTGACCGCCGCTGAACTCCGAGGAGGCTTTGGGCTTCCCAAGCGGGGCCCCGTCCTCCTGCTTGTTCCTGGCCACCTTCGGCGGACAGCAGTACACGGAGGCCGCCTGGTTGAGCAACGCGTAGTCGGAGCAGACCGTGTAGAACTTTTCCCGGGAGTGCGTGACCGGGCAGGTCCACTGCAGGTGAAGCTCAGCACTCGAAGCCCGCCTCAGCCTCGCGGCGTCCCGAGCGAGAGAACTGATCAGCCCGTGGTCCTCCTCCTCCTCTCCATCCGCGGGCCTCTGCAGCTCCGACCGCTCCGCGGGCCGGGGAAGGTTCGCTCCTTGACCTTCTGATGTGTTAGGCATCGGGGCGCTACGTGCGGTGATGGGGGATGGGGGTGGCCGAGAAAGAGGGCGTCTTCTCTGGGGATAAAAGAGCAGAGCTGGAGGAAAGATGGAGGTGGTGTGGCAGACTCCTCACGCGGAGGTTACTTTCAACACATGAAAACAGAGATCCGACTCAGTTGTTTAACGCACAGCAAAGCAACATAATGAAAACAATTTAACAATACATTACCTATAGCCCAATGTAAAGGGGTTAAAGGTATTATAAAACCAGAGAAAGAGCCCGGCTAGCCCGCCTGGTGCTAGCTGTGCGGCAATTAAACATTAACTAAACATCATGTCACCTGTGAAGCCGCAGCTGAGCGAGCGCAGCTACATCCCTCCTACTCTGGAGTTAGCTGGCATAAACAATACCCTCTAGTCGGCGTGGTGGGTGTTTTGTTCTCTCGGCTGTTTCTAGGGACCCCGGAGGTCAGCTAACTGCTCGCCATTTTACATTGACATTTACCGAGCAATAACTCCGCCACCGTAAACAATTAACGCTGAAAATCCCGTTACTTCGCCCCACTGACCCGTATCTTCCTCCCAAGCAGGCTCACGGGACTGTACCATTCCAGAGACAAAATTTGGGGGGGGACCCAAACAAATATTTCAAAAATAAAAACTATAATAAATGGAATAAGAATAATACACGCACATCCAGTTAACATTTCAAAGCTTTTTAGTTTGAATAATATGATTTTTTTTTTATAACGTTAAATTTAAAGTAAGTAGTATTTGTACATCACTGACGTCGAATCTCACCCCCCGCCGTCAGTTCGTATTGCAACGGGTCCACATTTTTAAACCAATCACAAGAAAGAACTCAAGTGGGAAAAACACTGGGATTTTTAAGAGTCTTTGAGGAGTAGGTGGTAGGAGGCAATAGAGGGCAGTAGTGCAACATAATTGGATGCAAGCTGCCGTTAAAATCTAAAGAAGAAGAAGAAGAAGAACTCAAGTGGGTGTTTAAACTTTAAAGCATACACTGAGGTAAGTCAGGTGTTTACTGACAATACTTTTTAAACAGTAGAAGTATAAGATAGGACGTATTATACTTCCTCAAACATCTTTAAATTGGCAAAAGGGTAAGTTTATTAACATTTTCAAGCTACCGCACAGCAAATTATAGGTTGTGAGAGCTGTCAAAGATTGGGTTCTGCTTAGAATTATGCAGCTTGATTTCTTATCTATTTTTGTTAACAAACAACCATAAACTGTAATGTGTATTATTGAAGGGGAAAAACAATGCACAGATTCCAATTTATTTTGAAATAAAATAACTTTTTTTTAAAGGTTAGTCGGAATAAAAAGCGATAAATATTTTCACACAAAACACTTGATTTTTATTAGACAAAAAGTGGGAAACAATGTATTCAGTAATTTTCTTGCCACCTTTCAGTTATGTGCTAATTTGCTAGTCTACTTCTAAAATATGTGGATATTTATGGGTGTATAAATATATGAAGCCTTTCAATGGATGTGAATACTTTTGCAAGGAAAAGTAATTCCTAATACGCGACAATGTGTATCATGTTTGCTTTCATCTGTGAGGCTTTTATTAGGAAATTGTAAACTGGTAGGTGTAACATCTTAGTGAGCCTGTACAGAAAAAATTGCAACACTGGGATCAAACATTAGCTTTGTAACCAAAAAGACTACACTTGTGGCTTATTGTTTACCAGAGAACAGAACAGTGCACTCTTCAATGATCTATAACCTGACATTCTCGCTGGACAAAAATAAGGACACAGAGAGACGGACTGAACGGAGAACTCTGCCCAGGGACAACTCCTTATCTCTGTCTCCGGACCAGTTCTAACGTGCTCCTTTGCAATTGCATATTTATTACATTGAGGCCTGGTTAAAGTTACAAATCATTTGCCTAGAAGGAGCAGCAAACAGAAAACATAGCTGTCAACACAGAGTCTCTTATTAAACAATGGTGTCATCCTGCATTTCCAGTTCCCGAGATTCTCTGGGTCAGCTCCCGACCCCCTGTGAGTCGTAAACTTCAGTTTTCGTGTCCCTCTAGGTCATAAAACTTTGAACCTTAGTCTTTGATCCACTCTCCTGCTAGGTGTCAGCTCTTATCTCCAGGCCGTCTGTCGGCTTGCTTCCTGCTGCTCCAAACGTCTTACACATAACACACACATTCCGAGAGCAGACATAGATTCTCACAGTCCTTAAAGTCTCCTAATCTTCAATATTTATATTTGTATTCATCTAAAAACCTAACAAATAACAAATTTCGTTGAATTCTGTTCAATGACAATAAATGCTATCTATCTATCTATCTATCTATCTATCTATCTATCTATCTATCTATCTATCTATCTATCTATCTATCTATCTATCTTAAGGAACGAATCACAAAGGCCTCAAAGATCTAGGAAAGTTTTAAGCTCTTAAACTGTTGCAGGCGGTGGCGCTGCACCAAGAACCACTGAAGGAAATGACAGAAAAACCTCAGGAGAAGACAATGTAAACGTAAACAAAAATGGAGTAGTGTCAGATTTTAGCAGCTAGTGGATTTCTTTGTTGTCTTTGGTAAAAGAACTAGACCCATGTTTGTTTTGATTACCCAGAATGCCCAGGATGCTATAGTCCGCATCCTGCCCGTGGATCGCTCTCCTGTCCACATATGCGTTCAAAACGCACCAGAGTTATATTTTCAGGCGATCAGAGTCCACGTCAGAAATTCATTACGCATTCACACCTCAACAAACAAACCGGACTTTCTTAGCAGACAAACTAGAGTTCTGTTGAAGCGGATTAAACATGGCTGCTCTGAATGCGCCATAAGTGTTATATGATAAATGAACTTGGCATAGTACATCCCATGACAGAGTGCTTTTTAAAGTACGGGTACCATCGTCTGTAGAACACACAAAGTTGTGTGTCCATAAATTATTTTATGACGCCCCTAGCATCTTGACGCCCTGGGCAACCGCTGATGTTTATATAATTGTTTAGACTGGCTCTTAAGAGACTTAATTTGACAACGATTACATAAAACTTAGAATGCTTTCCTTTCCATGGACGTTTGCTTTGTTTTTATCACCTTTAAGATAAACTTTGAAAAATAACACTGATTTGGGGGTGCTGTGGTGGCGCAGGGGCAAAGCACCAGGCCACGAAGGAGGCCTTAGTCCTTGTGGTGGTGGTCGCAGGTTCGAGTCCCGGCCTGGTGACATTTGCTGCATGTCCTCCCCCTCTCTCATTACCCTCTTTCATGTCGAACTACTTTCAACTAAAGGCCATTAAAGCCAAAAAAAACAAACAAACACTGATTTACTTCTTGGTATGTTTGGCGTGTCCAGGATCACAAGAAGGTGAACCATGGCAAACAAGTTGGTGATCATCGACACAGACTGTGGCATTGACGACGCTCAGGCCATAATGATGGCCTTGGCGGCGCCCAACCTGGAGGTCCTGGCCGTGACCTGCGTGTTTGGGAACGCCGCGGTGGAGAACGTGTGTCAGAACGTTCTGCGGGTTCTCTCTGTCTGCGAGCGCCAGGGGGTGAGTTGGAGCAGAACCTGAAGAAGAATTACATTCCAGTGTTTTAGAATAAAAGTTTACAGTCCTTATTCATGGCTTTCCGTTTCCCGTCCTTTCTGCTTTAATTCCTGCAGATTCCAGTGTTTCAAGGCAGTGCTGGTCCTCTTGTTGGAGTCGGCAACCCATTCAGTGACCACTTTGGAGTTGATGGACTTGGGGATGTGATAGAAGACAAAGATCCTCAGTGGAAGGAGAAAATTCAACAGGAGCACGCTGTCGATGCCATGATTAGATTGGCATCTAAATATGAGAATCAGGTGAGAAGTCCCAGTATTTTTATGTGTGTGTGGGCGACTCTCTGGCGTTTCTAAACCCCTAACCCTCACAGGTCTCCTTGGTGGCCCTGGGCCCGCTCACCAACCTGGCGCTGGCCGTCAGACTGGATCCACGCTTTCCCCAAAAGCTCAGAGAGTTCTTCATCATGGGAGGAAACATGGAGGGTAGGGAAGCAGGAGTTCAAATGCTGCCATGCGTGAGACGACTGGCCTCGAAACGCTCGCTTCTGTTACTGCAGGAAAGGGGAACGTGACCGTCTGTGCAGAGTTCAACTTTGCAACGGATCCAGAGTCGGCTTACATTGTTCTAGAAGAGTTCGTCTGCCCTACTTACCTCGCTACGTGGGAATACTCTGGCAGAAATGCCTTGACTTGGGTAGGCTGATCAAAGAGTGTCTTGTAAAACAATTTTAGGCTCCATAAGTGTTTCCATGACAAAAACAAGAAAAGTTCAAGGGGCACGAATACTTTTGCGAGGTATTGTAAATGAAAACTACACTGGATGATGATGTTACGATGGCATATTATGGCCAGATAGATTTAAAAAGGAGTAAATTTCTGCCCCAAAAAAACGCATTTCTTTTTTTAGATTAATCTCAGAACAGTTTAAGTCTTAAATGGTTGACTTTAGAAACTCAGAAAATAAAAAAAAAGAGAGAGAGAAAAAAAATCTATTTTTGAAACTTCAGTGTTGAAATTAATCACAGATTAATATTTCTTTGATTAATATAAAAATTTAGTTTTTCCTCTCAAATTTTTGACATTTGGAATTCAGAAATGTCCTCGTCTTTCCAGAACATTTCAGACTTTAATCTAAAAATTCCAGTTTTATTTATTTTAATGTTTTTTGCAGAAATGTACTCCTCTTTTTTTCCAATCTGCCTTTGCCCTAAAGCGCAGTCTATGACCCAACAACCCACATCCCATTGTTTCGCAGGAGTTCTTTGAAGAGCTGGTCAACCAGGACTTCCCGGCGGCCCGCTTCATGAAGACGGTGACATCGAAGTGTTGGGCCTACTCCAAAGAAGCCATGAAGAACAAGAGAGACGTGTACTTCGGGCCTGGCTTTGTCTCTTACGACTCCTACGCGATGGCGGCCTGCGTGGACGGTGGCACGGTGCTGGAGAGCATCGAGTGCCCGGTGCGCGTGGAGCTGCAGGGCTCCATGAGCCGCGGCATGTTGGTGCTGGATCGCACAAAGTCTCTGAAGAAGAGCCACGCCGTGAGGGTCATGTCTAAATGTGATGTGAAGAAGCTTGGTCGGCTCCTAATGGAGTCCCTCAAACAACCGCGGAGGAAGTAACCTGTTCGGCTGTAAGGTTTATTTTTCTTCTGACAATGCCTTTAAACGAGGGACAAACTTTACAAGGATAAAAAAAATTTTTTTTAGCTGCTAAACAAACATGGGTTATCATGAAAGACAAAACTTTGCGTTCCTATTTCTAGTTAAACAAGATATGATATTTCAGTGAAAATATCACCCTAAAAAAATTTGTTTTTTTTTTAAAGTAATCTGCTGTGTGTTATTCTTGGAATCACTTGTTAAAGCCATTTCATTTAGAAAGTTTTGGTGCTGAACACTTAATTTTTTTATTTTTTTTTTAAATTGTGCCTTAAATATAACATAGGTATTTAGATCACATGTAAAAAAAAAAAAAAAAAAAAGATCAGTTTTAGATTTTAAAATGTATCCAAGTTCATCATAAATTCCTTCTATAACAAGCGAAAGATTCCAAGAGGTGTAGTTTTTCCTTAGTGGTCCAGCAGAGGGCATTGTTGCATCATGCCGACATGTTTTTATCTTTTTGAGGAAGAGGAACAGCACACACTCTGAAGAGAACCAGCAGCTGCACCCTTGCAGCACTAGGCCAGATTCCAGACAGTATTTCATAAGCAAAAATAAACATCCAGACAAGAAAATCTAAAGATGTTTCCTCATAACCAGAGGAAGGTTGATGGGTCACTCTACCCTTATTCGTGCTTAAAGTACCTATTAAAATATCCCGGAGAGAAATGGTACATGCCTTCAGGAATTCAATGCATCATCAATTCTTCCTACCTTATTCTACAAAATCATATTGAAGAATTGATTCTAATAAAATAAATGCATTAAAATGCACATAAAAGTAATGATGGAAAATGAAATGTAACTTTTACTCCGTTTGTGTTTGAGAGGATAAATCTTTTGTTTCTCTTCATAAACAAGGACTTCGGTTTCATACTCCCTTCTTGCTGACATTAAATATGTAAACTTTAGGGAAATTTAAAAAGACAGCTAAAGAACACTATACGTCACAGTTGGCTTTGAGGTGTTCATTATGTTCATAAAAGATAGATTGGGGGAAGAAACTGTCTGGTTTTTGCAATAACTGCCGACCTGAAGGTAAAAGGTTTAAGCAGCTTGTGTCCAGGATGTGTGGGGTCTGCAGAGAAGTTAGCTTTCCTCTAGTTCTATTCAAAATAACAGCGGTCCAACATCGCTAATCAGATCAGCCACGGTTTGAGGCAGAGCTATTTCAAAACTTAAATAATTTATTAACAAAATTAGTCAAAAGGTCAGTTTAAAAAAATAGATAAATAAAATAGAGTTGTCCTCAATGACATTCATTATGGGTAAAAAAAAAAAAAGAAAAAAAGTGAACAAGTAAGAGAAGTAATGACTCAAGTCTTACCTGAGCACATTCTTCTACGCATTTCCTGGAAAGCAAAAATGCCAGACAAAAAATGTTTTTCATGAAAAACATTTAAAAACCACGATTCCCTTTTCTTTTACTTAAGTTATTAAGACCGGGTTCTGGTTCCATCTTGCTTGGACTTTCTCTGCAGTCAAGTTTCTCAAAGACATTTTTAAAGGCTTTTCTTTGTGTTCCTGTAATCACTGAAGTCTGATGAAGGTGAAGCAAATTTGGTCCAATGTAAACTTAAAAAAAAAAGAAGTTTAAATTTATTAATATCCGTTATGTGATCATCTGTGCTGATAATTTGTCAGATTTGTAATCGGCAAAACATTTAAAAATTGTTTCAGAAGTTATACTTCTGATGCTCGAGGCAGATTATCACATTATGAACATATTCTTGTTATTCCAAGAAACTTCTTTACCTCGTATATTTCTGTCAGAACTTGTACAAACAATTCAATTTAGTTTATCTATTTAGTGCCAATTCACAACAAATGTCTCGAGGTACTTTACAAAAAAAAAACAACCCTGAGTAAATCAAGGAAAAAAACCCAGATTTTCTGCTGAAATCCTTTAATTAAATTTGCAGACAAACAAAGGCGATAAGAATACAGTTCAAACCCCAAACTGAGGAATTTAGTTTTACTTGATCGCTAGACCAAATAATTCCAGTTTAAAAATGGACAACATAAATGTTCCTAAAACTTTTATGGGATGGGTATACAAAAAAAAACATCCAATACAAATCCAATTTTAGATTTTTTTTTTTTTTTTTAAATATCCCTTCTGCCAAATAAAAGTGCAGTGATCCCAATGTGAATGACTGTACGTTTTGGCCTCTGAAATAAAGCTTTCTTTTCTTTTTTTATAATTAAGAAACCAATAAGAACTGAGTTTAAATGTGGCGTCAAATAAGTTATTTAATACTAAACCCTTAGTGGCTCTGCCACGTTTCTGAGAAGGAATGCAGCATTAATGGCCTTTCTACGGCATTCGCGCACTGCCAAAAACACACATTGCCACCAAGTAATTTTGATCTAGTTTCCAGTGCAAATATCCCGTTACACTTGAAATAAGAAAAAAACTAACTTACAAGAACATTCTCAGCAAGATGACGGTAAAAGCACTAGTACTTTTTCTTCAATATTAAGGAATTATTGGCTCAAAACAAGCTTCTTTTTCTTGCTGAAAAGTTACTTGTAAGTTTCTTTTTTCTTATTTCAAGTATACTAAGATATTTGCACTAGAAACCAGAACAAAAAGGCATTGTGTTTTTACAGTGCGCTTATTTCAGGGGTCTCCTGTTAAAACAAACCCAAATAAAAAGCTAGCATCACTGCCCTCAGGAATAAAAAAGCTGCAGAGAAATAAACGTGGCGCTCATCCATGGCTCCCCGTAACGTTGCTGTCTGGAGGAGGGGGCGGGGCTTCTCTGATAGTAAAAGACTCGTTTAGCGTACGGGTAACTTTCGCCAGCTGCTGTTTAGTTGCTGGTATCAGACGAGCTGGGCCAGGGCTCGGAGCTGCGCCTGGTCAGAGTGGGAAGCCATGCGCTCCAGGGGTTGAAGGTCCTGCTCATCTCCGAGGGAGTCGTCGGTGACTGCGTCGGCGACGGGGCGGCGCCGCTCACCAGAGTGGTCAGAGCAGGCGAACCGGTCGACGGCGAGTACGGGTGCAGCGTGGAATCTGCGCCCGTTGACCAGATGGAGTTGCTGAAGGGTGTGGTGGCAGACCACGGGCTGCAAGTGTTTCCCAGGAACGACTGCGGCAAAAAAAGCAAAACAAAAACAATGGAGTCACTGAACGGAGCGAGCCACGGCGGTGACGGAAAGCGCCGTGGTGGCGGGGAGCTTACGGCCGTCGGGGCGGTGGGCGATCCGGAGCTGCTGGGCCAGGAGTGCAGGGGGTCGCTGCTGGGCATGTCCCAGATGGCCGGGGTGAACTCGGGCCAGCTGGGCTGAGGCTCCGAAGGCTTTGGGAGATTCATCCCACTGAAAACTAAAGCAGACGCACGAGAAAGCACGGCGTGATTTTGGCTGGCTAACCGTGTTACGCAACATCCTGGTGTTGGCTCGGGATCAGGCGTGTGACGTACCTTGAGTCAGGTTGAAGGAGCTGTTGGGTCCGAAAGCAGAGAAAGAGTTGTCAGATTTGTAGTTTGGACTGCTGGCCGTGTTGATCGGACTCCATAATCCAGAGCTTCAGGAGGAAAGGGAGAAAAAAAAGAAAAGAGAAGAAGAAAATTAGGAATGGCGTGTAGATGCTTCCGACTGAATGTATGTTTTTTTTCTCTCTCTCCGTACCTGTCTGAGCTGTCACTTTCCACTGACATCATGTTGGCCAGAGTCTTGGATTGGTTGTCGCCTTTACCCGGACCAGAGCCGCCTGCAGAGAACATCTAACCTTACTGCTGAGGCAAAGCCATCACTGAATCATAGATTCATTTAGTGGAAACAATCAAAATGAGAAAAAACAAACAAACATGTTTTTCACACACACACAAAAACAAAACTTTTAGCATCACACCGGTTTGTATACAGCAGCACTGGCATCGCGGCAGCACACGACTCATCAAAAGTTGAGTTTGTCATTCAAAATGGTTGAATCTGTTGCTCTTCTGTAAAAAACTCAAGACTGCATTTTCCCAAAAACTCTGCATTTATGCGTAGCCGCTTCCAAATACAAGGGTCATCGCGTGAACACACTTACCCATGTGTGATTTTAATTGAATTTCTTATTTAATGGAAACACCGCAATCGCGAAATTGTGGTTTTTCCCGATATCAGCGGAATACAGAAAAAGTTCTGCGGGTATTTGCAACGGAAACGCAGCTGCCGTTAGGGCTGAGGTGTCTCGCTCGGTGCAAACTCACCTGGGCTTTTGTCGTAACCTGCGGCCACAGCGGCGAAGGTGGGGTTGCCGTTCTTGCCTGGAAGTGGCGCTCCTGCAGACGGCTTATTTCCCGGGGCCTTTTTCTGGTTCAGCTCGCTGGGGAAACAAAACAAAGGCAAATCTTTAGAAGCATTATCAAACTAATCCACCTTATTCATAAAGCAGCTTGTACAACGTTACGCAGAAGTTGACCCAACTCATGGCGGCGAGAAAACAATTAATAGCTACATTATTGATGAAAACTACAACAGCGTTAATGGGTTTCGTATCCTGTGGGATACTGAAAATTCGCATGCTGTAGACCAGAGGGCCATCAACCACCTGCACTTCACATCGCTGGATACGCTTAAAAACAAACTAACGCAGGTATACAAAGTTCAAAATGGCGGACCGCATGGACAAAGACATACATTGTGAGGTATGAGTTGTTATTTTTTATATACATGCTGATGTGAGAGGACTTGCTTTTGTAAAATGTTGTTCTTTAAGAGTGATTTATTATATATATTTACAAAAAAAAAAAAAGAATTACATTTAAACAGCTTACATAACGCAATGTGAAGTGTCTGTATCCTGGGGGAGACGTTGTCCAGTTAGGGGTACAATAGAAGAACAGTTACACTCAAGTTTTCTTTTATTTTCAGTCATTAAGTTTATAGATAATCGCTATTCAAACAGTGCTTAAGCTTTATTTTACCCTCAAATGTACGTAGATTATTTTATTTTATTGTGTATTATGTATATTTTCAGGGTATTTTGGTGCAGATTTTCCAAGGGTAGAGGAAGACTGATCCTTGTACTGAGTCAGGTTCTGGTTCTGCTGGAGGTTTCTTCCTGTTAAAGGAGAGTTTTACCAATCCACTGTCATTACATGCATGCTGAATAAGAATGACTTGAATGACTTCAATTGAATTTTTTTTAAACAAACGTCTCAAGTCAGTTAATTGCTGCTACATAAATTGAATTGATACCGATTTGTGGTATTTGTTTTTACATTTTCAAATGCAAAACATACAAAAACAAGGTAGATTCATGCTTACAATATTTTAAAATTTGTTTCATAACTTATTACAACCATGCAAAAGTGTAATTTTTTTTATACCCCAAACGCCTAGATACATCAGAAAATAGTAATGAAATAATTTTCAAATATAAAAATATGTGTCTGCTCATTAAGGCGTTATGATGCGGTTCATTTGTTCATGCACATCAACATGTTTCATCCCACTCTATTCACATTTAATTGTGCAGAAAACGTGATTATCTGAATGAATCAAACGTTTTCTAAGTAACCACCGTATTTGCAGACGGCGTCGAATAAAAAGGCAGTTTGTGGAAAACACAAAAGCAAACAGGCACAGAGAGAAAACTTTAGGAAAAGACCAAAGTTATCAGCCACCATTAGCGGTCTGTGAACCAAGTCGATACGCTCAGCTCTCCCTCTCACTACCAGTTATTAAAGAGAAAGCAACAAGTAAAAGGGGCTGAAGCTGAGGAGGAGATAATGTGCGTGGAAACCACACAGGGCAGAGTGGATGAAATGGCTTCTTCAGAAGCTAAACTGATATAAAAGGAGCATCAGGATGTGGCAACACAGAAATACAAGTCTGCTAATACAGGAAGTGGTCAGTGAGGCTCTGGTGTGGGTTTGTCTTTCTACAGATCGCTGCTTTGTGTGCCATATGAAGCTGGGCTTTGTTTCTGACGTCTTTTCTCAGAGTAGTTCTGTTTGTTTAGGTTCCTTAAAAAGTTTTCCTGGAGACATTTTGCCACAAACGTTATTTTTACATCTACAGTGACGTTTTTTTTCTCTTCTTTACAAAACCGTTTAAGCTCAGTCAGATTTTATGGAGAACATCCCTGAACGTAAAGTTTCACGTCTTGCCACCGATTCTCGACTGTTGATTTAGGTCTGGCCTTTGACTAGGCCATTCGAGGAGCTTTCATTTATGGTGAAATTTCTAGTAATAAGAGTTCTGATTTATTGCGATCTTGATCAATTTCAGTTATTGATGGTACATGAAAAACGCAACCTTTGATTTTGTGGGAAATGTTAGTTTTTGCTATTTTCTCCAATGTTTCTTCTAGGAGCGCATCAATAATGATTAGCTAATTCAAACGCATGATTAAATGCAGTTTCTTTCTGATGATTAGATGATGTTAGTAGCTGTGTTTCCATTAAGCATAAAATTGAACAAATTGAAATTGTGAAAATAATTTCCATGTGGCACAATAAGAAAAATTGTGCCACATGGAAACATGGCAACAAAAACTTACGTCTTTTGTTAACATTCTGCGCGAGGATGATGGTTTTCTGGAAAATACGTATTTGGAAAACTGCAATGGAAACACCTTTTTCACATAAGAGTCACATGATCTACAACTGGATGTTACTACTGGCAGAAACAACAAAGGCGACAGGGAGTAGGAGTAGGAGGATGTTTTTTGTTTTTGTTTTTTTTTCATATAACGTGCAGTTTTCTCAGAAAAAGTTGTGCCTTTCGAATGTGTTAAATCCATAGTTCTTCTGAAAAAGCATCTGCTACAATTTCAAGTAGCCGCCACCAAGTATGAGGTTTGTGGCTTCAATGCCTGAATCAGACAGTAATGTCTCCTCTGAACAGCGTAATTGCGAAATTGTGGGGTTTTTTTTCCACGTTAGCGGAATATGGGCAAAGATTTATTGCACATTGGTAGTGGAAACGCAGCCGGCCACGGACCTGGTGCTGTTCAGCACGCTGCTGTAGGTGCCTCGGGACAGTAAGCTGGGCGAAGTGGGCGGAGGGGAGCAGGTCCCCGCGGTGGCCGACCGCTTCAGGAAAGGATCTGCGTTCAACGTCTGCAGGGAGATCTGCTGGAGGCTGTCTGCTTCTGAACGTGGGAAAAAAGAAAAAAGAAAAGCGGTGAGTGATTTGGAACTTGAATTCCGACTCTAGGAACGATCCGGACAGTTTCCAGTGTGCACTCACGCATGCTGTTGTTAGGAAGAGGGATGTCCCACTCTGGAGGAGCGTAGTCCTTCTCTCCCTCTGAGCTGCTGCTGTGGCCCAGCTCCGGGACGGAGGAGCTCGACGACAGCTTGGCTAAAAGCAGGGGCCGCCCGTCGTCCGGCTTCCCGTCTACTGTTGAAGAAACGAAAACGGGTCACCAAAGTGATCCCAAAGGAAACCGGGAGCAGAATGTGAACGCTCGGAACGCACTTCTTTGTTTCTGCGCCGGCCTCGTCTTTGAGATGAGGGGGTGAAGAGCTTTGGACGCGAAGCTCCTGCGCTGCTTGTTTTCCAGCGGCGTTACGTATGGAAGCTCCAGAGAACTGCAGCGATAAAGATTTGTCAAACATAAACCAACGAAAGCAAACTCATTTTAGTAAAAAAAACAAAATAAAACAAATCAAACCTGGATTTCTCTGTTTGAGTCTCTTTCTTTGCAGCTTCTTGTTTTCTTTCTTTGGGTTTGCTTGAGAAATTTGAAGTTTCCTCTTTTGTCTTCCCAGGAGTTGTTGTCCTCCCTTTCTTTTTCACTGGTTCCTATCAGAAATTATGCATTTAAGTGGCTTTATGAAAATATTCACACTGAAATTGAGACTGTATTGTAGTACTCCAATGAAAAAATCCCAACTAATTTCTAGTTGAAATATTTTAGTTTTGTCCTTTTTCCAGTGTACCAATTTAGAAGTAGTGCTGATTTCACTGGCAGATTATTTCACTTATAACATGGAAAAATGTCTTGTTATATATTAAATAATCTACCAGTGAAACTAGTTCTTCTTAAAATCAATATTAAAGGATTATTTGCTTAAAACAAGCTCATATATTTTGCTGAAAAGTTACCTGTAAGTCTTCTGTGTTGTTTCAAGTCTATTAAGATATTTACAGTAGAAACTAGAGAAAAAAAAATCCGTGGTAAGAGTTTGTGTTTTTCTGACGTACCTCTTTGAGGTTTGTCTCCACGTCTGGGTTTGAGGTCTCTGTGGTGGTGGAGGAGCTGTCGTCGTTGTCTGCCAGGTTGTCTTTCAACTCGTCTCCCTGAGTCTTTAATCTGGGCTTTTTCTCCTTCTCTTCCTTCTTTCTCAGCGCTTTTGTTTTGGAACGCTGCTTCCCTTTGGATTCTAACACTGGAGACAAAACAACCACGGTTTTTAAACACCAGCGGAGCCGAGCCGGCTGACATCGAATCGCGTCTGGAAGACGGTACCTTTGCTTTGAGCGGATCGAGAGCTCTGGTCCTGTAGAGCCTCGGCGGCCAGCGACTCTGGGCGATCGAGGTCGTTGTCCATGGCTCCTAAGAGGCTGGAGTACTCTGGATCCTCCTGCAACGACGACCCGGGCGAACTTTGACCCGGGAGGTCCAGCTGTTTGCTGTTGCGAGCCTTCCGATTAACCAGCTGGCAGGGGGCCGGTGGACCGTCCTGGCCGGAGGCTGAGCTCGCTTTGGGCAGCTGAGATGGAGCCGCTGGCACAGACGGGCGGCTGAAGGGCATCCTGGGCCTCTTGTCTTGGCTGTCGGGTTCCAGTAAGTTCCGGCTACTCTGTCGACCTCCGACCCTCGCCGTGCCGTTGCTGGATGGGTAAAACCCCCTGGAGTTCTGGGACGAGTCGCTGTAGTCACTAAACCAGATGGGAACAGAGAAATCAGATTAGTTGTGGGGCTGAAAAGTTTAATCGATGATTGAAATAATCATCAAGTAAAGGAGCAAAGACTCTAAATCATACCATTTGCTGGAAAAACAACAACACTCTCAAAGAAGTAATTGAGCTAAAACAAAGCATTTTAGATAAAAAAACCCAACTCAATCTTTGTCTGTAAATCTGTTCTACCTAAAAGTCTTCAAGTTTAAGCTTCACTTGGTTCAAATTCTGTCAAAGTCCAGTTATTAATTGGTCATTGAAAAATAGTCAACAGATCAGTCCTGCACTGTATTGAGGTAAAGTGAAGCTGGAAGGGCTTATTTCAGGATTTATTCAGCTTTGCTACATTACTGTACTTTAGACAACAAAATGTTCATTTTCTTATTTAGAAAAAGTAATTGATATTATTGGCACTTTTTCTGTTTACATATTTTTAATATTGTATAAAATAAGCTTAAGTGGTTTAATAAAAAAATCTGCAGAATGTGGCATTTTTAAAAATCTGATTAATTAACTAATAGTCAGAATAATCGATTACTTGATTGCAGCCCTAGTCGGTTGTTGCTTAACCTAATTTCCTGTCTCTTAAAAGTTTTATTTTATGTTTGTCACCTAAATAAAACCTTTAACAGCTATTCATGATACAAAGCTAACTTTACTGATATTCAGATTTAAATCTGATTGACAGATGCAGGTTCAAAATTCACAGAAGTTTGGGTGTCCTTTAAATTCACAAGGACGCACTGCTTTTAGTAAATGACTAAAAGAAATCCCAATAAAACACAGTAAAGGTTTTAGTTTTAAGGGATGCAAATTACTTCTGCAAAGCGATGCAAAAGTTTTAAAGTAAGAACTGCTTCCAAATTATTAGGTTACATTTTAGTTGTTTAAAAACTGAACATGAAAACGGTCAGAAGTTGATCCAAAGGAACGCTTGAAACAAGCTTCTTCATGGCACACCGACCGGAATGCAAATTAATACAGATAAGAAGCTTAATTTGACCGAGCAAAGCTTTACTTTGAGATAATATATACAAATCACCTCACTGGCTGCCGATAGGTACCAGTACCAGATATGGTCACAGTGGTTAGGCACCGACACTAAACCACAACCCAGAGTCCACAGGAGATTTTCCCTACGTACAAGAGGCCTTAAAACACAAACTGTGATTGAACTTATGACATTTTTAAGGTCTAAATTACAGATCTACAACAGAGTATTAGGGCCATTGTTGATATAAGATTTAAAAAACAAACAAACAAACAGCTGAATGAATAAAAGAAATGGCATATTTCCATCAAAGAACAGAAATTTTGAGATCTTAGAAATTTTCCAGAATAATGAAATTAAACTTCTGGGTTTCAAAAGTCAAAAATTTGCTGGAAAAAACTAAATGTGAGAAATTATCTCACATTTTCGACTTGTGAAACTCAGAAATGTCCTTGTCTTTTCTATATACGTTCTGAGACTAATCTCAAAATTCAGAGTTTTTTCCAGCAAATTGTCAATTTTCTACCTCAGAAATTTCCTTGGTTTTTTCTAGGAATTTTTTGGCAGAAATTCACTCCCTTTTCTTCTCCTCTATCTATACACTGGCCATAATACACCGTTGTACAGATCAGATTTTTCCTGCATTTAACATATTGTACATTTTGTGGACTCAAAGTGAAGAGAAGTGAATTTAATGCCTGTAGCAGTAACAGGCCAGGATATCTGAGTGTTGTAGGACATCATTGTCCACATCTGAGAGGGTGTGGCCAGTAATGAGCCTATAATCAGTGTTCTTTGTAGACATGGGGACACACCCGTTTCTCTTTGGGAGCCAAACTCCACCGCCTGACCCACAGAAATATGCAACTAAATCACCCAGTCATGACTGGAGATATTCTCTTCAAAGGCACAGCTTTTGCTTGGATGCATGAAATCCTGCAGCTGCAGCTGAGATTGGCTATTACAAGAGTACGATTTGGATTTGTGAGATTTTTTCATTTATTGATAAAATATAAAATACTGTAGTGAAGACATTTTTTATTTCCTGTCACGTACTTTAAATCTCTGTGAATTTGGACAATTTCCCTGAGGTTAAACGGCCTCCCCGTCTCCATGCTGGAGTTGGACTCCACCGAGACGCGTCTCTTGAAAGGCTCCCAGATGCTCTGCGCCTCCAGGTAGGCGGTGACTATCACCAACAGAAACATGGAGCTGCAAAGACAAGAGACGGGGGGGGGAAACGCATGAGTCGTCTGCGAAGGCCCAAAGTAAAAGTCATCTGACGCTCTTACCTCATGACGACGGACACTATGATGTAGAGCTCGAGCTCCCAGCTGGGTCGGGGCAGGGTTTCGGCGCAGGCGGCCAGCATGTGGTAGGGCAGAGAGGCGTTCAGGACGAACACGAACTCCGAGCCGCCCCGCGTCACCAGTTTCAGCTCCCGGATCACTCGGGACGAGGTGAAGTCGGGTGTAAACCTGAAGCAGAAACGGAACCGAAGCTCACCCGTCTGCATCCTTTCAGGCTACGAATGACGGCGAACTGAGCCGTATGTCGCTCACTCCTGGCTATTCAGAAGTATCAACATTTATTCGCTTTCAGAATGAAATGGAGTCGCCACGGTAACATCAACAAATGGTAGAATGCAACTGCCTAGATGCACGGTTTTGGTTGGCTGTCAAAACTCATTTTCATTTTGAGCCTCATCAGGATCATGAATGTTCTTAAAGGGCCGGTTGTGCCAGAATGGATTGATAAAACTCATTAAAGAGCGGTTAAATTTTTAATAGAGAGCCATTTCTTAAAATTAAATATTGAAAGGTTTTTCACATTGTCCCTCCAGGATTGTTTTTGTGATTTCTACACAATCAAAATCTCTGATTCTGTGGAGCTAATTTAGAAATATTTTCAAGGAAAAATGCAATATCTGCCCTTATTTATGACGTTAAATTTGACACGATCAATTTTGCTGTATGATAAATTTTACCAATAATTATGGCAATAAACAATAATGTTGTTTTGAGAGCATTTTCAGAATAAAATCTTAATAAAAGGTATGATATTGTACCTTTAACCTCTCAAAGACCAAAAAACTTGAATTTTGTACAGAACACAGATATTTTAAATATCCAAAATAAAACACAAGCAAAAACAATAAATAAAATGGAAACAGAAACCACACACAACCATTAAAAAGATGGATTATGAAGTCTCTGTTAACAAAACTGGCCTTTAAAAATATGGAAATTATTGAGCTCATTCTAACTTAGTATGCGATTAATTGATTAATTGCGACAGGCTTAAATGAGACTTTGTTAATCGCCAACTCGATCGCAGACTTGGCATCAAGTAATAGAGAGGAAGTAGTGAAATAAAAGTAAGAAATACCACCAACCACAGGTGGGAGTTAGCGATCACTTAAATGGGGTGTTTTCAATAATGTTTTGCAGAAAATTTGCAATAAAGTCAGAGTTACGTATTAGCATGAAAGAATGCGAGGGCTTGTTGATTTTCCGTGAATTTCCACAATTGTGGAATCATGACAAAGTGGTGGGCCTGGTAGATTTGATGTCTGGAGTGTAGAGGTCCACATGAAAAAAGGTACTGCGGGCCAGATTTGGCCCCTGCGCCTTGCTTTTGTTACATGTGTTCCCACGGGTAAAATCAGTACCTTCAAATTATTAATTTAACAGTTTTTAAATTATGTGTGTAGTACATATGGCCCTTTAAGTTGGAAACTAATTACTGGAAACAAGGCGTGCAGGGCATGATAACAAAACATCCATTATATTCATTACACCCGTTGACCCACATAGAATGGTCAAAATGATTGTTAAAAAGACAATTACATTTCATTAGTCTGAATAAAGCCTCACCAATATAATGCAATCTGTTTGAAACAGACCACAACATGGATGGCTGAGTAAGATGTAAAGTAAAATATTAATAACTTAAAAAACAAGCAGATTATTTTTTCTTGCTTGCCAGTGTAAGAGTAAGACAGTTTTGATCACTCACAGTATGACGATGTCTTTTGAAGCATTCGGCTTAAGTGCAAACTCCTGACAGTTGAGAACTTTGAATCCATATCCTTCGCAAGCTCGGCCGTTGATTTCTGCCGATTTGATGGTGATCGGGAGCTGTCCAGTGTTCTCCACTCTGACGGTTCTCTTGAGAGTAAAGTTTGGCTCCTTAACTTTTATTTCTGGAACACGGAACGGATCGAAGGTTAATAAAAATAAAACAAAACACAAAAAAGAAAAAGCTGTTTTATTCCAACTCTGTTTGGGAAAGAGCCACGGCTAATTGCTTTAGAGCTAAAGAAACAGTGTTTTTCCATCACACGCTTGCCCTTCCTCCCAGTCACTTTCTGACTCAAAAGTTGGTGTTTGTTTTTCGACCAACCCAGTTTGCTCTGATTGGTTAAAAACGAGGCCGGCCCAGTCAGGTGCCTTCCCTTTGTTTAAACCTGCCAAACTAGCCGTACGGCAGAGACTACTCAGATGTGTCTTCGTGGAGACACATCTCCTTATGTGAAGGGAGAAAAAGCCTGGACAACGATGAAAGCGCCTCAAGCTCTCCAGGGTCACTGTGTTCAGTTGTATATGCATCTCAGAGGCAGGGATCTGGTAGTGCAGCCACAGCTTTTAACAGCTTTGTTGCCCTTTTAAATTCAAACCACATATTTAAAGTTGATATAAAAGTCTCTGACTTTGGGCTTAACTGGTTTTATAATAGGGATGAAACGATTAATTGTGATTAATTGATTACTGACATGATTGTCAACTAATTTAGTAATCGATTAATCGTTAACTGGAATATAGACTTTTAAAAAGGGCATTTGTGATACATTTTTCAACCATAAATGGGGAAAAGAACATCTCTTTTCCCCATATCTCACTTTAAATAGAGCTGAAACGAATAATCAGGATGAATCGGGATAAATGATTAAAATAATCATCAACTAATTTAGTAATTGATTTTTAGTACAGTATACAGACTGCAAAAAAGACTATTTGCAGAAAGAACAACACACTCAGAGCAGTAAGTAAACCAAAACAGGACAAAAACATACATGAGTTTTGTATTTAGGATGAAAAATCTTTGTCTGTAAATTATGTTTTCCCAAAACTCCTCAAGTGGAATAGTATTAGCTTCACTTGGTTTAAATTCTGTTAATAAAAAAAGAAATCACCCATTAATCAACTTTTGCTATCCGATTATTAATTGGTTAATTAAAAAATAAATTACCCCTACGTCTTTTTTGTTAAGTCAAGCAGTTTTTAACATGTGGATGAAATATATTTTAGCTGCAGATGCATCAGTACAAATGATCAAACGTTCACTAAAGGAATGTTACTGCATTGAATTTTATTTTGTCATGTAATGAACTAATTGAATTGTTTAATTGCATCTGTCAATGTATTGCAAATATTGTGTAAGATAGGCTGAATGAAAAATCTGGAGAAAGTGCCAAATATTTTAAACCCGATTAATCAATTAACCGTCAGAATAATCGATTACTAAATAAATGTTTAGTTACAGCCCTACTTTATCACCACAGATAAGATATTAAAGACCTATAAGTGTTAGATTGTGCGTCCTTAGCGCATTATCTGCCTTCATTCTTTGTATTTGATCAAACGTGCGTGAAAAGAGACGCCTGTCTGCCGACGCTCCTAAGTCCCGGTCCACCTGCCGTTTCGCTATGACAACATTTATATCGAGTTATTGCAGAACTACTCGCACTACCGCTTGAACTTTTTCACATATTGTCAGATTTCACCCACCCTGAATGCAGCTGTTAGTGTATTTCTAATATTGTATAAAAGCAGAAGGTGACGGCAGAATCATGCTGTGGGAATGCTTGGAATACATTTGTAAGTCACTGTGGATGTACAATTGAGCAGTTCGTTTTTTTAAACACCTTGTTTAAACATTCATGAAAATCATGAGCTCATTTTCATTCAAAGGGACTTTCGCACAACGCACAACACATTTATACAAGTACTTCTAAGTACTTTTCACGAACTTAGAAAAAATAAGTCCTTGTCATGTTGCCTATAATCACTAATACTCCACAGATGTTTATGCAGCCTGACTCCTAATGTTTGTTTTCTTTAACTAATCATTATTTTTGTAATCGATTATTCCATTTTTCTCACAATTGGATTAAAAAACTGTCAAATTTTTCCACGATCACTAAAGCCTTTCGCATACAATTGTAGAAATACATTAAAATATACAAATGAGTTTTATTGCTTGAAATGCAATAACTTTAGAGAACACTTGATCGTTTGAAGCTAATGATGCATTTGCAGCGAAAAGGAAGTAAATAATTCTAACATGAAAAACTCAACCCTTTCTGCTCGATTAAACATTTCTACAGATTACGGCTGATTTTTATTTTTTAGGTTAAACGGTTAATAATTGGAAAGCAAAACGTGATTAATGTTTATTTTTTATAGAATTTGAACCAGGCAAAGCTAAAATTATGCCACTGAAAGAGTTCTGGGTAGAACATGATTACAGACAGAAGGTATTTTTTTTATATTAAATGCAAAATGTATCTATTTTCGGTACTTTGGGCAAATGTCCTTTTTCCCCCAATTTGTATACTCCACCAAACAACTAATCGACTACTGAATTAATTGATGATTATTCTAATAATCAACTCATCATGATTAAATCAATGAGTCATTTCAGCCCCAGTTTTCTTAATTAAAGTGAAATATGGGGAAAACATATTTCAGATTTTTTCAGAAGAAGGAACCATTTCAGGAACTTTGGTAAATAAGTCCAAGAGACTTTGAAGCCTTTAACTTGCATTACACACTCAGCAGGGCAGGTAACGGGTTAATTGTTCCACAGTGTCAGATTCCATGTAACTCTCTCTCAGTTTCACTCCCAGAGATCCGAACGTACTTTCTGTGCAGTCTTTCAGCAGCGCCTCCGTCATCTTGAACCTCAGCGAGCTGCCCTGCCCTGGAGGCTTCCCCGCCACCTTCAGGCTCTCCGTCGTGCCGCGTCCGTGGAGCACGATCGTGTCGATCACAGTCAGGTTGTTCCTGAACGCATTCCCAAAGCATCCCGTGGATAAACATGCCACTGTATTTAGTGAGGCCACAGCTCTCTGGACCTTAGTAGATACTTTTACCTGACTATGAGAAGGGAGGAGACGCTGTGGTTTCTGACGGGCGTGAACCTCACGCTGAATGACTTCACTTCCCCAGGCAGCAGCATGAGATTGTAGACAAAGGGTCTGGTTGAGCCTTCGACAAACCCCGAGCTGCTCTTTATTAGGGACGTCTGCCACACAAACAAGAGAGGCTGTTAGCTGCTAACAGGTTTCACATGCTGCCTCAGCAGTGCTATGGTTAGCAGGAGGGAAGCCAGTAGATAATGCAGCGCTCACTTGGTTTCTGTGAACCTGGAACTCGAATGTGCTTGTGTCAATGTTTATACTGGACAAATTTCCCAATGGCAACCTGAATGTTTAGAGAACAGACAATGAGTTAGAGAAATGGTCAGAGAATAGATCCTGTAGAGTTGAAAGGATTTGTCACCTGTCGGCCAGCTTTCCAGAAAACACAGAGGGGTTGGGAAGAAGCGCCAGCGGGAGAACTTGGACGTAGACGGGGACATCTGAAGGGTTCTGCAGGATCACCTCCTCGTCCTGCATTGTAACAGAAACATAAACTTCCTTCATTTCGAATACGCTAAAAGATAATCCTGCGTGTGTGTCATGAAACGGAGGGCTTTAACTCACAGAGGAGCTGTTTGTGCTGGTCAGGGGGAACACAATTCTCTGTGAGGAGTTGACGAGTGAAGGCCAGGTCAAATGGGCCGTGACTTTAGCTTCGATGTTCTTCTGGAGGTTCGTGTTGACTTCAAAGATGGCTTCGATTCTTCAGGGGGAAAGAAAGGGAGAACATTTATGTTTTTCAGCAAGAATAGTAAGACTCAAACCTAGTAAAAGGTGTGTTTTCACAGTTTTTTGGGGCTATTCTTTTACCCCGCATCGTTTGATTTCAGAAAACTGAACCTTCAGGATGGAGTTGTGTCTGGATTACCATTTCGTGATGGCTGAATAGTGCAAACATGTTGTTTCATTCAGGCCTGTCACGATAATAAATTTTGATGGAAGCGAGTGTTAGCAGCTCGTTACCAGTAGCTTTACCAGTCTTGAGTCACAGAACGCAGTGAGCAAAGATGTCTGTGCACGACTCAAACCTTTAGCTGACACAAACTTCCAGCTAGAGAAAATCCTACATAGAATGACAGTAAATAGTCCTGTGATGACTAAATTTAAGACCTGTGATTAATATATTTAAGTCTGACTTACATTTTTTTTTTAATGTATGCAAGAGATTTTAAGGGATTCATTTTAGATGAATTAATTTAAGACTAAGTATATGCACACACCCTGAAGAAGGGACTTAAAAATGTTATTTTCATTTTAAATATTAACTATGCTAAAGTCCTGTCTATTTTGTTAAAAAATATGTGCAGCAATTTCAACTTTTTTTTTTCCCTCCAGGGAGTCTTTTTGTGGGCTCTAGTGTCCCTTATATGATAGTAGACTGACAGGAAAGGGGGAAAGAGAGGGGGGAAGACATGCGGCAAATGTCGCCGGGTCCGGGAATCGAACCCGCGACGGCCGTGTCGAGGACTCTAAATGTGGGTCGCGCTAACCACTACGCCACCACAGCACACACTTCAACTTATTTTTTTTTAAACAATGTTTTAGCAGAAATAAAGCTTAAAACAAAATTTGCAACTTTAATTGCAACTAAATAAAAAAACAAACAAAACAACCCAGGGCCGCAAAATCAGCAATTTTAAGTCGCAACAATCACCGACAAACTTCGAACATCCAAGAGGGACGGAAAAGATGATTACTTGTGTCCTGAGCGCTCTTTGATCTCCTTCCATCGTTTGAGGAGTTTCTGATGAAGGTCTACGTCAGCATCCCAGATATCCTCCTGCAACACCAGACCGTGAGGCTTGGATTCAGCTGCGAGATAAAATAGAAGAGAAACAGAGTTACGCTTGGAGTTAACATTTGCAAAAGGAAGAGAAAACTCAATAAAGAGAAATACAGAATGTGTAAAAAAAAAACCCAAGATAAATTAAGAGCTTAGGAAAGGTCTGAGAGGACAGAGGTAATAAACTGGAGCTCTGATTTACATTCAGTCACCAACGATCCATCATCTTAGATCAGGTTAAGTGCATTTTAGCCAGACCTACAGCTTTGCCATAAATCACTACCAGCAGTAGTTACTACAAGCAGGAAAATAAAAAGTGACACTTTCTTTTTTAAATCACTGCGCAGCATGAGTGATGCCAACATGATCCCGCGTCCCCATGGAGACAGAAAGCCGATCTATCTGAGCTTCGGTTGTGTGAGCTTTGAACGCCACACAAACACACCAAACTTACATTTAAGCACAAATGGCAGGCCCACATAACAGTGATCACCACACTGCAAGCTGGCGTCAAAATAAATATTTGCCACCTGGAAAACATGGGAAAAAAAAAAAAAAAATAATAAAAATAAGTTTATGTCCACAACAGCAACAAAAGAATCAATTTCAAACCCCGAGGAGGATTTTCTACCTTGGATTTTCGTCTTGGCTCCAGCTCGTCTTTGTTGTTGCGCAGACGCTTGTAATAAAACCTGATGTCCTCCGTCAGCGACTGGATCTGCTGCAGCCGGACTTTTTGTGTGAAGGAGCTCTGGATGTTGAAGCTTTGGTGAACGACTTTTCCCTGAGGAGACAACGGAAGATACGGGACTCGCATCACACAGGCAAAAACCCACTGTAGGGCTGAAAAAATTGTTTTAGTAATCGATTATTTGATCAATTCTTCTGACAATTAATTGATAAATCGGATTTTAAATTGTCACATTCTGCAGGTCTTTCATTTAACCACTTAAGCTTTTACTACACAATAGTAGAAATACATTAAAATATGCAAGTAAACAATTCAACCCTTTCTTATAAAAGAAAAAAAAACATTTAATTGCTTAAAATGCAATAACAGCACTCCTTTAGTGAATGTTTAATTAGTAATAGCAAATTATAAATCTGCAGCAAAGAAACATAATTACAACATGTGAAAATCTCGGTTCTTTCTGCTCAACTCATCAATACAGTGTAGGACTGAGCTGATTGTATTTTTTAGACCAATTAATTTCATAGCGAAACCTGATTGTATTTGCAGGCAAAGAAGGGTTTATCTTAATCTTAACGGCAAATTGCATATATACCGATTAATCGATTACTAGATTAGTTGACGATTATTTCAATCAATCACAATTAATCCGACCAATCGTTTCAGCCGTACCCTTTTTGTGAGTCAAACGTGTGTGAAATCCTGTTACTCACTGGAAATGAAGGTGGCAACACGATGTGCCTGGGTGAGCTGTTTAATGTCCCCACTGCGATGAGAGCTTTGACTGGGATGGTCAATATCTGAAACCATAAAAAATAACCAGAAGAAAGTGATCATCAGGCATGACGTAAGCTGCCATTTTCTCCCTCAAAATCTAAAATAAAAAACAACACAAACCAACCTCATAATCTGTTGTGATGTGAATGGCTCCATCGTACACGCCCTCGAGCGCTTTGGCGACTAATGTGACTCTGAAAGCTGCATAATAGCCAGATGCTAGAATCACCTGAAGACACAAGAAGGGATGATTATTTCTTTCTGTTAAAGTGAGGTAGGAATATGACGTTTTACTGTGTAATGTTTCCTTTTTGTGATGAAGCAAAAATTGTTATTTAAAAAAATATATATATATATTTAAAGACAGTAATGTTTGGTGATCTCAATCCTTTTTTACGAGTTACAACAACAGAGAGACTTTCATTGTTTTTAATGTTGCCTTGCAAACGTTTTTTCACCTCTGCTCGTTTTTCACGTTTTGTCACCTTAAACCACAATCTCCATTATACTTTATTGAAATTTGATGCACTGGTCAACAAAAAAGCAGTGCAAAATTGTGAAATCGACAGAAATGATGCACGGTTCATACATAAACGTGTACATGTAATGTGAAAACATATCATCACCCTCCATTAGTGCATGGTAGTACTGTAGACTAATAACCCTCTGAAGCATTTCTCAGAAGTAGTTTTCAGCTAGAATGCAACCTTGGCTACTTTTAGAAAACATGTAACTTTTTTTAAATTCAATTTATTGCTCTGAAACCATTTATTTTCCTCCTCTTCCACAGGAACAAGCTGTACCTTTTGGTTAAAAATCCCTACTGGACCATGTCCCAGTAACACCACAGTTACTGGGAAGGCTAAACTATTTCTCAGTTAAAAGCTTATCTGTAATTTTACTGATGCAGGAGATTAAAAATAAATGTAACTTCCGGCTTTTCTCATAATTTGTTGCATAAAAAAAAGAAGCAACTAAAGCAGTAAATACATCTGGACTTTTACCAAGAGTCATTAGAGGTGAAATATGTTGACATCTTTTAAATTTCACATTCATTTTCAATCCTCTCCCTCACTGCCAACTGAACACAAGAACAGAAGCTGCTGTTGTAAACTGAGCTGTAGAAACAGTCGGCTTAAATAATGTTACATTCAAATCATTACGAGGGAGAAAAAAAAAAAAATCTATTCCAGTAAAGCAGCGCTTTGAGTTGTGTCAAATTCTTGCATAGCAGAAACTGCAGAGCTTACAGTAAGCAGTTTCAGTGGAAGTCAACTTCTGCAGCCACAAGTTGTTCATCTCAAAAGGAAGCAGACCAACACCGATATCAGATAATAAAGTGCTGTCTCTCAGTCACAACAGCCTCACCACTGCAGCTGTGTAACACGTCAGCAAATGTGTATTTGTGTGTTTCGGCTCATTTACTTGTTTTGGGGTTTTTTTTACACTGTTTTCATACAGGTTTTATACTCTGTGAAGTATTTCACATTGTATGACATTGCAATCATGGAAAGTACAGCTCAAAAAATTAGAACAAGTTAATTTTTTCGTCAGCATATCTTGGACATTTGATGATTATGTGACCTATTACAGATAATAAAAACCCCTTAATTTAGTATCTCCAAAAATTGGAGCATTATGAAAAGGAAAGTTGAGTGGAAGGCAAAAAGTATGGCAGGAAAATATGAACACCAGGAGCCTGGAGAGGATTGTCGAGCAAAATCCTTTAAAGAATTTTAGGGAGCTTCAGAAGGAGCGGACGGAGGTAGGAGTCAGCGCATAAAGAGTGGGGACGCACCGATCCACTTTCGATACCGATACAGACATCCGAGGTTTAATATTGGCTGATACAGAAATTGTATTCTGACTAGACTTAAAACATGAGGTCCAACATGTTAAAAATAAACTGCAAACATGACTGAAATGGATCCTTAGGCCCACTGTAGAAATAAATAAAAAGGAGTAAATTTCCAAGAAATTGTTCGAAAATTTACTAGAAAAATTCTGAAAAGTTCAAAAGTGGAAAACTTTCAACTTTTGGGAATTTTCTGTTTCAAAAGTGGAACGCTTTTGACTTTTGAAACTCAAACATTTCTATGTTTTTGACTTTTGAAGCTTCAATGTTAATTGCCTTTTTAGAAAATTTCTGAGATTTATTTCAAAAGTTTATTTCTGAGTTTCTCCTAGCAAATTTTAAACTTTTTAAAAATCAGAAATTTCTAAGTTTTCTGTAGAAGATTTCTGAGATTAATCTCAAATTGTCCAAGTTTTTTTCTTGCATATGTTTGACTTTTTGAGCTCGGAAATTTGAGTTTTTCCTAGAAAATTTCTCATATTAATCTCAAAATTTGAGTTATTTGACAGGAACCTTACTTCACCCACCCCATCTAAAATGGCTCCAATATACCACCATGACATACAATCAGTGCTACAACTGAGTGATTTGTGCCACAACATAATCATATGTTAGAATGGCCTAGTCAAAATTAAGGAGTAAATCCCATTGAAAAAAATGTGGCAAGCCTTAAACACCGCTGTTTACTGACTCATACAGCTGGTAGAGGCTGAATACAAGCACACACCGCACTTTTCAGGATTTTTTTTTTGTGGTTTTTCTTGCAAACAGATTTCTAAACCATGTGACATCTTCCTTCCACTTCACAATTACTGCACTGCTTAGTGTTGCTCCATCACACTCTCACGCTTGTGGTTGCAATGCGTCACAATCTCAAACTGCTGTTGCAAGGTCCTGTAATTTGCATGGCTTGTATTGTTTTTAGTCTCTCACGGATCAATAACGCCTTACCTCAAAAAACAAACAGAAGAGGTCAAACCAAACTGATTCCAAAGAAAACACTGTGAAGGCATGAAAAGCTCCCAGAAGCTTCCAGATGTATCGTTTGGGGCAACGTTTGGGGTGGGGGGAACTCACCGTTTTGTGATGCGAGGCTGAGGCGTTTTGCAGCTCCTGCAGGCGACTCAGGGCTGCTGTCGTGTTCCCCTTCTCCGTCTTCAGCAGCTCCATGAAGAGGCTGTCTCCTGTGACCAGCCAGGACTTTATCTCCAGCTGCAGAGCAGAATTCACAGAACCGGCTGATTTTGGACGAGGCATCCAGTTATTTGTTTCGCAGGACAATGTGTGACTGTATTCCATGTTCCTTGCAACTTATCAGCGAGGACTGCAGAAGTGGGGATGTTGGCACAAACGCTTGTGTTGCGACACGGATTGCACTGGGCTCAGAGTATAGAAAAGCACAAGCAGGAATACCTAAAAGGCTTATGTAGACACGTCTTACACAACGGGACGTTGGACAACGAACTTCAGCACAAAAACTGGAGCGTGTGCCCAGGGAGGGAGGGGGACACCTGGTTGGAAAAACACCCGCAAAATGTCGCAATCGTTACGTCGGCAGGTCACGGGACTGCTCACCTCGATGGGGTTGCTGTTGACGACCACGAATATGATGCTGCTGGTGTCGGTGGCGCTGCGGACGCCGAAGTCCAGGACGTTCTCCTTCACACTGGGGGGCAGGACGAGGGGCTGTTCAAGAAAAAAAATTAATTAATTCAAAATCACAATTTCACATTTACGTCTCAACAGTTTAAAATATTGTATAAAAGTGTCACACTGCGGGGACTATTATATGCTCTCTGGTAAAATTTTTGTTATATGGTACAAACAGGGCCAATTAGTGGAGATCCAATCGTTATATAATAATAATAATATGAATCTATATTTTTTAAGCCTTTAATTGTAAACAGAAGTAAAATCTGACTCATGATGGAAGAGAGGAAACAAGAACAGAAGGCCACGGGAAATTCAGGACTAATTACCCATTTACTGGATCATAATGTTTGGACAGAGTCTTAGCAATTTGTTATATTTCATTACAGTGCTTTGTAAAAGTATTCATACCGCTTTACAGTAGAGCAGGCCTAAACAAAATCCATAGACAATGTGTGTATAATTGTGCAATTTGACATTTCGAAAATAAATTTGCTCGACAAAAGTTTTGCTGACATTTGTAACAGAAACGCAGATAGTGTGTCCAAACCCGATCCAATCAAACTAATTAACGAAGCAAACCTGACATATTTTAATTACGATTTTACTGCTTTAATATTTAGATCATTTGAGTGAACTGCAAGGTCTCCTTTTTTTAGACTTGTTTAACATACATTGTTTCTGGAATAAACTTCCTGTAAAACAACCCGAGTTCCTATACAAACCTGTCTGTTTAGAGTTGCCTTTGATTAGTAGTAAATGGAACATTGATCAATATATCTGATATTTGCTTGATGATGGCATTTGATGAAAAGTAATGTTTATTTGGTTGTGTCACAATTAGATACTAAACAATGTTTTTATGGCGTAAAGCACTTTGAACTGCCTTGCTGCTGAAATGTGCTACACAAATAAACTTGACTTCATCTCCAGTATCAGCTCTTTTGCAGCCTCTAGCAGGTTTTTCTTCCAGATTAAACCCATACCCATATCCACCTACCCATGGACTCTGACCAGCTGAACTCCAGTTGTAAAAGATTTCAAAAACAACGTAAACTTTTCCTTCACACTCTTACACTTAGTAAATGCTTGTCTGTCATGCAAATCTTAACAAAAGAGTGTTTGGTTATAACATGACAAAACGTAAAGCTTACGTTTACTTTAGAAGCTTAAGCTTACATGAATACTTTAGAAAGATACTGCATGCACTATATATAGACTCGGTGTTTCTCCAATTTCACCACAAATGCATCAATGTTTATTCAACACTGCCTAGATCCACAGGGTTTGGGTTACTTAATTTAATAAATGTAGAAACTCTGCTACTCTCTGCTTCGACGTCGTCTTCCTACCTCTAAGAAGCCTGTGTAAGCCCGGACGGGCAGGTGAAACTTGGACGCGTTTGTGATCAGCAAGATATTGCTGTCTATGTGAATGGAGGGTCGGACTGCCCGGAAGAGGAGGGAGAAGATGTAGCGGGACTCGTGCGGCGGGATGAGGATGGGCGTGCTGAAGTTTTGCACCTGCGACACAGAAGAGAGAACTCGTGACAATTTGTTCCTCAGCTCCTGGCGAACCGCAGCTCGGCCGGCACTCACTTTAAACATGATTTTAGCCTCGTCGGGCAGGGACACGTTGTGTATCCGGATCGCGAAGCTGAACGCGTTTGTGAGGAAAATCGCTCTGTCCACTGGGTCGACAGGGCTGTCTCTGATGTGGAACAACGTAGCCGTGTGGTCAAAGCCCAGGTAGCTACAGGAAAAATAAATAGATAAAATAGGGAATAAGCACTACTAAAAGAAAAAAAGTTCACTATGTTTCTTAAAGAAATAACTCACCCTTCTAAAACGTCTGCCTGGTATGGGATTTCAAGCTTGGAATAAGTCTTTTCTTTTGCTTTAACTGTTATTTTACCAGAAAACTGATATGGTCGTCTTGCTTTTGAGGCTGCAATAAAAACATAGATAAACAAAGTGGATAAGCCTGCTGTGAGAAGATACAGGGCCCCAGAAGAGGAAGTTGTGTAATAGCAAATAAAACATTTTTAAAAATCTAGCTCAACCAGAGTTTGAATAAAACTGTCCAGAAGGACCAAAAACTCTCTGAAAATACTATTTTCAAAATGGTGCCTTCATAAATATAGCATTTTTTGAAGTGGATATGAAAAACAAAAAACAAAAACATTTTAAACACAAAGAACCAAACCCAGACGCATTTTTGATCACTTTTCAGGAAACTGACATCATGCTCTACTTCCTTAAGTGGTCAGTGAAACTGGTGCATGCAGACGGCGAGAGAAATCATGAGCCCTCACACAATCGGTCATGCATGCAATTTCATTTCCCTTCGCCCTACTAGCCTTTCAAAAACGAGATCATTCCCACCTTTAAAAGCAAACAAAAACACCCACTCACCATCGAAACTAATGGTTGCAACTTTAGTATATCTGTTCTCTCCGGCTTTGAGCGTCACCGCTTTAAAATCTACGGTGACGGCTTCGTTTGATGGTGTTGTGCGAACACTCTGAGGAGAAGAAGAAACAACAAAAAACCCGTCACTTACTGCAAGTCTCCAAGGAGAAAGATTTTATGGGAGCGACGGGAATACGAACTGTGATAGGAACGTCTTTTGTTCCTGAATTTAAAAGATGGAGGTTCAGGAGTTTTGGACGATCTGTGTCGGGGAAAGAAAGCAGACAATCGGTGTTTAGAGATGCTCCAATCCTGATATTAATATCGGTACCGATATTGAAAAAAAATCTAGATCGAGTATTGGTGACGATGTGCCTGATCCATCAGGGCGAATATATTCAGTCTAATTCTATGCTTTGTGCTCTCAGCGACGTCATGCTTTATTATTTAACTTACATTATATTTAGAATCCTAATTGCCCTTTCTGAACCATTTGAAAGGTTTGTGGCAGTTTATTTGTTATATGATTGACCGAGGTATTTTTGTTACATTGGCTGTTTTACTCCTAATTGCGCTGAATGAAGAAATTAAATTTGTTTTTACATGTTTGACCGAGCTTGTGTATTTAAATGTGCTGTGCTGGTGCAAAGTTAGTAAATAAATTGATAACTCAATACATTTATGTTTGCGGTTTAAAAAAGAAGAAACCTTTTGAGTCAGTTCAGCTGTATTTCTGTAATGGATTGCTGTCAGCCAGTGTCAACCTCTGATATCGGTATCGGACGTGAAAAATGTGGATCGGTGCCTCCCTACTTACGACAATTGCAAAAAGCGTTTTCCCGTAACTCCACGTACCTTGTGATCGAAGCGTTCCAAAGTCAAGCATTTCTGTGGAGGAGTATATACCGGGAGCTGCGAATAGTGATTAAAATCAAAGAGTTACGGTGATGCAGGAGGTGAATGGATGAATTCTGGGTTAAAAAGATTTAGAAGCGGACCTGACGTGACCTCCACCTCAACCGGGAGGATGATGAACTGGTCCTCATTTGGAGCGTTGGTTTTGATCCTGATGAAAGCCGTGTGGTTGTCCGCGTCTCTCGAAGAGAAGCTGGCTCTCATCACCCCCTTCGTCTCGAAAGGAGGAATCTCCTGGAAGGCGGAGGAGGTTGGCACCAATGAGATAAAAAGTTGATAAAAACAATAAAAGGTTGCATCCAGAAGAGGGACTCACCCAAAGCTTTCCGGTGCCTCCCTGTTGGCCAGTGGGAAGCTCTAAATGCAGATCTCCTCCACTGGAGTACATCTCCACCACCTGAACAAAGTACGGCAACATCACAAACCGATCCAGAAAGCGGGTGCAGATTCACTATGTAAGGACGTATTTGGACCTTCACATTTTGTCACGCCACAAGTACAAAACCTTAAGTTATTTTATTGGAATTTTTACCCACAGACCAGCACATAGTGCGTATTTGTGGCGTTCGAGAAAACATGCAGATGATTTCCATTGCTCTTTACAAATGAAAATGTAATAGTTGTGTTTCCATTCCAAATGTACGCAAAACTTTGTCGACATTCCGCTAATGTAGAAAAAAAAAACTATTTCGTAATTTTAGTGTTTGCATTAAATAAAAAACGCAATTAAAATGAAATTTGAATTAAGTTTATTCACGTGATAAGTCAATTAAAAAAAAAAACATGCCACCCCGTCATCCTCCTAGCCTTAATGGTCCACAATGGGGAAATTCAGCTGTGTTTTTATTTCATTTTAAAAGGATCAATAGAAATGCATATAATGTTGATGTTCCTCTAATGAGCCATCATTTGATCCAGGTGCGTTAAACCAGGGAGAGAACTAAAATATGCAGGATGCCGGCCGTCCAGGACTGACTTTGGGCACCACTGGACTACATCAGGGCTGCCCAAGTCCAGTCCATTCTGCGACTTTTCGGTGCTGCCCTTCTCCAACACACCTCAATCAAATGACTCAGCAACTTTTAGCTCTGCAGAGGCCTGATAGTGAGCAATCATTTGGTAGACTGGACTCTGGTCTATGATTAGATTAATTTGAGTGCAAATATAAAACAACTTAAGTATCAAATCGCTTGAGTTATATTATGTAAAAGATCAAAAATAATTTTGGCTTACAGATCAAATGATCACATTGAGGTTTGTGGGTGTAAAGTGACACAATGTGAAAAAGCTCAGAATGTTTGAAAGAATCTCTTTAAATGACCTGCAGCAGTTCACTGTATGGGTTGTGAATGTTTATTAGAGGGGAGAAGCTGCTGTTCACAGGGACCCGGGCCCCGATGAAGGGCCGAAGCCTGTAGGGGTTCGGGACGCCGACCCCAAAAACCTGAAGGAGACAAAGAGGCAGAATTAGTGGCATATTAAAAACTAACCTTAGTGAGAGGTTGTTCTGTTTGTACCTGGTATGTAAACACTCCATGATGTGACGTATTAATAAATAAAGTGTTTTCTACATTTCCAACAACTCGACCAAGAAACACGACATCAAAAGATGTGTTCCCTCCTGGTGGAATTATCTACAGGAAGAACAGAAGAATGGGAGGATATACGTAAAAGAAGAAACAAGAAAAAAATCATCCTTTATGCATCAGATGAAATAATAACCCACAAAATCATAACCTCAGGCAACGCAATATTCACTATGAAAACGGCCGGCGCTGTAAACGCTACATGCTAACTTTAGCGTGCTGGTGGTGGCCGTGGTTTCAGATGGCGATTGTGGGATTCTGCTGCAGGTTTCCCAGAAAAGATGCATTTATAATAAAATGAGCCATTTACAAAGTCTGCTCTCACAACGACATCATGTTTAAGTTTGATGGTGTTAAGATACGGTGCACCAAACGGCACAAAATCCATCTTAAAGGAGACATCTCTGGTTCTGGAGTGTGCAGACAGCAGCAGTGGTTTTTTTTGTTTTTTTTTTTACTCCTTTTCCTCAATTTTGCGTCTTGCATTAAAAAGGAAAAACATTTTAAAAAATGTCAAAATTAGCCTTATTTAAGACATACATTTTATCAACAGTGCAGATTATTTGAAAGTGTCCGAGTTTCTCAAAAACACCACAAAAACCTTATGCTCCGAATAACTAACATTACTAAGAAAAAGCAACCGAATGGTAACAAAATAGAATCTTAAATATTTTGTTAGTTTTAGAGAATAAGCAAGAAATGAAGCACATCAGATCCACCGATGATCATTTGCAGTCTGATGCGACACACGCAACCAGATCATGTGATCCCAGCAGCACAGATGTGAGAATGATATGCAAATATAAAACCAGACTAGCGCAATGTCGACAGCATACCTGTTATTATTATTTTAATAATTAAGAAAAAAAACAATTTAATGGTCATTACTTTTACTAAACACTGTAGTAAAAGATTATAAAGCTACAATTATAATTCTGTGTTTCACAAACTAGCATTTATAGCAGGGGTCTGGAGCCTCTGGTCTGCATTTTTAACTAAAAATGATACATAACTAACTAATGTTTCTACAGATGCATGTTCTAGTAGGTTTTATTTCATGGAATAATTGCATTGAACCTTTACAACAGAATGCCACTAAAAGTTCCAGGTATATTCTTTAGATTTTTGTCATTCAGTTGAAAACTAAGCTTTTTTTTTTTTTTTTATAAAGAAAAACACATAGTTATATCAACAACTTCCAAGAAAATGTATCCACCCTCTTTTTTTTCTGCAAAGCTTTTCAAGTTTGAATTTGTTTTAAAGTCTAAAAATAGAAACAGAAATGTGGTTTCCTGTGGGAAATGTTTATCAAAAGCGAGAGTTTTCTCGTTCTCCTCTTCGAAACTTCCTTTGATTTTTGTGGCTCTAAACGAGTTTTATTCAGCTGGACTCGGGGCAGGAACGTTTCTTTGGCTTGTTAAGGTTGCCGATCCCTGATCTGGACAACTCGACATTCACAACTTTCACTTGAGACCCTTGATCAGACAGAAGTCGGCACTGTAAAACCGGAACTGTGAAACCCCTGCTGTTTAACACAACCTCTACTTTGTGACCAAGAAGAAGAAAATACTTAATTCAAGAACTGTTTTAACACACTCTGTTTGACGAAATGATGTAAATAATGTACGATGTTAAGTATCTGCTATCACAAACTGGTAATTTCCGAGAATTTTCTCACTTATCCACTGTTAGAAAATGTGGTAAAGTGTGTCACTTGATTGGAGGTCATAAGCTCTAATCTGGATCAAAATGAACAGTGTGAAGGTGAAATAAACCGTTTTTGATCATCGTGCAATAAAAATCCTCATGCTCCTAATCTGTGCTGTTATCAGCTTGTGTCTTAACACCCTCTGCCAAACCCCTAAAAAACAAAACAGCAGCAGGAAGGAAACGGCCAGCATGCGAATGTTTCTGAGCCGCCACAGACTGCTAGAGAGCCAGAGAGTATTTTAGATGAAACATCTGCTTGGTATGTCAGTATTTAAAAAAAAACCCCAACAACATGGGAGGCAAGCAGCAAACCACTGAAAACTGAACCAGCTTCAGTTCAGTTCAGAAACCCCAAAAAAGAGGGTTTCTCTCTTTTTTGAAACCCTCAAAAAACATCTTGTTCCAACCCCAAATGTCTTCCAGTTTTATTGGCGACTAAACTGCAACAAATAAAACAATTACAGGGAAGAAGTCACTGAAAATAAAAAGCAAACAAAGATTTAAAGTGGAGACAAAAAATCAGTTGTTTCCCTTCACCGAGAACACGCTTCCAGAAATGTAAAAGTTTTCCTTCCTACTACAGATTTCCACAAATGCCACTTAGTATTTTTTATATCTCAGTGTGGAAGCGTGTTGCTGCTGATGCTGCTAATAAAGAAAAGCAAAGCAATAAAGACAAAAATAAAATGTAAAGTCATTGTTCTGCTGCAGCAGCAGCAGCGGATATGCAACATTTTACCAACCAGGAATCTGAATTATGATTATTTTCCATAAGTTGTGTTGACAGCCCAGCAGATGACAGTGAGGGGATTGGAAACGTTTTAAACGTTGACCTGCTGTTGCAGTGTGGACTTCATGTATCTGGATTTCTAGTTCCTATTGACCCAATTCACACTGATCTGTTGACAAAGCCAGGGAAATTATGTCGTCTCTTGTTTCATTAACAGTTACACAACAAAAGGACAAATTGCTTTAGAACTTCAATGATTCACAGAGTATCGCTATGAGCTAAGCTTTAAAGCTTGAATCATGAGTCACTTGCATCTGCTTTTTTTCTTCCTCCCATTATTCAATCGCTCATTGTGTGTTAAACAGCTCGTCATCCTGCCTTCATTAAAAGCTCAGGTCAGAGGTGTCCAAGCATTTTACTCACCAAAAACCTTCATAAAGGGGGGAATAAAACAGGGAAAGAATTTTTTTTTTTACTTTTTCCCCAGATTTCTGACTTGAATCTTCTGAGACTTTTCTAATCTGCTAAGCAATAAATACAATTCAAACACTTTAGCTAAATGGGTAAAGGCAATTGTTTGTTGGGGAAAAAAAAGATGCAGGCTGCACAAAATCAGTCCAGGGGCCACAAATGGCCCTTCAGGACTACAATTCCCATAGATGAGCACACGTGACCTATGTTAGCATTTCTCACATTTCTCTGTGTTTACAGCAAACGAAGCAGGGGAAACAAAAAAACTCACAGAAATTAACCAAGTTGGATGCAACATAGCTTTTGAACTGCAGGCATTAAGTAACATTGTGATCAGACAACATGACTGAAGATGAACAGAGATGGTTTTCCTTCCGTTAGCAGATAACTTGTTACATTTATCAGATTCACAACAGCAAAAAGAAAAATCGATTTAAAAAGTGATGACTACTTACCCTATTCTGAAAAAAGGAGGCGTGGAAATGTGCTGTTGTTGCCGATATTGATATCAAACTAATTTCTTCTGAGCTAGGATTATGTAAATAAACTTTCTCCATTTTTGGCATTCCAACCGGCCTGTGAAGGAAGACGAGAAGGTCTGTGTAAGTGCAGGTTTTCAAAATCACCACTGTGGAGAAAAACAGAGCTCAGACGGAAAAGAACTGAAACCTGACTGCGGATTTCACATCCCTGGTTTCTACAAAGTTTTAACCTACCAGTGCTGATTTTAATCAGTTCTCTTCACATAAGTAAGCACTGGGAATATTGTTATGGAGAGCAGTCAATTATTATTAACAAAATAGGGTCAGTTAGAAAATAAAGCTTTGGTCTTTTTCCACACAGTCACAACTTTTACAACTATGATTATTTCTGTCCACAAGGTGTGGAAATTCTCAACCATGGTACCCTAACTGGGATTTTTATTTTACTTTTACATTTTTTAGTTTTAGTTCAGCCTGAAAGTCGTCCAATTGTGCTAAATGTCTTTTTTTTCCTCATTGTATCTTTTATTAAAAAAATTTTTTTTAAAGTAGTGAATAACTGTGAAAAACAAAACTCTAAAATAGTGTCCGCATGTTTGAACTTTAAGAGGTCGTTTGTGTTAACTACTTAAAGTAAAATAAGAGACGCAACCGTCTTGTGGAGACAGGATTCGACACCACTGAGTTACTATCTCCAACTTGTTAAAACACCGTTCACAGCACACCATAGACTATGATTTACAACCTGTCAGGCAGCCAGTGGCTGATATGAAAATGGCACAGTATGAAAATCAAGTGCAGCTCTTGTGGTGTTTTAATCACTTTCCCTCCCACAGAAATCAGACAAGGACATTTTCAGCTTCATCAGAAATCCAACCATGCCCAGAAGGTCATTATGGGAGGCCAAATGGACAAACTTCTCGGATCTTTCCATCCTACGCTCTTGGGCCTTGATGAAAACTTTCAGACCTGATAAGTGGACTGAATGAAATATGTGTATGAATGAAAACAAACTTGAGTGTTTCCAAGCGAGTTCCCTGAATCCTCAACTAGGAAATATATATTTTAAAGAACACTGATGTATGATTCCACAATCAGACAAGTATGTGATCTAGAGAGTAGTTGAAGCTATGCATTGGCTGTGGAGTTAACTTGTTTTCTTCTGGGCGATCCAGAGATCAACAAGAAAAAAGGATTTAGATCATCTTAACAGCAAGGCAAACATAATTTCACTAAACATGTTGGAGAACTAATGTTGATTTAAATTTAGGCCTTTAAAACTGTTTTAACATCACCTTGAATTAAATCTAAGGCAGAAAAAAATATAAATGTAAGGGATGGTTCCTGCTGTATTATAACCAAGCATAGCAAAAATGGGCATTTCTGGGGTCCGTTTGTGGCTGTTAGCAGCAAGTTTGTGTTTCTCACAGAGCCTATGGCTCTCTAAAGTCTTTACCCCCCTTAGTGTCCAGCCTAAATGTTTTGTTTGTTGCACAGAATGCACCTAGCCTTGAATGGTTCATCAACAGAAGTGAACCTGTGGCAAAACCGAACAATGTCCAGCAAAATGGAGATAAAATTGCACTTACACATGATAGGAAAAAAAAGCTGCCTAGCTAGCTAGCTAGTATATTAGCAGCTACTTTTGCCAGACAGAAAATCCAGCGATAAACAAAACTTACATATGCAAGATTAAATAGTTCCGCCAGGAAAAATTTAAGACCTCTGGCTAAAGTATTTAAGGCCAACTTCAATTTTTTTTAATGAATTTAAAAAAATTTTAATCCCTTCATTTTAGATACATGAATTTAAAGGACGCACAGACACCCTGCATGAATAAAAATAAACCTGACAAACAGGAAGCAAACTATGCCAAACTAACAGGTTTAATATTTCAGAGAGATAAAAAAAACAATACTCACTGTTCATGAAAGTCTAGCATTGGAGGTTCAAATCGTATAGGTCGGCAGTTCCCTCGGTGCGGGGACGTGCTGCAAGAGACAGGAAGGTGTGACAGCAGCAAGAGCAGGCAAGCAACAGCAATATCCATGCTTTGGGTTCAGTTCAAAAGTTAGAGAGACTAGATGACCAATGAACTCCTGGTTTTTGCTTTTTTTAGGACGTAAATAATACAATAGATCCCTTCCCATCTTGCCATGTCTATGTCCAAAGTCTTCACGAAACTTGGAAAATGACAACAAAAAAGGAAAAGAAAAGGAAAGAAGGAGTTTTCAGTGTCACTTTCAGGTTGTTGTTCTTCTCTAGACAGAATTGCTTGTAAAACTCACAGAACTTGTCCAGCGACAGGTGTATCTAAACAATGGACAGAGGGGCGGCTCCCCCCGCGGGAGGGAGGAAGTACACAACAGAAACGTGAAAAGTGAGCCTTTATGTAAATCTCATGCAAAAGGAAGTTCAGAGACGGCAGACGTGGCAGTCAACTGAGCGTCTTTTAGCAGGAGCTGAACATCATGTGTTTATCTTGCCACATACTGTATATGACTAATTCATCTGTGATTAAGATTTCCCATCCAAGGCAAAAGTTTAATCTAACTGTGCTCCCCTAATTATACTATCTCACACTGTTCTTACAAAGGAACACGCTCGGGTTTATATAACTCGTCTAATTGCGTTAACACCGCCCTGCAGTCGGACAATTTGCTGGAGATCCGTTTCACCTTCTTTTACTACCGAGCCTCTGCTCACAAGAGCAGACAAGAGCCGGAGCGCAGCGCTCCAATAGCCGGGATATTCCGAGGCGGGATGGGTTTACATCCCCGGGGAGACAGAATGTGCCTGCGGGATGAACCGTCACCCAGAGCCTGCCCCCGCTTTGTGCTGCTAATATAACAACTGGTGACAAGATTTTTGGAGTAAAGAAAAAAAAAAAAAAGAAAAGAAAAGAAAAATAGCTTGCAATGGCTACATTTTGTCTCAGTGCTTCAGAGCTGAGAGAGCAGAGGCTCTTCCTCTATGAGCTGCAGTGCCTTGCAAAAGTATTCATACGCCTTCACCAGGGCCAGACTTACAAGGGTTTGGGCCCCTGGGCTGGAGCCAGTTTTGATGCCCGATCCACCAAGGAAAGATTCTTTTGCTAATGCAAATACGGCAGTCCTACACATAGGCAGGTTTGAAATGATGCAGGTTTGTTACATCCACTAGTCAATAACACCAAGGTGTGGTTGATAAGCCTTGTGCGTAAAAAAATATGCATAAAAGGAAACATGCATATTGTATGTTAAGTCATTCCAGAGGAAGAGAAAATGCTGCTTTACACAAACTGATTCCTGAGCTCAACACGGTGAAGTAAAAGAGGAAGTGTGAGCATTAAAAAAAAAAATTCAAAACACTCCTTTGACACACCTCTGTCAGCACTCACGCTATGATTCCACGAGATAACGACTTTATGGACTTTCACATAGCTGCACACAGTGAACCCTCCTTGCACAGGGAGCAAACACATGTGTAGATGATGCATGCCAGGTACATGTAACTGCAACGGCTGCAGACCACAAAAACAGAAACATGAAGTCACAAGTCGGCTAAGTTTTACAAGCTTCCTGCCAGCCATAATGGAGAGGCGTTTTCAAGTTTGAGCACCGCTCTATCTGTTGGACACCCCCATCATAACAAATCACACCCAGAAGACGCACACTGCAAGAAAAAAACAAAAACAAGCTAAACCTAAAAATCAGTGCAGCGTCCAACTGCAAAGAGACTCACTGTAGTTCAAACAGCATACGACTGAGGGATGTTACGACAGTGACTAGAAGGCAAACTTCCCCAAAGCCGTCCACTGTCTGCCATGTTTGTGTACACACACTGAGTACGGTGGAGAGATCCTGCGGGTCGGTTCAAGCTGACAACACAGCTCTGCCCTGCTGGACCCGTTCTGAGAAGAGAGGAGAGCTCACTGCGCTTTGGCCAGATGGGTGACTGAAAGCTTGCGGCTCACTATATGTAGCAATTTTGACTTGTCGGTTGCCCCATACCGTCGCACCTCACTATTAAAAGTATCCCGTGTCTGCCCAGCAGCTACACCAGCAGCTATTTTTCCAACCTCAGTCACATTATAAGAACAGGGGAATAGTCAAGTGTACAGCAGGCGGCCTTTTATTCGCTTGGTTACTTGGTAACAACAGATCCCAACTGAGTGCAATCTATAAAAATATACTTATACAAGATTATTTCACAAGCTTGGTCAAACATGTTGAAACAACTTTGATTTGTTCTGTCAGGAGTAGAACAGCCAACGGAAAATAAATAATAAAGAAACTACCAAAAACAATAAGCTGACTACCTTGGTAAGATGTGACAATAAACTGTGACAAACCTTTCAATGGTTCTGTAAGTGCAAATAGAAATTATAGCTCTAATGTAAACAGAATAAAGCGTAGAATAGATCTGCCCTTATGGATCGAACACATTGTCATAGATACCCGATATAGAATTCTGTAAAATATTGGGACCGATACAGATATAAATATCGGATCGGTGCATCTCTACTGTAGATACATTTCAGTCCTACTGTTCTTTCCCCATCGAGTGGAATGAACATCAAATCAACACATCCAATTATAATCTTTTTAAAAACAAGAACCGTTTTGTGTTTATTGACACTTAAATTTAGGGTGGATTTTCCAAAATCCACACAAACATATGCACGCACTAATATTTGGATGAGTCTCCTGGAGCAAGCTGCACCTCTCTCTCTCACACTCTTTTTAGCTTTCAAAAATCCTGTGACATCTTTCTGGCTGGACATCCGACCACTCTTCCTGTTCCACTCGCAGCTCATTTTAATTGGTCGATTTTCTGTCACCTTTCAAGCATCGTCCACACGTTTCCATGCAAGGTAAGCAGCTCATCCTCCTCCAGAATCTTAAATTGATTTATCCATTTCAAACTAATTTAATTGTATGAAATCTCTCAGTCATTTAAAAAAAAAAGAAAAAAAGATGGACTGATTAAAAGCAGTGCAGGAACAAACGAGGATTAAATCTGACATGAACTTAAAATACTTTTTATATTAATTGTGTTGAAGCTTCTTTTATTTTTGTATTTACTGTTCGTACTGATTGTATTTATTGACAAAATTTGGGTCAGGTCACTTTAACCTTTGTTTTTAGCAAGACAAATTACTTATTGTCCATCAGCAACTGATGAAAAATAGCCTTTTTGCTAATTCTGTCGCATTTTAATCAAATATATCAATACAGTTCAAATGTTAAATTAATGGGAAACCAGTTTCACCCGTAATGTGAGAGCACATTGAGCCTCAGAGAAGACTGACTCCTTCCAGCTTGGCTGCCTACATAGTTGGCAATGTTTTTAAAAGTTACACCGTTCCGACTGTCAGGTAAGGTGGTGACAGCATCATGCTGTGGGGTTGTTTTGCTGTCAGGTGTACAGTGACATTGCATCGGTAGCATGAAATACAAAAGGACGACGGCAAATTCATCAACTTAACCTCAAAACAAAAGGTAAGACTTCAAAAGACAAGTAGGTTTTCCAATATTCTGACAGCTTGGATTATAGAAAAAGCTCAAAGAATGTCAAACTTGTGCATCCAGTTCCTGTTTTCAAGCTTAAACGCATCATTAGAAAGCAAAAGTAGAAACATGTCATACCTCTGTTGATGATATAAACTGAAATCAATGTCAGACTCTGCCTGCAAGACAAAAATCACACAGGAAGTAATTATCAAAAAACATGATTATTTAGTCAGAAGCTCTGCCAGATGCATTGCGTGCCAACTTAGCGTTTCTTAATCAGGTTGATAATCCTCTGTTAACATTCAGATGATGGATGGAAACGAAAGGCCTTACCTGTAAAAGGCTTCCCTCACCAAAATGTAGAACCTCTAGAATTGTGTCTGACTGAATGAATGCTGTAAAAAACGTAAGAAAAAAACCCCACCCAATTAGCTTTATTTACACCACCATCATAGTTAGAAAGGCGGCTTTTCATCTCAGTACATTTACCAACTAACAAAGTTAATTAAATAAAACATTATATTAAAAAAAAACTAATTAAAAAAAGCACAAAACATGGTGTGATTTGATTGTGCTGCAATAGTCGATATATTTTTTTTTAAAAAAGCTTATTTGAAATGCAAAGAACCAAACATATAAATAGAAGACGACGCAGCTTTTAAATGCCAATTTCACACTCTGGCGACAGCTGCCAACTTGGCCACAATTGTAGAGAAAAGCAGAATTAGATGTCATGTAAAAATAGCTTTGTGAAACCGCTCGCATTTCCTTATTGACAAATGAGAACATTTTCCGCTCAGTCCGTCCACCCCCCTGAGCCGCTGGTTATAATTTCTTGTAAGGGTAATTTAAAGCTCCATATCTGCTCGGAGTGGGGGAACGTTTGGCTTCAGCCACAGGTTTTGAACTGAGGACAGCCCCTCCGAACGATGTGCCTGCGCCGCGCATCTATTTCTGGATGTTATAAGGTGTCGGGTTGTGAAAAAGGTAGTAAATCCTTTACAATGGCGCTGCTATCAACAAGGCCTTAGAGAGGCGGACATCTTTTATTTCAGCTGCAATGGGATTCCCTCATATTAAGCCTGAAGTCCAAACTCTGCTGGTCAGATGTCTTTACTGTGTCCACCTTCTGACTTACATCTGGAAACATTTCCTTCCTATAAAGATTCAATTTACCAAAAAAAACCAAAAAAACTAAACATTTAATCCGAGTATGTTACATCATGTTTTTGTAACTTTTTAACGCTGAACACGTTAAAAATGTGCAGTTTACACGGTTTCATCCACTGATCCTAAGATTTGTTGTGGCATTTCTTAGTAACTGTCCTATACAAACAGTGCAGCAAGTGTGTGTGTGAAGGATCTGGGCGTTAGCTTAACTTAGCTTTACCAAGTTAAGATCAGGTATTAAAAAAAATGAGCAAAAAAAAAATTTAAAAATTGGCTTTTTTTTCTACATTTGGCTTCATCAGTGTGTCAAAGCCATGTAATAAATAAAATTAGAAATGTATTAGCCCCAAGTACAATAATTTCTGTTGAAATGTTTGTGTTAGTATTGTGACACTGGTATTTTTAATTAAGGTTATCACACCGTGAGAACCTCATGCCAGCCTACGCTCAGGGTGGAAACACGATGTGGCTTGGAGTTGAAACCATCCAGAGGTCAACAAACTCCCAGGAGTGCAAAGATAAAACACTTTTATGAAAGTAGCCCATTTACAAAATATTAATAATGAATATAAAAATGCACAAACCAAAGCTTGACGACAGTTGGTGAAATGCATTTAATAGCATCTCAAACTAAATTAGACTTTGTGTATTTTTTTTAAAATCACACCTCACCTCTTCAGACAGAAGGTGTGAGCAAGCATGTAAAGATAGTTTTTCTTCTTAAAACCAGTTTTATTGTTTTGTTGGTCAAGTATCACCATTCTGAAAGATATTTTAACACAACAGTGTGTGGAGTGTGTCCGTTTGTTGTTAAGTTGGAAAAGCTAATGGCTGGTTCTTTTAGCTGGAATTCCTGAGTTGGAAAGTTGGAGGTTCCTCACCAAAACAGAACTCAGCATCCAAAAGGGCCATGAAAACCATTTCTGTACAATTTTGAAGATGCAATTTGTTAAATAAATGTGATACAACTCTCCTAAAACTTTTCAAGCTAGCGCAAAGGGTTACATTAGGTTTGACATTACTCCCAGATCCAAACTTTTAACCTTAGTAAGCCACTGCAATACATTTTTCTCCACTGCATTTTCAATTGAAGCAAATTTCAACCTGCTTAAATCCTCTTTTTGCCACTTGACAGCTCCACATCAGTCTAATTCATTTGCATTGCAAATAACAGTGCCAGCATTTCTAAAGGCTCCCAAAGTGCAACAACCAGCTGTACTTGTGCCGCAGCTTAAGACCGTGGATTTACAGCTTTTAGTGTAGCATAAAAGGAATGAAAAGGTTCAAGCAGTCAAATATCGAGAAGTTGGGAGAGGTTTCTCTGGATTGTGGAAGCAGTGTAAACAGTAACAGGGCTCGTTTCAAAGCTTCCACAGCTGATGTTGACAGTGGATGTCACCTGTCCGCCTGTCTGACCTGACATGATATGACCGCAGCGAGCCGCAACCCGGCTGGGTAAATAACAACCGGACTGTCATTTAGCCTGTGGGCCGAGCCGTCCGTCCCAACCTGAACCCGGGAGAGGGTCAAGAGTCAAACCGAGAAGCCACGTTTACAAAATAAAACTCCCGACTGTCTCACCTCAGACATGGCTCGGTATGAGGAAGTCACCTCCCTGCCCTACCAGGACTATTTAGCCTCTCTGACATGTCTTCATTCCTGTGCTTTCAGGTCATACAGTGACAGGTTTAAGCTAAAATTGGTGTTAGCCGTGGTGCTAAGAGGCAGCTCCGTACCTTTTCAGACTTCTCTAAAATGTAGAGTTAGCTTAACTTAGCCTTATATGGACGGAATGACAGCAAGCAGAGAACGAAGGAAGCTAGCGTCGCCCATAGGAGCGTTTAAAAGGCCACTTACAAACCAACATACTTCTTTCATTCTGAACTTTGCTAATAAACGCTACAGTCTACCATTAAACCTTGTTCATGGCAATGAAGGAAAACTATAATTCAGTGTAAGCGGGCTAGCCGTGGTAAAGTTGGCCCGCGGAGGTAAGGCTAACCTTTACCCGCACTTCACTGAAAATGCCTGCGGAAGTTAGCGCCTGCTAACGCGGACACAGTCAGCTAAGTTACAAACCTTGTTTATCCGCCCGCGCGGCGTGAATAAGAGCAATAAATAAGATCCTGAAGACTCCGACACACGCTGCTGTTGTTCTTGTGTGAGAGCAGCGGCAGCTCTGGGCTCTCTCCGGACTCGCCATGCTGCAGGTCTCTCTGTTGTTACGGCAACAACCGAGCGAGTGTGCGGACATGCCCGTGTAAAGCTCTGCTGCCTCTGTCAATCATAGCCGTGAGAGGAAAAACTGCGGCTCCACTGAGCAGCAGCAGCTAACCACTCAGACAGGACGGTGGCCTCTTCTTCTGCCTCCTCCTCCTCCTCCTCTTCTTCTTCTTCCTGTTCTTCCGCTTCACGCCGCGTCACCGGTTACTACAGGCAGCAACTCGTCACCCTCCCTCCTGAACCATTGTAGTGAACAGCGCTTTTAAAAAAATTTACATTTTAGATGTTTTACTTTAAAAGCAGCGACTTTAATGGCCAAGGCTTGTGAAAAACACCAAGCAAAATTCATATGTATCTAAGCAATTTGTTTTTAATTAAAGCTACTAGTCCGTTTTTTTTCTGCATCAAATTCATTCGACTCATTTACGACACCATTTTACTGTCTTTTTTTGTAAAAAAAAAAAAAAAAAAAAAAAAAAAAGACAGTAAAGTTGTTAATATTTTAACAACTTTGTTGTTAAAATATTATACGTATTGAGAGAACATCTACCCGCCAAAAACCCTGACATAAGGAGAAAATATGCTCTCTATTTGTTCTAGGACGTCTGAGTTACTGGAAAAGTCGAAGTTTGCCGAAAAGCCCCGAATTCAGAATCCAGTTGACGAGATGGATATAAAAACTAACAAAAGCGGGCAAGTTATGATTATTTGTCAGAACTTTATGGTTTGTGTGTTGTTAAATCTGTGGCACGCGTTGTGTTGTCCGACCTCTAATGTTAAACATGTTTTATTCGTGTTTGAACCTGAACCGCATTCAAGTTCACTGTGTAATCCATTGAAATTCGAGTTTAAGACAAATCACTCAAGTTTATACGATTTCTCTAGATTTGAATAGAAAGAATATTAACATGCCACATCATCCTGTGAATCACTTTTGTGAATCACAGTGGTGACGGCATCATTCTGTGGTCAAGCCTTGGTTTCTTTGAGAAATAAAAAAGAAAAAGAAAACTATGTATCCTGTTTTAGTCAATTTCAGAATGAAGCCCTTGCTTTCTGCTGGTTTAACACGTAAAATTCCAATAAAACAACGTAGATATATCTGTAATTGTGAGACGACAAATAGAGAACATGTTCAATGGACAGCAATGCCTCCAAGTAGTTACTCCTTTTATCAGCTATTTACCTCCCCCAGTTGTAGACCTTTCTTTGGTCCAAACGAAATGATAACATTAGAAAAGCAGTGAACACTGAAATAGTGAAGCCCAAAGCCAAATTATCAAGGCATCTGCTTTAGTAAACATGCAGAAAATCTGAAGTATGAAGATAGATGTTTGTGTTTTGGAGCGCACACGGCAACACTTCATGCTCGAGAGCAATAAATGAGCTTAAACCAAGGATACCGTGATCCTAACGAGTCCTGTCACTTTGGCCGGTGTGAACTTTAGTAGCTGACCCTTGCTTCTCAGAAAGCTGCAGTGTAGCTTGAGGTGTGACTTTCACTTCTGCTGTCACTGTTGGCACACAGAAAAAGCAGAGAGCCGACTGCAAAAGGGAGCGCAGTGCAAATCCAGTTGAGCTCATCTTGGGTGGCCAAACAAACCACAATGTCAAAGAGCATTTGTAACACAACACCAAGATAAGGTGTTATTCACTTGTGTGATAAAGAGTGTCAAAGGTTGGTCATTTCATGCCGTCTACTGCTACCCCGTCCTCTCAATGTTAATAGCGATACTGTTAATAATTTTCGCTTTTGTGAGGTCAAAAGCATCGAAGCAAAAACGCTTTTCTAACTGTACACGTAAGATGGAAAACATAATTGCATGAAAGGTCTATAAAACAAACTCTTAATCCGTCAACCATAAATTAAACTAAAAACCACTTATGTAGATCCCAAAAATATACTTTTTTAAGAAAATGTAATTACTTTAAAATCTCAAAAAAGAGAGACACTTCCAGATGACCAGTACAGCTATCAGTGGCTGACATAGTAGCTGGTAGCTATAAGAGTGACGATGCCTAATGTTAATAGGCAAATGATGAAAATGATGCAATGTTTCACCATGCTTACAAAGCTTCAACATTTTCTACTTTGAGTATTTAGCTGATACAGGGCATCATGCTAATAACCTGTCACACTAAGTCAAAAAGGACCGAACATGTTATTAGTGTGGTTTAAGGCTTTTTGTATTTCCTGACTTTGAATATTTTTCCTCAGATTCCAGAGTGAATCAATTAAGGAGTCCTCCAGGGCTTATCAGTAGTCTTCCATTCATACAGCTCTGGAAAAAATGAAGAGCCCACTGCACCTCCTGGTTATTCCACCAAAAATTGATTTCTGAACTCATCCTGAGTTTAAAGATTAGTATTGTTGTGCCTAAATCAATATGAACTTGTTTTCTTTGCATTATTTGAGTTCTGAAAGCGCTGCACCCTTTTTGTTTTCTGCAAATAAATACTAAAGTTTTGCTTAGAATTTCAGAGACATGATGTCAGTAGTTCATAGAACAAAAGAACAATGTTCATTTTACTCAAACATATACAAAATAAAAGCAGAGAAACTGATAATTTTGCAGTGGTCTCTTCATTTTTTCCAAAGCTGTATGTCAATGCGCCCTTGGCCAGACTAGGAAAATTTCTTGAGCTGCTGTCGTATCTTGCTATGTTTATATCTATCTACTATCGATCACATTTAGACTTTTACCTGAGTCTAAATGTGAAGAAATTAAGTACACTCATCAAAACTGCTATCTCTATAAAGTGTGTTGTTTATGATGTGTGCAGTATTCCATAGTGTATTGGGATGAAGAGCGTTAAAACTATTCCATTTGCTACTGCTTCAAAAGAGCTACTTGACATGACATCACTATCTCCTTGTTTTCAGATAAATGTGACTCAGTAGGAAGCGTAGCTATCTTCCAATCCAAAGGTTGTGGGTTTCACTTCCACCTCCCTCATGTCAAAATTCAACCAGCTCACTTGCAAGGTGGTTGAATTTCCATTGGTGCAGACGAAGCGTCTGTACAGCGCGGTGTTATCATTGAGTCACTGCTACAGCATTCAAATAGCACTTTCCTGAACTTCATACCTCCAGTCTATATTATTTACTTCCAGTGCTACTCGTGGCATTATTAACTTAAAGCAGTATATATTTCATTGATACATTTGCAAAAGTAAGGCTGCGGGCAGCGTGACTACAAATGAGAATGAAGATAAGAGTCAAAATTCCTCTTGTTGTACCTATAAAGCTCTTATTGACCAAGATGCATCGTATTTCAATGAGTTCATCGTTCCAAATCTGTCCACCAACCGTTTCCTTTATGGCTACAGTCTTGCTCGTGAGTTTCTAAATGCATCTTTACTGTGTAGATCTGGCAACAAAGGTTTTAAATCTAAATTTAGTCCATATTTTTCTAACGCTGATGTAAACGTCTACATGTTTGAGACGTGTATTATTAAAAGTCAAACGTGTCTTTCTCCGCTGTCACTGATATCCTACGGAGGATCTCTCAGGACTTTTGGAGGCATTTTGTGATGTCTGTTGTTATCAATACACACAAGGCATGTTGATGTTGAATTGAAGGCTTACCTATGTTGGAGTTTTTTAAATTAAAGCTTGTGACCATTAGTGCTTACTGATAAATCACACTGTCATGTTTTTGCACTGGTTAGACTACTGACACATTTCTTACTCAACCAGACATAACTATTCGCTTCACTGACAACGCCAAGCAGTTCACCACATCGGTTCATGAAATGCTCGACAGCTTTAGGATTTATAATTCAGACTACAACTTTTTGTTTCCAAGCGAGTCTAGCTCATTAGTAAACTTCAACTTTTCTTTAAAAAAAAAAAGACACTAACATTGCTCAGCTGATATTGGTAATCACATTTCATGACATTCCTGCAAGTGTCGCCGCAGTTACGCTCATCGTTTGTCTTTCAAATGGGCTGTTTTGTGGTATTCACATAACTCCACTTTGTTAAGCGATCCATTTAATGTGGTTTTCGTTAAGAATGTCTTTAATAGCTCTAATTTCATCGCCACCCGTTTGTTTAGTCTTTACCTCCGGACATAAAGGTGTCCGTCGTTGAACCGCACCCTCAACTCAGACCGCATCGAATGTTTTGTGACTCATGGTTATTGATCGTTTCTCACACACGTGTGAATCAGTGGGATCGTAAGTATGAGTGTTGCCTCTGCAGGTTGATGTGTAATGAAATAATCAATGTTATTGACATCCATTGTACATAAACTAGCCCTCAGAAGCTCTGCCAAATGCAAACAAATACTCCAGGGCAGAGCTGTTTGCTCCACCGTCAACTTTTCCTGTTCTGTCCCATCATGGAAATGTTTGAGACATGGCGACAAATGAGGTCACAGAGGTCATTCTGGTCTGTTTTTGTGTGTAAACAAATACAAAAAAAAGACAATGAATTAGATCAGCTTAAAATGAATCAGTTGAGTTTTTTTGTTCCACGTCATAAAATGAATTTTACTATCTGGCAAAGATAAACTGACAGAATAATAATAATAATAATAATAATAATAATAATAATAATAATAATAATAATAATAATTAAAAAAACAGTTTACAAATGAAAATTTTATCTATTGAGGGCAAAAGAAAATGTGATTTAAAATTTAGTTTGATGATCTGAAGCATTTAATTGAGACTGAAAAAGTAAAAGCAAAGAGGAAGCAGATATTTTTCCATGTCACTGCAAACATCCACCAGTCAACATATTTCCCTTAAAATTGTTTCGGTGCCACGGTTGTTGACTTTTCAGTGGCCGCAGTCCATATTCGTGGCTCGTTGGACGGAGGCGCTCGGGGGCAGGAGTTCCCTGCCAGGGGCGAAGTTCAGAGTGAAAACGGCCGCAGCCGTTTTCTGCCTGACATTGTTCACATAAACATGGGAAAGAATCTCGAGGTAAGAAACAGGAACGTCCACATTCTGCCTCCACTCCATGTTTACCCGTCTTGTCCCAAAACGGATTCATCACCCTCTGTCTTTCTCTCGGGGACTCGGCGAGTTTCATTTGTAAATCACTGCGCTTAACGGGCTTTTTCAGTGTTTGGTACCCGGCAGACACACGGGATGCTTTACATGTTGTGTGAATGCCTCGGAGTAAATGTTTTAACGCACAGTATCAAACATGGACTGGTTATCCTAAGGGGGCATTAATCACCACTGAAGCTGCACTGTCCGTTTTAGCTAGGTAAGGTCTGTGGGCATTACACAGCTCACAAAAAGCTGACACGAGCATTATGCAGGGGTTGGGTTGCTAAAGCTTTAATAGACAAGTTAATGTACAAGCACAGTAGGTGAGAATTAAAATGAAAAAGAACACATCTTTGGATAAAATATGTTTTACAATGTGGCTATCTACTCAGCATGTCGTACATAACTCTTTATATTTACCTCCACTGTTTTGAATAAAGGCTAAATACGGCTGAAGATGTGAAACCGGTGTAATTCTGCGAGCTTCCTATAGGGGGCAGACAGGTTTCAGCTGCAACATGAAGTCAACCTTTAATACACAACAGCAGGACCGTACTGATGTGTTCCCTTCACAGATTTACCCGTTTTGCCCTGGTAAATGCTGATATTTGACACTATTAAATGTCATGTTATGTTTGTGGATAATGTGTTTATTAATTATTGTTGTTTTATTATTCAATATAAGTACACTGAGGAGAGAACCAATTTCATTATTCTTGTGTACACTGTAAGGAAATATACAATGACAAAGACTCGGACTTTTAAAGGCTAGCTGTCTAATTTAAGGAGCGAGGGGCTTGATGCAAAATATTTGTCAAATATATCATTTTTACTTCATTTTTTTCAAAGATAATTATGCTTTACCCTACAAATCAGACACTGTAGAAAGGGCCGGATTTAGAAGGAAAAGGGGCCCTTTCTATCCTGGGCTAAAGCCAGTTTTGTTGCCCTACATAAGAAAGAAAAATAATAATTTCAAATTACAGTACGTTAATAGGCAGGCCTACACATCAGCAGGTTTAAAACGTCCAAAGTGAGATGGCCTCCATGTTGGTCCAAAAAACGTCGTACAGGAAGTTCAGAATCTCTAAATACTTTATGATTGTACGCATTAATAAAAATGTAACAATATTAAAACAACACATTATATATGGGTCTATGAGGGTCTTTTTTTTTTTTTTTTAAAATAAGGTACTATGTAAAACTTGCATCCTTTATGAAAACATCCTAAATCTTTGGTGCCCCCCAATTCTTGGTGCCCGGGGCTACTGCCCTGTAAGCCCTTTCTACAGTCTGGAGAAAGACTGTAGAGAATATGTAGCTTTGGGGAATGGATGCTGACTTAAATGCAGGTCATTTCATCCCTTCTTACTTCTTCCTCGCTGAGAGGCCTTTCAGCACATGTTGGTCCAGGACTCGTTCCTCTGATCGCCTTCTCCTTGCTTTTATTCTGAAGTTAATAAAAACATTTCACACACAAAACCTCTGGATGTTTGCCATTTCAAGGAAACCAACTGCTTCCTTAATTTCAATCAAGGAAGTAGTGTGCTTAAAGGTGTTAGCTGTAGGGGAGTAATTCCAACCTTTTGGCTTATAAACTTTATGTTTTACTCACCTTTGAAACAGTTTTAATGATAAAATTGATCCCCAGAATGACCGTGGCCTAGGAGTTTTAAAAAAAAATAATTTTTTATGGCTTCATCTCTAGTGGTCAGGAGTTCACTTATATTTATCTTGGGTCAACAGGGGTCATAATCTGTCAACTGGCCCAAACAGGTTCAGATCCAAAATAGATGCAAACAGAGTGTGACTACAAAAAAGTTTCCAGCAAATAATCTGCGACTGAAATAAACATGACATTTGTTTAGCCTTTTTCGTGGTTCTTGATTTCCATGACTCATAAAGACTCTTCACTACAACAACAAATAAACTCAGACGCCGTGGGATACGCAAACGGAGACGAGGTAGGTGGTTTGTTTACAAGTACGAAAAGAAAGTAGTAAGGGTTGAAATGACAACGCGAAGGTATGAAGCTACTCTTAGCCTCCCGGAAGCAAAATGTCTCATTTCACCCCCCACAGGGAACTACCATACTACTTGAGCATTCCTTTGGGTTTAGTTCAAGTCGGCCTGGAAGCGCCACATACTATAAGTTTGAGCAATCTAACATAACTCCGGTTCTGCTGCATCCCAACGATGTCTGAAATTGGCTGAGACGTGAACTTGTCCTATACACACATTGTCATGTATACAAAAGCTGCTGCAGGCAGGTTCTGCAGCAATGCAGCTAAAGCTCTTGTGTTATGAATAATTCATATTAAATAAGGTAGAGTTTCAAGTGCGTTTAATAGTTTCCGATGTTTAGTGTGACCAAAAGGTAGCGTCTCTGGAAAATGTATATTTGGTCCCACACTTCTGCTTAACACTGCAAAAAAAGAAAGTATTTTTGGCCTAGTTTCTGGTGGAAATATGTTGTTCCATCTTAAATGAGATTAAAAAAAACAAACAAACTCGCAAGTAACTTTTAAGCAAAATATAGAATTTTTTTTCAAAGTCAATTTTTTCTTAACATGAATGTTTAAAAACTACTAGTACTACCACTGGCAGATTATGTCACTTAGGACATGGGAAAAATGTCTTCTTATAGTTGCAATAATCTGCCAGTGCTAGTACACTAGTACTGTAAAAAGTACTAAGTTTTTAAAATCAATATTAAGGAATTATTTACTTAAAATAAGCTGCTATATCTTTCTAGAAAGATTCTAGTAAGTTAGTTTTGTCTTTGTATTCCAAGTGCACAAAGATATTTGCACTAGAAACTAGACCAAAAATCCTTGACAAGACATTGTGTTTTTGCAGTGTACATATTGGTTGGTTTACTAGCATATGAGTGTAATTTAATGTTTATATAAATCAATTTAAGTAAGATTTTGTGTTTTTGCAGTGACACTATTATATGGATAACAGCGACGTATTGGTTTAATTAAAGGTACATTGTCTCAAGTTTCAGAGCACAAAGACGCATCAAACTTTTCACTTTAAAATTTCTCGATTTGTTGATACTTTTTTGTTTTTAGCGGCTTGAAAAACTTCTGCTTTCTATAATTGTAACATATAGAAAAAAAATAACCTTAAATAAAATGTCATGTAACAATTGCAGGAGAGAGACGAACAAACAGCCGAAGAGTGTAAAACAATCACGAAACAGAAAGAAACCATCACGTTGAGGGAGAAGAGCTTCTTCGACAAAAGACGTCAAACATGTCCTTGTGGTTGCTATAGTGACCACGTCCGAGTGTTTGGCAGGGGATAAGTCATCTCCTCTGCCGAAACAGAGCAGACGCACTTCAACCTCTAGCATCTGATGAGCGATGTTCCACATCATCAGACGACCATCAGCAGCGCTGAGGACCCTTCAGCTGTAGAGTTCAATCTGAGAGCGTTTCATAATCATCACAGGCACGTGTGGCATCTTAAAAATGTCTCCCCTCCGACGTGGGTTAATGTTTGCTATGTAGATCTGACACAGGTCTGACCTCTGTGAATTTGTTTAAAGGGCCAGTATTATGTAAAATTGACTCTTTTTTTCTTTAACTTTACTTCATGTTTATATATGTTTAATCTCAGTACCTTTTTTTTTTTTTAGTTTAAATCTGATTCAGAAAAGGTTTCACTTCACTTCACTTCAGGCTAAAAATAATTCTCAACGTGTTCTTGAAATTGTGAGAAACACACGTCTACAATTAATGATAACGTTGATCATTAGGATCAATTGTTATTTCAAGATCAAGTGTTTCTCTAAAATGTTTGCATGTGAGTTTATTGTCACCTTTTATTTGATTCCTGTTCCCTGGTTTAAACAAATAAGAGTGAGTGAATTCCTGACTTCCAGTCAAATGCTCCTATTTCAAGCGTGCAAAGCCAGGAAGTTATAAAAAACACTTGACAGGCCTCAAAGCCTCTGCAAAGCTCCGCATCATGAGGCCTGTCTTGCCAAGACGCTAACGTTCACGTTTACTGAAATCGCCTCCTTGCAGTCAGAAAGTCTCCGGTTTCTATCTTGCCTGTTTAGTTTGCGTGTTCCCCTGATGCCAGTGTGAGTGCTCTCCTCTTTCTTGCATGCTTATCATATAATCAGTGATTTGAAAACACCTGTACATGAGTGTGTGAATGTGGTGATTTGATGACCCTCGTGCCCCTGTGTTGGCCATGTGACAAGCCGGCGAGCCGCACCGAGCCGGACGAAGCCGAACGAATAAATGAATTTAAACAATGCAATGAAAACCGAGCGAGCAGATTAGTTATATTATCGGGTTAATTTTCATATGTACAAAAGCTGCTGGCTGTGTTGTTTACTTGCTGCCTGAATAAGGCTTCCTTTTGGCCGGCCGCCTCAGGGAGCTTCGCCTTGGTGCCTCTCGGTCCTCAGATCAGCAGCCGCAACCAAATCTGCTCTACACCAAAAAAAAAAGAAAAAAGGTTTTTCTGAAACAACTTAAGAGAAAAAAAAAAGACTCTAATTTGGTACAGTTAATTTTATTAGCAATAATTCTGATTTGTGATTCTGAAATCAGATTTATTTGAATCGGAAATGTAGCTTGAGCAAAACTAATCAAATCAAAAATTGAAGTTGATTCAAAGAAACATTTTTTTTGTGTGTATGAGTGCTTTTTTGTTAGGATCTATGTGACAGGCAAAAAAATAATCTACAATCATTATTTATATATATTTTTTTTAATGCGTAATTAACAGGGTTTCCCCCAGAAAACTTGCTAAGCAAGGTGCTTGGGGCGCTACGGCAGTCATGCAGCGGTTCGCTGTGTTTTTGAGTTAAAAAAATTTTTTTTTATAGTTGACAGGAAATTTGAAAATATCACTTAATAATTATGTGTTATTGGAAGACTGGAAAATTAATACCTAAACTCCAAATATAACGTCTTAAAAAAAAAGGCAATTTAAAAAAAACAAACTAAAATAAGTAAACAATACTTAGCCTGGTGGGGCACAAGGAAAGCCTTATGGCCCGCCAGGCTTATAATACGCTGGGGGAAACCTTGACTAATACAGTAATGTTTTTCAACAACCTGAAGAAGTGGAATATTGTTAAATAGGGGAATTAGGATGTTGTAATTTCCACACATCTTGTTAGCATGAAAGGCTATCAGATGGAGATCAAAAATATGAAAGCAGGCGTAAATAAGAGACTGGAGAGCTAACTTCCTCTGCTGAAACTGGAACATTGGTCAACATTTTTGATTATTTTGATGATGGCATTTGACAAAATGTAACATTTACTGCTTGCTTCATATGATGTTCTATCTATGGTGTAATGCACTTTGAAATGCTGAGGACAAAAATGTTTCTATTCTGAACAAGTTCAACACCATAAGACACAAAATCCAACAACTACACGACAACATGGTGGTTCTTCATCAGCTTTCATCAAAAACTAATCTCAAAAGTAAGAATAAAGAGGCCCACAGAAAAAAATAGACCCTAAAAATTTATTAGGACTGGCATCTAAAATCTTTGATTCTTTCTTAGGGATGAGGAAGTCAAACAGCCAATGAAACGAGACAAGCTTAGATTGCTCCTTGTAAGGAAACTGTACTTTATATTACACGACATTATTGCACAATTCTTTCTTGTTTCGATTACGTCGGAGATCCCAGTGAAGCCCGATCGTGTTTCGTTTTAGACCACAACAAAATGGCAAGAAGTTTGATTTGGTCAGATCTAATTTGATTTGTCTTGATTAGATTATATTCAAGCACATGAGTAACACTTTAATTTAATTATGATCAAACTGAATCACAGTACTTTGTGGTGAACATTTTTCTTCGCAAAGAGCTTTGCACACTAGAAGGGTGCCGGTCCTGTGGTTCGCTAATGTTTTGTTTGAGAAAGCGGTCCAAAAATCTCTAGTGAATCCACTCTTTATTTTTCATAAGACCTAGTTGCCTCACAAAAGATCTCTTCTACTAAACATCTAGCTTTAAATAATCTGCTTTGCTATATTCTACAATAGAACAAGAACAAACCGAGGGAGGGACAGTTTTTACAACAGGACTGTAACCCTGAAAAACGCTTTTTGACACTATGTGATGTCATGCTAGATTGTGTACAGCATAGCGTATTATAGTATTATTTATTTGTTTGATATTATTGCACAATGGAGAGAACTGTGCCCCAATCTCGTTGCGCTTGTGTGCACAGTTATGAAAAGTACAATGACAATAAAGATGTTACGCTATGTTGCGCTACGCTACGTTGTGCTACTTTGCGCTGCACTACGTTACACCGTGTTACGCTACGTTATGCTACGTTGCACTATGCTGCGCTACGTTGCCCTACGCTGCGTTGCGCTATGCTGACTTGCGTTACGTTGCATTGTGTTACTTTAGAATAGAAATAACCTTTTCTGGGTGAATTCAGGTGCACCAACTGACAGGCAAGTCAATGAAATGCAGATTCACACAAGGATGAAAATATAAACAGGAAGTAAGATTAACATACCGTACAATAAGGACAACTTTATAGCATGACAAAAAATACACTTATTAAAAAAGGTATTCTCCGACTCAAAGGAACGTGCACATGATGGGATCATTTTAAAAATGTACAAAAGTGCATGTACATTTGTGCATATAAAGGCAACAACAGACTATTTTTAAGAAGAGCTGCAAACAGAGACTTATTGAGTTTGTCTGGAGTAGTGATGGTCATAGTGTAATAGCTGCTAGGAGGAAGGATCTGTGGTAACGCTCATGTGTGCACTTAGGATGCAGCAGTTTGTCACTGAAGGAGCTCCGTAGTTCAGCAACAGCTTCATGCTTGGAGTGGGACATACTGTTCATCAGTGTGATGTTACCCAGAGTCCTGGTGTCTCCTAACATCTGCACTGAATTGCTGGGTCATCATAGGACAGAGCTGGCCTTCCTGATGCTCTTCTAACCTTCTTTCCACACATATTTGGTGTTTCATTGCAAAGTGTAACTTACAAGAGAAACTGAAAAACCAAAAAATGAAGCTAAAGCAGAAAAAAAAAAATGTCCTCAGCAGCAAAAGACAACATGAAAACTCCAAAACGTGCGCGTTCGTTGCAAATTCCCATGCAAGCTAATGTGTGAGGAACAACTGTACTTTGGAAAAGCTAAGATTTAAGATGCTGTGAGGGCTCTCTGACTTTTAGCAGGAACGCCAAGACGCTCTCATAAGATCACTGTACCTGAGGGCTACTGGCCAATTCACTCCCTGACTGAAATAAAATAGATCACACTTAAAAATAAGCAACTTATTTTAAACCCACTCTTAGTAGGGATTAATCTAAACGATATCACAGTCCTCATTTCATTCAGCCTGTGATAACCGTAGATATGAAAACATTTCAAATTGATGTTTTTGTTGTTGTTGATCAAATCAAAATAAAGGAGACGATCTCTAATGGACTTTCTCAGCTGAAAACATCAAAGTGCCGATCGCAGGGAAACATACAGCGTGTGTCCGGCGGCGTACTCAACGTAATATTAACACAAAAGGCAAAATGTTCTATTGCTTTAAGCGAGGGGGCATTAGCTGGCTGAAATAGGTACTCAAGTCTAATCTGGGATTAGCTTGGCAGCGCCGTATATTGCCAAGGGATTTCTCTTTAACCTTATGCCTGGGCCGACGAGCAGCAGGCGGTTGGACGGCACGACGGCACTATAACGAGACCCGTGATGTTTTCTTTTAGAAGTACCATAAATATCGTTACACTTCACATGAAATACCTCATCATCTGTTAACATGCCCATTTGTGAAGTGGTCTTCACAAAACCCTGATGTCGTGTCCCTGGAGAGTTTGTGGGAAGAGCTGAAAAGGTGTGTGAGAGAATTAAGGCCTCCTAAACTTTAGTCACTTATGTCATAATCTTTACACAGTGTATATAAAATATATTACAAACGTGAAAAGCCTCCGGTTTCAGATTTAGACTGATCCAAATAAAACAATGTTGCAAAGCGTCACAGTGGACCGTCGGTGGAGAGCCGCCATCACAGCACATTCATGTCTTTAAAGAGTGGCCCAGTCAAAGTCAAGACTTGAAATGTGAAAAGATTTGAGGGATATAAATATTTTAGTGAGGGACTGAATATTACCAAATAAATGAGGGTCATAAGAGAAAATGGTAAATATTGTTGGGGGCTATTAGCGTATCAGTGTAAAACTGAAATAGACACATTACAGCGGTTCAACGATCCGGTGAAGACGTCTGGGACGACTGAGGAACCTCTGGAGGTGACGGCGCAAAGAAGAATTTCACATAATGAGACGGTCATAGAAAAACAGAGAGTCTTCAGTCAGAGGCTTCTTCAAATTCTCTGTAATACAGACTGCTACAGGAGATCTTTCTGTCCCACAGCCATCACCGTCTACAATAACTCTCTGAAGAATCTTGAGTAATTTGAGTTACAGCAAAATGTTATTTGGATTGGGTCAATAAAGTATTTTTTTTTTTTTTTTGAATTTGAAAATAACTGCATTCATTTTCTTATGATTATGATTCTTATGATTATGATTTCTTATGATTTTAAGCTTCCAGTAGTCATGCTGATTCAGACACCCAAAAAGACCGATTCAAATCCAGCTGCAAGCTGTGATCTGACCACGTAAACATTTGCAACTAGATGTTTGTTTGTTTGTTTTTGCTAACCTGTTGTCAGAGAAGGCCGTGGTCATGGCAGGTGCAGCGACGCTCCAGGACTCCTCCCCCTTTGTCTGTTCCTCTGGCGCTCCGTCTGCACAGACCTCAGGCTGCAGAGCTCCTGGATCTAATTATGGACAGCCTTCAGTTATTTTTGTGGTGACTGCGCACCGGGGACTACTCCACTGGAATACCTCGCTTGGATCAAACAAATCGCCAGCAAAGACGTAGTTAAAAAAAGAAAAAGAAAAAAAAAAGAAAGAAAGAAAAGAGAAATCCCATTTTCATTTGGGAAGATGGGACTGTATCAAAGAAATGAGAGCATTGTGGTTACTGGGGCCAGTCTGAGAATGTCAGCGTGAGGAATCATCAAACAAGTGAGTAATAGGTTCACTGTGATTATTTAGCTGCAAAATGGAATATTAATGGTTAGATTTAGACTTAGAGTTAGATTTACTGTCACAGCACAACAAAATGTCGTTGCTTGGCTACTAGAGGACACATGCATTGTTAATTAAAAAAGTCCTGTGTGCATATATATATATATATATATATATATATATATATATATATATATATATATATATATATATATATATATATATATATATATATATATAGTACAGACCAAAAGTTTGGACACGCCTTCTAATTCAATGGGTTTTCTTTATTTTCATGACTATTTATAAGGCAATAAATCCCACTTATTAACCTGACAGGGCACACCTATGAAGTAAAAACCATTTCAGGTGACTACCTCTTGAAGCTCATCAAGAAAATGCAGAGTGTGTGCAAAGCAGTAATCACAGCAAAAGGTTGCTACTTTGAAGAAACTAGAATATAAGGGCTATTTTCAGTTGTTTTACACTTTTTTGTTTAGTGCATATTTCCACATGTGTTATTCATAGTTTTGATGCCTTCAGTATGAATCTACAATGTCAATAGTCATGAAAATAAAGGAAACTCATTGAATTAAAAGGTGTGTCCAAACTTTTGGTCTGTACTGTTTATATATATATAAAAGACTGTTGAATCATTGTATGGCTGCAGAATAGTAAAGTAGTATTGCTTGCTTTAGATTTGCATATCATGTACGGAAATAACATCGGTTCAAAATAGCTTTTAATGCATGATATGTCCTTTTTGTGAGTTCTTCTGCTATTTTGCATTGTTTGATTTTATATTGTTCCTCTATAACGTGTCCCTGAGAACTAAGAAAAGTGCGATCCCAGTACTACCATTATCATTATTATTATAAATCTGTGTACAGCAAAGCTTTTTGGAGTACTTTCTCATCCTTCAAATTCGGTTAAAGAAATCCGTAAATTTGCCTCACAACGCAGGAAATGACAGTGCTGTGTCATTTCCTGACACTAAGCTTGAGAATCAGATTTTGACCCTTTGACTCAAAAAATATTCAAACCACAAGCGAAGTGACGCTGAGTGACCTTTGCTCTCTCGATGCGGCGCATGAACGCACACAAGCAAGTCAGCGGAGTTGCTGCGCCATATGAGTGATGCTCCTCATATTTACGGCGCAGACGCCGCTGGTTTCACCCCCCGTCACCCTTCAAACACTTAGCCTTTTGGCAATGCTCTCAGTGTGATTGAATTTACTGGGGGTAGCTTAACTCCTCGGTATTAGCTGTAATCTACATGAGTGCACGTGTTACAACCACTGGTTTTACCCAGAGATCAGTGAGTCATCACCTGGACAGAGACAAGACGACACGTTTTAGTGAAAACAGAACGTGATCACGACAGCCGTACATTTTCAGACTCTGGTGTGAATCTCTGCGCAACATGTAAAAATTGGACCTTCTTCTTCCCCAGATCAGGCCGTCTCTGCAGGCTGCTGGGACTTTCAGCCACTTACTGTTGTACTTGCTCTCTAAGCTGCGCTCTAATAGACTTAACCTGCTGTATACAACAACTAAACACAGCCGCTGCATTCTACCTGTAAGCCATAGCTTATTTTAAAAGCCGGCTGGGTGGGTTCGTCAAAAGACGACACTGATCTTGTTTAGTGTTCACGGAACAAGAAGTACGTTTAGGTGGCACTCTCACACAGATGTCGGGACCCAGTCAACACATTTACACCTTCCATTAATTAATTAGTTAATTCACGACGATGTTTCAGTCCGACTGAGGGGGTGTGTGTGTGTGTGTGTGCGTTTGTTCCTCACAGGCGGCTACAACAAGATGGCAAAAGTGTGCAGTGAAAGCTCCTTTTCAGCAAGACATCGGCCGTCCACCAACACATCCGACGATGAACTCGCTGCCATGGAAAATGGGGACAGCAGGTCTGAAAGCCAAATTAGGGAATAAACTCACTTTGCGTTCTGATACCGGAGATCGTTGGAGTGCTGTCATCATTTTTAGATTCCAAGATCAAGTGAATGTCTTTTACCTTATCTGCTGTCTCCTAGGGCCCACTCTCTTTGTGAAGACGCCTCCGCGAGAGCCTTGTCCTCAGGGTCTCATAGAAGCCCACACAGAGGTGGCAGGGCATTGGCCAGGTGAACATCTATGCACTTTTACATTTTGAGTGCTAATAAGTAGGTGTAGAGTGAGAAAGAAACCAAACTCATTCGACTGTCTAGATTTAGATTTACAACACCAGGGACTCATTGTGTTGCATCTGCCGACTCAGTTCTTTGGGTCCAGATCAATTGAATGGATGACAAGAAAACAGAGATGTAGGCCAAGACTTCCTGGTTATTTCAGAGATGCACCGTAATCTAATAAGTCTTCTGAGAATTTTCCTTGGCAAGTAGAGTTTGCTTTGTTTGCTCTCCACGTGGATGTTTGCACCAAAAAGGTGCAATGATTTGGACCAAATCATTTCTGATTCAGAATGACTTCTGTACTGCTAACAGGAAGTAAAGATGCAAAGTCTAGTTTGTCTCTTCCAGCAGGAAAAATGTTGTAAAGACAACAGTAGCTGCGTTTCAATTACAAATGTGCCCAAACTATAGTCAGTACTCCGCTAATGTCAAAAAGCAGCAAGTTCACAATTGAGGTGTTTACATTAAATCTGACGTGAATAAGTTTGTTCACGCAGTAAGTCGTTAAAAAACATGTCGTACCACCATCCTCCAAACACTTCCTGTCGTCTTCTTCTTTGTGGTGACTGTGCCAGCAACCAGTGATCAACAACCAGATGCGAAATAAAGTATTTCCATTGCAGTTTTGCAAAATGAACCGATTTCAATTGGGCCAAAAGACCACCTCATCCCAGCACCAAGACTTTGTATCGCCGTTTTATTGCCGTGTTTCCATTAAGTGAGTTTACTTTCAAAATGTTAAATTGCGCAATCGTATGGTCAACGGAGGCCATAAGCACAGAAGTGCAGCCGGAAAGTGAAAAGCGAAAGTAAATGCGAGGATGTACTTTGACATGTCAGCCTATCTCTACCTTCAATGCCTTCCTTTGCTTGACCCAAATTTAAACAGAACCTGTGAGCTAAGACAGTTCAAATTCCAATTGTGTTTGGGGTGAATAAGGACAAAGACTGGAGAAACTGAAAATACCAATAAAAAGATGTCAATGGATATTGGGAGAAGGTGGAAGTTTATATAGTCACTATGGATATCAATACATTTATGCACATTTACTTCTAACGATCATCTGGAGGTCCTACACATCGCCTTACCCAGCCCTACAAGTACTGAATCAATATTAAGAACTTGTCTTTTGATACATTTGTCATTATATTAGTTACCTCCATCACAACTTGTATTTCCTGTAAGCCAACATGACGAACAATCCATCCCCGGCCTAGAGCGATGTCACTTTGTACCGTTTCACCTCCCGCTGACCTTTTAGGCTGTCTTACCTCTTCCTCATGCTGCGGGACTGGGTGTCTCACAGAGTGAACCCCATAGAGGAGAGGAATGACTCCTTCCTGGAGCGCATCAGAGGCCCGGCCCTTAAAGATGCAACCAGTGGGGAGAGCGACGCACACAGAAAGAAAAAGTAAGCATGCTGTTGTTTTGTAGTCACTAGACGGCGTCCATTTACAGTATAGTGTCTTTTGAAAAGGCGCTACGTTAAACAAAATCACTTAGCGAGACAATTGACCTGGAGAGCCACAGTTTTCAATCAAATGCTCAACATTGGATTCTACACACTGGGTTTGCACTCTGTTATGATTAAGCTTGCCAAAGCAGCACCTCCAAAACGGGGACAGCTCCACCAAGGTGCGGCGCCTCGAGACGTAATGTATCAATTGTGACATCATCCCACAATATATTTTTTATTTCTCCAACATTTGAGTAACATTAAATATCGGATTTAACTCATTCGACGTTTGATGAGTTGAATGAGTTATGTCCATTTAATGTGAAAGATTAACAAGAGGAATTTAATCAACACAATGTTTTTTTATTTTCTTACAATTTTTAAGCTGGCCTCGGTAAACAGAAGGATGTTTTTTTTTTTTTTTTAAATGCCGAACATCCCGGCAAATATGAGACAGTTGGCAACCCTAGTTTTGACAAGGCTTCAATATGTGTTTTGTATCTATTCTGAAGACAAAGACTAAGTAAGGGCAGCCTATTATTTTCATTAAAGCTTCTGAAAAAAAGGATTCTGACATTTTAATTTCCATTGGCCCTATGCCTCTTCAGCACTTTTTACATTGTCAAAGATACAAGAAAATAAAATTCAGCACTGATACTGTTAAAAAAACCAACTGAAAACAAAAAATAATCTTGTATATTAGTTTGTTGGCTACCTGTAAAGATCTTAAGTTTTTATTTAAAAAAAAATCACTTTCACCTTTAGGTATTTTAGTATCTGGAAATAGATCTTGGAAAGATATCTTAAGACGTTTCTATCTGTTTTTCTTTTTCTAAGTCTTTCCAGTAAATGGCCTCTTGCTGCTTACAACACAAATAACTGCAACAACACAGATGAGTAAGTGTACCCAAGTTTTCAGAAGTAAATATAGACATAATATATTTATTCATTGTAGTATTTGTAGCCTCCCCCCTTGTACTGGTAGCTAATCCAGTTAGCCAGTAGCAAGAACAAAAACCGTAGAAAGTGTATTTCCCTTCTTCCGGTTCCTTTTACAAGCATCATAAAAATAAATTCTGATACTAATTATGGTGATAATGACACCTTCCACTCGACTTCTGAACTTTTCCTGTTGCAAGTGGATGTGGGTTTGCAAATTAGAGACGAATTTACTTCCATTAGAGCTCTAAGCACGCTGCGCCATCTGCTGGGTGATAAGATGACCTACATCGGACCTGGCAACAAAAACCTCAATCCTAAGTTGGTCTTCCTGAAGTTGCTCCCTGTGTAGATCGGTAGCTTGCACCTTTCGTGTCCCTCCCTACTCCGAGTCCGTTTCCAGCACTGCTAAGACTGAGCTTGTGATCTCTAGCAAAAAAGAGGACAAAAAAGACGAGATCAAGAAAGACGAGAAGAAGGAAGAGGAAAAGAAAGACGACAAGGACGGAGACAAGAAGAAAGAAGAAAATAAGGACGAGAAGAAAGATGAAAAGAAAGACGAGAAGAAAGATGAAAAGAAAGACGAGAAGAAAGATAAGAAAGACGATAAAAAGAAAGAGGAACCTCCGTGAGTATTGCGTTAAGAGACTGTAGGCCGATGCAAGTTCTGCTTGTAATTTGAATTTTAGAGAGAGAAAAAAAATCTGTTTTCTCTGTAATGTTTTTCATATTGCCACTATTAAGTACCAAGTTGTTTTCAGGAAAGAAATCTGGATTATGGATCCAGCTGCAGACCAGTACTACAGATGGCTGAGTGTCATTGCGGGCCCAGTATTTTATAACCTGATCATGATTGTAACAAGGTACTGTCTTGTTAGTACTACTATTATTTTCCTGAATACAAACATTTCTTTGCTGATTTTTGCTTCTCTCTCTTTTTCTAGGGCCTCCTTTAATGAGCTCCAATCTTCGTATACCAAACTCTGGATAGTCTTGGACTATACCTCAGACATCATCTACTACATGGACACATTTGTCAGATCGAGAACAGGTCCAAATTCTGGAAATGTTTAATGAAAGAAATGGTTTTTTTTATGCAACTTAATCTTCACTCTATGTTGTGGGTTGGTCTCTTATTTTGTGCTTTACTTCTCTTAGGTTACCTTGAACAAGGACTGTTGGTAAAAGATGCCAAAAAACTGAGAGCTAAATACAGAACGACATCTCAGTTCAAATATGACATGATTTCAATGATACCCACAGACCTGCTCTTTCTGCAGTATGGATTTGACAATCCAGAGTTTCGTTTCAACCGTCTTTGCAAAATCCAGAGGCTCTTTGAGTTCTTTGAGCGCACCGAGACGAGAACCAGCTTCCCGAACATGTTTCGTATCAGCAATCTCGTGCTTTACATCCTCACCATCATCCACTGGAATGCTTGTGTTTTCTTTTCCCTTTCGAAAAGCATTGGCTTTGGATCTGACACGTGGGTCTATCCCAACATCAGTCACCCAGAGTACAGTCGCTTGGCACGAAAGTACATCTACTCCCTATACTGGTCGACACTCACCCTCACCACCATCGGAGAAACCCCAGCACCAGTAAAAGACGTTGAATTCCTCTTTGTCATTGGGGACTTTCTCACCGGTGTGCTAATCTTTGCTAGTATCGTCGGTAACGTTGGTGCCATGATCTCCAACATGAATGCCTCTCGTGCCGAGTTTCAGGCAAAGATCGACTCCATAAAGCAGTACATGCAGTTTCGAAAAGTCACCAGAGACTTGGAGGCCAGAGTGATCAAATGGTTTGACTATCTTTGGACCGAAAAGAAGACCTGCGACGAGAAAGAAGTTTTGAAAAGTCTCCCGGACAAGCTTAAGGCGGAGATCGCCATCAACGTCCATTTGGATACGCTAAAGAAAGTGCGAATTTTCCAGGACTGCGAAGCTGGTCTGTTGATCGAGTTGGTGCTCAAGCTGGAGCCACAGGTGTTCAGTCCCGGAGATTACATCTGTAAGAAAGGGGATATTGGCAGGGAGATGTACATCATAAAGGAAGGAAAGCTGGCAGTGGTGGCGGATGATGGAGTCACTCAGTTTGTGGTGCTCAGCGACGGGGCATACTTTGGAGAAATCAGTATCTTAGGCATCAAGGGGAGTAAAGCCGGTAACCGACGAACGGCCAACATCCGAAGTGTGGGTTACTCTGATCTCTTCGCCTTGTCCAAAGACGACTTGATGGAGGCGCTCACCGAGTATCCGGATGCCAAGAAAGCTCTGGAAGAAAAGGGCAAAGCCATCCTTATGAAAGACAACCTAATCGACGAGGCGGTTGCGAATGCGGGCGCGGACCCCAAAGATCTGGAAGAGAAGATCGTGAAACTGCAGGACAACTTGGACGGGATGCAGACCAAGTTTGCTCAGCTGATGGCAGAGTTTACCTCCACCCAGGCACGGCTGAAGCAGAGGGTCACTCAGATGGAGGGAAAAGTGAAATCCATAAAACCGGAGGACCTCGCCGAAGTGGTGGCTGACAAAGACAAAAAGGTCCAGTGAAAAAAAACAAAAAACATTACTGGAGAACTTTGAAAGTGATTCTCTTTTATTTCATATCAATGCCCACATTTTTAACTATTTATACGTCGTGTTTATTATCACCACATTATGTGTCAAACTGTGTACAGTGAATGCAGAGAGTCTCTTTTTGTGCTTTTTGACTAACTGCTACTTTTGTCATCTTGAAACAATTTGAGTGTGTTGAGCGGAAGCACTTGTTTATGCCAAACATTGGCTTTTCATAGCCTTAGGATGACTGTTTTCCCCCCTCTGATAAGAATTCAGATTATTGAGGTAAATGTATTGCTCTTCTTAAGCTGCATTGTTTACTGTATAAAAATGTCAACATTTAAAAAAAGCCAGGATTGTTTATATGTTACTGTCAGCATACTCTTACAAATATGAATGTTATATGCAAATAAAATGTTCATATTAAATAACTTCTTTGTCCATGTGTGGAAAAAAAAAAGAGTCAAACTTACTTTGAAAACAGATCATATTCAACTAATTTCTGATGGATAGTAACTAGCTGCTTATGACTATTACTGTCTTAACAATCCCTGCCTTACTTTACATTTCCAGCCTCTTTAAATGCTAGCAATCGAAAATAATTTGTCAATTAACAACAAGCTGGAGCTGCTGAACACTAGAACTCCTCATACGGCATCTATTGCTTAACCTGAGAAATAAATTTTAATGTTGGTGTTTCTAGATAGCTTTAAACCATCCACCTAAGTAATATCACACTGGTTCCTATCCAGCCAAAATTGTTGGTCTGTGAAAAAAAAAACATGCTACATTAGAAAATGAAATGCATTTTAGGAAACATCAAGTCCTACCACATTTTGTCACCTTTTGAACAGTGTACCGTTTTATCACAGTGCACTGTTTACTTAATAGAGTTAAAGTGACCATTTAGTTTTATTTATTTATTTTGACCATTTTTAATCATGCACTAACCAGCAGGGGATGCTTTGAGTGCCCCATGTGGTCAAATAGTTAATAGCTACATTAACCAGAAAGTAGGTTGAGCTGTTGTCAGCTGTGGCCAGTTCAAGACTCCAGGATGTGCGTCGTCAGAGTAACATGACACGGCGCAAAATCACTGCTGAGATATTAGCATTAGCCCAGCGTCCTGGCACAGAAAAGAAATCTGTGACTTGGCTAGTAATCAAATGTTAAATTTTATACCAGGCGAATACAGGAATTTACAACAAATCTACAATTTTTCACCTTTATTTACCTTGCATATTGGAGAGTTTACAGAAGGGTTTTCACATTTTCTGCAAATTCTTTACATACCTGAGATACTTGGCCAAATCAAACACTTATTGTGGCTGTTTCCCTTAAACAGGCCTTGCACATTTGGCAAGTGTGCAAATCAGTAACTCATAGGAAACGAGCCAAGAGACGCTTTCTTAAAAGATCTCACACACTAAACCAATCGCTAAGTAATCTTAAAGGGGCGGCATTATGTACTTTCCAGGCACATGGTGCCATTTTATAGCACAATCGAGTAACTACGTTACTGTCAGTTCTTATAAAATGCTGTATATATCAAACATGACTGGAAAGAAATTTGACTTTGCAATTAAATCCTTGATATTGGGCCTTTGTCTCTTTAAGAAGCTCCTGTTCTTTCTGAAACTCAGCCTTCAGGAAGTCATCACAACGTTTCTCCATTAAGCTGCTTACAGCCGTCCATAGGAGCATTGCAAGTAGTTTACTAATTGCTACTGCCACTAGTCTGGAGGAGCTGAAAGGAGTGGAAAATGTGGCGTTAGGTGAGAACAAGTGTTTATGCGCCCACAGTGGTTGCCATGGGAGATTCAAGGATTACTCAAACAAGCATTAAAGAAAAAGCAACACTCCAGGTGTGTTTTTGATGAGGGAATAACATTATAACATGATGTAAAGCTAAAACAAAAAGCCAATTTTACTTAACACTGCCCCTTTAAAACACTTAGCCAACACCATCACATCAGGATCACAGCAAACGATATTCAGTCCATATCCGCTACAGGAGGCACGGCACAAAGGTTTCAATCATAAAACGAACTGAAGGTCAGTGAGCAGGTAATACAAAAGGCTTCTTCACCTCAGCCTACTGAACTGACAATCGCAGCCAAGGAGCACCATCAGGCCCAGTGAGGACTAAATACTGCTACATTTCCAAAAACGTCAGAGGCATCAGAAGTCAAACTGACATCATAAATATACTCTATGTGCTACACGTAAGCGCACTTTCACAGTTTCACAAACGGGTTTTCGCCTTTTCAGGACCAGAACATGTGGGGATGGGAGAAGGCTGAACTTATTTGGGGTTTCTAATGCCTGCACAAGTGACAAGGTTACAAAGCAAGTGAGGGCTCAGCGTGGAAGGCCAACAGTGGAGTTTGTCTGTGAGAGACTGATTAGGCACAGAATTATTATTGCAGCATTTTGTTTGTTGTTGTTTTTTGGTGGTATTCCTTTTTTTTTTTTCTTTTTTTTTGTTTCTTTCCCACACAGACAGACAACTCTCTTTGGAAATCCATTACAGCATTCCAAAACCTTTGGCGTAAGTGATGGCCTTGAGGAGTCTCTCTTTCAGTTTGTCCTTGGAGGAGTATTCAGGGAGCAGCAGGGCGTTGAAGCAGGTGTGGGAGGTTGGTAGCCTGCAATGAACCGCAAAAAAACAAAACAAAACAAAACAAAACAAAAAAAAACGTTTATTTGAGATGAGTGTGTTGAAATTCAACGGGAAGTTGCCTGGACCAGTTGTACCTGTCTGAATCGGAGCCGTTCTTCGCGATGATCATCTTCAGTTTACCGAGACCTCCAACTGGAGCTCTGTCCGTTCCTGTGGTGAACTGGAGAAAAAGTCGCTTCTGCTCCTCTCCGAAAGAGTGGATGGTTTCCCAGAAGTCCCTGCAGCCAAAAATAAACATCAGTTCAGGATTCCTTTGCATTCCGCATGTAAAAAAAAAAAAAAAAAGAAGATATTTCTAGACTGAAGTTTTCAAAGTTCTCAGTGCTTTAAAATGCTAAACTTCACTATGGCTTATAAACCACATTAAAACATTTATAGCTGAGATAAAAGTTAAAGACAGTGAACGGACTTACTTGATAATTTGACTGTCCTTAGTGTAACCTCCGTCATATTCTGTTGTCTTTTCAAGTGCTTCAAAGTCAAGTTTCTAAGGAAAAAAGAGACAACTTATATTATCACTTCTTAATACTTTTTAATCTTTTCTTAAACTATGAGATTAAAGGATGCAGTTTTGCAAGAGGAATGTCTGTCCATTATTGCCAAATACTTAGAAAACAAAGACTTGTTTGGAAAGTTAATCATTAACTTTACTCTTCCATACTACAGTTTATGACCTTCCCAGAAGCAGGAGCTGAGGGTAAAACCACTGTGGAAATTCTTGCAGTGACTTACAAACGTTCACATCCACTTTCAATGTTTTGTTGCAGTATAACCACAAACGTTTGTCACCTGAAAACCAACCCGATAGACGTTCACAGTCCACGCAGCCATTTTGGCTCTCAGTCCGGCTACATAAAAGGCTTTTATAGCCCCAAATGTTACACGCCATTTTGAAAAAAAGATGATTTATAATGATCATTTTGGATAAATATTTGTTATTTTTAGAGAAACACTTTTATTTAAATTTTCCGGGTTTAAAGTAAAGGAAAAAAAAAACTTTTGCAAAAGAGAGCATAGGCAACTTTTCTTCTAAAAAGAAAAGCTAGTTTCCAACCTAATGACAAAAAAAAAATCTAAAAGTACTCCTGGTACTTTCAATGTCATTATTTTGTGGAAATTTAATGAAGTTGTCCTTGAAAAACTGCTAATGTGGCGAAATGTGGAAAAGGAGGTGCGAATACTTTTGCTTGATAATGTCAAATTAAAAGCATTTAAGATTTGCTTCCAAATCTTGAAGAAAAAGAAAACACTCACTAAGTTTTTATTTAATTTCTAGGCATTAGATTTTCTAAATTGCATAAAACTAGTCACAAAATGAGTTATTTTGTTTCCTATTTAGATTCAATTCATTACAAAATTAAAAATGGAGGTTGCTGATTTTTTTTTTCTCACCCTGCTCCCACAGATCAGAAGCTCGACTTCCTCCGGTCTAAACAAGTATTTGAGCGGCGACTCGTTTGTGACCATCAGGAAACCTTTCTTAAAGGCTTTGAATTGGCTCTCCACACTTTTGTTCAGGATGTAGTCTGCATACAGATGAACAAATTCCTGTGTATTACACACACACGCACACACACAGAAAGAACAACATGTTTAAAAAGTTCAAACATTTCATTGTAGTTTTGTTGTTTTCTTTCTTGAAATGACAAGTCGGTGTGGGGTTGTTGTCGTGGATACTGTCCAGGATGTTCAGCTGAGCTTGTGTGTCATTTCATTTAGTTCTTATTCCTGTTTTTAATTGTGAAACACACCTAAGTCAAAGGAGGAACCAGCATGTTCTATATCTGTGTAACTAGACGTAAAACCAGTGTCTTTGGAATAGAAGATACTTCGTTCTAAAAGCTTTAGGTCAGGATTTAGATCTGGGAATAATGTTACAACCAAACTGAATCTGTAGGATGTATTTCTTTAAAGTCTGGTCTGATAATAGAACCTAAGTGGAAGTCACACAGAAATCTTTTCAGACTCTACGGCAATGATGCCCCAGTTGAAAATAATTCATTCAACCTGCATAAAGTTAGGAATTTACATCGTGTGGATTTCTAAACTGAGGCTTACAACCTTGTGTATAAAATATAAAAGAAGTGTTGGCCACAATCACAGTGAAGTTGGAAAACAGCTCACCTGTCTGTTCTCCTTGGTAACGGGGATCTGGTCCCCCTTCTCCTTCAGGTCATATAGTACGGGGTTTCCAAAAAGATCCGTGTGCGATATTTGGAAGGTGAGCATCATGTCCTCCTCCAGGCTGCCGCTGTACTCCAGCACTTCCTTCAGACTTTGGTAGAGAACCTGCCACAGCAGAAACATGAGACCTGAAGGGCTGCTAGATCTGAAACTAGAAAAGTACTGCATTTTCTCTTTATAGGGGTAATTCACTTTTTTTATCAGAAAATTCCTGAAATTTTCAGGCTCAAATTCCAGATTTCCATGCCTTTTACATTAGCTTTCCCTGATATTCTTACATAAATAATCAGCCTTTAAATATCGGACCTGGGAAAACAGAAACTGGAAGGGAGGAAGAAGGAAAGAAAGGAAGAAAAGAAAGAAAGAAGGAAGGCAGTGAACAGTGAAGGAAGTAAGGAAGCAAGGAAAGGTGGACAAAAGGAAAAACTAGAAGTAGGATACAAGGATGAAGGAGGGAGGAAAGAATGGCACAAGGAGTGAATAGAGGCAGAATAGAAGGAAGGAAAGAGGAGAAAAGGAAGGAAGGAAAGAGAGGGAGAAAGGAAGGACACAAGGCTGGAATGAAGGAAAGAAGAAGGGTGAAAAAGAAAGTAGCAAAGGAAGAAAGAAGTTAATAAGGAGATAAACAAAAGAAAGTAACAAAGAAGGAAAGAATAACATAAGGAAAGAATAGACATATGAAACAAAGAAAAGGAAAGACAGTAAGAGTGGGAGGACACAACATAAAGTAAGAATAAATATTGGATACAAGGAAGGAAGAAAGGGAAGCTTCAAGACTGGACAGGAACCCTGTCGGTAAAATGTTAACACATCCACATGAGCATGTAGCATCATATAGAAAAAGTTAGTGTACTGGATGTGAGTCTGACAGATCCAGGAAGGTCCCTTTCTTGCCCATCAGCTTCCTGTAGACGACCATGGGGAAATGAACGTCCAGGATGCAGTTGTTGTAAATGGCGAGCCCCAGAACGATCCCAATAAGTGTGTACTGCGCTTCGTTCTCCAACGAGGACGAGTTAAACCAGAAAAGCTTGGTGTCGTTGTCGTAGGTGAACATCCCTGTTAAGAAAGTCATTTACAAGCAAGTGAATGGAAGCTTTTGATGATTTCTACAACGTGAACAAAAACTCAACAGTTACAAAGCGCACGCATTAAGCTTTTAATACAAAACATTATTTCAAGTCTAACCTATGTCCAGATTAAAGATTTCCTCCAAAACCAATTGGAAGAACTCTTTCGACACTCCTCCTTCGTCTACGCCTTGTTCGTCCTCGAACTCAACATACAGCTGCTTCTTCAGGTCTGACGGGTTCTCCATGGAGATCATTTCCAGCTGCAAGAAATAAAATGTCACCATGTATTCACTCACTGGGACCGCTCCAACCATGTTACATCCAACGCGAACCAACACCTCCGACGCCCCGAGACTCACTCTGACGAGGGCGTCGTCGATGATGTGGTCTCGGCGTACTTTGAGTTTCAGATAGGGGTTCGGCTGCTGGCCCTGCACCATGCTGTAGAGGGCGGTGAGGCGCCTCTCGCTGTACATCCGGATCCTGTTGTCGTAATACAGACCCTGGCTCTTGGTGATGACGCTGAGGATGAAGGGGCAGCTCTGGAAGGAAAACTTGGTTTCCGCGTTGACTTTGAAGAAGGTAAAATCTTTGTCCATTTCAATCACTTCGTTTACCGATTCATTGACAAAATCCTCAAATGGGATGAGGGGTTTGACGCTGTCTATGGGACGGACGCTCAGCTCCTTCTCCAGAGGGTCGACCCGCGGGCCCTTCTTGTAGAGACGGTCTTCGCCCAGCAGCTCGTGCAGCGTCAGTTCGTCCGACTCGGCGTCTTCGTCGTCCTCCTCGTTGTGCTCGACGTCCACCTCCCCGCCGAGGATGATTGCGTAGAAGACAACCCTCAAGCACTTGGTGGCAGCCACCACCGTCTCGTCGTCGTTTATCAGGTTTTCCACGCCATATTCATTACTAACGACTGTGAAGGTGATGAGCTGCTGGAAGGTCTCCATCATACGGCGGACGTGCGGAAGGCCGAACGTCGACCACAGCTTGGACAGGCGAGCGAGGGCGGTGAGCGGCAGCTTGCTCATCGCCTTGCAGAACAGAGGTAACGCCACCTCAAGGTACTCCGGGCTGTGAAGGTTGCTGTTCTCCATCACTATGATGAAAATATTCAGATAATCTGGGTTTGCTTCGTACACATCAAGATATTCCAGGTCAAGTTCCACGTTTGGAGTGAGGTAAATGATGGCGTTGACCAGGGCAGACTCCACCTGGTCGACGGACAGGAGTTTGTCGTAGACCCTTCGAACTGCGTCAATGTCTACCGAAGACTCAAAGGAGTTGGGGATTCCGTTTGGAGTTTCATCGGGCGAGGAAGCAGAGGAGGAGAGCTTCTTCTCTGACGACTGGTCGCTCTGTTTCTCTTCGCCTTTCGATTTAAGAGAATTGAGGGTTTTGGCGGCGGCACTTGGTTCTTCCTTCCGGAAACTCTTCATGAGAGCGTCCGCGTTGGAGAATATCCTGCCAATGACGCGGACGAGAGCAGAGTAGTTCCCTTCTTCCTCGCAGACACTCAGTATCCTACACACGGTGTGCTCTGTGAGGTAGTGAACATCTGCAATCGGAAACCGAACCGTTAAATCCGACTTAAACCCCACATCTGCGACAATCCATAGTCCGTTTTGAAAGTACCTGAGAATTCCTCGGTGCTCATCTCACGCCTCAGCCGCGAATTTTCGTCAGACCTGGACTCGACAGAGGGGTAGTAGTCGCAGAGTTTGGCGTTAACCTTGAACAGTTCCAGTGCTTTAGCAGCTGCTGCGTTGTTGCCCAGAGGTTGACAAGTAGAACAAGAGGCACAAAACTCATTGGTGCAGTTGCTATTTCCACAGCCCTCAGTCAACTGTCGGAAGTAGCGTTCAATTAACCGCTTTGCAGTTGCTCTGTTCCTGTGAGAAACAAATAAACAGGGAATAATTATTTACAATATAAGCAATGTATGGGTTTCAAACATGATCATCCTCCTTAAATATGCTACATTTTGACAACCTCAGTGTGTTTCATTTGAGTTGTGTGTAACAGAACACCATGTACTGACTGTGAAGACAAAGAAAAATAAGACATTTTGTTTTTTTTATTTGTTTTTAAAGGTGACCTTAAAAAATACTTGCATTTGCATTCAGTCTGAAATTTTTACCAATTCTTCTTTGCACAATAGCTCAAACTCCGTAAGACCAAACAGAGGCTATCAGTTAAGTTCTAACACAACTTTCAACTGAATTAGGTCTGGACTTTGACTAGGCCATTCTGACACATACTAAACTATTCTACTGTAGGTCTGGCTAGATTTTGTTTTGGGGACCTGAATACAAACGCTGATCTCAAATGGATCATTTTCCTTCCACTTTACAGTTATGCACTGCTTTGTGCTGGTCTGAGAGAAAAAGTGAAAAAGGTCAATGTACTTTTCAACGTACAATTCAAATGAGCTCAACCATTTCCATTTGCATTATTTAGCGTTTTTCTCTTTTTTTTCTCTTTCAACCAAAAACTGGATGACAAACATCTTCAGTCTGGTGTTTTGGACAATTTTGTAAACAAAATTGACTTCATAATACATTTTATTTGTTGCTTCTGTTGTTTTGTTTATTCATTGTGGATATTTAAAATCTCTTCCAGTCCCAGTGTTAAATGTTCATTAGAATTTAAGGTTTAATGAGATTTGAGAGCGTGTTGTTGCTTTATTATGCCATAACCATTGTATTTCTTGAAAATGCTCTGAAAAACGACAATATTACTGTTTTATCACAATAACGTCTGGGAGAATTTATCATCCAGCAAAATGTGTTATAGTGACAGGCCTATAATTTAAATACACAAAACAAAGGTTTTGCAGTAGGCAGGGACCAGCAAAACATTCTCACAGTAAACCAGGAATAAATATAATACTGTGTTTTATGGTCTTAAAGTATGTATTTGCATAGGAAGGCAGCCTGCAGCTTACCAGATAGGCGTCAGAGCATTACCTTAATAAAATTTAAGAAAGGTTTTTGTGGTTTCAAATCTGCATTTCTGTAAAACCATTGTGTACCTCACTTTCTTGTAAGAGAAACGTAAGAGGAAGTTAATATTTCCTGACTAAATAAAGTGGAATGCCAGTTAGAAACAAATACCTTGTCCATTCAGCATTATATGAATAATGAGAAAACATGTCTATTAGAAACAAACAAATAAATTGTTGATTCAAGTCAGAGGAGACTTACATTCGGCTGGATTCAGACGCCTCTCTGCAGGCCGGAGGACAGTCAGCTGAAAGAATGACGAGCAAAAGTATAAATTCCTATTATTTGATGCACATATTAAAAATATATTTACCCCCCCCCCGCCCCTAACAGTATTTATTGACCAGGCTTTGGTGACTACTTTTTCTCCATTGAAACCTGAAGATTTAATGTGCTAATCTATAGAGCAGCAGCAGCAGCCCTACAAGCCATATTTACAGGAGAGTAAGAGAATTCATAACCCTTTAACGATGCATTTTAATATCCTTTACGTTGCCTAAAGGTGCAGGGAAATGTTTTTTTGCCCTTACAGTGTTTCAGATGCCAAAGAGGACAAGAAAGCATCAGCAAGGTCCCACTAATTAAATGTGAATGATAATGTAGACCTGTGTGTGTTTAACACAATGTCAAGAAAAAACATCAGCAGTGACTTTATTTTGTTTTTACGCTGCCTGGCCCCCAAAAACATCCACCTGGATTTAACTGAGCAAACAGGTACAAGAGCCTCCTATTGGACGACTACTGCATGGGCGATTATTTGTCAGCTGGCAACACTTTCTTCAACCCCAACTGATGCAATAAGTAGCTTCTTGTTTCTGAAACAACCATGTCGAAAGACACAGCCTTGTGTTTATGGGAAAGGCTTTAAATCCATGGCCTTCAAAAAGCAGAGAAAATATCTAAAGAGATTGGAGAAATGATTAAAATTGTAGCCTGATCACTGCTAAAAACTGAAAGGAAGGAGGGGAACCATCGTCTTCAAGGAGCAAATGTGGTTGGAGTCTGGCTCAATGGAAGAAGCTCATGTGGTCCGATGAGTCCAGATCTACCCTGTTCCAGAGTGATGGGCGCCTCGGGGTAAGAAGAAAGGCAGATGAAGAGATGCTCCCATCATGCATAGTTTCTACTGTATCAGCCTGTGATGACGGTGCTGTGATCTGGAGTAGCTGCAGTCGGTCGGGTTCAGGTTCACCGACATTGTGCACTCAAAGAGTGAGGACAGCTGACCACCTGAGCGATCGGGGTGATCGTTGAGGTTGTTCCATCAGTGGATTTTTTTTCTTTTTCTTCCCAGCATCAATACAACATCTAGGTGAAAAGTTTATGCACCACCGGCTGGAAATAAATCTTGTGACGTTGCAGAAGCCAATCAAAAATGACGCAATGGCGGATGTCGTAATCAAAGCTGAGGCGGCCCACTGAAATATTAGAGAGTAACCTTTTTGTCTTTCGGTCGAGTGGCACCATAAGGACACTTTCAAGCTATATGATGTTATTCTTCGGTGAGAATGTTTATCCCAAACGTGGAAAACATCTTCTCACCGGTGGACGTCTCGACAATAAAAACAAGAGCTCCCTCTCGATGTCCCTTGGGCAGATGAGACCTAAGCAGAAATGATTGGCAAAACTGCACAACACAATGAAACCAAATCACAGCATATTAGTCCAACAGCTGAAGCTTGAAGCGAAACTGGGTCATCAACAGAACCAGCAGAACCACAGGAGAAGGTGTTGCAATCTTTCCCTTAAAGTCCAGACCTCAAGTCAATTGAAATACAGTGAGTAAGGCACAAACTAATGCCTGCAAGCCTCAACCAATTCAGGCAGCATTAAAAATAAGACTGGGTCAGAAGGATGAAGATAACCGCATTAGAAGAAACTAGTGAAGGTATTGAAGCTGAGGGTGATGTAAACAAAATGTTTATCACATTAGCACTAAATGTGTGAATATTGCTGTGACGTGAAGGGATTTAATTGGCAAGGACATTTCACAGCAAAAAGATTACATGTATTCTCTCTAATAGGGACAAAATAACCTTAGTTATTAAGTTACAGAGGCCCGAATTGACACAAAAAAACAATCATAGGGAAGATAACAGGTTACACATGATATATAAATTACCTAGGTGTAAAATCCTGGTTATAAATGAGCTCTTAACCTTTAGACCCGGTGAGCAGCAGCCTCCCTAAAATCAAAAGACGGGCAGGTTTGAAAATTACAGCAACTAAAAGAAGAGGAAGAGACGAGTAAAGTTTCTCACCACACTTCAAAAGGAAGTACAGCCTCGTTTCTATTACAGGCACTTCTATTCCAGCGATGCGAATCTAAACGAAGGAAACAACACGACTTCAGTTTCTGCTCCAAACTAGAGCCACCTGCCCAACTTCTCTTGTTGTCACAATTGAATAACTCCGTCGTAGCACAAACCAACCTGTGATTTGACAAGATAGTTCAGCGTATGTCAGTGACGGTGCAAAAAAAAAAAAAAAAATCTCGAAAAAAATCTCTCGTGTGACAGACTGACAGCTCCGTGTGCTCGCGTTTCACTGGCTCCGTCTCGAGAAAACTACTTGTGTGTTTTTTACACGCGTGTTCACGGCTCGGGTGCGCCGGCGTCAGAAAGAGGACTTATGTTCCGTGTTTAAGTCAGAGTGTAGCGGTTTTCACTGTCATCTTGTAAACAAGAACGAGCTGTATCCCGGCATGCAGCGCGACGCTGTCAAGCGTCGTGTACGCTCGCTCCGCTCGCCTTCACGCGCCACATACACGACTGCGAGGGGTGACGAAAACGCACAAAACGCCGCAGGTAAAAGCGGGGCTGAAAACGGGGCCCTGTGGAGGAATTTAAAGGGCCAGGTACGAAAAGTTTAAAGCGACAGCTTTGATTTATTTGAAGGAGGGAGAGAAGGAACAATTAGGACACTATACCATCCATTAAATTATTTTAAAAAGTGACTTGTGTGAATATAGCAAGCACTTTTTTAAAGAGTGACTCCTATTCTGTTCTTATTTGAATGCACTACGGATATTTTTCTGATCAAGAAAGTAGAAAAACAAATGACAAAAAAAAATAAATAAAAAATAGAAGTACAAACTTTTCTTTTAGTAAGACGAACCTGGCAGCACTTAATATCGCTTGTCTACAAAAGTCAGACTACTTGGTTTATTTCATTTCTGTGTGCTTAGTTTAGTGTGAAAAGGAAAATGTTCACTGTAAAATTGTTTTAGAATTTGAAAAACAAATAACAGTTTTGTCCATTTAAAGTGATTCATTTACAGAGAACACAGAGCCCTGACTGCTTTCTGTACAGTTACCGTGTATGTTTTGTGAATTCAAAGTTACAATGACCCACTAAATGTCACAGAAAAGAAATAAAATAGGTGATAGAAATAGAGCAGGGTCTTTGAATGCGCAGAGATTCAACCCTTCTTCACTTACTGACAGAGATTTAAACACTCGGCAGAGCTTTCTTTCCTCCCTCTGGGCTCCAAGTCTTATCCAGAAACAATAAATCACACTGGTCACGCAGCAGGTATTGAGAACTGGCTGCTGCCCAACTCTGACATGAAGCCTTTTTTTTTTAAATTATGCATGACCCAATCCCCACGCCATGCTGTGTCGAAGAATCACATTTATTATTCTATCAATGCTCAGATCAGATATCGAGTTTTACGCTTCACACTTCTGAAAACATGCTTACACCTGACACCGGGGAGGCCAAAGCAAACCCAGAGGTAGTTTAAGGAAGCTGCTGCGAAGTTCGGATGTATTCCTAATCTTACTGTAAAGAAGAGTTCTTTAAAAAAAAAAAAGCATAATTCTGAGTGTTATGAAGCTGGAGCGGCAATATGTTCAAAACACGTGCCTGTATAAGACTATTCTAAAACATGGAGGTTTTTTTTATTTTTTAAAGTCTGTAATTATAGTTATTTGTTTTGTTAGTACAATATTAGGTCCACACTAAGGAAAGAAATAATATTACGCTAATAAACTCAATAGTACAAGAATAAAGTGGAAGTAAAATGAGATTATTCTCGTATAACTGTGCTATTATTTCATTATTAATCATTTTTAATATTGTATTATTGTTAATACTCCGTCCTAGATTTGAGTCTGCACATAAAAATGTGTAAACCGTGGCTGCAGTTTTCATTGTGAACACTAGAAGTCGCTGCAGGCACACGCAACCACTCTTTCTTTTTGCCCCCACTTTACTTCAGTGCGAGGTTCTGGGTTCTTCTGGATGAGTCATTAATGTAACGTTAACGTGTCCCGAAAAGGTCGGGATTTTTTTTTTTTTAAGTACTTTATACTCGGTGCAATTCCTCAAATGAATAATTTTTAACAGTTGGGAGCCGCTCAGCACATGGGTGGGGTTGATAGAAGAAAAAGTCCAAATTCTCCTCAGTGTTTTCCAGAAACAAATCCCTCCGATGGCAGTGATCAGGCCCGGATGCGCGCGATTTCACTTTGGGTCAAGACTCAAAGTAAAAGTAACATCTGAGCGAGGCGTGAGGTGGAGTTGCCCATCATTTCTCCTCTCCCAGCTGACAGGTGGAGCCCGGATCATTAGTAGGTGTTCGTGTTTCTTTGTGTCATCAGCTGAAAGCTCGTCTGCTGCTTCTTCTGGCCTGCTTCCTGCACCAGTGGGAAGATGGGCTGCAAAAAGCACAGCGACGCTTTGTGTATGGAGCAGAATGGAAGCTCTCTCCACCAACAGCAACACAGATGGTCCTGGCTCTGAAAAAATTATATATATTTTTTTTAAAAAAGTAGCATTGATTTATCATTTGGACACAGCCGTTGGCGTGGCGAACCCCTCCAAGTCTTATTTTAAAACAATCCTCTGATATGAGCTTGACGATAAAGCAATGCAGCTTCAAGTGGCCTGACTCGGTGACGCCCTTCCTCTGATGAAATTCAAATGAAGGTGGTCGGCAAGCACAGCAGATCGCCTGAAAAGTAATTAGGGACAATGACAGGAGAGCGTGAAGAATACCTCCGTTCAGCAGAGGAGCCTCTTTAATCATCACTACAAATCTTTTATGTGTTTTCTCATAGCGTGACAACGAATAAAATCGCTTTTTACCGCACGCGTTTGGTTATCCTGCCATGGTGCACCGGAGGTAGGGGGGGTAAGGAGGGTAGATGCAACCCTGGAAATAGATCACTGCTGGGAGTTTTATGTCCTGCAGGCTTAGGAGTGAACACAAAAAGAGTGTATGAAAAAATAGAAAAAGATAAGAAAAAAAAGATTAATTTAGTTTGCAATCGGGCTGTGAAGGAGATGGAGATCAGCAGAGGAGGAAAATGACAATAATTCCAGCACTGGTCTTAGGGGTGAAAGGTCAAGCTGTGCCAGTTTGAACCCCTGTCTGCTTTGTTCGCAGTGCAGCCTGTGTTTGATATGCAAGGTGGACCCGAGCTGCGGGACCCATCTGATTAAAATAAAACATTTCCTGTCAGCCAATCACAATCGTCTTGAAAATAAGGCATCTATTTTTTTCTTTCTTTCATTTTTGCTCAATTAAATGTCAAACTTATAATAAATTATTGACTTTCTGTTTTCCTGGGGTGTAAAAAACAAAACAAAACAAAAAAACACCCTGTGACTCCACCACTCAGCTCCTTCAGACTAGCCAGCAGCAATTAGCAAACACCCGGTGGAACTGAGCATCTGCTGAGCTCATTAAAAGAGCTACTTCTCAGTGAAACAAACAACTGAAGGTAACATAGTTATTTGATTGTGTTACAAAACGGAATATACATGATACTGCCCCGACAATAAAATCCATTTAAAGGTGAATGGTTGATTCTCAGGCTTTTTAAAAGAAAATGATTGAATTTGTTGTTGTGATGCACCAACACTAAGATGGGTTTTTTTTACATTATTGTATAATTTAACATCAATTACCTTCCACTGCTATATACATATAATGTATAATCCAAAATTGTGTTCTTAAATATCATTACCTTCCTAAAATAATGGCCTAAGTCGCTTTTTTTTGCCAAAAGTAATTTTTTTTATTTATTTTTTTCTCCCAAAGTCACTTTTGACAAAAAATGGCTTCCGTATGTATTCCGACAGGTTTATTATCATCACAGAAACTCACTAAAATAAGTGTGCAGCCTGGTGAAAGGGTTGCATTTTGCTATAAAAAGAGATTTACAGTCTAATAAAAAGTAATTTTGTAAAAATTATACTTTATTCTTGCAGTTTTATTTTGATCACAAGCAGCCATAGACAGAACATTTGGAACAACTAAAAACAACATGAACCTGACAAAAAAAAAATTGTGGAACTGAACCTTGTGCAGTTTTCCACATTCTTTACCGAGCTGAAGCGATTCAGGATTCCTCGCCAACGTTTTACTTATCAGAACTTGGCATTAATACAAAGGACAAAAAAGTGGATGATTCCCCTGCCACCCCCCCCAAAAAAAAGCTCAATTACCACATATACTCATAGATATCTGTTGTGCAAAAGCTCAATGTTGTATTAAGTGGAAATCAGCACGACGGAATGCAGCAGAACATGATGGAGCTTCTTTCTGGCACATGGAGGGTACAGGACGAACAGAACCGATGAAACACAGCAAACAGACTGACGAGTCTCAAACTAAACAACATGCCAGAGAAGGAATTTGTGTGCAAAGGCCATGAAAACAAGAGAGGAGGTGGGAAAGTCAGGGGCAAAGATGCCACACATCCTCATAAATATCTGTACAAAATCCAAAAAAAAAAAAAAAGCTCAATCATATTTAATCAAACAGATCCAGCAATTTCTTATCCAGTGTCAAGGCACTTACTATTACTAAGAAAAACAAGGTAGATATAAATTACTTTTGGTATTAGGTTTGCTTTAAAAAATGCATTGAACACAGTTAAAGGTAAATGCAATGCTTCCCAGTAAAAAGTTCAGTTTGGTCAATTTCCCATCGGTTTCTACACACTTGAAAAAAGAAAAAAAAAAGATAGTGTTAGTTGAACAAAATACCTCCCATCTCTTTTTGCATATTGCATTGCAACATTGTGTGAATAAACATGTGCAACAGAAATACTCAATGACGGGTCTGATGAAATGCTTTAAAGTGCAAATATAAACGTTGAAGGAATGTCAATTGGAAAGACGGTTCAGCACTTGGGGATTTGGTTTACAGCGAAACACTGGCAGAAACACACTTGGCTAGCTAAAAAAAAAAAACCCAGCATGTGATAGAAGTTCTCATGAGGCCCTTCAAGTAAGAACATGCTAAGGAGCAACAAATCGGCGCTTCAAGGAAATAGTTTTATATCTGCACACTTGCTTCAACGATAATAAAGTTGAGAGCCACAAAGGTCGATTTAGCTTAGCTTAGACTGGGAAGAAAAGCTGCCTCCCAGTGACTCAAAATCCCACTAATTAATATATCCCATTTGGTACAAAGCAAAACAAAAAACAACTAAATTTTGTGATTTTCCAGCTGTTAAATACCAGACCATTTTTGGGTGACTCATTGGAGGTTTTACTGGTTTGCATTAACGTGGCCTCGTATGCCCCTTTATCTTTGGGCAGAACAAAAGTAAATACAGCTTCAAAACGCTCATAACGCCGTGTTGGTGGATAAAATCTGTTTTTGAAGACTTCTCTATCCCCTGGAAAATATCTATTTTGCTAAGAAAACTGATTGCTAGCTTGAACTTCGTTCTGTTTGCCTGCTGAGTACCAGTTAGCAGTTAGAAAACAGCTAGCTTAGCACTAAAGACTGGATGCTAACCTGTGTTTAGAGCTACAAAAAGCCTCCTACCTCTTACAAAGCTTGCTAAATGTGCTAAAGTGTTAACTTAGCAGAATTTACTTCACACTGAAATGAGTAACCAGATGGTTGCATGGATTTTTAACAACAAAATAATAATAACCCCCCCCCCCCAAAAACACAATTTAGCGTTAAGAGACACAATTTCTATGCTAGCTACCTCTCATCATAGCTAGCTAGTAACAAGGTTAGGGTTGGCCTTCATCTTTCCAGCCTCAAACATTGTTTTGTTTAACTGCCAAAGCTAGGAAATGAATTTCGTAGAAAGTGTCTCATTTAAATGATAAGATTTCTCGTTATGACAGCAAAACACTCATAAAACTATGCTAAAATGAGAAACTTGCTCATTTTAATATCTTCTGAATTCATCACGTTACCGCTGGCAATTAAACACTTCAATAGCTCAGCTTTATCTAACAAACTTATTAAACCAGATTTAAAGCTCAACATTTGTAAAGTCAGAGTAAAACAAATGATTTCAGACAACATGGCTGCTTGTGGCAGTGACAGCACCTCGGTATCTTGGCAATGTATTGCATTCAAATTACTGGCTTGGAGCAGCGACATTGTAGACATCTTCACTGACAAAACGCCAACATAAACTCTCGCTTTTGTATCCAGGGGAAAAGGAGCGTTCAAGGAAGGTAAAAAGTTTTTCTTTGGCAGAACAAAAAATAAATTAATTCAAATTGGCTTTTCAATCCAAACTCCAGACCAAAACAGACAACCGTGAGAGTTGCATAATTCCTGAGCTTTTGACGAGAATGTTAATAAACACTCCATTAAAAAAAAAACAACTTTACTTTTAAATGAAATCAGCCAGGAAGTAAAATAAAAAAAAATCCGGTGAGTCATCTGAAACACACAAGCGGTGTCGAGCGCTCCTCTTTGGAGGAGGTCTCATCCACCTCCCTTTCATGCTGGTGTTCTGTGGTTAGCTCCAGAGCCGTGATGGCATCGTTTATTAGAGCGTCGAGGAACGTCTAATTGGTAAACCAGAACTTCCTGTTTCTCCGGGCTTTTAACAGCGTGAAGGAGAGCCGCTTCTTTATAGCCACTTGCTTGATGAGGAGCCGCGTTTTATCTGTCCACCACACGCAGCGACGAGGACGGCAAGGTAAATTAAACACCAAAGGTTACCGCTGTGGAACTGGAGCAAACAGCGGAACCTCGGCGTCATCGGGTCTAAATAACAACCATTCGAAGCCGTCTACATGCACACCCAGTTGTTTGGGTCGTAGTTACTAAACTCTAACGGGATGCCAGCACACTGAAAATGGGATGAAATTTGGTCTTTGGAAAAAAACAGAAAAAGAAAAGGAATGATTGTTTCTCCAACCTTTTTCCTGACATGAAAAAGGTTGGATTAATAACAAAACAAAAACAAAACAGAAAATGATTCTCCTGCAATGCAACATGAAAACACTTTCAGACTTTTTACTCTTTAAACTAAAACCTCTCAGCTCCAAAAAAAACACAGAAAAACACCTGGCAAAGTCAATGTACACAGACTGAAATGAAAGACCTGTTGTGAACTTTCACAAGAGAAAAAATATATCTTGAATGTGCAGCTGAGGGAAAAAAAAAATAAAATAATCACAATTCAGTGTAATTTACTGTGCAACACGCCAGCTATAAAGATGCTTTGCTTTCAAAATAGACAAACTGGTTCAGCGGTGTGGCCACTATCTGGGATAAACAAAGTAAAAGCAGGAGATTTCTCTGAAAACTTCAGTCCTTGGAAGTCATTGCAGCGAGGATTCAAGGCCGCTGCGGTGTGTGTTCCAGGTTTTAATGCCCCCGCAGGCTGAGCTGACGGCGGAACGTCTTGGTTCTGTCCCTGCACAGCGGAACCCGATCGACAACGAGATGCGCATCTTTGAGAAGTCACAACTTTCCCAGGAATAAAGCTGAATTTTTTTTTTTTTTAGGAGATTTTCCAGTTCTTTCCTCTCCCAAATCTTTAAAGCAAAATTACATTAACTGTACACGGAAAAACAAAATAAAGTACCTTTCTGCATATGTTTTAAAGAAATAATAGTATAAAAAGAATACAATAAAAATGATTGTAAAAAAAACAACAAACTATTGTGCAAAATTGAGAATGAGTAACATACAACTCCTGCCAAAAACATATGGATGTACTGCTCTGTGAGGATGGTCAGTCGGTCGATTGGAGTAAAAAAAAAAAACAGATATGAAGCAAAGCTATTATTTAAGGATGTCATAAAATGTGCCTAAGAAAAATGCTACAAATAATGCCACTTTTTCTTTTAGATTAAGAAGATGGGAAAACTAAGTGTAACCAGATTATGTTGGCGACAACACTCTTTGCTGTGGAAGTGGTGACTGAGTGAGGATGCTAGCCATTTTGGTGTCAGGAGCGATTAAAAACTAAGAATGAAGAATAAAAGAAGAAAAAATGATTTATGACAGCTTGGAATTTAGAAATGTTGGCAGCTTTTAAAAAATGTAAAGTTAAGAATCCCGATTCTAAAATACAAGGAGACCGCCATTTTAGCCATTCTAAATGCTAGCGTAAGATGCTAAAGACGGTTTAATATAGCAACTAAGTTATAATTCTGAGTTTGCCTTAAAGTATTAAAATCTTTTTTGACGGTTTTTCTCAAACCTGCAGCATGGCATTGACTCTCTTCCTAAAAATATTAAAATAATCAACAATAAATGGCTAATGATGGCTCATGGCAGCAATGCTAAAAAAACATCTATTGTTATACTTTTCTTATTGTAGCTCCTTAAGAGAATCAGAATAAGAGATATAATAAGAGAATAAAAAATGTATTTTTATTTTAATATCAATGTGTTAAAAAAGTGAAAAACTAACTAAATAATGGAATTTTGCTAGAAAAATCACAGACTATAGGTACTTCAAGTGTCCATGAAGCTGATCTGCTTATTCTATATAATACTGGAACTTGGTTGATAAATACATTTTTTTCCAAGTGAGGTTTTTTATTTTTGGTTCATGTAATAATCGAGGAGTTTCATCCTGTTTTTTCTTCTACTTGATCTGGATTTTAAAAAAAGTGCCATTAAACACAACTTGCACGTTTTTGAAGTTTTCTCACCAAAGTTCAGCTGTTCAATGAAATAGTTTCGGGTGTTTCTGTAGCATTTACAAAGTAAAACAGACCGACTGCGCTTCCCTCCCCCAGACAAGTGGCTCCCTAAGTTTTTGCCAGGAGTTGTACGGTGAGACATCATAAGGAGGTGTGTGGCGCCTGTTCTGCCGCCGGGACGGTCCTGTGTGCTGGCTCGGCACCGTGGCCGGAGCGGAGTCCTCCCTCTGAGCTCCGTGTGTATGTAACGCACTGCGAGGCTCCGTCGGTGGGCAGGTTCAGGTGGATGCTGACCATTTGCGTGACCAGCGGCGCGGAAGCCGCCCAGCCGGGCGAACTCGGACCCGACGGCGGTAAGGTCTCATCCAAGTGTTTGGTGGAATGAGGTTTTGGCTTCCTGGGGAGCCGAGGGCTGTGTCTGGCGTGCGACGGGGCGTGTGGGCGGGGAAGCACCGAGGGGATTTTTTGACCCTTCTCTTTATGAGTTTGCGTCACAGAGCTCTGCTTGTCCTGACTAGAGCCGGGCGTGCTCGTCTGGCTAACTTTGGGCTTGCTGAACGACAGGAAGTTGGGTCCGGCACCCAGCAGCGACCCCATCTTGAACCTGCTCAGACTGAGGATGTTCCTGCGAGTGTCAGAAGGGAGCTTATCTAGCTGCCTCCCGGCCTGCGCCGGGCTTGGAAACAGAGTGCCTTGGCACGCCCTGTAGAAATATCTGGAAAAGAAAATCAAGTCAAGACGTCAGGACATACTTCGGCTCTGCTCCTGCGATGAACGCCGGGATAAACGAAACCATCTGGTATCAATAGCAGAAATAGTTTTCACGGCACGCATCATAAATATTTCAGATGTCTGCGAAATAGGAGCCGGAGCGTACCGAGGCAGCAGCGCCGACACGGGGGTGATGACGCACAGCAGGTAGAAGGGCGGGTCCTGGAGCAGCCTCTGGATGGTCCAGTAGGAGTTGGAAGGGGAGTAGCAGGTGGGACAGGAGGCGTTGTAGAACAGAGCAGCGCTGAAGAATAAAGCTACACTGAAGGCTATCGACAGCCAGTTCATCCAGGTCTGCAGAGGAGGGAGAGAGTAAGTAGAAGAAACAATTACTCATCTAATGGGGATCAATACGGCTCAATTTAAAAAAACCAAAAAAAAACGTCTCATCAGAGTCCAAGTCAGCGGACGAGAAGCATCAGGACAAAAATCAATTCATACTTTTAAAGCTTCATTTAGAACTAAAACGTGGAACAACTCCTTCGAAAAAAAAAAGGTAGGACAAATTAAAAGATTGATTTTAAGACCAGACATCATCAGTGATCTAATTGAATGTGTATGACTGCCAACAGGGTGTGTAAGTCACACAATGACTTAAAAAAAAAAAAAAAAAAAAGCTAAAAAACACTCGGTATCTACAGAACAAATACATTTTACTGAAACTGGACGAAGTGACTGAAACTGTAAATTAGTTAATAGTAATTGAGGTAATAAGTTGTTGGGGTTGTTTTGTCTTAGATGAACAGATTTCTTGTTTCAGTTTTCACACTAACAAGCAGACGCTAATTGATTTTTAGGTTCGTCATTTTTAATTCTTTACCTGATATGGGAGTAATGCCAACTAAAAGTGGAGATAGGCTCTGAGGTGGTACTAAAAAAAAGAAGCAACACTCTAAAAATTTCCATTAGTAAAACTACTAAGATGTAACGTCGGTTGTGCAAAGATGACTTTGTTTGTGTGAAGAGTAGAAGAAGAGTGTACTTCCTGTAAGCTCTTCTTCTGCTGCTACTCCTGTGCAACGTTGGAAAAAAAAATGCAACAATGCAGGAGCATTACTGTGACAAAACAGGTTTTTTTTTCTACAAAATATAACTACACAATCATAATGTTGCGTCACTTTTTCGAACATTTTGCAGTGCAGCTGGCAGCAATGGCCTGAAAACTGGTTTATTTTGAACAGGAAGTCACTGAGAGTGATGCGAGCGCTGTCACAGCTTCTAATGCAGTGAAATATGGGATGCCATTAATAACAAAACATGTGGGGGCTGGGCTATGGACCCAATGCAGAATATCCTGGGATACAGGAAAAGCAATACACGTTTTGTTAATTACTGTTATTAACGATAAAAAATAATAATGAAAAGAAGAAGAAATACACATCTCTTAATCATCGTTAATAATCCAGATTAAGGAATATGTTATGCTGAAAATGACTTTAAAAATGCTCTCTCGTCTCAATAATTTAATCTGATTGTTTCTCATTTACGGATTCAAAATAGCTGCTAAAGAACACTGAATGTTTGAGGCTTTCTGTACATAAATCCAGTAGGTGCATGTCACCATGCAGCACATGGTGGGAGGTAGACACACGGCTGCTGAGCTGCAGCTGAACACGCTGGCTAATCTGACAGCATGTAATTACAACGGGTCATTAAATTGGACTCCAGTACAAAAACGGCCATTGATTACAGGTTCACAGCTATTGTAGGGGGGAAGTGAAAAGAGCGCTGTCTGCCGTCACCTAAAATACTTTTAAGGGGGGCTTGTAATCTGACAGCTTGACATGAATCCAAGGGAATTAAGCTAAAGGTAAAGCAGAAAGAGAGTGGAGTAAATAGGCAGGACTTTGGATCAGGAACAATTATGAAATCTTGGGCTTTTTGATTGAATTTCTGGTTTCACATCTGTTTCCACATAAAACCTGGATGCTAGTAGGGATGTGACTAAGAGCAAATAGCTGAAAAGACTCAGAAGAAGGACGGTCACCGGAGTTGAAGGCATTTCTCTTACCCAGGTTTTGGTCTCGATCCCTAAATGCATCAGGATGGTGAATAGAGCTATGGTAGTGATGGGAGTTCCCCACGTAAACAGATCCACGTCTGAGTCAGCGTAGGCCTGAGGGGCGGTTAGCGGGAGGATCAGGGTGTGGACAGAGGAAAACATGATCGAGTAAAAACAACAACAAGCAAAAACACTGAGAGACATGAGCTGATGGAAATGAAGCATAAAACTTACAAAGTAAGGGATGAAGAAGCACACCAGACTTTGGTAGAAGGCATCGATCATGTTCATCCAGAACATGTATGGCTTATATTCCTGCAAGATAAATCCCAGCATTTACAGTTAGTTGGCTCCTCTCTCAGAAGTGACAGCTTTGCTGTAGCCTTCTGCTTTAGGAAAATGTCCAATGTTCTTATATAGGTTTCTCAATTTAATCCCCCCAAAAAGTCATTAGCTGCAGTACTAAAAGGATAAACAATGGGACTTCCGGTTATGGCAGCCACGTGAGAAGACGTACCGAACTTCGCCCTGCTGCTTGTTGCTTTAATAAGGGGAAAATAACCGCTGTTCACAAAAGATTTATGCAAAAAGAAAGGACAAACTGATGTATAATGCCTAGCTCGACTAAACAACACAAAGGGAAAAGCGAAGCATCCAAGCAAACGAAGCTGTTCGACCACAACCTCCGTGGAGAAGCTGGCAAAGCTAACAAAGACATGGCTGCGCAAGAAGGGACAAGCGAGTCTGAAAGTAGTAAGTCAGATCAAATCCTAGCGGCATTGGAGTCATTAAGAAGCGAGTTTTCCGCGAAACTTGATGGAGTGATGGTGACACTACAAGATGTAAAACAAGAAATGAAAGATTACAATGAACGTATGTCGCAAGTAGAGGACCGGATTTCCACCGCGGAAGACGAAGTGGCTAAGCTACAAGCTAACGTGAGCACCTTGCAGGCTAAAAATAAATCGATGGAGGACAAACTCATGGACTTGGAAACAAGGTCTCGCTTGAATAACTTAAGGCTCGTGAATTTGCCAGAAGGTGCCGAAGGTTCAGATTTATGTGCTTTTTTGGAGAAGTGGATACCGGGGGCGTTGGGGATTGAGGCGCAGCAACCCTCGGTGAGCTTGGAAAGAGCTCACAGATTAGGCCCGAGAGCAGACGGCGCTGCCCGACCGAGAGCCCTGATAATGAAGTTCCTCAACTACCGAGAAAGGCAAGCCGTCATTCGAGCTGCACGGGAAAAAAAAGGACGTCTTCTACAAGGAACAACGGGTCCGCTTCTACCCCGATCTGGCCACCGGGCTTCACCAGCTGAGAAAAAAGTTCGATCCGATCCGGGAGGAGCTGCGTAAATTGGGCATTCGCAATGGAGTAACTCACCCTGCAACGCTTCTAGTGACTTATGAAAACAAAACATTGGCATTCAAAACACCTGGGGAAGCAAGTGAGTTTCTCAAGAAAATTCAAGAGAGCTCAGGACACACAGAGCACTAAGTAAAGAACGATGGTATGTAAAGTAAAGTACGCAAATAACTGAAATTCATTATATGACATCTTACAGTTCGCGCGTATCCATACAGTATACATATTTCTCTTTGCATTTCAGTGCGTTTATGTTCCTAAGTTTGTTACATATCCGCATTCCTAATTTTGTAACAATAAGCATTTAAATGTAAAATGGCCCTTTAAAAGGTTTTTAAATTTCAGTGGGCAGAGGTAAAAAATGTTATTTAGCAGCAACGGGGATACTTCCTGCAGAATAGGCAAAGAGTGGTTTTGCTGATCCTCACTGGTTGTGGATTGGTTCCTGGCCATAAGGGGAGTCTAATAGATAGGGGTGGGACTCTCCCAGTTTGGGGAAGGAAAATGGTAGAAGGGTTTTGTTTTTGTTTTGTGTGTTGGATGTGTGTTCTGGCATCCGGTTTTGTTGTGTCTCACATTTATATAAGGTTAAGCAACCCGCTACTTTTGTTAGGTTATGCCTCAAATAATAAAATTTAATTTTATTTCATGGAACTGCAGGGGTCTTCAACGCCTCCAAAAAGTAAAGCAAGTCATGAATAGATTGAAAGAAATGGACTCTAAAATTGTATTTCTTCAGGAAACGCATCTTCTTGATGAGAACAACTTAAAGGTTAGGAGGAGGTGGAGGGGCAATATATATACGGCACCGTTTACCTCCCATTCTAGAGGAGTTATGACTCTAATACATGAATCGGTGCCACTGCAAATTAAAAACATTATTAAAGATAAAAGAGGAAGGTACCTAATACTCCAAGGCTCCCTAATGTCAGAAACTCTAATTTTAACTAATATATATGGACCCAATGTGGATGACAGTAATTTTTACAATGATTTATTCCTCACCCTGTCAACGCTTAAAGGATCACACATATTGGGGGGGACTTTAATTGTGCATTAAATCCAAACATGGATAGATCAACCGGACTAGATCAATCGCATAACAATTGTAGAGCTGCAGTTCATAGAATGATGAAGGAGTTGAAGTTACTGGATGTTTGGAGAGAGAAAAACCCAGCTAATAAAACATACTCCTGCTATTCAAGTACTTTTAAAACCCACTCCAGAATAGACTATTTTTTAATTTCTACAGAGTTGCAGTTTAGAATTCAAGATTGTTACTATGACAATATTGTAATTTCAGATCACGCTCCGTGTTGTTTGGTTTATAAAGATGATAAATTAAAGAGAGACCCGCCGAGATGGCAATTTCAACATAAATGGTTACAAGACGAAAACTTTGTGAAATATTTAGGAATACAAATTGATGAATTCTTCCAAATTAATACTACAGAAACAACAGCAAGTATAAAATGGGAAGCATTTAAGGCCTTCCTTAGAGGACATATTATTAGTTATACAGGGTCTAAAACAAAACAAACTGAAAAAACTAGAATACAATTGGAAGATAAAATAAAAGTAATTCAAGCTAAAGTAAATAAGGGAAATGACCCACAACTAGAAAAGGAATTATTGATTTTGAGAGCAGAATATGATAAATATTCAGCTTCAAAAGCTGCATCAAGTCTTTTGCGACTCAGGCAAACATTCTATGAACAAGGCAACAAAGCGGGCAAGTTACTGGCATGGCAAATAAAACAGTTAGAAGCTAAACAACCAATCACATCTATTATATCAAATGAACTAACCTTGCAAGACCCCCAAGAAATTAATGCAGCTTTTAAGAACTACTATGAAGAATTGTATAAAGCGCAAATAAACATAAAATTAGAAAACATAAATCAATTTTTAAATAATTTAAATATACCAAAATTCTCAGAGGAAGACAAGGACAACTTGAATCTAGAAATTACAAAAGAAGAGATAGGGCTAGCCATTGACAATATGAAATCAGGGAAAAGAGCAGGACCAGACGGCCTTCCAATAGATTTATATAAGACCTTTAAAGACAAGCTTTTGACCCCATTATTAGACATGTTTAAAGAAATTTTTCATTCAAATTATTTCCCCCACTCTATAAACGCTGCCATGATTACTCTTTTGCCAAAGCCAGGCAGATCTCCAAATAAATGTGAGAACTTTAGGCCAATTAGTTTGCTAAATTCTGATCTGAAAATAATCTCTAAGTTGCTAGCGCGACGTTTACAAAAGGTTTTGCCAAATACAATTGACCGAGATCAAAACGGGTTTATTTTGGGGAGGCAAGGCTTTCATAACGTGAGGCGAGTATTAAACATAATTCATTATAATAAAGGCACGTCAGACTCTGCTCTTTTATCATTAGATGCCGAGAAGGCGTTCGATAGGGTTCACTGGGAATATCTTTTTCAAGTTATGGAAAATTTCAATTGTGGAAACAATTTTGTAAAATGGGTTAAAATATTATACAATAATCCCTCAGCTGAAATAATAACAAACAGAAACATATCTAAGCCAATAAAGATCAATAGAGGCTGCAGACAGGGCTGCCCATTGTCGCCTTTACTATTCACCTTGGCAATAGAACCATTTGCTATTGCGATTCGCTCACACCCTCATCTCACTGGAATCACTGTTGGACCTACAGAACACAGGATTTCCTTGTTCGCAGACGATGTGATCTTATTCATATCAAAATTAAGTCGATCAATACAAATTATTATGGAAATAATTAAATTATTTAGTGAGATATCTGGATACAAAATAAACAAAAATAAGTCTTCTATTCTATTAATGAATGCAAATGAAAGAATTAGCCCATCCTCTGATGTATTACAGTTTAAAATAGTTGATGAATTTAAATATTTAGGGGTACACATCTCTTCAGATCTTGAACAGGTTGCTGCGACCAATTATAAACTCATATTGAATGAAGTAGATAATTCATTGGAAAGATGGATGCCACTACCAATATCTATGATTGGAAGAATAAATATAATAAAAATGAACATATTGCCAAAGTTACTCTATATATTTCAGAATGTTGCTCTTCCTCCTCCTGAATTCTTTTCACAAATAAAGAAGATGATGTTGCGTTTTTTATGGAACAACAGGAAGTCCAGACTCCGTTTATCTTTACTGTACCTCCCTTATGACCGAGGAGGCTTGAAGTGCCCAAATTTTCACTGGTATTACTATGCTGTGCAGTTGAGGTCTATGATGTTTTATTACAGTAATCATTCTCCACATTGGACTGACATGGAGACTCAGGATTTGAAATTGACTCTGCCTTCATATTTATATTCAAATTCAATATCAAAGCTTCTGAAACATACTAAAAATCCATTTCTTAAGAATATGATAAGAGTATGGAGAGATGTAAGAAAAATTTTAAATGAACCAAATTGTTTATCGTTGTTCAGTCCAGTGTGGGGTAACCAATTTTTTGTACCTGGTAGAGCTGATTTAATATTTAAAGTATGGAAAGACAAAGGACTCCAAATGATTCAGAATCTTTATGTACCAGACTCAGACATACTAATGAGCTTCCAGGATCTGCAACATAAATTTTACCTAGATAGGAAACATTTCTTTAAATATCTCCAACTCAGAAACTTCATAAGAACGAGTCAAAATAATGAGTTGACAAAACCTGCCAAGTCAACTTTAGAAAAAATGTTAACAAAGACAGTTTGAAGAAAGGAATCATATCAGAATTTTATCACTCAATAATGTTACATATATCAGAAGGATCTCATGATAGACTTAAGGCTTGGAGAGAAGACTTACTGCTAGAGATGTCTGAGGAAGATTGGCAAACAGCATGTAAACTGGCCCACACCAGTTCTATCAACACATCTCTTAAAATGATTCAATTCAAATGGTTAATGCGGGTTTATATAACACCAGTGAACCTTAATAGGTATAACAGGGAGATTCCTGATGTATGTCCGAAATGCACAGAGGACAGAGGAACTCTGGTTCACTGCATGTGGTATTGTAGGATAATTACACTGTTTTGGAAAGAGGTAAAAGATGTAATTGAGAAAATAATTTCCAAACAAATAATTCTTGAGCCAAAGCTGTTTGTGTTTGGACTGTACCCTGAAAAACATAATTATACTAAAAATGAACGGACATTTATGAACTTAAGTTTGCTTAATGCGAAAAGATGTATATCAATGTTTTGGAAAAAGACTCATGGACCGACCATAAACCAATGGCTGCAGCAGATGTTATCTGCCCTCCCTCTGGAAAAAATTACGTATATATTAAAGGGAAAACAAGATTTGTTTGAGTTCATCTGGAATCCCTTCATTATGTATGTCAAGGATCTGAACATCTCGGAAGACGGTACAAGTGACTGAAGAACATGATAACTGCAGTTCCCAAAGACAATTCTATTAGAGGACATATACTGTTAAAATCTCAATTTAAAGACGATATGTAAAATATGTGATGGGTTGTATTGGAACCAGGATTGTGAGAGACATTTTGTTGTACTTTTTTGTTTGTATTTTATTTTGACTTGAACAGTAATACTACTATTGTTGTTGCCACAATTTGCATACTGATCAAGTTGTTTGTTTAAACCACTAAAATTCTAATAAAGATATTTTGGGAAAAAAAAAAAAAAAAAAAAGGATAAACAATCGCTGTTTGCTAATCCAGGCTGTCCAGATTGGCTAACGGCGAGAGATAATGTTTAAGATCTTAAAGTTCAAACATGGTGACAGAAATGAAACCAAACAATTTAAGTAAAAAAAACAACAACTGTGAATGGGATATGAAATTACTAGTCAAAGACTGAACTGAAAAATAAAATTAGGTCTGGTTTATAACTCGGTTATTCTCGAAAGACCAGTTGTTGGCCTTCTGAGTAGCGTTACCCAGCCTCCCTGTTGTTATTCTGTTTTAGCATAGATATTCACAAAGTCTAAATTTGTGGTAAAAAAAAAAAAACTCATCTCAGAGTTAAGGTAAGGGTCTACATCGCTAGGCAACACTCACACTAATAGTTACTAATGCTAACCAAGCTACTTGGTTAGCATTACCAAGTTAGCATGGTAACTTGGTAATGCTAAGCACTTACAACCAAGTGCTTAGTAACCAAGCACTTGGTTAGTAACCAAGTAATGCTAACCATTAGCATTACTTGCTAATGGTTTTCTAAAACCTCTTTAAAATCTCTAACCATTTGATTTAAAACCACGTTTCCTCAGACGACTGATTATTAGCGCTGTAGTTATGGCTTAATTATGAACATCTATCATGTAACTGTTTACACCTGTCAATGCCATGACTTTTAATGACTTATTGCATGATTTTAATTGCGTTTCTTATTTATTGGAAACACAGCAGTTGCAAAATGACTAGTGACGCTTCTCACACAGATTGGCGTGTCGCTTTTGGCCTAATACAAATAATTAAAGGAGAATAGAAAATTATTTTTAATGCTGTGAACTATTTGTGTTTGGACGTTAAAATTTAAGGAAAAAAAAAAATCAGACATCGGAAATCGTCTAAAAAATACTAAAATCTACAAGTAACTTTCAGAAAACCTAAGGGAACTCGGGGTGAAAATCCCTTATGAATCTGTGAATAACTCAGATCTGGTGTGGTATAACGACAGAGCAGACCTCAGAGTTCTGGCCGTTCATATAGAGCTGAGGTAGTTGCTGGAGCGTCTCTTTCGACACGTCTTTGTCCAGAGTACCAGTGATAAGTTGAGGGAAGGCGGAGAACATCAAGTTGAAGAAGATGAGATACCACTGGTCGATCATGGCTGAACCAGAGAAGCCACAGTAGAACTGATACCAGAAGATGATGGCTACAAACATCTGCATGGAAACAACAACGGGACGGACTGATGTCAGAAACTTTGACCCTTGTTCAAAATAATAATAATAATAAAAAAAAAAAAACACACGGCGGACAAAGTGGCTTACGGCGTTCTTGTAGAAGAAGTACAGGATCATGTTGGCCAGCCGAGAGTAGCACCAGTGTCCGTGCACCAGCAGGAGCTTCTGCAGATACCGGAAACGAGGGAGAGCAAAGTCGCTCGCCATCACCGCCTGCAAAACACCAAAGGCGGCCCAGATTGAGTCTCCCATCATCAACACGTCTGGACTTACTCCACTCAACTGCCTCTTTTTAATCAATCTTTAATGGGTGCAATCTCTCCAAAGCAATAACACTTAAACAAGTTGTGTACTTATTGGGATTCCCCTGCTGCAGCAGTAGGGAAGTGTCAGTTTCATCCATCACCACCTAAAACCCTCCCAGACGACACCGCGAACGCTTCATGACACCCCCAAACGTCGAGATTATCCGTCAACAGCAGTATTAACAGCAGCAACATTGTTTGGTTTGGGTTATGCTTTAATAGTCTTAATGCAGGAAATACGGTCGAGCATCTCAAAAAGACGCTGGAATATCCAGAGTTTACTGCGACTTGTGAAGCAAAATCAGGCATGAACTTTGTGAGCGAAGGCCGACGTACATCAGAAGTTGCAGAATAAGTACAGTACCTGTTAAAAATATTCATCCACTTGGATGTTTAACCATTTCATTTGCTTTTAGAAATCAGCCATGACTAACAACATATGGCTGTTTGGTCTAGTTTCTAGACCAATTAATTTCTGCAAAAATAATGACAATTAAAAATCTAAAACATAAAAAAGTGGCTGCATAAATATTCAAACCCTTTAAAGTGACTGGAATAATTCAATAAAAGTCCAGTTCATCTAGAAGTTCAGCTAACGTCAGGATACAGAGGAGCGAGCAGATGTGCTGTGCAGCAGCATGTGGCTGAAGGCTCTGCAGGAAGTTAATTGGGAACCTCTGCTGCTGCAGTGAGAGGAGAGTTTACATTTATGCCCGGGGTCTGAACCCAACCTAAATTCGGGCCGGGTCGAGCCACAATTACTTACTCCTTTAATAAACCTGCTATACATGCAGCAGAGAGAAAACCAAACGAGAAAGAATGTGTTGATCTACAGCTCAACCTGTTGAGGAATTAAAGACAGTAAGCATGGTGTAGTCAGACTGTAACAAGCGCAGCCCAGTGCATGGACATGCGACTCCACCCTGCTCCGCTCCCATCAATCACACATCCCAGATGATTTGAACTTGACTCATCCACGGTTACAACAAGCGACAAAACGGAGCTGGAAGATGGGAGAAGTTACACTGCTAACTTAAATGACAGCCTGCAAAAGCAGTAAAATCATGATTAAAACAATATGTCTGGTTTACTTTGGGCTCAGGTCCATAATTAGAGTTAACTGGTCGAGTTGGGTCAGGTTCAGACACGACGCCTTTAGGTTGGGGGTTTAATTTATTTAGGCCCGATCTAAACTCTAAGTGAGAGTCAACCGTTCTGAAACTGGACGCTGCACTGAATGAGTCCACAAGAGGAAGGACATAACCTTCTTTTTAAAGCCCTCACTGCCAGTTGCAAAGATGCTCTGAGACCTTAGATCTCAATCTGACACAGAGGCACTCGCAAGCTGTGCTGCTTCTCTGCAGGATGCAGGACTCGGTCTCCTGACTCGGCACAACAAAAGCAATTCTATTTATAGCCCCGTCCTTAACTACAGGCAAAAAATAAGCACTCCTGCTTTTCTTCCTACCTTCACACCTCTGACACAAGATCTCCCATACGCGGCTGCTTTCTCCATCTGCCGTGGACTCATTTTGCCCTTACCTGCATGCCCTCCTGTCCGGATATCCCCACGCCAACGTCCGCTACCTGGATCATGCTGACATCATTAGCTCCGTCACCTGTGATTAATGAGTCGTGGAGACAGACACAAAACAGTCCCTCAGAGCGAGAAAGATGCAGAAAATATAATTGGTCAGAAGGGAGAAGCGGACAGCCTGGAGGCAGTAAAAAGTTGTGTCATCAAATAAGAGGATGCTCAGATTGTCCAGCGTACAGAGAAGGACAGATTAGATTTATGATGGCGCAGTTTTTTTTTGCTGTTGTTTTTGCAGACTGGTGCTGAATAATAGTTTCTCTTCTGTCCCTGTGTAGCTAGAGGTGAACTAACAAGCAGGTCTTGATTTTGTTTTACCGTGAGAAAAACGATTTGTTTTTGTTCCTTCAGGTGTGGGAGTGGGAGTAGCGATAGTGGGCAGAGGGAGACAACATTTCAGCCCACTCTCTGATAAATGTTTGTGTTGGCTGCTTGATACGGTCTCAGAAAAACACGAAATCTTACCAAGAGTTTTGGGTCAAGTTTCTAGTGCGAATATTTCATTACACTTGAAATGAGACAAGTTACATGCAACTTTTCAGCAAGATATAGGAGCTTGACAATAATTCCTTACTATTGATAAAAAGCACTAGTTCCACTGGGAGATTATTTCATGTACATCACGGGACAAATGTCTTGTTAAATAATCTGCCAATACTAAGAAATAATTGACTTAAAACAAGCTCCTATATATATGAAAAGAGACTTGTAAGTTACTTATTTCAAGTGTATTTGCACTAGAAACTAGTCTAAAATTACTTGGTAAAATTTTATGTTTTTGCAGTGTAATCCCACAGAAATCGTCCCCCTTTCAGTTATATGAAATTAATTCAGAGCATCAATCCAACCCGTCAAATCTTCTTTGTCAATAGAAAACAGATGAATTAATCTGTCGCTGTGTTTGGTGTGATTTATTGAATTGGATGATCGAAACTCGACGTAACAAAACACACTAACGATTAAACTTTCTAGACCAGTGGTAATAAAAAAAAACATCTGATGATGAGTCCCAGGCAAACAGGCACCAGAGTGTTTTTGGATTGTTTGGCTACAGCTGGTCTCCCCCGGAGGGTTTGTTTTTATGAGACCAAAACTTTTCCCACATGTGGCTCAACGCGGGATTCTGATCCCTCCTGCTCCTCGTGCATGTCAGCACGGCCGGCTACGTCACTTACATCCAAACGTCCAAAATAACGAGCTGCTCAGTGTAGATTTTAAAAGGCAACAATTTGGAGAAAACATTAAATTCAACAGAATCATTTCCTGCTCCGACTTTAAGCTGTACCCGCACCCGAGGAGCACTGCTAGATTTCAATAATCAGATACCACAGCAGCTGATGATGATTAAAGCAAAAAAAGAAAAAAGAACATTTTTAAAAAAATTACAAGTCTGAAGCAATCCAATTAAAAAAGGTAATTCCGATTAGAGCTGCATTAGGACAACGTTCATTTGTGATATTTTCAAATATTGTGATGATGAAAACTGCATCTCTGTCCTTAAGGTTTATTCTTAAGCAAAGGCATAAAAGGCAGAGAATAATTCATCTGAATGGGCAATTTCTTTATTAGCAAGCTGAATTTAAAATGCAAAGCATCTGAAATATTATAGCCAACTATATATTGCATTCCTTTGCAAACATTAAAACTGCAATAATGATTTGATTTATTGTGACAGTACCTTCAGAAGAAGTTACAGAAAAACTTTTTTGGGTTCTAAATAAACTTGCAGCAAGGTATGTCATCAGACGAGGGTTAGATTTCAAGTTACTAGATTTCAAACCAAAGCATTGGAAGCGACTCTCTACAGTCTAGATTGGTTGCACTTTGCACTTTTAAAAGTTTTTTTTTTTGGTGTGGTTTCGGACCGTCAGACCGTCACCGTGTCAACCCCACTTCCTCGATGTCTGACCGTGAACATTTGCCGTGCTCCTCATGAGCATCGCGCTAAGACCGTGGGAGCCGTCCCGGCATTTTCACACAGACTTCGCCTGCACTTTTACACCTCGCTTCCCCGCTGTCAGACCGTGACATTTGCCGCACTCCTCCTGAGGGTCACACTAAGACTGCCGGAGGTTAAACCCGAACCAGGTCCGGATAATTGACGCTTTTGCACCTGCCTTTTTCCTGAGATCTTCCTTTGTGCTCTCAGACACGCCGCTTCCCGCGTTCTCTGTTCTGATGCTAGATGATTGCGTCATCAACTATCATTACCGCGGTTAGCTGGTACACTACAGATCTCTATCGTAGGCCCAATTTCTATTGTTTCTACCGTATACTGTATATGTATCGCACATTCCTAGTTTGATGGCTGGATGAATAGAAAGATGCATTTCTCCAGCCACTCAAACTTTTAGAACATGGGAGAAGAAATAAAGTCAGAAAATTTAGAGGAAAAATGGAAAAAGATTTAGATTCCTGACTTCTTAGGAATCGTGTTTAATACACCCCAGTGAGACGGTAAACATTTTGCTTCTGTTCTACTTGGAGCAATTTTTAGGTTTCAGGAAAACTGCTGCGCCATCGGATTCAAGCAAAACCTGGCAACACTGAAATCTAAACTTTTGTCACACTCCATCATTCACTCTGTGCTCACCTATGGCCAGAGTCATGACTTTCAGCTTGTTCCGCACCAGTTTGACCACCATGCTTTTCTGCAGCGGCGTGGACCGGCAGCACAGTACCGAGCGGCAGCTTCGAGCGACCGCCAGGAACTTATCCTCCAGGCTCTTGTCCAGGGCGTAGGCCAAGGTCCGCCCGTCAATTACCAAGCCCAGCCGGTGCACCATGAAGTGAGCGGTTTGGGAGGAGGAAAGGGATGATGATGGGTAAATCTCGAAGTGCACTATGTTACTCGGGAAGGTCTTGGTGGACGGGTCTCTGGAGTTGCAGAGGAATTTGGACTGGATGTAACGTAAACTTTCCTCCAGCAACACAGCACACTCCTCCTGGATTAGACAGAAGTACGGGGTCAGGTAGAGGTCAGTTTAGACACAACATGTCTAAAGTGCCTGAGCAGCTTTGCATCTGGAAACCACATGCCTTAGCAGCAACGGATTCCAACAAATCACATCATCTTTTCTGGAAAACTACTGGCACCAGGATGCATTAAGGGAATAAGGCGAGCTGGCAGAGCACAACTTCACAGGTCTAGTGGAGTCCGTCCTTTGACAGCTCAGGGCTGCTTTAGCAGCAACTGCAGGACCCCACACACCATATGGAGGGCGGTCATAATGCTATGTCTTGATTATTTTAGTAATCAATTAATCTTTAGACAATTATTTGAACGATTAATCTGGTGAATTGGTGCATTCTGCAGATTTCTCATTTAAGCTTCCCTCTAAACAATATTGGAAATACATTAAAAGTTACAAATAATTAAATTCTATTTTTAAATAGATGTATTTTGTTATCCAAAATGCAGCAACAAGTATTCCATTAGAGAATGATTGATCATTTGTAGCAAATGATGGATCTGCAGCTAAAACCCCCCCAAAGAAAACGACTAACATCAACATGTGAAAATCATAGTCCTTTCTTCACGACTTAACATCGATACAGTGTACAGCTGCTCTGGTGATTATTTGTTGGATTAACCGATAAGTAATTACATAGCCAAAGGAAGTTTGATGGACTTTAGTTACAGAATTTGAACCAGATAAAAATGCCACCTGAGGAATTCTGGGTAACATATTTTCTAACAAAGAGTCTTGAATGCAAAATGTATCTATGTTTTGTCTCTATAACTCCTCCGACTGTGTTCTTTTTTTCTGAAAATTACATGTTTGAGTCTGTATACTCCAGTTAATGATTAATCAATTGCTAAATTAGTTGATTATTTCAATAATGATTCATCAAAATTAGGTCGATTAGTCCTGGTTTGATTGGTGTAGGCCTTTCCTAGAAGTGAGGGAAAATATAAGTGCCTTTGTTGCTTCAGTCAGCAGCAGGAAACGCTCTCACTTCCTCTGGCTTCTCATGAAAAGGCTTCGACACCATAGCAACGATATGATGGAGAATTTTAGCAGTCTTGAAACCGTAGCTGTGTAAAACCCCAGTGCGCCTTGACTCTTTGAATTGGCTGAAGCCTACGTTAATGTTTGGTTTGTACATGATTAATATATTGATTATTCAGCATACGGGCCTTGATTAGGTAAACAGGATGAGCTTTTGGGTGCTGTGGCCCACCTGGGAGTCGGCGTTCAGCGTTATAATCTCCTCGTCCGGGTCCAGCAGTTTGCAGGCGTAGGCAATGTTGACTGCCGTTTCCTGTTTGTCACCCGTCAAGACCCAGATCTGCAGGCCGGCTTTCCGCAGCGTAGCTATTGTTTCCGGGACGCCGTCCTGCAGCCGATCCTCAACGCCAGTCGCTCCTGTGGACGGATGCATGTCAGCGTCTGCAACAATGCTTCCCAACCGCCAGTATTATACAGACACGTTTCTCATATACATATTTCACACTTTTCCAGACTCAATTTCCCACAATTCTCTGTCATTTATGTTATTAGACAGACAGGAACAAAGACACAAAGAAAGAGGGAAAAAGAGAAAGAGACAAAGAAAGTGTGAACAACAGGGGAAGAAAGGAAGGAAAGAAGAAGGAAATAAGAAAGAAGAGGAAGAAAGAAAGGAAAGAAGAAAAAGAATGAACAGAAAAAAGAAATGAAGAGAGAAAGCACACAATTAAGGACAAGGAAGAAAGGACAGGAAATAATACAGGGCACATGGAAAAAACAAAGATTTATGATAAAAAATGAAAAAGGGACAAGGTAGGAAGGAATGACAAACGCAGAAGAAGGAGAAGGATCCTAGGAATAAAGGATACAAAGGAGCAGGAAGGAAGGAAGGAAAGAAGACAAACATAAAAGATCCAGGAAATTAAGGATAAACTTAAGGAGTTTAAAAGGACATGAGTCAAAGAAAACCAGGTAGTAGGAATAGAAAGAAAGAAAGACATGAGGCAGGAAGAAGGGGAGGAAGAGGACAACAGAGGAAGAACATAAGGAAGATTACATAAAAGAAAGGAAGCATAGAGGGAAGCACACAAGGAAGAAACAATGGAGGAGCATGAAAAGGAAGGAAGAGTAAGGAAAGGAGGTAGATGGGAACAAAGGATAAATAGAAAGTAGGACATAATGCAAAAAAACACAAAGAAAAGACAAGATGGGAAGGACACACCATTTGACACAAAATGGGTTTCTTTTTCCAAACTTATCCACATCTGGAAAATACTGAAACCAAACTCCATGCTTCTCCAGAAGACATTTTTTTCTGGTCTAAAAATGAATGAAGTCGACCTGAAATTGAAAGGTGACCCAACAAACCTAAAAGGTGGAGGTTGGTCTCCAGCCTCAACGCCGACTCAAAGAGCAGCTCCTCTCTTCCCTGGATGGCCGTCTCAGCCTCCAGGTGGCGCTGCAGCCAGCGGGCGTATTCCTCTTTACTCAAAGTCTAACACACACACACACACACAAAAAAAACACACCAGAAGGTTACACTCAAACACACACACAACTTAAGAATCACTGCTTTCTGTTTCTTGTGGGTAAACGGAACATTACTGCTGTGATTCCTGCACAGCAGAATGTGAAACCTTGACAAGGTGTTACATCCCTCGGCTTTGGTGACAGGCTGTGCACAAGCAAGGAATACATGGAGCCCGGCCTGTGAACGCATAAATTAGCAGCCTGGGAACGAGGCACAGATTGCAGCTGAGTCATGAAGCATGTCCCGTTTGGAAGGGCTGGCCCGTGCAGTCATCTGTGCCGGACTACGAACGCAGCCTGCCCAGAACCCAGCGATACACACAACCCTAACGCTTACCTTTTTGGCAATGCAGAGTGTGCGAAGGCCGTCTGCGGCGTACAGGTTCAGGTAGTTCTGTGTCCGGCAGAAAATCTTTTTTTGACGTTTTCCTTTGGTGTTGCCTTAAAAAAAATACAAATAAAAAGACAACAACAGAAAGAATTGGTTCGAATTTAGCACCAAAACCACCAGAGATGTTAACAGAAACATGAGCACCATCTGTGCTCACACCTACAGTAACCATGCATCTCAATATTTTCACAAAAACGTCACGGCACTCATCAAGCAGACACAGCTTGGTGGCAGAAGTTCTTCATCTCACAAAAATAAAACCATCCTATTTCAGCCGCGTTACATAATTGGTTTAATACAAGCATGTGCGGCTTGCTGAGGATGTTGGGTCTTATGTTTGGTAACAGAGCGTCGCCGACGTGACTCCGCGGCGCCGCATCTTGGCCAGAGGGAAAGGCACACCAACAGATTGGCTTTATGGCTCTCCTGACACAGATGCACCAGCCAGCACTCTGACTGCCAGCCATGTAATCTCATTAATGACAGCCCCGCTTGGCCGCGACGACCACGCACGAACCAAATTATTTTTACTAAAAGGAACAAATGAGCTGCAAACTGGCGGCAGCCACAGGCTTCAAACGCCAGGAAAGCGTTTCCCTTTCTGCTGGATCGGGTCGGCAAAAACCTCCGATCTTTTAGGTGACATGGACAGGTACAGGACATTCGCATCAATGCATGTGACTGCGACTGAACGCAGACAGATCGCGACGAGCACCACAGCTGTGAAGTGGAAGGAAAAACGATGGGTTTCAAAATATTGCACAAACAGAAGAGTCGCAATAAGCGATTAATCGCAGGACAAATTAAAATGAGCTTGATCATTTCCATCTTGACGATTCATATTTTCTGATGGACAATTTCATAATCCATCTTGTTTATAGTAGTGTGTGGTTTTTACTTCCGTTTTTTTTTTTTATTATTGCTTTTGGTTGTTGTTTTATTTGGGTGTTTAAAATATCTTCCCATTCCTGTGTAGAGTGTCCTGTACAAAGCTATGGCTCATTAATGTTTGAGCCGTTATCAATATATTGCTAAAAAACGGTCCCATAACTGCAATATTATAATTTTTCACAATAATTTCTTGGACAACTTATTGTCCAGCAAAATTAGTTATGAAGGACCCAAGTGTGGCATCAATTTACATTTAGTATTCAAAGCTCCAAAATAAAACCCAGTGCAACGATATTGCTTTCAGAAATTGCTGGAATAGTAAATTCGATTCGATTCTGTTGTTCTGTGAAGGTCTCAGAGGTTAAAGAAGACCAAAGATGCATTCACAAGGCGATATTCACAATATTTTATTTTTGCCGAATCCCTTTTTTTTGTGTGTGTGTGTGTGTGGTTGCTGATAAAAGGAAATAGTGACTAGTAGCTTTTTGTGGAGCATCGACTGCAACGTCTGCAGAAAAGTTTGGATGTGTAGTCAGAACCAAGAGTGGTGGCACTGTGATGTGATGCGCTCCAGCAACACACATTTCTTTCTTAGTTTCATATTTATAATGTTTAGCCAAAGTTTATGTTTGGTGCAGAACGACCTAAACGTTGGACGAAATGCGATATGACCGTTCAGACTGCAGACGCTTTGAAAACGATCAGATCAGATCGCTTTAGTACCACAAACTGGATGAAGAGAATAAAATATCAATAAAATACACTATGCAGTTATAACGTGAAAAAAAAAAAAGAAAGTCTGTATGAACACTGTGTACCAAGGTCAACTGATAACATGTTCAACCTAGACATGAAGATTAAAAGTTTTTTTTTCATATTTATTTTCATTTTAAAGCACAATACTTACGGAAAATAATACAGTTTCTTACACAAGACCATGCAGCAGTGGTGAAACTGGAGTTTCGTCGCAAGTCGTGCTGCAATTTCTAAAGGCTCAAGGGACTTCAGACCACATTCAGCGTCTCCTCCAATTGCGATGTTATTAGAGCAACACTAAATGACAGCCTCGTCTGAAAGCTAACACTCTACAGATCAGTGTTATGGGGAAGCCCAACCTGCATGAACAAAACCTATTAGCCATTAAATCAGTTAAGGGAGGGGGAATGAGGCCAAAATCTCACCATTGTGCTGGATTTCACAGAGAAAACTGCATAAATGCCCCTAAAATGGTAAGCAAACCACATAGCGTTCATTCCAGAGAGTTGCATTCTTCTCATAATGGATGCTGAGTTGAGTAATTATTTTGTAATCCAGCCTTATCTGAGAGAATGTGGGGATGCCAGTCTAAAAACATGTGAAATCAAAATAGGAGTGTCCATCTGCACTCGGGACAGGAGGATAACATATCTGAGGACTCATTTTTCTGTGAAGCTGAAACTTCCTGCTACTAATGAACAGGAGAAAAATGTCAAAACGACATAATAGCGGGCATTTCCTAACAGGAGGCCAAGGAAATGCGGTGCACAGGTTGCTTTGTATTAAATTATTAGGATGAAGAACACAGACTAAAACATAAGAAAAATAAAAAAGACAAACAAATGAGTCATAAAAGCTAAAAAAAAAAAAAGAAAGAAAAATGCCAAAGTGTACAAACATTAGTCAAGAGTTGAGAGCCAAGATAGCAGACAATAAAATTCAACTGACACTAAATTGTTGTAGCTCTCAGGATAAAAGTAACTTATTATTTTCTTGTTGTTATATTCATATTTTGCAGCCATAATACAAAGCACGCTACTCCTACTTTCACTGCAGTGTTCAGAGTTGAACAGGACTGCTTTATGTTCAGGAGAGTCGATAGTACATGACTAACTTCATGTTAATGTGCCTGGCCTTGCAGCATGGAGGGAGTCTCTAATGACTTAACAAGTACAACATAGACAAGCAGGGGGATTAAACTGGAACTCAACACAGTCTCTCTTTTAAAATCTTTTTTCTGACTATTATACAGGTAAGTATGAGCAAGATCAGAGGCTCATTACTTACCTGCACTCCAAGTACACAACAAAAAGTATTTGTGGACTACAAAAAAGTTGATTTTGAATAATATGTCCCATTTAAAGCAAGGGGATAAAGAGTTTTTAACTAATGTCACTTTAATTTATCCTCTCTCTTCATTATATTCTGCAAGGAGTCTTAGGGGAGAGGTTCATGCTAGCCTTGACCATTTTTCCTAAGCTTACCTACATAGAGCTATGAAGAAGTTTCTGTTGACAAGATGGGAGTTGAAGGAAATATGATTTGTGGCTTCTGAAAGGACTATTGAGGTGACTCTTTTACATTTTTACTAGCAAAACCATCGTGCAGAGTGCTGTACTGTCTGAACATGGACATGGGTAAGATGTTTGCAGTGTAAGGAAGACCTTCACTTCCTAAAACTCCAAAAGAAACTACATACCTTCCTGTAACACGATACAGCAGATTTTCTAAGGGATAAGACAAGGAATCAGAAAATGACTTCTTAAAAGATGTTTTACGGGGGAAGAAGTGTATTCATGTGGAGAGAAAATGCTCTGTTTGACATGGATGCAGCTTGTGTGTATGCTCTGTTGTCCCATTAAAAAGTCTATTTTGTGTTTTGCTTACTCTAAGGTCTCACCCTTACATCTTTGTGGAGGGATGTGACCAAACCTAAGTAAGGCAAAAGAATATGCCTCCAACAGTCTTGCCATTCTCTCTGATCCGTTTCCTAAAATAAAACATTGAAAACAAAATGCCGCTTTTTTTTTTTCCAAGCTCGGCTTATCTGCTGAATCTCCACATGATGACAAATAACTATTTATGCCGTTTATCAGTTACGAAAGAGTTTGTGGTGTAGCAAGCAGGACTTCAGATGCAAACCTCAGAGTTTAATGGGGACTGAATCTTTCCAAGAATCTTTACCGTGTATACAGATTTAGTAGAAAACATAATTAAGTGTGTTTCTTTGTGTGCCTGGAATACTAACAACCTGGTGCGCCTTTACCATTAGATTATAAAGGAGCGCCTTGGCTATGTAACAAGGAAAATGAAGAAAAAAAAGGAAGTTTATTTGGGGAAGTTAGCAGAAAGCAGTCTTTAAACTCAAAGTGAGTTCTTACATAACCTGCGTTCTTGTTTGTTGACATGGAAAGGAGCAGAGTTTAGGTAAGAGGTGGATCTTCTAAGAGAGAGGTTTTCAAAGCGTGAGGCGGGGATTCTGAGGAAAGCTCAGTGAATGGAAATGAGGAACTATTACATTAGTTATGAAAGAAAGAAAGAATCCGACATATGTGCTGCGGCTGAAAAGCTGAAAAGAAGGTGTGAATGCGCAATTGAGCTCTGATGTGCACTGAAAAAAGCAAACTCTGCTCTGCCTACAAACTTAGATCTCGGTTTGGCTGAAGCGAACTCTGGCATCCACACATGTATTCGAACCGCACTAAACGGACCGGAGACCGCTCCAAAAGCAAGAACGTGACTGTAGAGCAGGGCATTCTGGGTAAATACAACTAAAACAAATGTGAGAGTCTAGCGCTAGTGGGAGAAATAGCTTGCTGTCTTATCAGAAACAAAAGACAAATCCTACAGCAATGTGACGCCACTCCAGTTTTGTTTGCATTTTGTGAAAAAGGAAGTTGCGCTCAGTGTCTTCTTCAGGAGTTTCCGTGTCGTTTCCTTCAGTAATGCTTTGTGCAGCGTCACAACAGGCGAAGAGGGGAAACGTTTTTGCCAATTGGTTTAGATCATTTGACATAGTTAAGTGTGAAAGTGAACCGCACCAGCTCAAAATGTAACAAATGTTGAAATTTTGGTCCCAAATCAAACTGAGTCTACCAGATTATCAGGTGTGAAAACATCCTTGAACCTTGTCACATTTTGTCACATTACCACCTCAAATGTCAATGAAGTTTATTACTATTGATGCAACATAACACAAAGTAATGTATCATATATGGTACATGTTTATAAACAAACAAAAATACCAAGTGTGGCTTGCATCTGTAGTTACGCCGCCCCTTTTATTTCCAAAAGAACAAGTGCAATCAACAGGCTTTGTGTTTTGGAAGGCATCAGAGGTTTTCATAAGTGCACAATCTTGAAAATCTTGCGATGGCAATATTACTGGTAAACATTGCCAACTGTCTGTCCATGTCCTGTGTGAGCCTCTTCTGCTATGAGACTGTCCAACTGACTAAATACAGCATTAGCATGTCAAATGCAAGTTCATATTGTACTCCAATCATCTCTTTGTGATGTCTTTGCAATGACGATAACTGAGATATATTGTGCTGCCTAAACAAGTGGCATCATAAAGTCTGTTGTGTTGTAGCTTTACAACACAACTAATCTTACATGCAAAACAATTTAAGATCAGGAGGGTCTCCTTCCAGCTCAACAACTCTAAACCAGAATGGAAATTCACCTCAAAAACACAGACTACCACCAACTACAGGTGGGCATTTATCGCATTGTTTATCATTTATTGTGATACATTTCTTATAATACTTTGATTTATTGTTGTTGCTGTAAATTAATTATGTTTTTTTTTAAAAATGAGAATGGTCTGTATTGTTATTGTTGCTATTTTTCTCCATTGTTTGTTCAATAAAGGTGTATCAATAAGTATCAATAACTTTGAAAGTAAGATTAAATACACTTACTGTGTGCAATTTAGTGATACAAATCACACTTTTTTATATGACTGATGTCCTAAAGAAGTGAATTACTAACGAATGTTTTTTAAGGACAATATTTGTGTTTGTGAGGCTATAATTGTTGTGTCATGCAGTCGCAGCCATACAGTCACCTAAAAAGTAATAAATAGTTCCTATCTTCACACTTATTGTTACCACAATAGTACCACAAAACAGCATGATAACATTTTAAGTCCATATCAACCTCCTCTGCCACCATCTTTCTCTTCAAACTACACAAACCCAGAAAACAGCCAGAAATGACTGAACATGCCGAGTTCCCTACCTGTGTCCGGGAGTTTGATGAGGTTCATGATGACGGAGTCCGCTCCTTTGGTATACACTGTGATTTGATCGGTGAGCGGGTGCCTCACCACCACCGACATGCGCTTCCTGGTGGAGTCAAAGCCCAGCGTGTGCAGCAGCTCAAACGTCAGCTTCCCCAGGTGAGGCAGCTCCACCGTCACCTGGTCAGGAAGGCGTCCAACCAGGGAGCACTTGTACGCCCTGGCAGCGTAGACCAACGCGGCCTCGTCGGGCGACTCCGCCTCGTAGCGCAGCTCTCCTTCCTCGGGGTTGTCGGGCGGATTTTCGTCATAGCGGGGTGAAATGGCGCTGAAGGCTTGCTCCAGGGTGCCGGAAAGATGCTCCTCGTTCAGCTTGGTTAGTGTGCTCTCTGTCGAGGGAGAGGAGAGCAAGCTGGAGCAGCCCTTGTTGGAAGAGCGGTTGAGACTGGAAGAGCTGCTGCTGTTAGAGCCTGAGGTCAGGCGGCTGGGGGTGAAGCGCTTGATGAAGTCTTCGATGGTCTTAACCGGAGACTTCAGTTCAAACCTTGTTCGGACCTTGAAAACACAGATTAAAGGATAAATACACATCTGCGGTACTAGGGTTACGTATTCATAACCCTTTCAACTTTACTTCATCACTTTACAACCACAAACATTAATGGGCGGGGAGAATGTTTTGGCGAAGTTGAAGCCGGGTTAGTTTGGAGAATAATATCCCAAACTTTTGGACATGGAAATACTGCTCAATCCAACATCTGAAAATTAAATTGTTTAACTCCAAGGTGTGTGTTAATCCATTCATCCATCCATTATCTATATTATCTTATCTTTACAGTGTTATAGTTGAAAATTGGCTGTCCCAATGAATTATGTCACGTAGGCACGACATAAATTGCGCCATTTCAGTGCCTGCCAAACTCGACACCAGGCCCGGGTCGAACTATTTCCAAAGAGCTCGAAGTGCCGTCAGAAGTTTCAGCGCATTTCTGCATGAAACATGCCAACAGACAGCAGTGTTGATGTTTCTCTTCAACTTGTACGATTCCACTGTACAGGGGTACGTTTTTCAGGAACATTATCTGGCGCAAAGAGGAATCACGTACATTTGTATGATTTTTCACTAAATAGCCACCGCAATAATAACACTGGCAAATGGTTAATAACTCAATTAAATAAAAGACAATCCTGGACAGAAAACAGTTAAAAGGACAGGACAGCACTGCTAATCATATAGGCAAAGCTCAAATGGGACGGTTTAGATCAAAACAGGTTTATGTGTAGAAATGATTTTATTTGTTTGAATGACCTTTATGACATAAAATCCCAATGAATTCAAGGTTTCTCCCAGTGAATCTTAACACAAAATCACGGTGGGCTGCTGTAGTGCCTCTACCACTGGGCTCAGCAGGTTTTCTGGGGGAAACTCTGGAAATGATATAATAAATTTGTGGTAGTAACATAACAAAAAAGGGCAAAAGGTTTATACATGAGTACTTTTGCGACACACTGTCCAAAGAACAGCCTAGTATAGTGTTTTCTACATTTCAGAGCATAAAATAAAACAACACCCTTTCATTTAACGCAGATAGTAACGACATTACTCACAATAAATCTATAATCCTGCAACCTACAAATACTAACCAAGTCACGACAACCTGGACTTGCTAGGTGTTGAAGACATAAACTAAAACTTTTCACACAGGCAACATGACGATCTTCAGTGATATGCAGTTTGAGCCTAAACTTGGCCACATCAAAAGGGTTTCAAGTAAATGTACTAAAGAAAGTGAAATAAAAGGGAGAATATTTCAAAGTTTTAAAATAAAACCAAGCTGTAGCTGCAACATTTCACAAACAGCTGGTTCCTGACAGCAGGCAAATACTTTCCACCTTTATATTCTCACACATGCATAGAAAAAAACTCTGAAAGCTTCCTGGCAGTCAATCGTAAGCAGTTTTCACCCATGTGACCCAACTATGAGGATCAGCGAGGAGAGCAAACATTGAGCTAATTTTGGGAAAGACAGGAGTCTAAGCAGAGGAAGGCTGGCTGAAGAAAAACAGGTTGGGTCATCAGGTTGGTACACTCAGCCTGAAAGTACGCAACTGCTAGTAAATACTGCCTGGAAACAGCTGCTGCCCTGTGGAGTAGCAATGCGGGGTCTGTTTCAACATTTTACCACCTAAATTTGAACACCATCGCACACAGTTTGTCAGGAGATCAAATAATAGGTAACAGCAAATGGCCTGTGATAAAGTAAAAGGACCCAACAAATCCACGGTGATGTTTGTAATGCTGAAACTGAACTCACTCACAAAAGGTTACTACCAGTTTAGGCACTCGGGAGGAGTGCATGTGTAGCAGTTCATCCAGTTTGGATTGTCAGAAACTGAGAAATTGGGTCTTTTTCCAACGAGTAAACAAACCATGCAGCAGTAAGAATGGTTTGTTTACTTGTTGGAAAAAGGTCATGTTAACCGCAACACCCCTCGAGTGTGGAAGTCGTTACTGCAAGAACAGAATTCAAATTCATTTTCAGTACCACTGAGGTAGTATGAAAGTAATTCAGAGTTACAAAAGTTAAAAGAACCCATTTCAAAATAAAAAGTTGGGACAGGATTTTTTTATTTTTACATACAAAAATCATGAGCAGGAACTTTAGTATTCACATGTTTCTTGTACGCCTATAATTCTGACGCACAAGCGACACCCACAAATGGGGATTGATGAAAAAGTCGGCTCTCTTGGTCGATGGGGGTTAAATTTTGTTCCAAGAAATAATCGGATGTGACACTGGAAAAGAATATTGTTGTGTTCAAGTTGTGCTAGAAGTTGTTAGACTATCACTAAAGCTATTCTAGTCCAAAATGCACAACGTGTCGCAGCAGCACTGATGCTAAAGTCAGCGTCCACAGTTCACATTTCTAAAGTATGTTTTTCAAAGAAGTTTCATGATTGACAAGAAGCTTCTGAGAGCTAAATTAGTAATCTGATGGTTGAATAATCTAAATAGATTAATAAAAAAAATCTATGTTGTTGAACTTGTATGTCTAGTTATTCAATAAATTAGCAGAAAAGGGTCTATGTTTTTCTTGAATGAACATATTTCCAAACAGTCCTGTTTTGCCTTCCCTATCAGAAAAGAATAATTTTAGGATTTTGGATATTTAAAATGCCTTCCACTTCCAGAGTTAAATGTTCATTAGAAATAAAGGTTTATTGATCTTTGAGAGGGTATACTTGGATTATCATTCTATTACCTGAAAATTATTACAGAAATTAACAATGTTATTGTTTATCGCAATAACGTCTGGGACAGTTGTTATCATGACAGGCCCAGTCCTGGAAGTACTTAGTCAAACAAATCGGGCATCAATACATTCTCAATCAATGTATTACTTACATTATATTAAACAACACCAATGTGATCGAGAAATTTACTTAACTTTTAGAAAATTGATTAAAGGTATTTTCTATGCAGGTTAAATTTAGGACCTTTTCAGAGCAATTTTTGTCCTCCTTTTTTAATTAGCATGAATCCACCTCTACACACTCCTGCACTGATGAAAATCTCCTGGCAAAAATCCTTCAGCCAGTCCTTCTTGCCGGGGTGGTGCTGTACGACAACACAGAGGGTGACTCACTCCGCGGTCCCCTGACTGCAGGAGTCACGGCTCTCACAAATACACAAGTATAAATCCTTCAATGGGCTGGGTTAGCTACAAGGGCATCTTAATAAAACGTGAACAATCGCACCGGCACCGGGAACAACAAATCACAACAATAAAGACGAGCGGAAACGAAAGCTGGAGGGAGGCTGCATCAAAGCTGCTGATTTTGTTTTGCACAAGGCTTGTATTTTTTCTTCATCTAAAGCGATAACCTTGAAGGACAAACACACGCTCACATGAATAATGTGTCATTTTGTACAGTTTAATCGCAATGGCTCCATCCCTCTGGGTGGGTGGGGGGAGGGGGCAAAGGGGGCAGGCCAGGAGGTGGAGGGGGAGAAGCTGTGTGACGGGTGGGGAGGATATCACCTCAGAACAGGACAACCACACCCAGGCTCACGTAGGGGCAAAACAAAACTCGGATACACGGTTTTGTTTGGACACAGCACATCAAAGAATGGCAGTGAAAGGTACGTGCACATGGACATTTTTGCTTTATTTTGGAAAGTTTTAGGAAAAGAGTAGCTGGTGAAGGTGGAAGCTTGGGAAGGATGACTGAGAACTTTTAACTCTTCTTGACAACCTAAAAGATGAGAAACTTGATTATTATGCCACAAATATTAGCAATTTTCTGAACCAATCATTAAATTGCAACTTAGAAAACTAAATTACAGGCTATGCACATTCACTTGACTTCACCCGTCTTGGGCCTTGACTTCTCTTCACCCGTTCCCAGAGGTGGGTAGAATACCTAAACATTGTACTCAAGTAAGAGTAGAACTACTTAACATGTTTTTATTCCAGTTAACGTAAAAAGTAGCCATCCAAGAAAAGGTTAAAAAGTATTTGGTAAAACGTCTACTCAAGTACTGAGTAAATGATCAAATTATCAATCATCAAATCAAAATATAAAGTTAGGTGGAAATTTTAAATATTTTAAGGATGAATATGATAATTCATATAGGTAACAATAAAAAAATAACAAAATCAGGCAAAAGAAAAATTTTACAAACCAGTTTCTTTCAATAAAAAAAATCTTATGAAACCAAGAAAAAGAGTGTATTTTTGGTTGGAACATGTTTGTTCTTCATTCAGTGAAGTTATGCATCTTCAATTCTGTATTTATTTAATACACCATAAGAAATGTGAAGAAGAGGATTAGGGCCACTAAAATCAGAATTCTGACTTTTTTTAAGTTGAGAACTTAAGGACATACACAAAAGAAATTCACAAAATCAAACCGAAGGCCTGTGGGAGCCGCCGCGCCTCACCTTATGCCTGGGCTGATTAGGCGAGGTCACCACCACGGTGTTACAGATCGCGAGAGCGATGAAGAAATCTATGATATCAGAGAGGCTGGAGGGCAGGTGGGACACGGACTGGCGGTGGAAGCGCATGAAGTCCAGCTGACTGCTGCATTCATTGACTCTGTCCAGGAGCTGAGGATCAGGGGTGACATCCTTCTCCTACAGGACAGAGAAGGGAAGCATTAGAGAGGACTGGAGTGTACAGGGTCTGCGCTGAATGGAGCGCTGAGCTGACCATGGGGCTGCTGAAGGCCGTGTGCTTGGAGAGGATGCTGGCCCGCTTGGCCTCGGCCCTGCTGCCCGTCCTGCGATGGGACTTGGTGCTGTGGGAGCGCAGCACGACGCGTCCGCTCTGATGGCTGGTGACGCTGTCCCGTCTGGGCAGGGTGCCTCCGTGGGACATGAACTCCTCCTCCTCGGAATCGATTTCCTGATACATGGCAATCCTTCTAGCTGCGTCGCGCCAAGACACACAGCCGTTAGGAAGGCTCTTAAAGGGGAAACGAGCGTTGCGCGTCGGCCCGTTGAACTCACCATTGGCGTCGTGCGAGTACTCCACCCCGGCCACTGTGCAGCGCCGGAACACCATCTTGTTTTCCGTCAGCGTGCCCGTCTTATCAGAGAAGATGTATTGCATCTGGCCCAGATCCTCGGTGATATTAAGCGCCCTGCACTGCAGCTGGGAGTCCGTCTCCTCGTCGTACAGATCCATGTCCTGATGGATTAAGTACACTTGGCAGATCTTCACAATTTCAATCGACACAAAGAGCGAGATGGGTATCAGCACCTGGGAGAGGAAAGGAAAGTTACAGAGAGGATTCAGAGCACAAAATGCACAAGTGACCAGACAGCCTGAACCACTTCTCAGAGCTGAACATTTAAACTGCTGCCATCAGTATTCCCCCACTAATGCACTCCTTGGGTTTCCGTAGTTTGGAATGATGTCAGAAAGCCAAGGGCCGCCATCTTGTTTGACAAGCTAGTTTTACTGCTTCTATGCACAGTTCCTGCAAATCTGAACCGGAAGTGAGCCGTGCCACTGGAGCCCCATATTGGTAGGCAAGCGCAGTGTAAAGCATAGATGAACCGTGGCTTTAAGACTTGACCAAGAGAAAGACATAAACAACATTTTTACTGCTTTCAGGATTGACCTGTATGAGACAGAGAATGTGGCTCATTTACTGTTGACATAACTCCATAGCAACTGTCATGACAGCTAGCTACGGATACCTACCAAGATGGTTGTCAGCTGCAAGGTTTGCGAAAGTGTGACGTCAAATAAGAACTACGATTTTTTTTTTTTTTTTTACTTTAAATTCAGGTCAGTTCTATAATTTGAATATTAGGGCCAAGCTACAATAAAAAAAATTTAATTAGGAGAATAAAATAATATTACAAATAAATTTGTAATACTAGGAGAATGACGTTGTAGTTTATGAGAACTTAAAACATGAAAAACGACAATATTAAAATGCAGAAGGCTGAGCATCTTGTTAAGTTTTACAGCTGATAATACAATAGAAATATTTAATCTTCTAACATATCAGCATCAAATTAATGTCATTGTGCAAAAAACTGAGACCATTTCGAAGAGTCGCACAGATTGAGCTGGTCACATCAGATCTAAATAACTTTATCAAAGCTTTTTTCTTGTAATATTAAGATGTTTCATCTGGTAAAATGGCATCTTGTACTAATATTAAGATAATATTCTCATAATAAAATAAAAATTCTTGTAGCCAGGCCCTGAAACTTTGTCATAAGACTCAGAATTTGTAACTTCTTTTGTTTCTTTTTTTTAAGAAAGGAAACCAGGGTGCTGATGTGGCACAGGAGTTAAGCACAACCAACATATGGGCTGTCGCAGGTTCGATTCCCGGCTTGCGACCTATGCTGCATGTCTTCCCCCTTCTCTAATTGCCCACTTGCCTGTCAATTTACTGTAAAATACAGGCCACTACAGCCAATAAAACTTTTATTAAAAAAAAGAAAAGAAACCGAGAGTAAATGGGAAAAAAATATATGGTATGAGTTTTTTAAGCCATTGATGTACGTATAAATGAATGAAGAATGACCTGACAGGCCTCGTCATTGCTTCATGGACTCGCATAAAGTTGATATGAGACTTTTAAATTGGTTGGGTTTTGTCGACTTTTCTTAAAGAAATTTAAAAAGTCAGAAAGTTTAAAAACATTTTTAAAAAAAAAGCTTTGCACAGTTTTATACACGAACAGAAGAGTACCGCATGGTCTTGGAGGAAGACTGTTTAAAAAATGTGCTCTGCATTTGCTCGATTGTTTCAGAAAAAGCCTCTGAGTCGTGATGGGACATTTCCATTAACGCTTTTGCTGAGAAGACTGAGTCATAACATCTGGGAAGGCAGTTACGTTTGCACGCTTTCCCCCCGCCGCTCTTCCCCCGCAAATGCAGCCACTGTTTACACAGCTAAAGCACATTACCGGCCACGCCGACTTTCATTCACCGTTTTCTACATAAACCCCGCAGATCAAAACCGGACCGCTGCTTATGACACGGAGCGGCGTGACACGTTCACCGATGATCCAGGTCACAAGCAAACAGATCAATAGATCTCCGTGACAACTTTTCCCTCCCCCAACTTGATCCTGCACAGCAGAGAGGTTGTGTGAGGCATGAAGCGCATACATCCTCACTGCTTGCTGAGTTTTTTTTTTTTTTTTTTTAAGTGGAGATAAAGATTTAGAGGTCATATGCTCAGAGGTTGCAATAATGTCAGCTAACATTTTGATTTACAGCGCTGCCTGTGTACAGTGGAGAGAATCTTTTAGAAATACTGATACGGTTTGTCCCTGTACGTTTGTCCCTGGGTTTCACTTGGTCTTTGTCCGTCCCCCTTCTCCCAGTTTCGTACCTGAAAGACGATGATCATGGTGAGGAAGAGATAAATGACTGACATCATGAGTGATAAGTCTGTCCCTTCAGGACTAAGAACGTCAAACATGGGTCTCTTATCTCCGTACTGAAACATCCACAGCCCGTGACCTGGAACAGCAACAGCAAAGGTCAGCAGAAAGATGGAGAGCATAAAAAAAAAATGTGTGTTGTATATATATATAATTTTTTATTTATAAAAGTTACATATTGCAGCTTTAATGGAAGTATTAATTTTGCTCCTTACTGGACAATCCTGACATACAATGTCCAGCCAGCAGTTTGCGACTTTAAGTGCAAACAAGGTGAAGGGGACAATAAGCCCAAGCAATTCTTTTTCATTACGCTTAAAACAAAATGTGGTTGAAAGGTATCAAAAATATGTCGAAAAGCATCAAGTTGTTTTTTTTAACAACTAAGTCATCATTTGAAGTCTTCCATTTACTTTTCCTCAAGTTTTGTTTTCCATTTATAAACATTTGTTTGTTGAGCTAAAGACATTTAAATATGACAAAAAAGAAGCAAAGAATAAACTGGCCTCTGATGGGGCAAAAGTTTTTGACGGCGATGTGTGAAACTTGTGCATATGAAACAAAGTTCTGCATACCGATGGCAACAAACAGGCACATCACCAGCAGGATGACGACACACCAGCACACGTCCACATTCATCTGTCTCTCCAGCTTGCTGCGTTTGTAACGCGGCCCGTTGTTGTTGAGCATGGCCTTGGTCTCGTGACCTGCACAGACAGAAGTGAGGCGTGTCGGTGGCAGGTCATAAGGGGAACGTGACGAGGTCCGGCGGCGACGGCGCTGGGTCAGACTGACCTGCGTAGATGACGATGCCCACGGCTTCCTCCGTGTTGCGGACGGTGCAGCCGCGCAGGAGGAGGTTCTCTTTGTGAAGTGCGTCTCTTCTGCCGTTTCGGTGGATTCTGGAAAGTTCAATTTAAGAAATGATTCGGATGAAAGAGAAATCATTATCGTTCAGGTGAAAAAAGTAATTATAGATTTGATTCCTTCCTGGATAATTAAACGGGAGTTCTTACAGGTTTCAGCAAGTACTATTTAAGACATTTCACGACACATAACTCAACTTCTGATCGCGAATGCTCAAAATTAAATATTAAGACTTGATGAAATTTCATTTCAGACCGTGGATGAAAATCTGGGCGTTTAAGATTTTTAAGGCTTGAAATTTTGATTTTCAACTTTTAGACTTTTTTTAAAGATGTATAAAGACCCTGAAAGAACCCTGATAAAAGACTACATACATTTATTCTGCCAAGGTGCTGTGAACCATTACAGTAGGCCCTGATTTAAGCCAAAATTCCCACCGATCCTAAATGAAACCTCTCAAATTTGGAATCAATGAGGCTTTTCACTTCTTGCTGCTTTCCCTCAGGTGTCACCTACATCTTGTCTGTTTTAAGTCTGAATGAAGGCAAGGCCTCATAGAAGTATCCACACCCCATTAACTTTTTCAAGTCCCATTTCAATCACAAAATTCCAGGTTTTTAACCGATTCTTATAGCCAAAAACAACATATTAAATATCTGAGTGTTGTCTGCATTTGTATTAATCAACCTTTAATCTGACACCACTACATATAACATATCCAGAATTTCATTAATAAGTAAATTCAGTTGAATCCAACAACAAATTCTAAATTACATTGTGATTTGTTTTTACTTGCTAAAATAAAGTATGAAATATTTTTGTCAGATATTTTATTAGAGAAGGGATGTCTAAATCATTGTTGATCCAAAGCTTATACATAAAAAAAAGCTTTGCATGTTTACCTTATAAAAAGAAAAGTTTAACTGAAAAAAAGAGAAAAAGCCAAGCTATTATTAGCTTTCATGTAAGATTTAAATACACACACCAGATATGCGCTATGATTGCATAACCAAAGACCTAATCATTTTCAGACAAAAGCTGAAACAATTTTTAACAAATGTTTCATAAGGTTTCCTGTAGCTCTTAGGAATTTGAAACATTACTGACACTGCGATGCTACTGTCAGAATGCTTACCAACAACAGAGGTCACGCTCTGACCTCTGACACCAAGCCAACGGACACATCACCACTGGTCTATAGATTAATACGAGTTTCCCCGATCCCTAAGCAGTTAGCTCACACACACAGCTTAATGGAGTTCACAGCTAGCACTGCTAGAAAAGGAGATAACCCCCTCTGAGCTCGCTGCTCGCTCTCTCTCCCTCAAAGGGAAGCCAGATTAGACCGGGTGTCACTGACCGTAATGTAATAAAGCACTGGTGAGCCTTGAGCTCCACTGTAGCCTGGCAACTGAATACCTGCAGCATCTGGTGTGCTTCTAAGCAAAGAATACGTGTCATAGTTTGAAGACGAGTCGCAATGGATCCTTCACAGGGAGCTCAGAAAATCCAGTGTGTTAATGTAGTGACATCATGAGAAGTGGCAGGGATCCAGGCAGGCCTGTCACACGAACACATTTTTACTGGATGATAAATTGTCCCAGATACCATAGTGCTGTTGTTTTGAGTCCATTTTCAAGTAATATGATGGTAAAAATGCACATTCTGAAAGATCACTAAACTTTAAATTCTAATGAACTACAGAAGCGACAAGTAAAATGAATGATCAAGTCTCTGTAAACAAAACTGTCCTTCAAAAAAAAAAGGGCTGGTTAAGACTAGAGGGCAACTAACATCTAGGTGGCTGGTGGTCAACTGTTCAATTACCAAGTCTTGGGATATTACAGTTTTAAGATTCAAGCATTCGGGATCATAACAGAGCCATTGGTTTGACCCCAGTCAAGTCGCTCTCATATAAAAACTTACACAGGAAGTGAGACACCGTCAGAGGCAGAGTGGTGTGTAATAATGAAACAGGCAGAAATATGTTTGGAAACTGAGAAAGGATGAGTGCTTTTCTCTCTTTTTTTTAAATATCAGAGCTGTAAGTGTCAGCTGTGCAGCATCCAAAACCAAAGGGAAAAAACCCCAACTAACAAAACAATTCTTGTGTGTATTCCCATTGTTGAATGATTTGTAATATGAGACACGTTACATTTGTAATGATTTATATATAAATCATTTAGCAAATGACTTATATTGACTGAATTACAGCTGGATATCCAAACCAGTCATTAACTAAGCAAAGAAAAGTGAAAGATCTCTATTTACTTTTACTGTAGCAAGCATGCCTTAGGAGAACAACCCTAATCATTTCCAGTACAAATACAGAAACTGGATGCACAACACAGCTACTCATAATCAAGGCATGTATTTTTTTGTTACATACCTTGAGGTTTGTGCAATTTGCACAGTCATAACTCACATCCAAACAAGGCTGACTATATCCTTTGCTTGGATATTCTGTTTCAGTTTTGAGCACAACCCAAGTTTAACTTTGAAACTCTTGACTCGTCTACAAACCACCATCTAAGATCATTTACAGAGAAAATGTAACAATTTAATAAAAGCAAACAAGTCAAAGACGTGACATTCTAAAAAAAATGAAGTTAGAACTTAGTGTCAGAAAAAAGTAACTAAAATTGAATGTATGACACAAATACATCACAATGTGCCTTTGAGTGTTTTTCAAAGCAGGTAAGTCATTCTTTCAGAAGAAAACACCATGACCATGCACTATATGGATAATGACACAGCAAATTTAACAGCAGAGTGGGACTGCCAACAAGGTTGCACATATGGAAAAAAACAAAACAAAACAGTACAGATGACTGGTTAACAAATCTGCAAAAAGAAGCCATAACTCATAATTTAAGAAATTTATAGAAATCCCCTGAAATGACAAGCTAAAGAGAGAAACACTGAAAACAGATGAAATGGAAGGCGATATACAGTATATATATTGGATTGCTAGCATATAAAAATATGACTTACTTCATAATTTAACACCTTGAAATTGGGTCTCTGTCTCTTTAAAAAACTCCTGCTCTTTTTGAAACTCCACCTTTAGGAAGTCATCACAACATGGCTCCTCTATTAACTCTTTAACAATGTTTTACCAGCTTTGCACTGACTTACAGCTTGTATCATGAGCTCAGCAGATGTTTGCTAATTGCTACTGGCTAGTCTGAAGGAGCCAAGTGGAGGCGTCACAGGGGAGGGGTGTTCTGTGAGGTGGAAGCTAGGAAGCTAAACTACAACTCTCCAGAGTGTCCTTAAAGGCGGCGCTAGACCAGCCAGGCGTTTTGCACAGCTGAATGGTTGCAATGGAGATTAAAAGATTTCTCAAACAATGCAACACTCCAGGTATGTTTTTGGTGAGTGGATAATATTGGAACACAATGTAAAAATCCTCAGTTTAGACACAGTAGGTGGCACAGAGTGCAATAAGTTGAATAAATTAATTTCACACAGCCTTCATCTGAGATATGTGAAAGTAAATAGAAGAAGTTCTTCAAAAGCAGAACAACTTTTGGATGTTCCTCAACTCATAAAAGTTGTTCTTCTGTTGCAAAAAGTATAGTACAAAATAATTAATATGGAAGGAGATAAGAGGAGAAACCCACCCTGAGGGACTTCGAGTGCTCAAAATGTTGAAGGTTACATTCCTGTAGTGCTGGTCTGTCGTCACAAGTAAAACACTTGATTGTGTTGAAATGTGGGATTTTCAGCTACTTCCATTCACAGTTGCTTGGATTGCTAACATAAACATCCTGGGACTGTTATTTTAAGTAAAGTGCTGCCACACACCCATGTGCTTTGGAGTAACAATACTGGTGAGAAAGAGAAGGAATATTATGGTAACCTTTTAAATCCCTGGGTATGGTGCCAGTTTGTTAGGTCTCTACTCTTCTTCCTCAAAGACAATTTTTTACATTTTCCTCCTCCTCCAAGACAAATGATACTAAAAAAATTTTTTTTTTAAACTGGAGGTGTTATCAGTACTTTTTTCTCAGATGTCAGTTTTATTGATTATTTTCTGCGAATTGCTTGACTTGGACATAGAAATTAATAGAGCAGCGATGAGGTACAAACACAATTGAAAATCAAAAGTTCTAAAAATTATTAAGAAAAGGTAAAGAAAAAGTAATACTCACACGTAGCCTCGAAATCGGTTCAGGTCATTGTTGGGCTTTTCACATTCAATTATGCTGCTGTACTTTAATGGGTCAAAGTCACAGTCCTGTGAAGACAAAAACACCCAATGAGAAAATATACGGAGCCCCCACTTCACTTTGGTCATGGATGCTAAGACGTGTGTAAAATTTGCTCTAATCAAACTTCTGCTTTCAGTTGACCCAAGACAGAGAGCATATCTTGTTGCAGGGCAAAACATTTACAAAATATCATGAGAAAAGAACATTATGTGGAAATATTGATGCAACATCTCAAAACTTCAGCCAGAAAGCTGAAGGTTGGACACAAATGGGTCTTCCAAACCTAAACCTAAGCAGACAAATTAGTTAAGGTAAACATATTTTTTGGAGCAGCCATCGCAAAGCCCATTGAAATTTATAAACAGAGTTTACAAGATGTATGTGAAAAAGCCAACTATTCTCAGGGGAAAGTTGCACTTTATGTAATTTATGCATTATATTCATATAATGGGTACATTGGCTTCATATCATATAGTATAAAAATCTGACTTTTCTCTGATTTTGTTCTTGCAGTTGAGTTCGACACCACAGTGCAAATTAGAAAGTGGCTGAGTGTGGTGGTGTGAGCAGCAAAATGCCTCTGTTCTTAAAATAAAATCTAGGAAAGTTATTAGCCATTGTTAAGGTTTTCATAAGTAATAGGCCTCTGTAGGAATCTGCAACCTGCAAAGGAGAATACAGAGACTAATACAGCTCTTTAGCTGAATCTGCCTTTTTACAAAGTTCCTCACAGAGGGAGTTGGTTAATTCTGCCTCCACACTTCTACATGTGAAACTTATAGAAGTGTACCCAAAATAAAGAAAACATTTGATCAAGTCATACACTTTAAAAGGCAGTTCAATCATGGAGGAAATGTATGAACATTTCTGGATGTGAATGTTTATAACATATATGTCGCTCATTATTTTTGCTATTTGTAATTACAATAAGTTTCATTATTAAACTGAGCTAAAGACATAAAAAATGTAGTCTCATTTAATAGTGTATGCAAGTATTTGCCTTAATCTGTATTTATTTGGTTAATATTTTTTCCCTTTTTTTATATTCTGATTGTTCTTGTCAAAAGCTGAAAATTATCTCCTTTTTATTTATCAGGTGGGTTTTGAAAAGAATCTCAGGAATGTCAACCGAAGAAAACTATTTTTGTTTTTTTGGTCCATAACTGAGATTCTTCACCCGAGTTTCCATCACAACCGCCTTTTGTACATTGTAAAGTCTTCAGAAGCCTTTCTATTACACCTTAGGCCACTGCTCACTGACAGGAGTGAGCAGTGATTGCTTCTTAATGCAATTTGTGATCAAATTTAGTTGTTAATTTAGTCATAAAGTTAGTCACAAAACCTGAAACTAAACTTGAAAACAAAAGGGATCATCATACGATACAGCAAGATGTAGCACCAAGCACATGAGGAAATGAGGTTGAGAACATTTGTTTCGGTCTCACCAGGTCGAAGAAGCTGCGGACGATCTGCCTCTGCTTCAGGTTGGTCTCTCCGTCCAGCGTGGCCGTCTCAATGTGGCACAGGCGATCCGGGTCACTGGAGCTCAGCAGCAGGACGTCGGCGGGGAGAATCTCGTTACATCGCAGCTGGATAAAGTCCCCGACTCGCAACTCTTTCCAGTACTTCTCCACGTAGCGTTTGCCCTCTCTGCCGGAACAGCATACACTCGGTGTGTGACTTCACACAGACTTTGTGCTACTTCTAAGAAAGCAAGCTGCAACTGCTGATTTGCCCAAACTGGGAGGTTGGGACTTGTTGTTCCTGTGATCGGCCTTCAACGTTAAGGTCTTCAAAAAGTTTAAGCACTGGATGTTTTTGATTTGATGACATTTTCTCCATGTATTATAGATCATGTTTACCTGCCACAAAATGAAAACAAGCTATTTTTATAAGGCTGCAAAATTTGAATGGATATGGAGTTTAATTTCCAGTTGAAACCAGATATTTACATACACCGAAGGCAAAAAAAAAAAAGATTTTCTTACTGTATGAAGTGAAATCAGCCCAAAAGTCTTTTAGGCCTGTTAATAGCACCAAAATTATTTTTATTTGTTAAATGGCACAAAACGTAGCGCTAAGATTTTTTTTGTAACGTTCCTTGAATTTTGAAGCGGACATACATTTGGTCAGTATCGGGGATAACTCTCTTTTAAATGGTATGACTTGAGTCAAACCTTCTTTGTTTCCTTTCACAAACTTCTGATAGGCTAGCTAACTGAACCAATAGAGTTCATTGGAGTCAGACCTGCGTATGCATTTCAAGGTCAGATCTCAAACAAAGTGCTTTCTTGTTTGATACGATTTGAAAGTCAAAAGAAATGTATCGAGACATCAGGAAGAGAACTGTGACGCTTCACACAGCTGGTTCATCCTTGGGAACAATTTAGCAATGCTTGAAGGCCCGGCGTTCTTCTGTTCGAACACTTATATGCACATATAGACCTGATGGGGATGTCAAACGATTATACCGTTCAAAAATTAGACGGGTTCTTTGTCCCAGAGATGAATGAATTGTGGTCCAAAATGCAGATTGACCCCAAAACAAGACCTGGTGTAGATGCTGGCTGAAGCTGATGAGAGTGTGATTACCGCTCGGTGAGGAAGAAGCCATCACTCCAAAAGTAACATGAAAAGCCAGACTGCAGTTTGCAAATGCACACCGGAACAAAGACCTTCATTTTTGGAGACATGTACTGTGGTCTGATGAAACTAAAGTGGAACCGTTTGGTCATAATGACCCTCATTACATTTGGAGGAAAAACCGGGATACTTGTACCACCCTAACTGTAAAGAATGGTGGTGGCAGCATCACTTTGTGGGGCTATTTTGCAGCATGAGGAACTGGTGCACTTTATAAAATAGATACATAATGTTAATGAGGCAAGACAATAAGGTGGAAAACCAGAAAGTAATCACTTGGGCTCATATGATTATCCCAAAGGGACGATGATCCTCAGCATCCAGCCACAGGTTATATAGTCACTTATAACGACAACAAAGTCAATGTTTTAACTTTTCGGTAGTTTGTTATGGAGAAGTTGTGGACAGATCTGAAAGTGAGATGGGCTATAAACCCGACTCAGTTCCACCAGCTCTGTCAGGAGAACAGAACTCCAGCAATCCACTGGGAGAAACTTCTGGAAGGAAACTCAAAGGGTTTGACATAAGCGATACGGTATAAAGGACAATTATCCCTGATACTGACCAAATGTATGTAAAGTTCTGAATTTGAAGAAAATTACAACAAAAAAAATCTTTGGAAAATGTGCCGATTTTTTTTTTAGGCCGTTACCAAATACAAATAATTTTGGTTATCCTAACTGACAGAAAGCATGAGAAGTTTGGTCTAATTTAACTGCAGACAGCGGAAAAAAATAAAATAAAGTAAAAATATGCATCTTTTCAATTGGTGTATGTAAACTTCTGGTTTCAACATTTTAGTTATCAAAAATATTAAAACTCCCCTTGGTTGGTCTGTAAATATTTGGCTCCTTCTTAGAGCCAGCAGAAAAAGAATATCCCTTTTATCTGATTTTGTTTACACACACTGAATTTAAAAAACCCTGGATATTGTCAGTGTTGAAGCTTGTAGTGAACAGGGACAAACCCTTTTGAGTCACAGCCCAGTATGATCACTGGTCAACGCCGACGTATGAAGCAACATCAAAACAATACGGTTCAAAACGTTAAAGCTAATATTCAGATTACTTAAAAATTAAGGTCCAACTGCATTAGATTAACCCTCTAATTAAAAGGAATTTAGCTGCATTACAGAATATCCAACATATGGATGCTGATTCGTAGTCCGTCATGTTTATGCATGGACAGAGGTGTACAGGGTACTGTGTGAGTTTAGTCGGGTCAGCAACGCCATAGGTCGGGATGTTTAGCATAACACTGCCGCCGCCACCAAAGACAATCCAATTATGTCCAAACTTGACAACAACGTGGGTCAAGTTTATGTGTGAACACTTTGGAGCCGCCAAACACTGAGGGGCTTTTGATGGCTGTAAATTATGCTCTATAGAGGGAGGACGACAGTGCTGCTTTTCATTAGGGAAGTACAATCTGGGCACACATACTCAGGAAACTGGTCAGAAACGGGCCGTCAGGTTGGAAAGCCATTCAGATTTAATAGAGTCGGAACCAAAAGCAAATGCTGCGGTATCAGCAGAAACAATCTTTTATTTTTCTTTGACGGACATCTGGGGAGGACTTTATTGTTTCTGAGCTTTAGCCCTGAGGCCGGAAGAGTTGGATCTGGAAGTGACGATTCAGGTGACGTGCACGAAGGCCAGCCTGCGTTATACCATGCTATGGAAAGTACTGATTTTTTCCCCCCCAGCTGATTACATTAAAAGCCACAAACGTCGACGTATCTGATAAGAATATTATGTGATGGATAGACCAGCACAAGGTAGTGCAAACTTGTTAGGTAGAATGACTATCCATCCATCCATCCATCCATCCATCCATCCATCCATCCATCCATTTTCTAACACCCTTGTCCCTAGCGGGGTCAGGAGAGGTGCTGGTGCCGATCTCCAGCTAACGTTCCAGGAGAGAGGTACACCCTGGACAGGTCGCCAGTCTGTCGCAGGGGTAGAATGACTATAATACGTGATTTTCAACATTTTTTTTAAACAGATAAAAATCTCAAACCTAGACTGATCAGCTAACCAGTTTGTAATTTAATCTCAGAGTAAATTCGGCTTTTCTTTGAAGGCCTCGGAGATTTGTTATAGAAAATCGGTGAGCAAACAGCATCAGACACGCCAGGGATCAACTCTGAACATACAGAGATCAATCATCCAAAAAAACGACATGGCACACACCAGAGCTGGGCTTCAAAATACAATCTCAATTTTTTTTATACCATGTCCAATTTTCTTTTAAAAAATAAAAGTGGCTTTTATTTCCATCATCCCTTCTGTGAGATTGGAGTATCCAGGCCGAGCAACAAGAATTTCTGTTTAATTGCAAGAATATATTCACTAGCAAAAAAAGGGAAGAAAAGACAATTTTACAAGAAATAAAAATAATTATAAATAAACCTTAAAATGATCAGAAATTAATGTGATAAGCATTCTAATTTTGATTCCATTTTTCATGTTGTTCATGATATGTCAAGTTTTCAGACAATTACAACTTTATTCTGGTGATATGACTTTATTCTGATATTACGTCAACTCTATGGTGATAGGACTGTGTCCTCAAAATATAATGAATTTGTTCTTATAATTAATTTGAAAAAAAAAACTTAGTCTGGCCCTAATACTCCAACATAAAGTTGACCTGAATTCAATGTGATTTATCACAGACAAAGTAAAAATATTCTGGATAATAGAAAATGTTGAAAACAACACAAATGACTTGTCTTTAAATAATCTGGCATTTTGCATTCTCCTACAGGAAACACTTTGGATGCAACAATGTCAACTTTTAAACCAAAAGTTGGCTTTGTTGCATCCAAATCTGCTTTTAATTCATGTATTAAACTCAGCTAAAACATTTTAAAGAAACGACCTAAATCCTGATTCAGTTGGTCAGAAACGACTGAATCTTGTTACATTTTTTTCCCCAATTGATAAGAAATTTTTTTTAAAAATTACTAGGTAAAAGCTGTTAAACCACATGATCTAAAATGATTTATAAATCCCTTCCAAAAACAAATATACGTTGTTTAATTAAAGTATTGCATGCTTACTTTATTGTAGTGGAGTTTGTACAAGAACATTTTTGGTCCTCAAGATCCTTTTGACATGCGACTAAAAGTTTGGACACCCCTGTCTTAGACGGAGCTAAAACGTTTAAATCTGGTAAATATTCTTCCAGCACCGTTTGGTTAAAGGTGGATGGTTCAGATTCAACAGAGAATTTGTGGCACAACTTGAAATCTGATGTTCACATGTTTTAAATCTGACTGACCTTGAGTTTATTCCACACCTCTTTACCACTGTGCTCTACTTTTAATTTTGTAAATCACTTATCATCCTTCTGAAGTACACAAGACAGCTTTGGTAGTAAAAACACACAATCAAGTATTTTTGACTAGTTTCTAGTGCAAATATCTTAGTGCACTTGACTTAACTTAAACGTAACTTGTCAGCAACATAGAAGTTTGTTTAAAGTAAATAATTCATTGATATTGATCTGCCAATGGAACTAGTACTTTTTCATCAATATTAAGGAATTACTTACTTTAAACAAGCTCTTGTATCTTATGAAAAGATACTCGTAGGTTAGTTTTGCCTTATTTCAAGAGTATTAAGATATTTGCGCTAGAAACGAGACAAAAATTACTTGGTAGGATTTGGTGTTTTTGCAGTGAGGAAGCAGGAGGGGGGGAAAAAAAGCTGAATGGACATGACTAGTTAGCAAGTACCTTAAAGACTATCGTTTTGTTTTGGTTTTTTTTCTTCCCCAAGTTTCCGTCATCAGCTGATGCGAGTGAACCAGCTGCATTAGAGCAGAACAGCGTGTACGGCTGAAATAAAGAAGAAACAAAACGGAGCAAGCGTCCAGCCTGCTGGACACCACCGCTGCTGCTGCTGCTGCCAGCTGGACTCCAGGCCGGGCTTACCTGCTGTAGACCAGGCAGTCCATGTGGTTGATTTCTTTATCCGACCTGTGTCTCCTGTAGTCCTCCCACAGGTCCTTAATGGCAGTGACGGACAGGATGAAAACCACAGGGGCCAGAGCAAGTTCGGGTTGGAAGGCGTTGACAACCGGGACAAAATTGAGCAAAGCGATGAAGACGAAGTAAACATTAGCAAAGCGATGGAACTGCTCGAAGAGGTTCTTCGGCAGGAATGACAGCACGGTGTACTTGGTGGTCTTGATTTTGTTGCTAGCGTAGTGTCTGTTGGGGTTGTCCTCTCCCTTGGCGTGGTCATAATGGATGTTGGCGTGGACAGTCCTGGTTTTGTTCTCCTTTGGCTTTTTCTTTCGCTGCCTTTTGGCTTTTGAAGCCTTGGCCATCCCGGTGTCTTCGCCGTCTCGCGCCATAGTCTGACGCCGCCTCAAACTTTTCCACTGTTACCGTTTTCGCGTCCTCACACACAAAAACACCACCCAAAAACCGGAGACTATGTTATCATTCTTATAGCGAAGGACAAAAAAAAAAAAAGTTAACCCAAGTTGTTTGCTTCGGTCACGAAAATCTCTCCTTTTTATCCATGTCGACTCCTGCTTTGGCGACAGGAAAACTTTTGCTTGTTTGGCTTCTTTTCCCCCCCCTTGCCTGTTTGGAAGGATGCTCGGAGAGCAGGGAGGGCTTGGACTTTCCGTAGCTGGAGCACAGATCTGTAAGACACATGGATGGGTCACAGCGAAAGGCCGCGAGCTTGACGGTTTGCTTACAGATCAGCGACTGCGCGCAGTTTTAACATAATGGGATGGTTGTGAGCGGGTTAGGGGTCGCACTCTTGTGGAAATCTGACCCGGTGGCCCCTCCTCGACCCAGCCTTTTTTTTCTCTTTTTTGCCACGCGGTATGATTTAGTTTACACAACCAACAGGAAGACTGAAAAAACTGAATTGTTCCTGTCAAATGTAGTAAAGTTTTTATGTGTAAATCGCTAAGGTTGGAAACATTTTTATCTAATAAATAATGATTAAAAAAAAAAAAAAAGCTAAAAAGGCGTAAAATGGCTGTGTACAATTTGTAATATACCAACTTTGTGGAATTTGGCATACTACTGCTACCAATAATAATAATAACACAATAAAAGTTTGGGGTTTTTAAATGTACTGCACAAAATGCAAAAAAAAAAAGGAATTAAAGGGACAGCATCATGTGAAATCGACTTCTTTTAGCTTTACACCATGTTATAATGTTATTCACTCATCAAAAACATTGTTTTATTCTTTCATGCACGTTTGAGAATCTTCCCTGGTAGCCATTTTGGGTGCAAAAGCATTTGGTCTCACCTAGTAGCTCTAGTCTCCAAGCCGAGCTTCTGCCTCATCTGCGGCTCCCCCACTCGGCTCCTTCACACAAGCCAGCAGCAATTAGCAAACACCAGGCGGAACTGAGCATCAACTGAACTCATTATATGAGCTACTCCTCAGTTCAACACTGGTGAAAACATTGTTAAAGGGTTAATGAAGGAGCCATGTTGTGATGACTTCCTGAAGGCGGAATTTCAGAAAAAGCAGGAGCTTCTTAAAGAGACAGAGGTCCAATTTCAAGGTGTTTTAAAATTACAAGGTCAAATTTCTTTTAAGTCATATTTGATGTATACATCATTTTTATGACAACTGAAGGTAACAGTTTCTTGATTATGCAAATAAAATGGCACCGTGAGCCTAGGAAAGACATACTGCTGCCCCTTACTGTAGATATTTTGCGAAAACGAATTGCCCCTATGAATAATTTTTAAAAAAAGCTACCAGCGTTTGATTAAAATTTAAATGTATTGGTACCCTGCATGCAGCTGGATGTTAGCTTTAGATTTTATTTTTTATATTGTTTTTTATTGACTGTGGCCCATGTATTTATGAACTAAATGCAGCCATTAATATCTCTACCATTTCCAAGAAACACTGTTACTTGTTCTAACAAGATTTTCCCAGCTTAGCTACATTCAAAGATGTCATGTTTTTTTTCCAGAGGACATTGTGTTTCCCCGGGACGGCCAGCACAGTGTCTGGATGTTTTCTGGCCATGCTTCCTTTCAAAGTACCCAACCATAAAGCTCCATTCAGGCTGGCGGAGGAAGGAAACATTGCTAGAAGCTGTATTAAGAGAAATCTTTAGCAGGGATAAACCTTTAATACACTGTTGGTACACATTCAGCTTTAAAGTACAAAGCTGAATGTACTTTAGCTTTGTACATTCAGCTTTGTACCAACCACTTCTTGGTTTTTCCAGAAGTGCCACCTCTGGAAAAACCAACCTTGTTAGATTTAAGTCTAAACAGACAACTCTTTTATATGTAAGGAAGATGCAATGTTCACCGTAAAAAAAAAAGAAAGAAAAGAAAAGAAGATACTACTTGACATGCTACATAAGAGGCTGACAGACATGTGTGTCTAATGCAAGAAATGAAGAGCAGATGAGTAGAAAGGTTGAGACGTAGAAATGGAGAGTAAGGACGGCACTAAGCCGCTGCATCCACACAGTGCTGAGAGAAAGTAGTTCCCTGTTATTGATTTCTTCTGCTTTTGCTTTTTTTTTGTCACACTTAAATGTCTTAGATTACATTTTCCCAAACTTTTCCTTGCCGAACAGCTTTATCCTCTGACTAGGAACCCCCTTTGCAAGCCCACATACAAAGCTACAAAATATGTAAACAACTTTAAGAATGCTCTTTTTAATTCACTATTCAATAACTAATACATTCATTTAGCATAAATGCTACCTTATACCTTGTGATTTTAGATTGCCATGAATTTTTTTTCATTATCAGATAATGTGATATGACTTGTACCACATAGTGCAATTTTTTTTATTACGATCCCCTCTTCTTACTATAAGAAAATATGTAATATTGTATACATCTACATCAAATTTAATTTAATTCGCACAGTTCTTAGTGCCATTTTTCTCCAGAGCAGAGCTGCTGGATGGTCCCTTTGGTATTTTTCTTGTCAGAAACTTTTCTATTGCTTGAGGAACAAAGAAGTTTTTATGAATTTAACTGCCAGGCAATCAGAAAATAAGAATCAGATAGAACATTTGAATAAATTATTTTAACTTCTATTTTTGTGAACGTGATTGAAAAACAACAACAAAATTGAGATGAAAATTTTAAGATAAAAACATTTGGAGATGAAATTTATTTTATTTTTGCATATTTCTTTTTCTGATATTTACCTCCAACATTCTGAGGTCAACACAGCGCCCCCTGGCGGCCCACACTTTGAAAAACACTGTTTTAGATCATCAACCAAAGTTTCTTATCAGACAAGTCATGACAAGGCTAAAGGGGAACTTAAGCAAACTTAAGAAAAAAGATGTCAGTCTATTTGTCTTTAAACAAACACAGAACTTACTTATTGTGAAACACGATGGTGGTTGTTTGATGGCTTGAGGATATTTCAGCTTCAGGACAAAGGTCATTTGCAGTACTTGACAGAACTGTGAATTCTGTCCTGTACCAAAAAATCCTGAAGTCCATTGTCCAGCCATAGGTTTGTGGCATTAAACTCAAATGCACTTATATGACGGAGGAGAATGAGCTGAAGAAAACCAAAAAGTCCATCTTTGAATAGCTAAAAACAAAGAAAGTGAAGGTTCTGGAGTGGGTTAGTTAAAGTCTGGGCTTAAATCAGATTGACATACTGTGACATGACTGAAGACATGCAATTCATGCTAAAAAAAACTTTAAAAAATGGACCAACATTCCTCCACGGAGATGTAAAAAAACTCACCAGTAATCACAACCAGTCGTTAGAATTGGAGGCCAATTAGATTTTCACATTAGGCCAAAATATTTGGAACAGCCTTTTTACCCGACACCACTGGAAAACTGGATTTTTTATATATTTTTTTTCAAATGTATGACTTCAGGTTGCTTTTGTCAGAAGTAAAAACTTGTTTAATGGTTTGAAAACTCAAATACAGAAAGACCACATCACGTAATTTGTTTCCTGCCAGGTGTTAAAAACCTCTTTGACTGATACCATGAACTACTATGTTATGGGAAAACACCCCAAAAGGAACCAGTCACCCGTCTCCCCCTCTATAAACCCAAAGGACAGGCCTCTAAAAGTGCTGAAATATTAGCGCCTCCTGAGGCTGACTGGCCTCTCAGCCAGCAGGTTCACTGGAGGTGATAAATCAAAGGCCTATTGCAGGGCGGTCTCCAGCAATTTGCTACCGCATCGTCCAGCTGTTGGGCCAAAAAATAATGGCTGATTGTACACTGCGGCGTCTTGGCGTTGAGAACAATTCAATTTCCACATGATGAATGAGCAGAGAGAGATTGGTGCTAAGAGAACAGGCTGAGTATGGCCTCCAAATGCCCAGCTGCCGCACTGGAAAAGACAGCAGAAAAAAAAAAACCTAAAGGGTTATGATTTTTTTGTTTTTCCCCCCCAAGGAAAATAAAATAATTCTAAGGTGAGACAGATTTTGTACACTTTGTCTGCTTCAGCTTAAACATGACAGAAACAATTTTATCTGGGCATTGCAGTGGTATTAAATGTGTATTTGTGCTGTGAGTCATTGCAGAACCACTGGAGTTATAGGTGCAAATCTTTTGCGGTATCTCTCTCTTTTTACCCCTTTTTCTTAAACTTTCAGTATTATTTATTTTCCAGGCGTATAGTGCAATTTCCTAGCACAACGAATTATTATCTTCCGTTGCTATACAAATTATGTATCTTCAAATAAATTTAAGCTTGTAATTTTGAAACCTTGAATTTGGGCCTCTGTACCTTTAAGAAGCTCCCACTTTTTCTGAAACTCTGCCTTCAGGAAGTCATCACAACATGGCTACTCTAACCCTTTAGAAACAATTTTACCGGCATCTGCTGAGCTCGAACAATGAGCTCAGCAGATGCTCAGTTCCACCAGGTTTTTGCTAATTGCTGCTGGCTAGTCTGAAGGAGCGGAGTGGTGGACTGGTGGAGGATGGCTGCTCTGTGAGTCAGAAGTTCAGAAGTTTGGCAATTAAACGTTCATATGCAGAAACATTTTATGTACGACCCTGTGTTAATTAGTACCGTGTGCTTCTCAGTGTGGTTTCATGGTTCTCTTTTTCTCTCTCTCTCTCTCTCTCTTTCTGCAGCTATAGAGGCAGACGTCCAGGGTGTTTTCTCCAGTTCTCTTTATCCTTCTTTCTCTCCTCTATTCTTCTAGCCCTCTTTTGCTTTTAACTTTTTCGCGGCATTTGAAATCCCAAAGCAAAACTCAAAGCAATTTCTAGTAGTGCTAAAGCCGTGACGCTCCACTTGTGAAAGTGAATCTGTGAGGCTTCTGTTTTCTCACTCAGAAAACAATTCTGATTGCTGCACTGCCATACAGGACAGAGACTGAAGCTGTGGCCCATTATTATTTCCAAAGTAGCTTAAGCTCTTTCAGACAGCCCCAAATGTACTTACCAAATTAAAATTTTTCTTGCTCCAGATTATCATTTGGATTTAATTCTGGACTTTGACAGGACCATTCAGATCCAAGAATGTAGTTTATGACAGATAACATAAAATATACTGTCTGCATGATAAAACAGCATTATATAAATAATTTGTCTTCTCGATGTTCATATTATGTACTTTAAAAAAAACATTTTCCTACTCAATTGAACATCCTTTGGATCGGCATACACTATTCTCCTTTCTGATAACTGCACAGTATTTGGCAATCTTGTGCCACATATCATTCTTAATCTTGTTATTGATATATTTTGAACACTTTTTGCTCTTTTGCCTGAACCTACACACATTGTGAACTAAATTATATTTCTATTCTATACCATTTCTCTATTCTATTGAGAAATACTCTCAATTTTCTGAGACGTTCAAAGCTTGGGATGCTGTTTTGAAACCAGCACAGAATTGTAAAAAAAAAAAGAAAAAAACCGAAAAAAAAACAAATCCAATACTGTCCTCTGGACCCTGCTTGGACACAACACAGTCTCAAACATGTTTAACGTAATTGTTTCTGTGAAAAGTTGATAACATTACTTAAAAGGCAGCTGACTTAATGCCTCGGAGAAGAAAAGAGGTCAACAGATGCGGATGATATGCATCCTGCCAGAAGAGGGCATGATACTCCAATGAGGCACTCTACCACAGGTGTAATCTTTAAACTATTGTAAGAATGGGTAACTTTGTAAGAGAGAAAAAAATCTTTTTTCTTCTCTCTTTTCATTATATAGCCATTTGATAAACATGTCTGGACTGGAAACTGGAAGTTTATACCATGTCCATGTCAGGAAGGTCAAGCAAACAAAATGTTTTATTTGCTGCATTTGCGCAATAGCTCTTCCTGAGAGACCTAAAGGCTTTCCATTCTGTGAGTTTTACCCTGTAATGACATGATGAAATGTAGCCAAACTGAAACCATTACACATTCTCACAGCTATAGCAGCTGAGAAAAAGGAAAAAAAAAACATTATGAAATGTCTGTCATTCTCTATGACTACTTGGCTTAGCGTGACACTGAGACAAACAAAGTGGGACTCCACAGTGGTGGGGAGGTTCACCCACAGCCTCGTTAGAAACCTTGCTGCCCCTTTGCAGTTCATACCTGCTAAGCAGTTTGCGCAAGCTAGTGCCAGATAAGTTCAATATTCATGGTGATCAAGGAACTGGTCATAAGGCCAGTACAGACACACATTATGCAGGGTTACACACCAATCATAACATTACGACCATCTAATGTGTTGATTTCCCCTTTGCTGCCATAACAGTCATGACCCTTTGGAGCCATGGTGTCAAACTGAATCCCTCAAGGGCCGGTGTCCTGCAGCTTTTGGATGTCTCTCTGCTTCGACACGACCTGGCTCCAATGTTAGCTCATTAGCAGAGCCCTGTTAAAGCGGGACGGCATGCTAGTGAGGCAGGCTCACCGTGTAATTCAAGCGTGTAGGACAGGGGGAACGTCTAAAAGCTGCAGGACTCTGGCCCTCGAGGGTTTGCAGTTTGACACCACTGCTTTAGAGTTCGTAGGAAGTAAAGTAGGTCTTGAACAGTTTGGACTTGTCCTCAATCACATTTCACAGATACAGTATATGATTACACTTAAAATTTGGGGAATTTACAGGCCAAAGTCAACTCCTCGAGCTTCACGTTGCGCTCCCCAAACTAGGGATGCACGATATTATCGGCATGGTATTGGTATCGGCTGATATTAGCTGTAAAATTTAATATCGGACACCGGCCATTCCGTCAAAATAACTCACCGATAAAAAATGACAAACCAGTGACAATGACGCCTGCAGCACGGCACAACATCACGACGTCGCGCGCGCCTACCTGATCATGGCGGGAGAGCAGGACCAAGTGAAAATGTTTATTTGCAATGACTGCCCAGTACTACAGTACTTCAAAACCTAAATAACCATCTCAAGAACCACCGTTCTGACCATTACGATGAGTTCATGGTGGCCAAAACGGAAAACAAGAGAGCAGTTAACCACAGAGAAAAAAAACCCTCCATTCTACAAGCTTCATATAAATATCAGTATTGGTATCGGTTATTGGCCAAATGAGTTTTATTACAATCGGCAAATCGGACATTGACCAAAAATCCATTCCTACCCCGACCCATTCCTGTGCCAAAATGAGGGTCAAAGTAACACATAGAGATTTCCAAGCAGAACATTGTGATATTCTTTGACTATCCACATGGTCCAACAGAGTAGGCCGCCTTCTTCCATTGTTCCCAGGTTTAGTTCTGCTGTTCAACAACATTGCTGACTTTGTGGCGGTGGACGGTAAAAAAATGATATGTCTGTTCTGATCTCTTTCTATCAGAACCAGCATTCATTTTGAGCTAGAGTAATTTGCCTGTTTGACTGGACCACACAAGTTACACATCACTCCCCACATGCATCAGTGACTCATGGTCAACAGCTTTGGTAGATAGATAAAAAAAAAATACCATAATTTAATTAAACTCAAATTTTTTTGTTTTATTTATGCATCCAGCTTACAGATTACTCTTGTCAGCCCAATGCTTCCTGGATGATGAAAACACTCTTTTCAGTTCTGAGTTTTGCCAGAAAGCCAACCTATAGCTGCTAATATGTGTTCACCTTTACACTCTTCAAACCTTTTTTTTTTCTGCAGTCTCCATGCAACACATTTAAGGACATACACACCAGGATGGATCGCATAGCCCTCGTTTTCATAAATCAAAGCAAATGTGCCACCATGACTCAACAAAGGTCCTTCATTTTGACTGGTTGCGTGTCAGTAACATGTCAGCATCTGAATTGCTGTGTTCTGATTAAGTAGGTCGACTCTGACGGATAGACAATGTGAAAAAGCATCTGTCTGACCGACTGAAAAACACCGTCCTCCACCCTTCTTACAAAGAATACACAAGATGGATGCTTTTCGTGGTCTATTTTTACATAGATAAGCAACAGTAAAGTGTGTTCCTGTCTAGGTGAGTCACCAATGAAGCTGGTGACTTTGTTGAAGCTGCAGATAACTCTGTAAGGTTTGATGAACAGTACCTCGGGGCCTTTGTGACAAAAGTTATCCGTTTGCATATTATATGGCTCAGGAAATAATTCATTTAGACCCTTCTCGTGTTCTCATAGAGTGCTTCGATTTCAGGCTTGTTTTCCATTTACACTAAAAAACAAAACCAAAGATTTGTTTTAGATTCAGTGCAACACCAGAGCGACGAGTTTGATCTGTTGCAATTATGCTCTCAAGACCGCTATTTTTCCCTTTTCGCCATGCTTTCAGTTCTGCGGGACGTGTTATTAGTCCCAACCAGCTTGTTTCGTTTCGATGTGCTTTCTTGTACTTCCCCACCCGTTTCTAAAAGGACTGTGACTCTGCTCATGCAGCACATTTCAGCGGCTGATTGTTGCCTTTTTTTCGCTGCTTGAGCTATTCCGTACTCAGGTTTTCTGCATTTGCATTTCAGCAACGTTGTGCCACACATTGCATTGGATCTGCACTCATTCATCTAAAAGTGTACAATAATCCACGGTTAACTATGGTCTGCTCCTTAGTGCGAGTTTAATCAAGAGTAATCGACAGACATTTCAGATTTTTGTATGTTGTACTGATCCACACGCACACATATATGTATATATTTATCTATGCATATTTTAGTGATTTATTAAACCTTTTTCAGGGTGGAATAGTAATCTTCAGTTATTGCTAAAAGCTAGAAGATTTTCTCCCATCCATGTAGGGTCAATATTTTGTACGGAACTCCTTACAACTTTTTTCTTTTGCGTTCTCTCGTAATAATGCACCAGTTGGCTGAAAGTCTTTCTGCTGTGATACGGGGATTTTGTAAGGCTTTTCCATGTATGTTAATCTCCTTAGTGAGATATCTGAATGTTTATAGTTAGGATACAAATGCGTGACAAACTTATGTGCAAATTGCAAAAGCAAAGCAGGTCAAACATGGGCTTCCCAACCCATGGAACGTCGTCGTTTGGGTCACACCGGCCAGCGTTCTGCGAGGAGCAGAATCTTATAATTCCTTGCAAGACATAAACAGAAACTTTCTGTAAAAAGGAAACATGAACTTCCTTTTGAACGATGTTGAACTAGTTCAAACTATTTGGACTACTTTTAACTTATTTTCGTGGGGTAATAAAATCATCTGACAATGTTGACTGTGTGTTTTAGTGTTGGCAGTCCCATCTCAGCCTCACACGAACAAACATGAACACGCAGTAACAGATCGATTTTCAAACTTTTTTTTGTTTTGCACCAAAGTGATAAGAATGTATTTACACATTTTCACTGAGGATCTTTCAAGGCATTTGCAAGTTTATAATGACGTTTGATATCACCATGACCATATACAAAATACACATTAGTGTATTTGCTCATTTACTGCAAGGAAACCCAAAAAGAAAAAACTCTCCATGTCCCCTAGGGGGCTCTGTATCTTCTTAACGCAATGTGACACAGGACTCTGCAAAGGAACAGATTGGGTTGTTGAATTCATTCAGCCATGTTATGTTGCATCAAAAAAAAAAAGGGGGGAATTTTTGTGACTTTAACAAGTCAAAATTTTTAAGTTAAACTTACTAAAATGTGCCAGGTTTGAAATTACCAACTTATATATTAATTAATTTGGACAGAGCTCAATCTGTTTAGTTCAACAATTGACTGAGTTCCAATTTTTATTTTTTGGAGTGTAGTTTATTGCTGGTGGCAATGAGACCAGGTTGTTAAATGTTTGGGATTTGCCACAAACAGCCTTTAAAGTAAAGAGAATCAAGTGGATGTCACAACATCGACCCGTTGTGCTAGAATAACTAGCTTAGTTATTCTCCAAGCTAAGCTAGAATTAAACTACAGCCGAACATTCACAGCGCAAGTATTCGCTCATTAACCCCAATGACCCTTTGGACACGTCGTCTCTGTAGCAAATTAGAGCCAATTTAAATCGGGCCAATTTTTTTCTCCCGTGCAACAAAACCTGAGCGCTACTCCCGCCTAAACGTCGTCGTTTGGGTCACACCGGCCCGCGTCCTGCGAGGAGCAGAATCTTACAATTAGGAAGCTCAGGGAGATAATCATTTTAAACTCATCTCCATCGGAATGGCAACATGCTTTCCTTTAATTAACCAGACCGGTGTGCACTTCATGAACTCACGGGAGAAACCTCCATTCAATTAGTTTTCTCATTGAACGCCAGTCAGACTCTGCGTGCTTTGCACTCACTGCTGTTGCTCCTCACCTCCGCTAATAAAAAAAAAAAGCACACAAACACACACCATAAACACGTCTGTGAGTTTGTTTTAAGTAGGTGTTATTTAAGTTAACACCAGACTCTTTCGGCGGAGCTGGAGGGAAAGACCGTAACGTCCCCTGGAACGCTCCAACTCTGACTAATTCAGCTCCAAGCAAGTTTCAAGATGTTTCTATGGATATCTATGAGATCCACTGTGTTGTGACGGAATCTACAAATGTTGTAAACAGATAGCAAAAGACTTGGGCGTTTCATAGAGAAGAGTTTTCCATTATCGTGGTGGTTACATTTTCAGTGAAGGCAAAAGAAAATACACTAAATATGCTTCAGGATTTGGAAAGGTTCTTCTGGAAATGCACAGAGAACTGTTCCCTTGCTGTTCTGAACGTGTACAAAACTTTTATCCTATAAGAATTGAGCTCCTCCACCTCCTTCTGTTCTAACTGCAGAAACACACCGCTCGGTCATGAACAACCAATCAGAGCCAGGAGGAGGGGCTTAACGCCGTTAATCACCCTTGTGTACACACTGTTCACACACTCCCCCTTGCTCTCTGCTACCCCACAGCTTCTTCCAGATAGCAGTGCCCGTCATGAATGCTAAGGCTAGCTAGCATGGCCACCGATGATGGCGGATAAACGGTTTTCCTGGTCCTGGTGGCACCAACAACCTTTTCAGCAGGTCAACGTTCTTCTTAGGCCTTCTAACGAGCCATCATTTGATCCAGGTGCGTTAAACTAGGGAGAGAACTAAAACATGCAGGATGCCGGCCCTCGAGGACCCACTTTGGGCTCCCCTGCTGTAGTGCTTTCAGTTATGCAGCACAGTAAAACAACCCCAGTTTTTCAGAGTTTGATAACCCTTCACACATTTCGCTTTCGCTTTTAAAATCGTCAGACGATCTTTAAAAGGGTCTCGTGTATTAACAGTAATTTTCTTATCTTTTAATGTTTTTTTTAACTGGCGCTCCTCTGGATCACCCTGGTTTTGTGGACCCGCCGCGTAATCACTCCGCAGAGCGTCTGCTGTGCCCTCTCAGATGATGGCCGCTCCGTGTTCGTCATCCATTCACAGAAAGATTTAGCCGACTACTCCTTGAATGCATAATGCGCTCGGTTGCTAACCGTGCAGAGGGGCCCCCGACAAATCAAAGTAATTAAGTCAATAATTGATTTGATGAATCTCCCTACACAATGGAGACCGTTTTGCAGAGTGTGCAGAAACGTGCAGCCTGGCGGAGGCTCGGGGGAAATTCGCCCTGAGCAGAAGTCTGGCATGAACTATTTGCACATTCGGCCGAAAGGTGAAGCCCCTTTAATTACTAAACGCCAAGATGAGTTTGCAAGATGAGTTTTTTTTTTTTTTTTAAATAACCTTTCTAACCGAGCCGATTATCATGTGCTTAACCTGAAGCACATGTGATGTTTACCATTTAAACCAGGCGTGTCAAACTCGCTTTCATTTTGGCCCATATCAAAAGTCTGAATGCTCTGGTTGTGCCAGAATGTGTTGATGAAAGCATTAAACTGGAACATATCAATAACTAGCATTCAATAAGTGTTTCTTAAAATGAAATAATATTAATCACACTGATTAGTACATCCAGGATTTTATGATTGTTTTTGTGTATTTTTGCAAACAATATCACAGATTTTGTTGCGCTAATTTAGAAATATTTGTAAGGAATTTTTACAGTGTTTGCGCTAATGTGACTTTTGTATTAATCGGCGTATCAAACACGGACTAGAACGTCAAGTAAGGTTGAGACAGCAGTCACTTAGGCCCAAGGTTTTTGGCCAATTTTGTGAAAACTTTGCAGTAAAATTAGGAGAAAAAAAAACAAACTGTGGGGATCTGCTGATTTTGTGTGAACTTTGCAGATTTGTGAAAAACCAGAGGGACTTATTGATGTAATTTGGAGTCTGGAGGGCCACATGAAAAGCTACGGCGGGCCAGATTTGGCGCCCCGGGCCTCGAGTTTGACACACGTGATTTAAACGAATCATTTTTAACTGCTCACGTTGGCGCGGTGCATCGCTAAACATCCCGTCTGATTTCCTCCTAAAAGCTCAAGAGACTTTCAGAGCCAGTAGACATGAACACGAGGGTAGGCTCGCTCTGGAGTAGCTAAAGTGTGTAGAAATCCAAGCAGTTCATGTTGAGGCAGAGAGAGGGATGACAGAAGGTTAAGAAGAAGAAGAAGAAGAAGATCGACAACCTGAAGGGAGCAGCTGTGATCACAGTCTAATTATGGGACAGTAGTAATAAAAAACACACAGAAGCGTTTTAATGCCCTTTAGTTTGACCTTGGCTGCCCAAAAAATAATTAATGACCTGCTGCTCTAAATAAAAGCAGTTGCAAATGTTTGTGTGTAAAATGTATGGACTTGATGACGAAGATAAATGTGGAATATGATAAGAGGCGTCGAATTAACGCCACAGTGTGCCGTGAACACGCGTCTCGCACATCAGTCACACGTTTACACGTTACATGTGGGAGGATGGAGGCGCCACTTTGGAAAGGAGTTGGTAGCTATTCTGATGCCGTTTGTCCGGTTGTTATTGACAATTTTCATTATTGCCATTATTATTATTACTATTATGGTCTTGTAGATTTTCTTGTCGCGTTATGAGTCAGTTTGTAATCATTTGGTTTATGCAATGGTTTCTGTCTGGGTTCTGTAGCCTGTTGAAGACCATAACATGGTTTTAATAACAAATTTCTGATAATTGTTGAGTCTGTAAGTGATATATTTCATTAAACTGAGATAAGGCGTCGGATTAAATAAGTGTTCACTTTTTCCTACTCTTCAAACAGAAAGGAAGCGGTAAGCTCATTAATTTGTTCATGGTTCTGTATGCACATGTTTTCTCTTGTCCTACTGATGACATGTTTTCTTTTTTTTATAAAAACAGTTTGAAATAAATATAATAGCTTGTTTCACTGCACTGTGTTTTTATGACGTAAAGCACTTTGAACTGCCTCGTCGCTGAATAAACTCGACTTGAACGTTTTCCTGCTTTCTGTTCGCTCTTCGCCTCATTTCCCTTCATTTGATGTGAAGAAGCGCTTCAAAAGAAAAACAAATAAAAGCCAGACTCCATTTCAGTTTTTGATTCATATAGAAAAATAGTAAGTAAGTTATTGACTGTAGGATACGTTTCCACTGCTGTGTTGCACGTTTCTCCTTCGTGTGAACGTTCGGACCGATGGTGCGGAGCAAAAGGAGAGACGTGGCCGTCGCGCGGGTTCTGCTTCCTCGCGGCAGAGTGCAGCTCCTTCACACCTCTCAGAGTAAGAAGAAGAAGAAAAAAAAAAAAAGTCTGGCGCTGCGTCAAAGTGAGCGCAGAGTGTCTGATGCAGTAGCCTCTGTACGAGACGAGCTCCGACTCACACACACACTCTCGCCGGAGGGATTTTCTGGACGTCTTGTACTTTTAACAATAAAAATAGCATTTTTTTTTCTTAAAAAAGACAACAAAGAAAGACGGAGTAACCCTGGCATACCTGTTATGACTTAACAGTTTGATTACATTCGAATCGTGTGTGTGCGTGTGTGTTGGTGTGTTACAGTTCCTACATTTTAAACGTACAGTAGCAGTGATGTGCTCTTGTGGAGATGCAGCAGCGTATTGATGTTGCTGCTGAAGCTGGCAGCCTCTCCTCCTTCTCTCTCTTTTTTTTTTTTTTTTTTTGGCCCATCAGCTCTTTGTTTTCAAAGCTGCCCCTTCAGCTGCTTCTTGCACACAAGATCTGTTCTCTACCACAGATCGGCCTGCTCTGGTTATAAAAATAAATAAATAAACAATAATAATAATTTAAAAAAAAGATTCTGATAAAAATAGAGATTGGGTGAAAGTTTCTATCTAGGTATGAAGATCTAAAAGACTCTATTGAGGGCACTGGGTTAGGAGGACTTTGATTGTGCTGCTTTAAAACAAATTGGGCTTCTTTGTAGTCACATTTCAACTTGAGAGACTTTCTGAACCCTTGAGCTCTTTAGAATGCGAGTCTGGAAAAGGACAATTATTCTATAGTCTATACTAGAACTAACTAGACCTCAAAAATTAAGGGCAACTTTAATAAATCTGTGTTACGAACTCTTACAGACGGGTAATGTCAAGTTTATTCATAAAGCACATTTCAGCAAATGTGCTGTGCAAAACCGTTATAATTATAAAACGGCAATAAACATTACATTTTGTCTAATATATATTGATCAACTGCGACAGACTGGCGACCTGTCCAGGGTGAACTCCGCCTCTCGCTTGGAACGAGAGGCGGAGTTCACCCTGGACCCTGGACGCCGTCACACGCAGGGTCAGCGCCCACAATCACTTTGCTCGGCTGACTGACTCCTGCGGCGCCGACAGCCCACCGGGCGCGTAAAGGTCAGGGCGCCACGACGCAGACTGCTGAATAAGCCGCGGAAGTGACACCGTGACGTAAGGGACGCAGCTCTGATCAGAGCGCGCAGAAAGGACGGAGATTAAAACTGAATTTTGCACTTTGTGTAAAGGTTTTAAGCTGCAGCACAAAAAGACAATGACCTCAACGTTGTGGTCAGACTGGCTGAAAATTCAAAAAAAAAAAAAGCTCAAGTACACAGAGTTCAACCATGCAGACATTGGTGCCAGAGTTGGCTAGTAACTAGTTACATTTACTTTAGGGCTATTTTTTTTTTTTTTTTTACTATTCTATGCTTTTTATTTTTACTTGAGTAATTTTATTAAGTATTGCTATCGTCACTTGAGTAACATTTCTGAATCCTCTAATCAAGCTTGTTTCAGCCAAACATTCACGAAACACAGACACTAACGTTTTGTGTTTGTTAAAGTCTTAAAAGTTCAATTTGAAAGAAACCAATTTGTAAAAAAAACCCGTTTCTTTAGCATGATTTTTCTTTTTTTTTAATTCTGTTATTATTCTACTTATATTAATTATTTTCATTTTGGTCCTTATAATACCAACATTGTCATGTCATTTTACCATCTCATGATGGAATTTTTAATCTTTAAACAACATTCTGATGTTATTTGGTTGCAATAGATTTCCATCAGATTATAGTTAGATATGCTCTAATTTGTGTTGACCACAGAAAAAAATAATAATAACAAAATAATATTAGTTGAGTTTGTGCTTTCAAGGCGAAAAAAAATGTGAAAAGGTTTAATGAATAAGAAACATCTTCTGTGCTTTCTGTCTCCTGCACACATGAAAACATTTAACAGGACAAAACGTGCGGGGGCGGGGCAAGAAATACAAAACAACAACAACAACAACAAAAATCTTTAACTATAAATGTACACTTAAAGGCCACTTTAATCTCCATTACCTTGAGCTGCAGCGGCTCCCACTGCACACAAAACAGAAGATAATTGAACTCGGTGAGCTACAGTATGTGGGTGAGCTCCCTGGCTGCCCAATTTGCTTCATTTCACACACTTGACTAATCACACCCATTTCATCCGCCTGCCAGCGAGCACGACATAAACACAGAGGGAAAACACACTTGGTCACAAGATGAGGAGCGGTGAGGAGGCGGGGGGGAGGAGGGGGGAGTTACTGAGAAAAACTGAAGAACTGATAGGTGCGTTTGGAGTGCCGCTGCACAAACACTCAGACCGACCAGAAAGGAGAGGAAGGTCAAACATGACAACAGCAATCAGTTTTCTGATGTAGCTTTACTTTATCTATAACAAATGTGAATAGAATTATATATATATATATAAAAAAAAGAACAAAAAGAAGCATTTTGTCCACTGTCTGTGACGGTTGCTGACCTTGCGCTAATCATGGCGCGTTTTTGGAACAGCGACTGCGTCTGTCCAGCTGAACACGCGCTCAACGAAATCCGCCTGAAAACCAGTGATATTTAAGCTCGACGATCTAAAATGCCCGCAAAAATGAGCCCTGCGAAGCAGCTGAAGTGCAACGCACGCACTCTTTACAATTCCACACCATTTCACTTCCATTCTTCAGACGACGAGAGGATAAAAGAAAGCCGATGCTGCAAGCTGTAGGCTTGGCTCCATCAGCTTATACATCTGAAAGGCAAGAAAGGGTTTAATGGCAAGTTTAGTTTGGAGTTTCTGGTTATGGTTTAGTTTTATTTTGTTGCGACTTGTTCCTAGTCTAGATCAATTCGTTTTTAGAGTGCGTTTGTTAGTTTCTATTTCACAATGAACACTCAACAACAAATAAAATGAAAAAAAAAATATATAGTCAATTATTGTTGCGCCGTCAGAAGGAGTCTGGAGCGTCGTAATTTGCCAACAGCTGACGTAAATTGCTCGCGTCGTGGAATGTGCGGATTTTTAAGCCGAAATGTTTTTTTTTTTGCTGTGCCAACCTGAAAACTCAAAGAGTTCAGTGGTTAAAACGGGTCTGAGTGACAGACCGTCAACAAAAGGTCAGCTGCTCTGAGCTACTGAAGTGTTGGGAGTCCGGGTTTCAAAGCTGGTGCTCCTCTCCGCTGCAAGGAAAAGCATGAAACGACATGAAAATGGCATGAAAAAAAAAAAAAAGTAACCATTACAAACCGCAAGTCATCCATCCTCCAACGGCCATCTTGGATCGGGCCAATGACTTGACATGTCATTTGAAAACTCAGGGAGCGTAAGAGCAGTGGGGTACCGGGCACTGGTTGTCCTGGAACTGAATGAAAATAAATCGACAACGCTTTAAAATTTTGTTTTCACCATTTTCAACCTGGTCTCTTATGCTTTCAGAACTGTTTCGCCAACTTCTGCTGCCAAAATCGAAACGTTGCTGCTTGGTGGTGAAGCATTTTTACTTTTTAAAAGATGCTGCAATACAAAAAGCATTAAACGCCATGATTAAACTTTCTTTCTGCACTCAGCACAGGCTTCGGTGCAAAGTTCTGGGACAAATGAAAAAATGGACGACTGTTTAAAGAGACAGCAGAGGATCTCTGACATGTGACCTTCGCAGTGAAAGTAAGTAAAAAAAGAAACACAATCATTTTAAGTGCTTAAGTGGAGCCAGCTGGACTTCCCTTGTTTCTTGAAGACCACCTCTGGTCCAAAAGGTTCTGAACATGGTTGGAAGCAGCATGCTTTCACTCTGTAGGCAGAACAATCCCACTAATTGGGCCATTAAGGTCATTAATGGGGCAGTTGGGTCAAAAAAGGTTTTCAGCGCCACGCTGAGCGCAGTAAGTCATCCTGAAAGGAGGATCGGAAGGACACATGCTTCAGTCAATGTTCTCTGCATAAACTTAAGTGAGCGAGATAAAGGAAGCGGAGTCATTCAGTCCCTTTGCCCGTTACTTCTTTAAAAAAAATTAAAAAAAATAAAAATTCTGCAATTACTTCTATCTACCTATTTAAAATGCATTTATTGAATGATACTTCACATTTTCTTAGATGGAGAAACATTTAGGTTTTATGTGCAGCTTTTTAGAAAAAATGATTTTACCTTGTATATGAACACAAGTGACTTTAGTTTTCCTTTCCTGCTTGGTTCCGGGTTTCCGGGTTGGCGCGGCAGAGCCATCTGGACAAACAGCAGCTCAGAAGCAATACTCCAGCAGCCTGCTGAGGTCAGCTGCTAACACAAACTCGGGACTCTTCTACTGAATAAACAATGCGCAAACATGGAGTTTTATCTGCCAGGGTTATGTTTTTTTTGTTTTTTTTTGCTTTGATTATAATGTCATTCCCTCATCAAAAACAGTGTTGCTTTCTTTCGTGCTTGTTGTTTTAATCGCCCATGGCAACCATCCAGCTGTGCAAAACGCCTGGGTGGACCTAGCCTCGGCTTTTTGGGCAAAGTTCCCCCTGACTCGGTCAGAGTTGCAGTTTCCGAGCCCCCCGCCCACTCAGCCCCTTCAGACTAGCCAGCAGCAATTAGCAAACATTTGTTGGAAGCGCCCGCCTGCGTCGCTCAAGAGCTACTTCCCAATGAAACGCTGGTGAAAACGTTGTTAAAGGGGGAACGGAGGAGACATGTCGTGATGACTTCCTGAAGGCGGAGTTTCAAAAAGAGAAAGAGCTTCTTAAAGAGACAGAGATTCCATTTCAAGGTGTTCAATTATAGATTACCTCTAAGTCATATTTGAAATGTACAGCATTTTTATAACAATTGAAGGTAGCATGGCTGATTGTGCTATGAAATGAAAAATACATAAAACTGGGGTTTTATAATTGTGTTTTTGACTTTTGTCGCCTTTTGACTGATCTCAGCGCAACTTTATCTGCTGAACCTGGACTATGCTCCACCTGAAAGTCAAAGAATGCCAGAAAAGATGAGGGAGTTATAATGAGCGAGAGGATTTTTCATGTGATTTGAAAAGATTTTCTGGAAGGACCGGAAAAATATCAGACTCGGCGACCCTGCTCTCTAAGCTAATAGTTACCGACATCATTTGAAGAGACATCGAAACAAAAACAGAACATAATAAAACTAAAAGTGGCGTTTTCAGGTAGCTGAAAAAAGCTCTTTTTGTTTGTTGAATCGGTGTGGAGACCGACGGTAACTCGATCCTACTCGGGAGCGTTTCCGCCTCGGTCTTCTGAGCAGCTGCCTTTGTTCCTCTCAAGCATTATTGCCAAAAGGCTCCAATAAACAAGCAAAAGGAGGCTGCTGGTAATATCACTGTTTGCATTATTGGTCCAAGTCGCTGCGGGGGGTTCACTCTTGCTTAGCTCGTGTTGTTGCATCCGCCTCCAGGTTTAATATCGCTCATTTCGATTCATTATTGTGGGCGAGCGTGCAGATATTCCAGCTCTGTCTCATTACACCAAGAAATGTATTATTGCCACGGCCTAATTATCTTCTTCTCAGCTTTCCGAAGAAACTCAATCAAATCTCCCATTTGGTGTTTTTTTTTTAAAATTTTTATTGCACACACACACATGTCCTGGGTACCATTATCAGAAGATATGAAGACACGGAGTTAAGGTTCTTTTTTGGTTCTCGTTGTTGTCTGACCCCAGTGGTTAAATGTACCTCCATATATATTTTCGTTTCATTCATTGCAGTCCAACGTTGTCTTTCTAACACTTCTGGACGCCCGTTTTGAATGAGCACTGGTTTGAATGCTAATTATCAAGCTATTTATTTTTGCCTTTTTGTGTGCCTGACATTTTCTCGCCCACCCAACTGACAGCTTCCCTTAAAAACGCTAATTATACAGTCAAATACTAAAAGCAGGGTTGTTGGGTGTTTTATTTATTTATTTTAGTTTTTATTTTTGGCGGAGCGTGCTGCAGTCCCAGCTTATTTTATTTCCCAGGGAAGTTGTCTCTTCTGAACATGCTGCACGCCTACGTTTACGCGGCAGGCTGTGTTCTTCCGCCGTCACAGAACCGGTTGCCGGTCCACGCGGTTTATGTTAAAACTCTGAACCCAGAACGTTAGGGTTAGACACTTTTTTTTTTGTGCTACTACCACTTTGGTGCAAGGAGAACTTGGTGGAACTTACGAAAATTGCAACTTTTTCAAACACCTTACGTTCACTTCGGCCGAGTACACGCTTTGCAGAGTGTACGTGAAACGTAGTGCGGGTGTTGGGACCGGGCCTACATTTGGAAAACGGCGAAGAAAATCTGCGTCATTGTTCACAGCTTGTCCTTCTGTTCGCTGATTGGCCCGATTGAAAGTCTACTGGATTTGAGAACTCAGGACAAGATTAAAATCTAGTGGAATTACATAGAACAATGACCAGGCTAACGCTATCCTACTTGTCATAGAAGAATGAAAAAAGTAAACTTCACAAATAGTTCACTGTACTTTTTCCTGGGACGTGAGAGTCTTACACGAATGTGCATATAGTCATTAACAAGAAAAAAAAAAGGTGAGTTGAGCTCCTGCTAGTGGATCCCATGTACAGATCAACTGATGACTGATTTTCATTCGTAGAGGCAGGTGGTAAACAAGTTTTCAAAAGGAGTCGTTTGTTAAATAATTAGAAACCTTTCCAAAGTCACAGGAGTGTTTTCTTCTTCTGTTTTTGTTCGATTTCTTATAGAGGCAGGGCTGTCCAAAGTCGGTCCTCGAGGGCCGGCGTCCATCATGTTTTAGTTCTCTCCCTGGTGGTAGTAACAACCGTTTCAGCAGGTCAACATTCTTCTTAGGCCTTCTAACGAGCCATCATTTGATCCAGGTGCGTTAAACCAGGGAGAGAACTAAAACATGCAGGATGCCGGCCCTCGAGGACCCACTTTGGTCACCCCTGTTACAGAGACTAGTGTTCCATAAGGCAGGAGCTCCCGCGTGTCGCAGAGCTCGGCGGACTTCTGACAGGTGGTGTCACTCCTACGCGCTGCAGGCCTCTCAGGCAAGCAGTGCAGATGGTGCGTAGCAAGCCGTGTCTGCCAGCAGCTTTTCTTTTCTTTTTTTACCCCCCTTTTTTCAGTTACTGTAAAAACTTTGTAGGCCCTTCCTTACTTTGCAGGGAGAGGATTCGGGGGGGTTAGGAGGAGTCCACTTCCTGGCTGGGCCTTCAGGAAAAGAATGAACATCATCTCAGACTGTTTGCTCGATTTTTGTATTTTTCAATCACAAACAGGAAATTGTAATATTTCGCGAGGACTAACAAAAACGAAACAAGGCAAGGCTGGAAATCACTGAGCAAAAACAATGATGACAAGATAGCCAATGTGAGTTAAGTGGAGCTGAGAGAAAATGTTCTGTCACAGTATGTACATCCAGGCTTCGAGGAAAACGGCTTGAAGGCAAGTTTTCAAACGGCAGCCCCGGTCACTGCTCTAACACCATGTAATGAGACTAAAAGAAAGAAAAGTGTGAAGTTCGCCGTAAATAATTTCACCAGAAATATCAAGAATAGATTGGTACAGAAAGCATGATGACAAAATTGGGAAATAATTTAAAGGTTTTTTTTCATATGAACCCAACATCTGGTAAAAAAAAAAAAAAAAGAAGAAATTTTTTTTTTTTCCAGCCAGACGTCTGTTTATGTAGCTTCATATTAAAACAGGAAGCTCAGCCTAGATATCAGAAGACAGACCAGTCAGAGCTTAGAGCTTAATCAAAACTTTTTTATGGTCTAATCAAAGCCTGATGTGTTGCCAGCTGTTTGCCCAGAGTTGTTAACAGTACAAAAGATAATAAAGGTTTTATTGAAAGGATTTTTCTGTTTGACTTGGGAAAGGAGTAAATTCGTTTTTATTTACTTCCATTATTAGTTGAGATTTGAACGATACATCGGCATCAGCTGGTATTAGTCATTATGTAACGTATCAGCACCGCCAGATTAATACGACTGAGACAATATTAACAACCAATATAAAAAAAAACCCTACATTTTTCAAAATAAACTGAAGCAGAGAAGGTGAAGTCAGCAGTGAGGGTTTTTTTTTTTAAGGTGTCGGAAAGGATGTAAAATATATGTTCTAAAATAATATCGAATATTCAAGAAATGATATCGAATATTGATGCCGGCCCAAATTTCCATTTCGGTGCCTAAGCATTCGTAGGGACCTGCTGTCTTTGTTTTCTGCTTTCCTGCCTAATTCTTTTTGGAAGTGTGACAAACTGAGCATTGCATTTTGCTTACAGGTTCCTTTTTTCTATTCTGTGATTGTTTACTTATTTTCTTATTTGTTTAAACTTTGATAAGAGCTTATTTGAGTTAGAGCTAATTGTTTTGTTTTAGTTTGTACTCTTGTGGGCGGAGCCTGTGGCTATAAAACAGGGCACTTCACCGCAGGGAGTCAGTCAGTTTCGAGTTCGTTGACAGGTCACACTGAAGTTGATGGACCTTTAAGGTGTTATGAAGATAATGCTCATTTTATTTATTATCCATCTAAAGTGAATTATGGCCTATCCTTTTTGCCCAAGTCATAAGAGCCCCGTTACTGGATTGTTAGCCAAAAATATTGGTGAAAAAATATATATTTATATTCTAATGATGGAAATGATAGTTGCATTTAGCCAAACATTTAGGTTGTTGTTGGCTTGGCATTCTTTTGATAATGAATACCTTACCTTTCCAGCTGTATGTTGTATGTTACACAAAGCAAAAACATAGGCGATACTTTGCCAGGTGTTGAACAGACATGTTATATAGTGTAAGTTAGCATCAAATACACAATGACATCAATTGTTTCAGGTAAGACAGACCAAATTAAACCTAAGGGGTTTTTTTTTTGCTTTGTTTTTTACAAACACAGATAATCCATCATCTGTAATTTTTTTTATGTAAACATATTTCCAAGCTTTCTTTGTCTGATGGGCTGAGAATAAGAAAAGTAGGAGTCAGTAATGTGCTGGCTGTGATCGCCCTTTCTTGCAGTAACAACAGTAGGAATTTTAAGGTGAAGTAACATGTAACAATGAATATGCTTTTACACTGGTACATTGCATTTCAGAAAGTTTGCAGAGGTCCAAGCGAGCTAAAGAGCAAGAGAACCGCTTAGTGGTATAAACTCCAAAGCAAAGCAACGCCAGACGTTTGGATCTTTGGCAACGTTGTCGCCGACTCTCACCCGATTCCATTTTTTTACGCAGCAAGCTGCTGGCTCTCCTTTCCTTGCAGAAGCGTTCAAACTTCCCTGAACTTCTCACCTTTTATCACATGCCAGACTCAAACTTTATTTGATTTTATTGGGACTTTATGTGATAGATCGACACACTAATGCCCTAAACGAAATTGGAGTACAGTCTAACCGGGAGTCTTAGTTAGTAAACAGAAACCATGTGTGTGTAATTTAATTTCAGTCTGAATCCAGCTGTTCCGTGAAGAAGTTTGTTAGAAAACGAACAGCGTCATGAACACCAAGGAACTGCATACGAGATTATCTGGATGCCAATCCTGAAAAAAAAAAAAAAAAATCTGTTTAAAGCTACAGAAAATTTGAAATTGGAAAAGCGGTTCACCCTCCAGTAGGACTTTGACCTAAAACATTCAGCCAGAGCAACAATGGAATCATGTAGATTTTCAAAATTGTTTATCTCATCCCTAAAATGTTACAATTTTGTGCATGTTGGTCTATCACATAAAATAAATATCGACACATTCGGATCTGTGGTTAAAATGTGATAAAATGTGGAAACATTCGAGGGGTTTAAATCCTTTTGCAAGGCACTGTAAGACTCATCAGTGATTTCACTAGACGGGATTTCACTTGTACTGAGCTAAAAACCACAATATTTCTCCAAAACATCCAAAGATTAAGACAGATTTTAGTCTGCAGGTAGAAATCCGAGTGTCCACATTAGCCAAAGTGAAGACTTGTAGACAAACAAAGCCTCATCATTGTTATAAAGAGACCTGCGATAATGCGATCACGTTAAAAACACCGGTGTCCTAGCAACAGATCTCCAGCGGTGCAAAGATGTTTCGTCTCCCAGCTGTTCACAGAAGTTCGCAGCAGAAGGTGGCGGTCTGTACACGCAAGTCTTTTTTTTTTTATTATCCCCCGGTAAAAACCCACGTGACGTCGCGCAGTCTGAGTGACGGCTCTCTCGGCCAAAGTCTGCACTCGCTACGCCCAGAAATGTTTGGGATTTTTACCACGTTAGGGGAGTTGCATCGAAACGTTCTCTCCGATTCCAGAAGCGGACCGAGACAAAGATGGGTTTAAAAAAAAAACAAACAAGAAAAACAAAACAAAACCACAGTGTGTTAATGGGCGTAATAAAGCCAATAGATGATGTTGAATAGGGAGAAGGCGGAGGGGAATATAATCCGCGACCACCTGTCGATGGCGTTCACGTCGGTGAGGTCGGGGATTTTGATTTTGAGCTGCGACGATCGTCTCCGCAGGCGGGTTTTTTTGAACTGTGCGTTCCTGTCCAGGCTGTGGCGGCCCGCTTCGTTGGGCGCGCTGGGCTTCCTGTACTGGACCCCCGAGTTGTCGAACGTCATGGAGGTGGAGTTGTGCGTCTCGCTCAGGGTGGTGGTGACCTCGTTCCTCCCCACCTCGTTGTGGATCTCCAAGGACGTCAGCAGAATGTTCCCGTGGGAGTCGACCTGGGAGAAAACGCAGACGGCAGCCGGGTTTAAAAAAAACAAACAAAAAAAAAAAAACGGCCTCGATGACATCACAGACGGGATAAAACGCAGAGCGGCCTTCGGAGAGAAGGGTTCCTCTGTCCCAAAGTTAAATCACTTCACACAAATCAGATCAAGGTTGCACTGGGTGACCCTGTTACTACTGTCATGGCGAGTGCAGCTTTCCACACAGGAAGACATAAATCACAGGAAGCCAAGATAAATACAAAGGGCACAACGTTGTAACGTAACAAATTCTATACTGTCACCTTCCTCAAATAATGGCCAAAAGTGTTGTTTTTGTTTTGTCTAAAACATCTTTTGGAAAGAAAGAGATGGTGATTTATTTTTTAGTTGTTGACGAAAAAGAACTTTTGGCAAAAAATGACTTGGGTCATTATTTGAATAAGGTGATGATATATAAGACAAGGTAAACTGACACTCTTTCCAGTCCAATCTGGTATGACTCAAGTTTATGATACAAATGTATTTAGCAATAACTGACTCACTTTAGCAACATGGGCCAATTTGGTTAGTAAAAAGCTGTACAAGTACCGTACATAAATTTATTCAATTCAATGAAGAAAAATCACAAACAAAAAATAGCTTTAAACAAAATACATACTTAGTGATTGACAACACGCAAAAAAAAAATCAGCTTAAAGCAGAATTTTTTTTAGTGTTTTAAGAATACGTTTTTTACACATTTGTTAAAATATGACAGTGACAGTGTAAGATGAGACAGATAATCTGTGGAAAGATCGATTTCCTCCACCTCTTCCCTGGTGGAGGAAATCTGAAGAAACGCACCGCCTCCCAACCAAACAGAAGAGCCAGGAGGAGGATCTTAGCGCTGTCAATCAACTCAGGTACACGGTGCTAACTGAGCTAATGGCAGAGAAACAACTTGCTGTTACAGAAAAAAAACATTCATCTGTCATCATCGGTGGCTATGCTAACTAGCCTTAGCATTCACAACAGGCTCTGCTGACAGGGAGAAGCGGTAGCGTAGCAGAAAGCAAGATTGTGATCGACAGCGCTAAGACTCGGACCCTGGCTCTGATTGGCTGTTTCTAGCTTGCACTGAGAGAAGGCAGATGAAAGTGACATAATGCAGCTTTAAATTGGAACTGAAACATGTTTTTAAATGATGGTTTTTAAAACCCAGCTGGCTGGGGCAGAGGCTCACCTGACGCGAGTGACGGCGGCTCTGAACCTGATTGGACTGTTTAAGAGACGACGAGGTCTTCCAGTTGACTCCCTCCGGAATGGACTAGCCAGACGAAAGAAACAGAAATAATGTCCTTTGAGTTTTGATCAGGTAGGCACTGAAGGTTCTTATGGCATTTCAGCTTTAAAGGAGTCAGGAAGGCCACCCAATAGAAGATTCACACTGGGACGATTGAACTAGAGTCACTGTTACTCTTATGTTTAAAATCTCATTCCTTAAAATTCTTCTTTGTGGATATTTTCATGAATAATGTACTTACAGACAGAAATGTACATAGATTCATCACAGACATGAATCCCATTCAATCTGGTGGATTAATTTTACCAAACTACTTTTATGAAACAAGAACTGGATTCAAAAGTTGTGAATTTTCCCTAAATTATACGTACAGGATTAAATATATGCAAAGGCATCATAATATTTGGTTGAACGCGTTTTCAAAACCACACACACACACAAAACCTCATCGATGCTCCCTCGGGGTCAGTGCGACCCCCACCAGAACGAGGAACGGGTGAAAAGCTTGCAACATTCAATTAAGCAAATAATAGTGAAGGTGTTAGGCCTGTCACGATAGCAAATTTTGCTGAACGATTAATTGTCTCAAAAATTATTGCGATAAACGATAATATTGTTTGAAGACCTTTTTACACTGAAAATGACATAATAATCCATGTGATTTCCTGCCAAAGATAGATACACTTTATTTTCAAAAGAACACTAAACACTGGAACTGATAAACAAAAATAAACAAAACAACCAAAAACAAAAACAAAATGGATTCTCAGTCTCCATTAACAAAAAATGTACTGGAAAAAAAACTAAACAACATAAAGCCAAAGTGTAAATAAATACTGCATTCAACCAAAAGAGTGCAGATTATGAAGTCTGTATATTATGTTGCCCTTCAGTAATAATTAGATTTAAATAGAGAAAATGGGCACATCGACTACCTGATGCAATAGTTCACACTACATGATTTCTTGCTCCTATTTTTCCCCTTACAACAATCTTAGAAAGTTGGTCTTTCTAAGATTGTGTGGTGTGTTATGGTAGATCATCGTTGCAGCTCCGATCCAAATCAGGGCTTTTCCCCGACTGGGATCTTAACTCAGCCTGTTGAATGTGACAGGCAGCCAATCAGAAAGCGAGGATTCTCTTCTATGCTTTCTGAGGGGAAATTACGGAGGGGAATCCCAAACAGCTGACACGGCGCAACACGAAGTCCAGGGGACATTGGAGATGATACGTGGAAACAACATTAATGTTTATTTAACATGCAAAGAATATAGAAATGACAAGAGGAGAAGTTGGAGCGAAATTGCTACTGCAGTTGATAAACCCAGTAACTTTTCAGCTGTTCTTCGTTAACATGACTTAAATAGGTTCTAATGATTTTCATTCAGTCAGGACTGACACTAGCCACATGCATTGCAGGTAGATTGTAGTAAAGCATTGATTAATGCCTGGTTTTAAAATTAGTTCACTGAACTTGTAGCCATTATTTTGTTCCCATTGTTGGACACCACATGGCAGGAACGAACCCGATCGAACCGTTATAACTAGGATTTCTGTCGGGTAATGTGTGATCTGTCAGGTTTTGAAAATGGGCCGACAATCTGCCGACAGCTCGTGTGAGCTGGGCTTTACACTAAGGAAAATGAGGAAGGGAGGGTCAGTGGAGAGCACTGGAGTTGAGCCTTTTTTCATTCGGTGTCATCAACAGAAAGAGAAAAAGGCTGAAGAGACGATAATGCAGATACTTAAAATGACGTCGATAGTTTTAATTTATCGTACAATTAATTGATTTACCGTTTATCGCTACAGGCCTAGAAGGTGTATGTAGATATTGAGCATGAAAGCATAATTCTGACCCTGAGGATATGAGACAAAATTCAATCAATAAAACAGTTTTTAAAATGTATAGAAGTTTGGTGTTTCACACTGGAGGTAGAAAGAAAGGCACAAATGCATAATTAATAGCCTGAAATGAATTCATGGCCATACCCACGATTTGTTGTCAATGGATATAAACCTCTGACCTCTGACCAGAACCGCATGATAGTCCATCCTTCTGTTACAACTAAGTGTGTGCAGTCTCCATTGTCACTTTGGCTCTTAACCTACAGATAAGATTATTGCTTCCATGCTGACTTGTAAAGATGGAGGCTATATGCCTGCAGCAGTAAATACCAATCAACGGTGATGACAAAGCTTGAATCAGCAGCTTAAATAATTTGCTGCACAAACTCTGTCACCATAAAAAATAAAAAAAACAACCAACGCAGTCAGGAGTTTCCCACAGCAGAGACTGCAGTAAGTTAAAATTGTAAATGAAGCAAATCATTACCATTTAATTTTTTTCCGTCCATTTGTTTTTTGGAAAAAATACATCTAATCTAACCGCAAGTTGCTGTAACTTTATTAACGTTAATGACTCCAGGCTGAAGCAGAACAAAGTACATTCAAATGCATTTTCATTTTTGCTATTGCTGCCAATATTGGATTCCACGCAAAGTAAAACAACAACAACACAAGTAGCACGATGTTGGCAATTTCCACTTTGTCATCAATTTGCTAATTCTCACCTTGGGTTGGTCAAACCTGCCGCGCTCATTATTTGCCTTCATCGCCTTCAGAGCCAGTTTCTTCTGCATCTGCGGACCGCGTCCGAAGAAGATGTAGTTGACGAAGGCGTACTCCAGCAACGCCAGGAAAACAAACACGAAGCAGCCCATCAGGTACATGTCGATGGCTTTCACGTAGGGGATCTTGGGGAGGGTTTCTCTCAGGTGGGTGTTGATGGTCGTCATGGTCAGCACGGTGGTGATCCCTGGAGGGAATCGCAGTCCGGTTAGCAGGGGAATCCCAAAGCAACGACAAATGTCAGCCTGGAGGCTATTGCCACTGGTCACTGCGCTGCCCGCTCCGTCAAATGTTTTCTGAAAACCTTTTCACAGCGCCTCCCTTTTTAAGCATCCAACTTGATACAAAAAGTCAATTCCTTAAAAAAGAAAAACCCCTAATAAATATATATATATTTCCCCCTCCAGGGGGTCTTTTGTGGGCTCTAGTGTTCCTTATATGAAAGTAGGCTGACAGGAAAGGGGGAAGTGCTGGCAAGATGTTTACATATAGTCATCAATGTCATGAATATCATATTCATCTAGAGCTATGAATTATTTACTTAAGCTATTCTTTTTTTGTGGTGAAATGATTATAAAACAACTGTAATTATGTTATTATTATTTTAAGAATAACAACTCATCTAAATTTAATCTAGCTGTATTGGATGTAAATGTGCTTAATCTAATCTATGCATATTCAAAATTATACATACAGGCTCAAAAGTACATATAAAACAATCCCTCTAATATTTCTCTGGAACATTTAGAAGGACATTTTTCCAAATGCTACTGGTGTTGCAGAGCAATAAATCCACTTTATTGATTTATTCATCAATTTTTTTTTGCTTTTGAAGACTTAATTTCTGGAAAATCTGGATTATTTTTTTTCCACCACCAATGCCCTCCGTGGGTTTCCAAGGTCCACCATCTTGTTTGACAAGCGTGTTGTACAGTTTGCATTTATTTGGACTTTGAATTTGGTCAACTCGCAGAGGGGATGATTGAAATAGGAGCCAGTTTTTGAAAATATGTTTTGTCAGTTGTAATTTATGTCAAAGCTGCAGTATGTAATTATATATATATATATATATTTTTTTTACCTCCCCGTTTGCTTTCTGCTACCCTACAGTTTGCATAGCCTGTCATAAATGATCAGTATTGCCACCGATGACGGTGGACAAACGGTTTTCCTGTAATCTCTGCTATTAGAAAATTTAGCAGCGAGTACATAAGGGGGATTGACAGCACTAAGATCCTCCTCTTGGCTCTGACTGGTTGTTTTTGACTGGAAGGGGTGCAGTTCTTCAGCGATAATAGCACAGAGAAGAGTTGGAGGAGATCAATGTTTTCACAGATTACCTGTCTCATAACATACGGTCGACATGGTGACAGTTTTAACAAATATGTCAAAAACCATTTTTAATAAAAGTTTTATACTTTTATGAAAGTGTAGAAATCAGGAAAAAATTTAATAAAATTGGAAATCAAATTTGGTATAAAAAAAGACTTACATTTTATATTTAGGTCATATCATAGAGCCCTAGTTATTGGGGGTATGTATTGTATACAGCTGAATATATGTATAAAATGTGTAAAATATGCATAATATATTCATATTATATGTACATATTTGAATGCATAGGAAGCAGAGAAAAAAATTCAAGCTTGTAGCTCTTATATCATCATTATTCCAACATGGGGAAAAAGATATTTTCAAATACATCATTAAAAGCCCACACCTAATATGATAATAATCCTGATGATGAGAGGATGCAATGTACTGTATATGATGCCAGATAACTACAGGTTCCCACCAGCAGTAGAAAAGAAGACATTTGTGAATCATCACCCACACTGTGACTGAACTGAGACAGCTCAGCGACTAACTTTCACTGATCCTGCGCCGCCTCAGACCGCGGCCTTCTCCAGGAGATGGCACTGAAGGAGACGAACGGCAGGAGTCTGCTTTCCTACAGAGCTACGAGTCTGAGGAGGAGCTTCCAAACCCGGCTGTCCACAGAAGCTCCTGAAATACTCCACATCGTCTCATCACTTTGTACGCATAGCTGAGATTTAATAATCGCTTGCCATAATGTGCTCTTCCTAACGCGGGGAGCACTTAGAGCGCAGCAAAGCTGAATGAGGGTTTCCATTAAGGCTATCGAGTTAGGAGGAGTATTGTGTTTTCAGAAAGCACAGCTGACACCGATTCTGGAACTTTGCTTCGAATGGAAACAGCCGAGTTTGAATTTTCACTCTGTAAGTGGAGGACTTTGAGCTTTCGGTAAATGTATAACTTTCTAACTGTTATAAAGACTCTTCCTGTAAGGATGTTCCAATCTGAAAGCACCATTACTCCCAGTGCCAGTAGATCAGTAGATCTACATGAGTATCTTATTACACAACAAGGCTGCAGCCTCAGACAGGCTGATGGGGACAAACAACTGAATAAAAAATTTTTTTTTGACTTTTTGTTTCAGGATTCTGATTTTAATTTCAGAACTGTAAGTTTTTTTACTCTAAATTTTGACTTTGATCTTCTGAATTCTGACTTTGATCTCTGAATTCTGACTTTGATCTTCTGAATTCTGACTTTGATCTCTGAATTCTGACTTTGATCTGCTGAATTCTGACTTTGATTTTCTGAATTCTGACTTTGATCTGCTGAATTCTGACTTTGATTTTCTGAATTCTGACTTTGATTTTCTGAATTCTGACTTTGACCTCTGAATTCTGACTTTGATTTTCTGAATTCTGACTTTGATTTTCTGAATTCTGACTTTGACCTCTGAATTCTGACTTTGATTTTCTGAATTCTGACTTTGATCTTCTGAATTCTGACTTTGATCTCTGAATTCTGACTTTGATCTTCTGAATTCTGACTTTGATCTTCTGAATTCTGACTTTGATCTCTGAATTCTGACTTTGATCTTCTGAATTCTGACTTTGATCTCTGAATTCTGACTTTGATCTTCTGAATTCTGACTTTGATCTTCTGAATTCTGACTTTGATCTCTGAATTCTGACTTTGATCTTCTGAATTCTGACTTTGATCTCTGAATTCTGACTTTGATTTTCTGAATTCTGACTTTGATCTTCTGAGAAAAAAGTCAGAATTTGGAGAGAAAAATTTCTTTTTTGTTTATTAGTGACCCTAATCCTCCTCGGAACAAATGCAAATGAACGATGAATGTATTATGACATGGGTTTCACATATAATATGTGAAACCATTGAATATTTTCTGTATGTTTTTCAATTTTACAGTGCTGATCTATATTGTGTTGGGCTAGCAATAAAATTCTAATAAAATACAGCTTGCGTTCACAACATGACAGAACATGCAAAAACGTCAACGGATGTGAGTGCTTTTGCCTGGCATTCCTTTCTCTACTTACTGTACATTTTAATCTGTCTATTTTCTTCTCCAACAAACACCAGTATGTTAACATTTCCTGCTCGGGTCACATCATACCTAAAGCCACTCTGGCAGCTGAGGCGTCATAATTGATCCAGAAGGACACCCAGGACAGGATGGTGATGAGGATGGAGGGCATGTACGTCTGCAGGATGAAGTATCCGATGTTTCGCTTTAGCTTGAAGCTCAGTGACAAGCGAGGGTAAGCACCTGCAAGACAAGAGGAAGAGGAAGCAGCTGACTTTGATTCGCCAGTCACTTTGGTTTGATTTGAGGACTGGTGTCAAAGTTCTGAATACTCTGATTTTAAAAAAAAAAAAGGAGATTTGACCAAATAAGGAGCATTTAAAAGCTGGGTGGTGTTTTACATTTGTATGAACATCATTAAAAAAAGTTTATTCATATTAGTAAATCAGCTCAAACAGGAAAACATATACAATATGGATTTATTAAACACAGATTTTGGATGAAAACCTAATGTTCTGTAAGCCATAACCATCAAAATGAACAGAAATAAACACTTAAAATAAATCGCTCTGTGTGTAATGAATCTATATAGCACAATAAAGTTTCCCTGTGTTACTAAATAAACTCTTTGATGATATTTTAATTTATTGAGATGCATCTGTAAACATAACAGGGCTAGCAAGATTTTGTAGCCCTCTGTACATAATACATTCTAATTAACTGTGCAGAACAAGCTCTCCTTTCCTTCTAATAACAGAAAGAGAAAATAATTTATTGCTTAAGGTAAAAGCAGTGTGATTATATTATACTATATTATTCATCAAGACAAACAGGGACACACACAGCCTCTGTATGCTGTCTCTAATCCTTCAAGCTACAAGCAAATGCCAGAGTTGGGTACTAACTAGTTACATTTAGCTTTAGGGGTATTACTAAGCTGTACTTTTTACTTTTACTTCAGCAACTTTATTATGAGGCAGTGCTACTCTTACTTGAGTAAAATTTCCTCTTTTTGCCTTTACTTGAGTAGAAATTTGTTGAAGTAGTGCTACTCTTACTCAAGGACAATTTTGGGTTCTCTACCCGCCTCTGGCAGAGACACAATGTAAGATCTGATCTGCAACCTTTGACCACCATTGTCCCGACTCCCTTCCACCTACCAGTGGAGAAGACCACGTTCCTGGAGACGAGCTTGTAGTCGACTATAGAGAACTGTGGAAGCTCGATCCGGGTCACCCCGGTAACGGCCGTGTCTCCCCCTTTCCAGTAGAACTCTATGTCGTCTGTGGTGTACCCGTCTGTGAGGAAAAACCAGGAACAAGGTGTGATTCTCATGAGGTGGACGGACAAAATGAATCTGTTTCTTGATTGACTGAGATGAAAATGGCTGCATGTGATCTATAGCTGTCAATACTTTAATGTCCGCTCAGATGGCAGCCTCACAAAGCAGAGCTTGCTAATGCTAAAACCAGTCTGCATGGACAAAGTTTAGCTAGAGAGGCAGCCACCAGTAATATCGCCCAGATATGACAGGTACATAAATCCAGAGCAATTCTGCTGCCTGTGCAGTTTCCGTCTCCCCCACGATGAGTGTAAGAGTCTTCTTTATGAGGCTCCCTGCACTCTTCATAATTTTAAGTGATGGGAAAGTGAGACCATCTGCCCCTGTTTCTTCTACTAAGCAAAAGAGGCTCGAGACGTACAACTTTCAATCTCCAGAGTGCAGTTCTGTTCGTCCAGCGGGTAGCGCCTCAGGTCCATCATGCAGGCCGCCGTCGTCGTGATTCTGACGCAAAAACAGAAAAGTGGGGAAGTGATTACGAAAATCCGACCTCGAGCCACAGCTTAAGCAAAAGTAGAAGGGAGTGGGGCGCGACCTGACATGTTCTGGGTTTGCACCAAAATAAGTCGGAAAAGTAGGGCTGGAACATATGGCTTAAAAATAAAATTCTTTCATTCCAGATCCAAATTACGATTTTAACAGAGTTTTTTCAAGAAAATACAAATTATGGAATATAATTTCAAAAGTGGCTTTTATTTCAGTCATTCCTTCTGTGAGCTGAACAACGGAGTAGAAGGGCCGGGCTATAGTGAATATAGTCATAATATTGGAAGAATAAAGACACAATTTTACTAGAATGTCTTAAAATTAAGAGACAAAAAGTTGCTTTTAATGACAAACATGCTTCCACAGAGTTAAGTTTTTACTTATCTGTAAAACTCATACCAAAGTTTAATTTCTATAACTCAATTTGTGTTGGAGTTGTCATATATTTACAACTTTATTCTACTAATATTATGACTTTATTCTCATACTTGAAAACAATTACAGCCTAAATTAGAAAAACATGGTCGTCAAACAAAATGACAGGCCTTACATGTGCTGACATTACTCACAACTATGGAAACAAAAAAAGCACATTGGTGAAAAAAATCCTGATTTTCCAAAAATGAAACGTTCAAAGAACCAAAAATTCAGCTTTTTAATTATACCAATTTATTGCCCAGACCTAGAGAAAAATATGTAGCAATGGAAATATTTCTTAATTGATATCGTTTTAAAAGGGAAGTGTTATGTATTTTCAAGGCACATAGTGCCATTTTATAGTGCAATCAAGAAACTATGTTACCTTAAGCTATTATAAAAGTACAATGTCAAACATGACTTAAAAGAAACTTGACTTAGAAAATGAATGCCTTAAAATTAGGCCTCTGTCTCTTTAAGAAGCTCTTGCTCTTTCCAAAACTCCGCCTTCAGCACATTATCAAAACAGCGTTTCTTCATTAAACCTTTAACAACATACTTAGGAGTAGTGGACTGAGGAACAGTCGCTAGTCCTCTCCTGAATAAACATGTCAAAACTGCTAACTTTAAACAATATTAGATGTGTGTTCTCACAGAAAGACCTAAAGGCTCTCACCTGAGTCCGTAGAGGACGGTTCCATCTGGGTGGAGCCGAATCATTCGGTTCTTAACCGTAACCCCGTGCACAAAGGATTTCTTATCGTTGAGGAAGTATGTGTCTGGGACCCAGAGCTGGTCGGCTACTCTGTTGTCCAGTGTCAGGTTGAGGGGAATCCCCACATAGGCCAGCCTCTTATCCCTCCAGTACTGCTGGAAGTACATGGTCAGTGTGTAGTCCTGTGGTAAATAAAGGAATGCAGTCATGTACCTTAAGACAGCACGATGGCGTATTAGTGCCACTGTAGACAGAAATAAAAGAGGAGTAAATTTGCTACAAAAAAACTCATCTAAATTTTTTTTTAGATGAATCGCAGAAATTCAGCACATCATGATTGCAGCTTGGTGCCATTTATTTTTTACAGGAAAGAAAAGTGATATTTATGGGAATAAGTACAATCTGCCAGGAGCAATCATATTTTCAGAACCAACACAATAAGAAATCTAATAATCTAAATCACAATAAGAAAAGTTTCCCCCAGTGTATTATAAGCCTGGCGGGCCACCAGGCTTTAATTGCGCCTCCACCAGTCTAAGGATCATTTACTTATTACAACATTTTTATACATCACTAACTCCATAACCACTGCCTGTTTTTTTTTTTTGTCTACATGCCAACAGCTACAGCACATAAACTGACAAATCACAGATAAAGGATCAAAACATTTTGGACACTGTAATTAGGATGAAACAGCTGAAGTGCAAAAAATTTATATTTATTTTAATTGTATTGTTTTATGTTTGCGTGTTTTTTAAGCCTTTACAGTTGGTGTTAAGGTATTGCTAAAAATGTCTTCCAATAACACATAATTACCTGGCCATATTTCCAAATTTTCAGTCAACTTTAAACATTTTTAACTCAAAAACAGACATTTCTCTATTGAGAGTGGATGACCGCCCCACCAGGCTTAACAAGTTTTCTGGTGGAAACTCTACAGCAATCGTTCACAAGCTTTGAAGACAAACTCTGAAACAACACAATCAATTCAGTTTGAAGCTGATCAATAATGGGTTTTTTTTTATATGGATAGATATTATTAATTACTACCAGCCATACCTGCAGAGGCATGAATCATTCATTCAACTTTCGTTTGCAGAAACCTACCATAAGTTCATCCATCAAACACAATAGCTTCTCCTGGCTCTTAATGGAGCTCTTTACAAACTCTCTTGGTTTTGTTCTGCTGACTAATGCTCTCTTAAATAAATAAGCAGGTCTCGGGGAAATAAATAAAAACACAAAAATGCTCGCTGAAGTGGCACATTTACAGGATGAAGCATTGCAAAAAACGGGCAAAAATCTCACACCGAAGCAGCATGTCGGGACGAAACGACCCGGGCGTAAAAAGCGCATTCTCTCCAGGGAGGACTGACGAACTTCCAGCTCGTTTTGAGCTGAATGAATCACACTCCGCGATCTGAGAATGTAATATGATCCAGATATAGTCCTATAAATAATTCAGTCTGTGTACAATAAGTGTCTCTTCCAGTGTGTTGAAAGCTTGTCCCTGTTTACTGTGCGGGATTCATTTGTTTTATTAAACCACACAGCGGGCGTTTTCATCTGTCAGACTAGATGATGACTGTGCAGTGGATCCACCGTATTTTCTCGAAACCCGTTTCGTGCTGATGGGGTTATTCAGTTGTTTTTCCTCCTTGTTTAGAGATACTCTTCCCCCCCATCCGGACTCCCTCATGGCTTCTGTAAAGGCAGGACGCCGTTCTGCATATGTGGGTTGATGAATCAGCGTTGCACAACAGCTCTTGCGCTTCGGCAAAGAAGTTCTACCAACACACTCCTTCCACGTCTGGGTTGTGGCTATTTTAAACAGCTTAAGATCTTCAGATCCCACTTCAGCAGCTCCCCTAAAACGATACCTCGGCTTCTCCGAAGCAGAAGCTCCAACATATCTCTTCACTGATCTGGTCCGAGTGGGATACAGTCCAGGCCTCGGTTAGTCACCACCGAAAATCACTTTTTTCTCTCGCAGGGAGCCATGAAGGGTTGCAATTTTTTTCCTCCCTTGATACCGAACAGTTTCATTTACAAAATGCATTCTTGGTTGTTTAAAAAAAAAAAGAAAATCAGGAGATTTTTTTACACCCCTGATACACAAAGAACAAAATTAGGAATTTTCTAACTTCATTAACTTGGGTGTGGTTTGTAATTATTATTTTTCACACAACTCCCTTCAGAAAAGTGTTTTCTCATCTCTATCCAGTCTTGTTTATTCTGAAATCCCTACATACATTTTAGGGTAAGCCCTAAAATGTCGTATGCAGAAGCTACAAGGTACACTGGTCAGATCAGACGAGACACCCTGAAGACACCAGGCAGCCTGACAAATGCTGCATGGGAGTGGCAGCATTTGTCAGGCTTTATGATGCTTTTCATCAGTTGAAAGGAAAGTGGATGGTGTGAAACAGGGAAATAATGGAAGAAAATCTGTAAGTTAGTTATTGGTTAAACACACCACCAGAGCTATAATGGAATGGTTTAGATTAAAATATAGAATATCACAATCCTGGGAAAACTTAGAAAAACATTTGATAATCTGTGTTCACAGGTATTTTGTGGGGTGAACAATTCAGTCTCTAGATTAGTCAAGTTTACTTTATTTTAGAGCAGTAGTTCTGGGGTTTTGATTATGTCATTATTATTCCTTGTTCCTTAGTTTCTTCCTTTGATTAAATCTGCCTTGTTTCCGTTTTAGTTCATTTCTATTTAGTGAACTAGTGATTTAGTGTTTATTTTCTCCTTGTGTCTCCTAGACTTTCTTAGTTTCCTCATTAGCTCGCCCTCGCCCCGTGCTGCCTCTCTCTCTCAGTCTGATTTCTGCTGGCTCCCCTCACACCTGCAAACCGTTAGCTCATCAGCCCCTGTCTGTTGTTCCAGCATTCAGCCTCACAGTACAACAGGGAGGAGTGAGAGCGGGGTTAGTTCCCCGTTGTTCCTATGTTTTTGTTTTGTTCTGGCAGAACAAAATCAACCAATTTTATTATAAAATGCTGTAAAAAGAAGAAACTTCAGACAGTGTCTACTTGCATGTGGTTATTATTAAAATTGCTTTAGGTAGGGGTTAGTTATGGGGAACCCTCCCTTGAAATGTATCAATGGCATTCTTTTATAGCAAGTTCAGCTTTTATTTTAGAGGAAAACATGGAGCGAGAACCTGAGACGGAGATCCGCAGTGGGAAGTCCAACAATGCACTTCTTAGTGCACACAAGTAGGACAGCTAAACACTAAAATTAGGCCTTTTAGCTGGGTCAAAAGAGGCAACGGCCCCACTGTTAAAAATGGCGTATTCCCAGTCGCTGCAGGGACGAACATCGATGTTCCCTCATTTTATAATATCCTTATTAGCTTATTCTGTATTATTATTATTATTATTAGTAAAAGAAACATAGCGCCCATTTAAGTGCTAAACCCCAATAATGTAAATGTCTTAGTGTGTGGGAAATTAGATTTGACTCTGTCATAATTTCATCTCCTAACTCAAGCAACATTTGAGAATGATGACTATAAATGGATTTCATCAAATGAAACAGGAAATTCACAAACTAATAACTGTGAAAGACAACATCTGTATTAAAACTGATGTGTAACCAGATTTCTAGAGTCCAAACAGCAACAAACCCTCTGAGGAGGGAGAGAGAGGCGGCCCTTGTTAACACGGTGCAATGAAAACAGACTTATGCCCAGCAGATGTCTGCTACTTTTGCTTTTAGTTCAAATTTACTGCTTCTGATTAACAAACGTTTTTTTAAAATTTTTATTACCATTAAACATAGTTTGAGTAAATACAAAATGAAGTTTACAAATTAGACTTTCATCTATTCACTGGAATTAGCTCCATGAACCACATTATTTTGAGTTTAATTTTACAAGCTACCTGTTTACCTCTGGAATGAAGAAACTTGAACAGAACTTGTCTGATAACAGGAAGTCTGCAAAAACATGCCAAAAAGAAAACAACGCGTCCAGAACTCAAGAAAAGATAAGAAACATAAACATTGACATCGGGGAAGAGTTACAAAGTGATTTCTAAGGCTTTGGGACTTCTGGGAGCCACAGTGAGAGCCTTTACTCACAAATGGAGAGAACAGGGAACCGTGGTGAACACTACCAGGACTTTCTGACTGTGGATTGGAGTTGTTGATATCCAAGGTTCTTAGAGGTTAGGGGGCTGTTACATTTTCACATACGGTAGGACCAGGTTAGTTTAGAAATGTTGTTCTAAAAAAAAAATCAGCATTTTAAAAACAATATTTTGTATTTACTCATATTATCTTTGTCTGATATTAATGTTTGTTTGATAATCTGTAACATTCAAATGTGACAAAAAACAACAGAGAAGTCCATATGAGAGTCAAGCCTTAACATGAACATGGCCAAACCATAAAGGAGATTAAGGGTGTTTCCACACCTGATAGTCTGACGGACTCGGTTCAATTCAGGACCAAAACTGCAATATTTGCTACATTCTCAGTTGGTGTCGTTTGCTTTCAAATGGTAAAGCCTTCAAAACAAACTGTTCCCCTCCTCACCTGTGGTGGCGCTGCAACAAGAACCACTGAAGGAAACGACACAAAAACCTCTGAAGAAGACATGAGCGCAACTTCATTCTTCATGCAATGTAATCAAAAACGAAGTAGCGTCAGATTTTAGCAGTTGTACTGTAGGATTTCTCTCGTCTTTGGTGAAAGACCACAAGCCATTTCTCGAGCTAGCACTAGACCCACACGTTTCTGTTGGTTGTATTTACCAAGAATGCCCTCTGCTGTAGTCCACTTCCTGCTGTTGGAGCGGTCTCTGATCCACTTGATGTTCACATATACATTCGAACTGCACTAGAATTCACCTCAACCAAAGAGAGACTTAGGCTTTTAGGCAGACTAGAGTTAGCTTTTTTGGTTTGATTGTGCGTTCGCATTTCCCCAAACAAATCGGACTTTCTAGACAAATGACCAAGAGTTTGATTAAAGCAGACTAAACAAGACTAGTGTGAATGTGTCCTAAAGAATAATGGACGAACATAAAACCTAAACTAATGCAAGTGTACTTTCTGCACGTAATGCATTCCTTTGCATTATGTGCTAAGTGTTCAACAAATAAAGCACCAGTGATGACAACAAAACTCCTAAGACTTGCCACATACTTCAGCATCACCTTCACTTTGCAAATCAACGTTAACACAAACCTTCATGCAATCTAAAAATTGCTTACAAACACAGATATTCTAAGAGCTGAACGCAAAAATGCCTGCAGACGGACTTTGGTTTAGGCTGCTGTTTGTTATGCAGGCCACAGGGGACCCTGAAAACCATTTGCTTTCAGCAACAGAGACTAAATGAGACCCGGTGGGAGGGTGAGCCCGTCATCTTCAGTTTGGAGAGTTCACTATCTCATACTCAGACATGGTTCCTGCGTGCCAGTCAAAGACTGTTTATGTCGACTTAACACCGCCGTATCTGCTGGGAGTACAAGAATAGCACTCAGTGTTCCTGCCCTGTGTAAGGAGTGTCTATCATCGCTTCACGAGGCAGTCACATCTTCTCTGTAGGATTCAAGTGCAAGCCAATGGCTTTTTGTGCATTTGATGATTTCTACCTCTGCATCCATTAAATTTCTTTCTGTTACATGAAGTGGACACATGAGGTCCAAGTTTTAACTATTTATAGTGAATCTAGTTTTTTCGGCCTGGTGTATAGCTAGATAATTTTATTCAGCCTCATTACGCTGACTAAAAACAGAAGTTAAACATCTGATAGAACTGGGTCTTTAGAGGGTCTCGTGGAGCAGATCAAGGTCAGCAGCATGCTACCTCTTTCTTTATTTGGAGCAGGCTATACAATAAACAAAGCTACTAAGTAGAAATTGTTAAGTTTTTTTATAGTACAAGCACATTTTCCCATTTATATTAGTAGAAAGGGTTGAAAAAGTTGACAAGTTATGGTTAAATATAGAGCAAAGGCTGATTTGTCTCAAATGGCTTTCATATTTGGTGCAGGCTGTACAAATAAAAGAAGCTACTGAGTGGAAAATAACAGAAAAATGTCTGCTTTGATGGCTAAAAGCTGAGGTTGTGTTTCTTTCAATGATGAGTAACCAGACTGAGTTTTTCTCTCAGTGGCGTTTTAACAATGTCATGTGTTCTGTGGTTGATGGACAATTAGTTTTTAACTCTGTGTTTATGTGAATGTTTCTTGGGTGTAAAATGTAATGTCATAATGAATATTCATTGAAAAATAAATGTTAAAATCTAAATTCTTTCATTCCTAGTAGCTTTGTTTTTTTTCCTTCCTTCCTTCTTCCCTCCCTTTATTTTTTCCTATCTTTCTATCTTCCTTCTTTGCTTCATGTGTAGCAACCACTATAAATGCTAAGGCTAGCTAAGGCTAGTTAGCATTTATGGCTACGCAGTCATAAGTGCTCGTGTGTGGCTAGTTATCTGTGGTAAATATGGCCACAAATGAAGGCGTAAAAACGGTTTTCCTTGAACGGTAAGTTGTTTTTTCATCATTAGCATTGATTGACAGCGCTAAGACCCTCCTCCTGGCTCTGATTGGTTGTTTTTGACTGAGAGCGGTGCATTTAATCAGATGGTAATAGCACAGCTCGGGGAGGAGTTTGATCTTTTCACAGATTATCTGTCTCATATTACACCGTCACGACATGGTGACAGTTTTAACAAATATGGAAAAAAGATATTTTTGCAAAAGTTACATCCTGCAGCGTTAAGCACCCTGACAGAGTGGAGTTAAGGGGGTTTCTTTTCCTACTGGCTCACATCTTAGCATTGTGTAACGGAGTGTGAAACTCTGCATGTTGCTACACCAGGGTTTCTAGCTGAGTTCTTCTTACTTTATGAGTAGTTGGAGCCTGCAGCTTTTTACCGCTTTGTGTGTCTGACTTATTAACTGAACCCCTCCATTAAAATCCTGGAGAACATCTGTGGTTTTTAAGGGTAACGCTTCCTTCAGGCAGAAAGTTGCTTTGTGTTAAAGTGTCAAAATGGATGAGGACGTTTTAGCACATGATGGATTTGTCTTTCAGCTGACTCATACTGAGGCGGTGTGTAAAAAACACCTCTGGGAGCTTTACTGGATTAGGAGCTTCATGGACAGGGGGGCATTTCTGCACTGTGGGTAAGATCTAAAATAGTTGTATATGTCCCATTTCTTTTGTCTTTTATTTGCCAATTACGTAAAGTAAATATGAAGTAGGAATAGATAAAAGTAGCAAATATTGCAGATTGGAAGTGTTATTTTTTTTGGTACCTTAATAGAAAACAGGTCAATTGCTACACATGGTATAGAAACATGCAACTACTTGCTTGTTTCTTGCCAATTACTTATCATGTTATGTCTTGTATAGGCGACTTCATTTTTTGTCCGTCTTGAATCTGCTGTTGTTCTAACTCTGCAGCATAAGCTATGTTTAAATTGGACTACGGCTTTTCTGTGTTTGGTCAGGATACGGTGAAATTCACTCTTCTGCAGAGAGACTGCATCAGACAGCAAGGGACATAATCAAAAGTCAGATGTCTTGAAGCAGTAGTCGTGTTTCTGGCTAATCACAATCCTTAAGGGAGCAGTATTATGTGTCTTCCAGGCATATAGTGCATTTTTATAGCACAATAAAGTGTTACCATGTTACTCAGAGTTGTTATAAAAGTGCTGTACGTGTATATTATATTACTTTAAAGAAATTTGAGTTTTTAATTCAACAACTTGAAATTGGGCGTGTGTCTCTTAAAGAAGCTCCTGCTCTTTCCGAAACTTCACCTTCAGGAGTTCATCACATCAACTAATTAATTGATTAATTAACATGTTTTAAAATGTCCTCCAGTTCCAGTGTTAAATGTTCATTAGAATCTAAGGTTTACTCATCTGTGAGAACGTGTTCTTGCATTATTTCGCCATTGACATTATATCACTTGAACATGGTCTCAAAATAACAATATTATCGTTTATCGCAATAACTACTGGGACAATTTATCGTCAGGCAAACTTTGCTACTGTGACAGGCTTGCTGATCTACCGATTCCGATTTTGGCCGATTCTTTTGTCTGAAAAGTTTCTCGACAAAGTAACTAAGTTGGCAACACGGGAGTGATCACTGCTAACCGCACACGTGCAGATGGGTGGATCTGTCAGTCAGTCCTCTCTGACTGACAGACTTTATAAACAAACTAATGGTAAAATCATACATATAGTAGCTGCAGGCATTAAAAATAAAAGCCTATGTTTTGAGGTGGAGTTAAAGCAGCGCTGTCAGTGATCCTGTGTGTTTGATAATGTATAGCCCATCAAGATGCTGAGGCTATTTTTAGCTGCCTCACGAGTCAGAAGACGCAACTCCATTATCGCTAACAGGGCCGGATCGTTTTTAACACATGCTCAAGGGCCATTTGAGGGGATGTGCAAGGGTGGTGGGGGGGGGTGTTATCTTCTAGATGAGACCATTCCTCAGGCTGGAGGGGTAGATGCACTTCCTGGGTCCCCATCTGCATGCCCGGAGCCATTAGCACAGACAGTCTGATCCGATCACCACAGACGAGACGGCATCCTTTCACATGGCCCAGCGGACAGCGAGAGCCAAGTTAAAAGTGGGGGTGGCCTTTGCTTTTATCCAGTTAAGCGCTCTTTTTTTTTTGATACATGATGAAAAATGTTCAGAATAAACCAGTCGACGATTGATACGAATGCAAATCTGCGTATCATTTTCAACATATGCCCACGATGAATCAGGAATACGTCACTTTGCCAGAGTGTTAAGTCATTTCCTGTCTGAATTACATTTGGTCTCGTGCAGGGTATTCACAAAATCATAAATCATCTGCAAAGAGTCAATTCTATTACAGTTTCTATTGCAAGTTAGCACTGTAACGTTTGCCTGTTCTTTTCATTATGAAACAAACTTTTTGCACTTTAATTACTGTTAAAACTAATTTGTTGGTAGAAGTCAACAATTTCTTCTAAATCAAATCAAATGTATAGTATATAATTAATAATTATTGAATTTTTCTTTGGGATCAATGAAGTATTTTTGATTGGCACATTGACTATATGCCAATAGTCAATACCGCTCACATCCAATAAGTTTTCTATCCCACACAAGTCATCATGCACTGTCTACTAACAAACAATGCACCAATATAAGAATTGTGTATATATAATTCCAGTAAACTCTAATTAAACACTTAAAGAAATAATTAAAAATAAGAGTTAAAACAAACTCTATCAGATCAACCAGCAGCACCAAATTGAAATTGTCATAAAATTCCTCTGATGTTCTGACTTGCTCAACTCAGGTGTGATGTCATTCCATTCCCAGATTGGGTTATGAGGCACTTTGACTGCAACATGACCTAATCTCAACCCGGAACAACTTCAACTCCTAATGTCAGACATTATGCCTACGGCATTATGTACCCTTTAATCAAAAAAAGGCTCAAATCTAAAACTTGATCTTGATTTGCAATCCATCTAAAGCATTGACCAGCCAAGAAAAAAAAAAAGTCATTATTGTTCAATTTCCACAATGTTTTGTGGAAGCTCGAAAAAAATGAAGTCTGATAAGGATTTACAAAAGAACAAAAAGCTTAAATTAAATGACTTTCATATATGAAAGACTAAATTATTCTTTGAGGTTGAATTGAATAGATACATTTTTTTTTTTTAAACTGCAAAAATTCACTTTTTCTCATACGTCTCATATGTCGGTCCAGAAACGTTGACGGATGCTAATGTGAAGCAAATGGCAACGAGGATAATGACGGGCTTCAGGACATAAACTATGAATTATCTATATTCCTCTTTGAGGTTTGTCATTGGTTTTCCTTTAATGCGTGTTTTCCGTTTGTGATGTTTGCTGATTTCACCTCAACTGGTTATGTGACATATCAGAACCATAGTCAATCGAATGACATGCAAATCTAATGTAATGCACATTTACAGTGAATAAACAGACCAGAGGGTCATATAGTGGAGGTGGAGGAGGTTTGGCGGTGCTAGCTACTTTGACTTGGTGATTTTCTTGGCACTTACAGCGGGGTGGTGCACGAGTTTTAGCATGTTCTGCCAGGACATGCAGTTGGTGCTTGTAAATTGTTGCTAAATTATTCATAAACCTTTGTAGTGCTCTGGCTACAAAAGGCTCACGGGCTAGGATTGCAGCAGGACAGAATTCGATTAGACATGGCTGACGATTAAATGTGGCTCAAACATGGAGGAAAACAGGAGGTTCGAGTCGTTTCGCATGCGGCGTGTTATAATCAGCCTCAAAAACTGCTGATCTACAGGGTTTTTCCCATCTCTCACGTTTACAGAAAATGCTCTGAAAAAGAGAAATTATCCAGCAGCAGCTACGTGAATGAGAATGCCTTACTGGTGTCAAAGGTCAGAGGAGAATGGCTGACTGGTTTGAGATGGCAGAAAGTCAACAGCAGCTCAAAAAAAATGAAAAGAAAAAAGAAATCCTTGTTACGATAAAGGTGTGCAGAAATCTCATCTCTGAACACACAACACTGTGACCTTGAAGCAGATGGGCCACAGCAGCATCCTACTGCTACCAGCAATCATCTGTTCTACTGATTACCAACATAACATTTCTACTGTTGAAATTTACAATTTTAAAAGAAAATTTCCATTAAAATCATACCGTTTAACCGTAATAATAACAATAAATAGGAATGCGGATTCTCTGATGTTCATTAAAACTGGGATATTTCAGCTATTAAATTGCACCAAGTGTTAAATGCACCTGGTTCATTGTCCGTCTGACAAATCATGAGAGGTTTCTTAAAGATTTCTTTTTGTCTCACCGCATGCAACAACACAATTCAAATCTTCTGCCTCAAAATCACCCTGACAGCTAATTCTAAGTAACTTTAATTACCAAGTTTGCTTATTTAAGTTGTTTCTAAATTTTCTTGGACTGTCAGCATCGTAGCAGAGGCTCTGCTTTTAAACTCGGCCGGACAAAACAACGTACTTTTTGTAGTCTGTCAAACGACCACTATGTGAAAACAGGAGGCAGCAGATAAACAAAGACGGGACTTCCTGAAAACCTTCACAATAAGAGCCTCAAGAACATATGAAAATACCAGTCATTTTGTGCTCTCTTGGTTCTTGTAACAAAAACATAATATTTACAACGACGATGGATTTAGCTACAATAATCATAATTCTAGACGTTCACATTGTTACGCTCCAAATGAGAACAGACCACAGAATCAACAGATCACACAGCCTGACCGAAACTGGACGATGACAAATTGTTCAACATTGCCTGCTTTAATGAGTCAAAACTTCAGTGATATTTAGATGGTAGGCTCAGATTTTGGCATAAACAACAGGAAGACATGGACTCCCTTAGGCTTACATCAATGGTTGCGGTGTAATGATATGGGGGATAATTTGCTTGTTTACTTTAGACTTTGAAAACCAGAGCCTACATGGGACTTTTCACTGACCATCTTCAAAGCAGATACACAGTTCCTCCAGGCATTTGCTAATTGCTGCTGGCTAGTCTGAAGGAGCTGAGCCGTTGATCTGAGGCAGAGTGCTGCTCTGCAAGGCGGAAGCTTGTAAACCTCAGAGGAGGAGCTTCATCCTCGCAGGTGGCACTCAGTATTTCCCAAGCAATTTGCAAAGCTAAATGGTTGCCATGGGAAGATGAAAGGATTTCTCAAACACGCATGAAAGAATCAAGGCAACATTCTAGGTATGTTTTTGATGAGGGAATAATATGATAACATGATGCAAAGCTCAAAAAAAAAAGTCGATTTTACATGATACTGCCCATTTAAAACTCAGTTCCAGCAACTCGACCCATCTCGCAGAATGTGGTCAAAGTTTAGCTCAAACAGTTTAGGTATAAACTTACCATATTAACTTCTGATACCATGTCTATGCTAGCCACATCAATACTCATGCCAACAGCAACCGGTGGACCTAAAATGAAAACAAACAAAATACAATAAAATAATGGGAAAATTGTTAACAGGGTGGCTTATCAGTCCTAAAATTAAAAGAACAGTTGGAGAAAACATCGACATGAAATATAACAATAGCAATAAACAGCCTGAGTCATACCTCCAAAGTCTGGCCGGAGACGAATATCATATCCTTTCAACAGTTTGTCCACAGTTTCTTTGACAAACGACATGTTTCCCGGCTCGTTGACGCTGAAAAACAACACACAAAGGCGGTCAGTCCTGGTGGAGAACACTTTGGTGTCCGGCTGGACCCCCCACAGACACTCTCACCTCTGGGCGCAGCACACCACAGCCACGACCAGCGGCAGTGAAACGGCGTCCAGCAGCCCCCTGCCCTGGCTCCCCCACATCCCTTATGGACTCTCTCAGTGATTTTTGCTATTTTTAATGACCAAATGAAGGTGCGAGTGAAGCTCCTAGCTAAGGTGGGAGTTGTTCCACATCACTCCTGCCTCTGTGTCAGTCTGTGTTGCCAGCCTCCAGCAGACACAGGCGCGGTAACCTGGACGGTCCGTCCCTGTGTGAGACGACGGCGGAGCCGCGCACAGCCGCCCCGCGGTGGCCGCTCCGCACTCCCAGCAACATCCTGGGTGGAGGCTGCTTCCGAGCACTTTTAGCGCGAACTACGGGGAGTTTTTGTCTGGTGTTCACTGTTGGCGCTAAAAGTGTTCTAATAACAAGTCATTCTCGGTAAAAAAAAAAAAAAAAAAAAAAAAAGAAAAAGCCACGGGAAAGGGAAAAAGAAAGGCGGCTGAAAGGAGTTTTCCAGAGTTGAGAAAACGATGTAAGCGCCATGTCTAATTATTAGAGCACGTGACTCCAGAAATCTACAGCCGCAGTTTCTTTACGGTGTGGACCAGAGCTGCAGATGCTACGGGACAAATTCTCATGACATAGTGAAATCATTGTTAATGTACAGGCTCAGAACAAGAGTCGGTAAAAGCTGCAGTGCTGCTTTTAAGTCGACGCCTCCATGTGTATCTACTTCTGTTTCTTTGCAAAAGTTGTTCGCACCTTGCAATATTTTGTCCCATTACAGCCACACACTGCGGTGTATTCCATTGGGACTGTGAGTGACGATGAAAGGAAAATGATGCACATTCAAAAATGTTCCACAAATAAAATCTTGTGCTGTGCATTTGCATATTGCCTTTCTGAGTTCAAACTTTCTAGAACCACACTTTGCTTCAACTGTATCCGCAATTTTTCTTTTTTTTTTTTCTTCTTTTTTTGATGCATATCTCTACCACCTTTACGCGGGACAACTATGAGTTATGCACTCCACAAATCTGCCTTTATGGAAAAACAGAAAGAAGAGAGCCGGCTGTTGAAAGCCAGTAGAAGTTCTTGTGCACTTTGGACAAACCATAGCGGACACAGCGGAGAAGTGAAAGTACACCAACTCTTTCAGAACTTATGCAAAGTTCAATGTGTGGGTGGGGGGGAAAGTACACTTGAAAATTATCCTAAACATTTCAACCCCACAGAGAGCTGGAGTCGGAGAGGAATTTTGGCCGGGCACCAAGGGCCAGATTTACAAGGATGTGGGCCCCTGGGCTGGAGCCAAATTTGGTGAGCTACCAAATTTGGCTCCAGATTTCTACAAATTTGCGTTAGCATAAATTTACTAATGCAAATTTCTACTAATTTGCATTGGTAGAAACAAGTTCTACTAATTCAACTATTTTTTGAAACAGTCACTATGCATTGACAGTGTAGTTTGAGACAAATAATCTGAAAAAAAGAAAAAAAATCAAGCTTTTTTGCCTTCTCCCATTGCTCCCATTGCTAACTAGGAAGAACCAATCAGAGACAGGAGGCGGGTCTTAGAGCTGTCAATCACCCTCTTGTGGTTGCTCATCCCCCCCCATTTCCTCTAGGCTATGCTGCAGCTAGCAGAGCATATCGTGAATGCTAAGGCTAGCAAGTGCAGCCGTCGATAAACGGTTTTCGTGTAACAATAAGTCGTTTCCCCAGTGAGTACATGAGGTTGATTGACAGCAGTAAGACCCTCCTCCTGGCTCTGATTGGTTGTTTTTGGTCGGGAGCAGTGCGTTTCTTCGGAGGGCAATAGCAGCTCAGGGAGGAGGTGGACGAGATCAATGTTTTCACAGATTGCCTATCTCATATTACACTGTAATAACATGGTGACAATTTTAATTAACATGTTAAAAACATAATTTATAAAAACTTCAGAGTCTACTGTCTTCTACCTGCATTAATTTGTAGTGGAGCAAAATTCTTCTAGAGCTAGTGGAACACGACCAAAGGAAAATGAACAGCCTAGTGGTTACAATTACTTGCAAGAATTTCCTGAGAATGTTTTTAAGCTTTTTTTTTTTTTGTCAGCTTGCTAATGCGTTTGTGGTTGAGAGAGAAAGAGAGAGAGAAGGAGGTTCAATAATGCAGCAGGGAACTGGAATGTACTGGACCCTCAGAAACTATTTCTCTTGATTTGTGCGAGAGATCAGCACAGGCTTTCGTCAGCAATTTCAGTAAACATTTGCAAAAAAAAAAAAACCCATCCAATTGTGGCTTCCCTTCAGGGAGCGAGGAGTTCCCTTACCTCGTGTCGTAAATGGCGTACAGCTTTTTATTCCCATCCACGGCGTTCCTGTGAAAACAGAAGAGCAAGCGTTATTTATTTTTTTTAAATTTATTTATTGCTGCTGTTGTTGTTGTTGCAGTGCTGACTTTCAGACTGTCTCGGACTTGCTTCAGAGCGCTTTGTTTCAAGATTTGTCCACTCTTAGCGCACGCCATCAAAGATCGGCGCGACTTTCCCGTCTTCCCGTGGCGCTCTGACGTCTTGTCGCCCGACCCGCAAGGAGGGGATTCGGTCCCCATTTTTTGGGAGAAAAGCAGAGAGTGCTGAAATAGATGTGCAGAGGTTCTGTGTGACATATTTTCGCCTCCTGCAATCTGGACCACCGACAACAAAAGCAGCAGCTTTCGGCAGCGTGTCCTACTTGGGCCATGAGGAAACAGACAGTAGCCTTTTAGAAGTCAGGGCCGACATTGTTTGAGTTTATTTCGCCAGCTTGTTTTTAGTGGAGCTTAATAAACTACTTTATAGCAAGAGTTTTGCTTAATTGCTATGGAAATGTCCACAATATTTATCTTATTTTTTAAGAACTTACTTGAGAACGAAACCCCCGCCTATATAAGGAATAGTTTTGCTTAGCTAGATGCTACAGGACAAATTCTCATGACATTTGCACCAACACTAGATACATCAGAACCAATGAACTACAGAATGAAACGTGTGCTTCAGAATAAAGAGTGCATTGGTATCACATCCAGTTGATTTGGTTTGACAAAGGCCGGCCCTCACACTCACTGCAGACTCATTGGACCCTTGATCCTTACATAGCATGATGGTAGCATAAATGACACCGGGCCAGTTCCCAATATCAAATCACGAAATTTGGTCACACAATTTATACACACACCTACAAAGCTGTTAAATACAGAAAATGCTGACTAGAAATAATCCCCACCAACCCCATATCTGGCGCCCCCCTTAATGCAGCGCCCCTTTGCGTTACATACAGTGCACACCCATTTTTTAGCGCCCCTGGCTACTGAAGTTCAAGGCTATGAATACTACCATGAGGCACTAGGGCCTTTGTAGATAAAAAAAAAGGAGGAGTAAATAAAAGTTGAAAAATATTTTAAAATTTAGGACATTTTCTGAGCTTCAAAATTCGGAAATTTTCGAATTTCGAGGGGTTTTTTTGGTGAAAATTTCTGAATTTTTTTTTTCCTAACAAATTTGTGACCTTTCCTATCCAGAAATTTACGAGTTTTTTTTTTTTTTTTTACTAGAAAATTTCGGAAATTAATTAGAACATTTCTAAGTTTTCTCTGGCACATTTTCGACTTTGCAAACTCGTCAATTTCCGTGTAAATTTTTTTTCTAGAACATTTCTCAGATTTTTTTTTTTTTGTTGTTGTTGTTTTTTGTGGCAGAAATTTGCTCCTCCTTATGTTTCTATCCACAGTGCCCCTAATACGCCGCCTAATACGTTTGTAAAACTAATAGAGAACACCGCGGTAATAAAAGTGCGTAATAAAGTCAAAGAACATGAAGGTGAGTCAGATGAGCGCGTTCATTTCCAGCAGCTGGATTGTAGAAAGATGGTTTGAATCTTTTTTTCATGTCTCTCTTGACTCCTCTCTCTTCCTCTCACCCTCTCTCCATCCCTCCCTCCTCCTCCTCCTCTTCCTCTCTCTCTCCTCACACATCCTCCTGCTGTTCCTGCTCTCTCGCCCAGTTCTGCTCAGTGCGCAGTGGATTCCGGATCTTACTACGTCCTCTCCCGCTGTTGGATTTAATGCAAAGCTCGCCGTGCGGCACCTCGGAGACCAACTAAAGGATGGTCAGTCCGCACAGCTGTAGAGGAGGAGGAGGATGAAGAGGAGGAAGGGGGGTGGGGGGCCTTATTCGTTTCTGTCGCCTACTTTCTTTGTCGTCTATTTTATTTTATTTTTTTAAAATAATCGTTCCGGAGAGAGCTGTAGCTGACATTGAAAGCAGCAGTCTTTGTTGTACAGGAGGGGCTGGGGGTGGAGAAGAGCCAATGAGTTTGCGTCTGAGAGAGCAGCACAAGTTTCTTCCTCTGCCGTGGTGAGATTCGGCGAACTGCGGCACATGCGGCGGGAGCGGCGCGGCGTCGTCCGCCAGCAGAGAGGGAGATGTAGCGGGAAGCGTGTGTGTGTGTGGGTGTGGGTGGGTGTGTGTGTGTGTGTGTGTAGGGGTGCGTGTGTGTGTGGGCATCGGAGGAGGAGACGCTGCTGCGTCGGTTAGACTTTCAGGTGAGAGGGGAGCTTTCTGCCGAGATCGTGACGGATTTTCGTCGTCGGTTAGTTGGGATGTGTCGTGGATGTACGTGGGGGAGGAGGAGGGGGGGCGGCGGATGATGATGATGATGATGATGATGAGTCGGGGTTCACCGAGCTCCAGCTGTGGTGCAGGACGTGTAGACAGTCAGGGGTTGAGGGTATTTTCCTGCGTGGAAGCCTCAGTAGAGAGGAACTTAATGAGCGCGTGGAAGACAAGAAGCGGGTGGGCTGCGTGAGGCGGCGGGGGGTTGAGGGGGATGTCCGAAACAGAAGGGGTGCTCTGATGTAAGGAGGAATTTAGCAGTTTTGATTGTGTGCTTTAATTTTCTTTTTCTTTTTTTTTTCTTTTTGCGCAGAGAGGAGGGCGACTGTGCTTGGCTACCTGCACACACCTGATCTGGAGAGTTCAGTGCATGCTGGCTCTTTTTTTCATGCCTTGCACCAATATATATATATATATATATATATATATATATATATATATATATATATATATATATATATATATATATATATATATATATATATATATATATTGCACCAATATATATATATATATATATATATTGGTGCAAACAAACACAAAAAATTAAATCAGCATAACCCTATGTGTGAATCAATTTACCTTACTGAAATTGGGCATAACAAAAACAGGATTTTTTATTTATTTTTTGCAAAGACATCACATCTAATCTAACTCATTTAGAGATGAAGCACTTACTGAACTGTGCTGCTGGTGAAATTCCCAGTTACTGTAGCTCAAAGCATGTTGGGGCAATGTCGGTAAGGCTCTCTGCCCAGAGTGGCAGGGACTCCGGGGCGGCCACGGTGTACAACAACCATAATCTGTCAATCTGTCAACTATGACATCCTAAAATAATGGCCTAAATCGGTTTTTTTAATCTAAATCACATTGTCTCAAAAAGAAAGTGTCAATTAAAAAAAAGAATTATTAATTAAAAATGATTTTTTTTTAGATCAAAATCATTTTTGAAAAAAGAATACTTGGGTCATTATTTTAGGAAGATGAACATTGGCACTGACGATCCTTTTGCAGTGTGTTCAGTGTGAACACTGCTGCTGCTGAAGTTGGCGTCTGATTTTGTAAATCGGTGCCAAATTAAAGGTCTAGTTTTGTGGGTTTTTTTTTTTAGAAAATCTAAACTTCATCCACATGTTTCTTCTTCAAAAATTTCCATATACATGGGGAGCTCTGATTTCACCTAGATTATTCTTCCCCGAATTCTGAATTATGAGTTTGATGTTTTACTTCATTTTGGGAATCCTTAATGTTGCACCAGGGCTGCACAGTGGCGCAGTTGGTAGCACTGTTGCAAGAAGGTCCTGGGTTCGATTCCCGGTCGGGGTCTTTCCGCATGGTGTTTGCATGTTCTCCCTGTGCATGCGTGGGTTCTCTCCGGGTACTCCAGCTTCCAAAAACTGTCCAAAAACATGACTGTCAGGTTAATTGGTCTCTCTCTAAATTCTCCCTAGGTGTGAGTGTGTGTGTGTGTGTGAATGGTGTCCTGTATGTCTCTGTGTTGCCCTGCGACAGACTGGCGACCTGTCCAGGGTGACCCCGCCTCTCGCCCGGAACTGGCTGGAGATAGACACCAGCAACCCTCCCGACCCCATTAGGGACAAAGTGTGAACAGAAAATGGATGGATGGATAATGTTGCACCATTCATGCTGGAGCCGCGACTGTGTGTGTGTGTGTGTTTTCAGGAATGGCCGATGGGATGTGCTCCAGCGTTGCAATGAGACGTCTATGCTTCTGTGTCTTGCTTGTGAGCATCACCTGCCGTCTGAGGTGAGGAACCGAGTTCTGGCGTGTTTGGGTATCCATAAAAAATAAATAAATAAAACAACAAGAACAAAAAGTTAAAAAGTTGTCTTTCCTCCAGCCTCTCCCAGGATTTAGCCGGAACCCCCAAACAGGCGGAGATAAATGACAACATCACCATCTTCACCCGCATCCTGGACGGACTGCTGGACGGTTACGACAACAGACTCCGGCCCGGTCTGGGAGGTGAGTCCGCTGGATCAATAAGCCATTACAACTCTTTGTGCGCGACTGTTATAGGAGAGCTTGAATATCACTGCAAGGGAGAGGAGGTGTTTATGAAACCACAGCTTGATCTCTACAGAAGAAGAAATGTGATCTGATCCGACCTTCTCTCAATGAGATTTAACGTCAATGTTACTCTAAAGCAGCTCTGATTTTGAAAAAAAGAAGAAGAAGCTATTTTTGTTTTGATTATACTGGTGATGAAGCAGTAGAATAGTTACAGATAAGATTTGGATCTGCTCTGATTGGTGAGTAGTGTGGTCAGAGAATGAAAGATCAGCTTTCTTTCCCTCTATTCATTAAATACATAAAACTAAGAATTTTTTAAAACCTTTTTTAACCACATACTTATCTGTGATGCACTTCTCAGATTTATTTTAGCAAAACTCGGCTTAATGGGCACAATTCTTAAATTTCTGTTAGTTTCAAACTAAAACTTTATCAAAACAAATCTGCTGGAAAATGAAACATTTTTCTATTACGCGTTGTAGCCTTTTAGGAAAAAAAAAAAAAGAACTGGCATTTTCAGGCCTCAAGGAAAATTGGAAAAGTATATTTTCAATATCATCACCTTCCCTTCCTAATATAACGGCATAAAATAAAATAAAAGTCTTTTTTTTTTGCCTAAATCATCTCTTGGTAAAATTAAAATGACCTGGGCCATTATTTTAGGAAACAAATAATCAGTTTTATGTGTCTTTTTTATTGCGACCACTAGGTGTCACCAAAGTCCGCATGCCTCAGTCGAACTAAATTTACACTAGTGACTTTTATTTGCAGTAAATAAGACAGGAAAAGGGGAGAGACATGCAGCAAAGGCCCAGGGTTGGGAACTGAGCCCCAGACAGCTGGAACTGTCCCGTATACTGATGTCTCAGTATGTGGGATGCCATATACTGCTACACATTACTATCACATACTGTAGGTTGTTTTTCTTTTTAATGTAGTTGATTTAAATGCTGAATGCTTTTTCTTATCCCCAACCCCAAAACAAGACGGAAAAAATCTTAAAGGAAAGAAAAACTAAAATACATAAAATCAGTCAAATCTGAATAAGAAATGTTAAAAATATGACACAAATGATTGATTTATGATTTTAGGGTTGCCATGCTTCAGAGTTGTAAGAAACATATTATTGACGTAGAGTTGATCTGTTTTTCAGCTACTGAACATCTGACAACAGTAACAGATTAAAAACTTTTAAAAAGATTCAAAATAATTCTCCCTGGATATGCGGTGTTTGACAAATACATAGCACTACACACACACACACACACCCCCCCCCCCCCCCCCCCCCACACACACACACACAAAATGTCCCCAAAATATATCCTTGAGGAACACCACAACTTACAACACCTGTGGAGTAGGTAAAATATCCAGATTTACCTCAGTAAGATTAATCTTACATACCATCACTTTAATAATTGGATTCATATATATAATAATTATTTGTATACTTAAGATTTCAATGTAATTTTCTGTGTTTTCCTACAGAGAAGGTGACAGAGATCAAGACCAACATCTTTGTCACAAGCTTCGGTCCGGTCTCTGATACGGAAATGGTACGCAATTTTTCCCCCCCAGATTAGCTCTTTTTATGAATCTTTTACACAGTAATTCTTATTAAAAGTTTTACTATGTGTAAATTATGTCACAAATGTACAAAAGCTGAGCGTAGTCGCATTTGTTTTTGAGTTAATGGGATATTTGTGTCCTTATCACAAAGTAACAATGACCATTTTTGCAAGATAAGGGGACGATAATGTGTTCCTGAATACTCATGATCAATTTCTCAGTGTCCTTAAAACCTCGCCAAGAACAAACTCAAGCTGACAATGTCAGAACGAGGAGAACCTGACATTAGAGACAGGTTTAACACACACACACACACATACCAATGGTCTCGTGATCTTGAGAAAAGAATCTCTGTTTTCTCAAGAGTAATTTGTTTTCTCCAGAAAAACATCAGAGACAATGTGTGCGGGGGAAAACGTCTGCTCTTGGCTTCCGTGCAAATCTGCTCAACCAGAGGCGAGACTGCGCTATTTACGTCCACATAAAGTCCCATTTCGATGCAACTGAAGCTTCTCTCTGCAGGAATACACCATTGACGTATTCTTCCGTCAAAGCTGGAAAGATGAAAGGCTTTGCTTCAAAGGCCCGATGGAGATGCTGGCCCTGAATAACCTGCTGGCCAGCAACATCTGGACCCCCGACACGTTCTTCCTCAACGGGAAAAAGTCCATTGCGCACAACATGACCACGCCCAACAAGCTGCTGCGGCTGAAAGACGACGGGACGCTCCTCTACACCATGAGGTGGGCTCTCAGGCTGCCGTCCCGCCGCCGCACCAGTGGCTGCGTTTCGACCGCAAACGTGCTCAGAAGCTTGTCGATATTCTGATAACAAGGAAAAAACGCAATTTTGCAAATGCAGTGATTCCATTGAATAAGAGCCGCAACTACAATCCCACGTAAACTAGTTTGTTCAGTCGATAAGTCATTAAAAACCACAATGTGCCATCATCCTCCTACCACTTCTTGTTGTCTTCTTTGTGGTTTGCGCCAGTGGAACATCTGTTTTTTGATCATGTGATTAGTGTGATGCGAAGAAAGTGTTTGCATTGCAGTTTCACAAGATAAACCTCATCCCAGCACCAAAGCTTACTGAAAAACAAGTTTTTTTCTAAATTGATTCGTTTCCATCAAGCAGATTTATTTTTGAAATTTCAAATTGCGCCACCATGTGGTCAATGGAAAGGCAGCTACTGTTTTTTTTTTCTTCAAATCAGGCTTTGCACTTCACAAGACCAGCTGCGCTTTCATTCAACATGAAGTCGCACAATTTCGCATTTTGAAATAAAATTTTCTCAATGGAAACACTTCAATTTCGGGAAAAAAATTGTTGATGAACAGTTTTGCCTCTAGTATGAGGCGGTTTTGTGGCCGTATTGAAATTGGTTTATTTAGCGAAACTGCAATGGAGACTGTTTTTTCACATCAAACGAGACACACGATCAACAACCGGATGTTGCCACTGAAGAAGACGAAGAAGACGAAGAAGACGACGACAGGAAGCAGGTGGAGGTTGATGGCACTGCATGATTTTTAATGACGTATCATGTGGACAAACTTATTAATAGTGTTTCTTACTTAACGGCAACACCACAAACGTGAAATTGTGGTGTTGTTTTGACATTAGCAGAAAATCGACAACGTTTGTTTCACACGTTTGTCACGGAAACGCAGCTATTGATTCGTTAGAGTTGAGTGAAACATGTTGTGTAATCCAATTAGCATCAGAGGTTTATGACTAAAACCTCTACCTGCTGCTTCTTTGCATTGAGTGTTTTTTTTTTTTTTTGAGCACCGCTGCACTGAAAACAGCCCACACACTCGTTTCCGTCGACCCGGCACTGACGCATCATTGTGTTTGTCCCCGTACTCTGAACTGGGCGGTCAGGCGAATTTTAAATGTTTGCTTTGACCCTCCTCACTCTCTGTAGCTCCACTATAGTTACCTTTTTAACACACAGATATATATATATATATATATATATATATATATATATATATATATATATATATATATATATATATATATATATACATTTTTTCTTTTCTTCATATTGCTCTGGAAACTCAGAAGCAGTCAGAAATACAATCCTTCGGAAAATAATTATTTTATTTATTTAACAGATCAACACAAACTAGCATTTAGCCATGAATTAGAGAGGAAAACAAAGCATGGTTTCAAAAACTCTTACGCTTAAAATCTTCACTTATCTTTGTTCCTCCTTACTCCGATGCTGCAAACTAAAGTCCGACGCAACTAATTTTCCTTCAGAATATTTGCAATATAGACTGAAAGTTTTATCACAATATTATTTGGTACTAGTGTGATAACAATAAAAATGACGACAAGAACTATTTATTACTTTTTTTTAAAAGTTACTCATAGCAAATATAGCCTCATAAATACAAATACTGCTCTTGAAAAAGATACCAATGCTTCTTTAGGACACCACACATGTAGACGTGTGATTTGTATCCCTAAACGACACATAATAACTGCATTTAATCATATTTTCAAATTTATTAATATCTATTTATTCTCTCATTGTACAGAAAATAGTAAAACTTACCATTTCAATAATACAGACAGTTGTTGTTTTTTTTAACAACATTAGTTTGGAGTTTATCATGAAAACCACACAACTTAACCTATCAGGTTAAGAAATTTATCACTAGAAGTGATCAACTGTATCATACACCAATAATTCAGAAGTCAATTTATTAGTAAATAGTCTCGATAAAAAGACTTTCCCTCTGAAGGCCTTTGAGGTTTGTTAGCGAACATTTGTGAACAAGAAGTATCAGTTTTTACAAAGCTTGTCAAGCAAGTCCACACCACACTTTTCAGATTTTATTTGTCAAAAACCCCCCAGAAAACCACATATTCCTTCCACTTCGCCGTTACACGCCATTTTGTGTTGGTCTGGCACATAAAGTCAGAATAAAACGTATCGATCTGACAAACGGTGAAACGATTTGATGGGTATGGACGCTGTGAATGTGTTGTTGGATTTATGAAGGCTTTATACAAACACAACTAAGCCTGTCACAATAAGTAATACATCAATGAATCGCATTGTATCGTAAAACGAGCCGAATAATTTACATTTGCATGATTCATGTTTTTTTTTTTTTTTACCAAAAACTGGATAAAGAAAGTGTCCAGTTTGGTGCTTTGATCTCAACTTGCCCGTTTTATTTCTGAAGGACAGTTTTCTTTACAGATACCTCCTCATTCTATAAAGTCTTCTGTTATTTGTTGTTTCTCTTCATTTATTTTAGATATTCAAAATACCTTCCAGGTCCAGTGTTAAATGTTTATTATAATTTAAGGTTTTATCGATTCTTGAGAATGTGTGCTTGCATTATTGCAGCATTACCACTATATCACTTGAAAATGGCCTCAAAACAACAATATTGCCGTTTATTGTGATAACGACTGGGACAACTTAGCGTCCGGCAGAATTTGTTATTGTGACAGGCCTAAGCACAACAGCGCCGTACATAGCGCTGCGCTCCAACCTCCCCCAGCTTTAATAAGCATCAATAATAATAGAAGTTGAGGCATAGTTAATACAAGTGTCACTCAGATCCACTTGCATTTCAGTGTTGGGTCATCATCATCCTTTCAGAACCAGAAATCGACTAAGTCAAACATTAACTTCGGGAAGCATGAGCAGATGAAATGGGCTGCGTGTCAAAAATGACGACTGACTCCCCCCTCCCCCCTCCCTTCATATTTTCACTACATTTTTGCCAGTGAGGCAATCGAGAACAAATGAGCTCACGATGGGCCATTAAAGGGTTTGTGTTCTGGGAACGAGGTTATTACAGAAACATCGGACGCGTGCATTACTCTCTTCTTTCCTGCTTCAGAGAGCAAAATACCGTCGTCTGCAGAGCCGTGACTGCTCTGGCTTGAAAATCTCTCTCTAAGGAAACATACAGTTCCAGTTGATGCCGTGCAACACCTTCCACTACACGCCGTGTGTATATCAACAGAAATTGCACTTTTTGTTTGTAATTCTGTCTCCCGTAGTAGTGTGCTCTGTTTTGATTGGTTATGGGGGCTCTTTTTTTTTAGGCCGGTTCTGGACGTATGACTAATGGAAGCTGATTCATTCCAATCACTCAGAGTTGAAATATTAATTTTGCACATTTAAAGCGACATGGTAATATTTCTGCACTGCTAACTTTGTGAAGACGAAATTAAACAGCAGCTTTCTGTCTTCACTTCAGACTCCGACTTTACAATCAGCCTCAGAGGCGATGAGAGCACCGTGTTTGTGCTTCGAATAATTAAAAGTCTTTATGTCCTAAGGTCACAAAATAGCAAATTTGGCACATTTCAACCAAGTTCCCTATCTTACAAATATCAAACCATGAGGTAGTAAAGGGCATTCAATTGTCTTCCCTTTAAAAACATCAAACTGGTTCTGAAGCTGCTGCTGGCTGGTTGGTGCCTGTATTGATAAAGTCTGTAAAAGTCCTTCAGATTAGAAGTTTGACTTGAAAAGCTTGGGACTACTCTTCTGTCCCCAAGGCTCAATACTTGATCTACAGTTATGTTCATTTCATATGTTTCCCATAGCAGCTATCACTTCAGTCTCGTGTTACATCGTGCTGCCGATCCAGTCTTGTATGTCTTTTAAACAGCCACTGTTCAATAAGTTCATCTTAATCCACTTCATTCAAAGACTCAGTTTCTAATCATCCCTATTATCTAAATTTCAGCAAAACAGGATTAATGGTTATCGTTCCACCTGATATTTAATCCAACATCAGCTGAGCTGTTGTCGCTTTCTATGCATCCACCACGTCCGGTGTTCAAAACCTGAGCATAATTTTTGGTTACAACCTCTAAGACGTAAAATCCATTGCGCTGTTTCTGTCATGGCAAACACACACACAGCTTTCGCATGCCAAATCAGAGAAAAATCCAACAAAATAAGGAAGTTTGGTTCACCTTTAGGTATAATTTTCAGATTTGTAAAAATTCATCTCTTCCGACCGTCATCTGTTAAAGTGTAAACACAATGGGCTCCAGAGACGCAAGAGAGACTCATGTATAATGGCGACATTAAGCTGAAAGGTCACTCAGCCAGGTTGAAGCCGTCACTACAAAAGCAACATAAAAAGCTAGAAAACGGTTAGATAATGCACTCAGAAGTAAAACCGATTGTCAGAAGACCTGATGCTCTGATGAAGCTGATATTAAATTTCTGAAATGATTGATGATTCTAAGCATCCTGCTACATAGTTGCAAAGTGGCTTATTGACACAAAAGTCAATGTTTTTGACAGGGCATCAAAAATCCATGATCTCAAGCAAACTGTGGTGAGAAGCTGGTGGAAGGATACCAGAATGTTGAAACCCAAGTCATACAGATTAACGGAAAATGCTGCCAATTACTGAGAGAATGTATGTAATGCGAAAAGCTTCTGAAATTTTCTGTCAACGTTCTGGCATTTAGGAATTTGAAATACTTTTTGTAATTCTAAATGAGCTAAAAAAAAATTAAGATCAAACTTTTCATCTGATTTGGTATCAAACAGTATCTGATTTCAACAGTATATTTCACATTTTTTATGCTTCCAGTGGAGTTCTGAAATAATTTTAAATGACCAGAGCTCACCTATAAATTAATAACCGGTCTGGTATCAGAATATCTATAAAATCCCTTAACTAAACATCTAGTTTCTTACGCTCTCTGTTGTTTAAGTCAGTCACATCCATCCTTCCATCCGTCCATCCATCCATCCATCCATCCATCCATCCATAAGTGCTATGTGAAAAAGTATCCAGCCCCCTTTTCTCATGCGTATCATGTATAATGTTCTTACTGCTTCACGATTGTGTACCACTTTGTGTTGGTCTTTCACATAAAATTACATTAAAATATATTTATGCTTCTGGTTGTAATGTGACAAAATCTAGAAAAGTACGAGGGGTGTGAATACTTTTGCAAGCCGCTGTATTTTTGACCCGCATTCGGGCGCGCGGAGGTCTCCAGCACACCAGAAACTGCAGCTGTTCACGACGCAGCCAGCAGAGGGCGGCATTGCACAAGGCTTGGAGTTCATTTATTTTCTTTCCACAGATAGGTGGCGTCTTTTTTCCACCCTATGAAACTCCACACCCCCAGAGCTGCATCAGCCTATTATTTGTAGCTGTACAAAAGTTCCTCTGGTGGTTATTTATTGCTACCGAGTAGAAAAATAAGGATTATTTCTCTATAGTTTTACACAGTGTGTTTATATATATATTTCAGAGAAAAACAAGGTCATTATTATAAGAAAAAAAAAAGTCATGTCACATCTCTGCGCAGTTTCTGAATCTGGGTGTTGGGCTTCCTCTTTCAGGCTCACCATCTCAGCAGAATGCCCCATGCAGCTGGAAGATTTCCCCATGGATGCCCACGCCTGTCCCCTTAAGTTCGGAAGCTGTAAGTTAACACACCTCCTGCCACACACACACACACACACGCACACCCACACACACATGGTGAGCAACTGCTTCTTTACAGGATGAAGGAAAGGAAAAGAAACATAAGCCATAGCTGGATGCATGAAGACAGTCGAACAGGAGCTGATTTGACATTGCTTCGGTTTCGGGGTCTTTATCAGCGCAGAGGTGCTGCTCTGCACGTGATGCAGCTCAGAGTGTTTGACAGCCCTCATCCCTCAGGTGCAGAGCTGCTGTGGTGGTGCAGGAGACAACCATTTAGACTCTGACACACTCCTCCTGATTAAGCCATTAATCAACATGTCAGCGCTGCGGCCCGGCCTCCTTCGTTATCCCACCTCACCTCTGTTTACTGCAGGAAACACGTCATGCTTCTCCCACACGTTGCTGCATCAAAACTGCAAGCTTTAAGTGACGGTTAAGGAATTTGAAGTGGAAGAAAAATGATACCTTTTTTTGTCTTTTTTACAAATGAAATCTGAAGGAATGGCATTCAGAATTGTAATTACAGCAGCGGGTCCTTTAGGGTGTGACTCTACCAGCCTTCCACATCTAAAAAAATGTTAATTCGTGCACATTTTTCCTTTTCAAAAAGGTCAAAACCAGTCAGATTAGAGACTCTCTGAAAAAAATTTCATAGGTTCTCTCAGTTGGACTTTGACTGAGCCATGAATAAGCTTTGAACTAACCATAACGATGAAGTTAAAGGTAGTCAAAAAATTTTTTTATCTCTTTTGCTATGAAAAATGCAAAAACGATTCTCAAAACACGATATTTAAATGAAAAACATTAGACTCTGTAAATCATTTTTAGATGTATGCTAGGCACGGCCCAAGCCTCTTTTTATTTTATTTTATTTTTTTTTTATTGAAACCCTCAGATTTAGTCTACAAGCTAAAATAGCATCTCAGTGCTAAACATGTCTCAGCAGCGCAGACGTCACCCAACGCTAATGTCAGCGTCTACACTCCGAGTTTCCAAAGAAGATCCATGAATGATGGGGAGTTCCTGAAACACCTGAAAGCTGATTGGGTTTCAAGCGCACTGTGCGCCGCTCTGATGGTTGACAAACCTAAATGACAAATTTGAAACAAATATCTTTGTTGTTGAGCGCACATGTTTATTTACTCGATCATTTAGCAGCAAAAAAAAATTGTTTTTAACTGAAAATATTGCTTACTTTGTCAAAATATGGTTTTGGATTAAAATGTAATGAATTACGGATGGTAAGGACAGAGCCTATGCTTGTTGTTATTCAACATTTTAAATAAGTACCTTCTCTTAGTGCCTTCACGTGACCACCTGTGTTTTCTCATCTAAATGGATTCATTTAGCTTTAATTACTTCTTATACATTTTATGATAAATGTGGTTTTTGTGTTCTTAATCGTGTTCTTGTTTTGTCTTTATTATTTGTAGAGATTGCTTTTTTTTAATTGACAATATTAGCGCAGTGACGTCATTTTGACCTTGTTTGCATAACCTTTGCTTTTAACAAGATAAACTGAGCAAATTGTCCAAAATGTCCTTTAGGCAAATTCTGGCACATTTACAGAAACGCCAGTTAATGTGTGATGTCCCTACCAAATAAAGTAAATTAAATTATCCAAGACACTCTTTCTGTAAACAAACATATACACACACACTCACACAATGGAAGCATAAAGAGCCTTCCACTCGACCTTTAAACTTCCAGTCGTACACTTTGCAACATCTCCTCGGTTCGATCCACAAAGCTCCAAAACAATCTGGGAAGTTCCTGCCTGGGAGGCTTAAGACGATCATTTAAGGTGTTCCCTGCCTCTGACGTGTGGAGGGTGATCCCGGGCCTCACAGGAATAGCATCACACCACATTTATCCCCTTCCACGCCCACTTTGGTCACCTCCACCCACAGCTGATGCCACGCGGCGGCGGGGATAATTGGGACAGCCAACCGAGGCTCCTTTTCACTCTCTCTGTAACGCCGCCGGCGAGACCCCTCATCACGCCGCCTTTGCTCTTCATCTTAACTTTAAGCACACAGGGCTTTGCCCTGGTGGACGTTAGAGCCAGTCTGGCTGTAATTTCTGATGGATTACTGTCAATTCAGTTCACTTTATCCCAGTTGTTTCCAGCTCATCCAGGAGGTTTATGGTTCTTATAGGGAAAGACGGGATGACAACAGTAAAAGAGACTTCTCAGTTAGAAAATTGAATTTGCGCAATCTGTGTGTAGTGGATTGGATTGTAAATGGACTGAACTGCACTGTATATAATTGGATTTGAATTAAACCCGTTTCCCTTTTTCGTATGTCGCCCTGAGGTGACTTTTACCGTAATTTGGTACCGCTTCAGCCGATCTGAACTCACCGAATGCATTTCCATCCAGCGGGTTTTTAACATCTCAAGTCTACGCATGACGCTCTTGAAAGAAATTTGATTCCGTTTTGATTTCCCAATTAACAATCAGAAACTGACATAATTTTCATTCATTTATGTACAGTACAGACCAAAAGTTTGGACACACCTTCTAATTCAATGGGTTTTCTTTATTTTCATGACTATTTATAAGGCAATAAATCCCACTTATTAACCTGACAGGGCACACCTATGAAGTGAAAACCATTTCAGGTGACTACCTCTTGAAGCTCATCAAGAAAATGCAGAGTGTGTGCAAAGCAGTAATCACAGCAAAAGGTTGCTACTTTGAAGAAACTAGAATATAAGGGCTATTTTCAGTTGTTTTACACTTTTTTGTTTAGTGCATATTTCCACATGTGTTATTCATAGTTTGATGCCTTCAGTGTGAATCTACAATGTCAATAGTCATGAAAATAAAGGAAACTCATTGAATTAAAAGGTGTGTCCAAACTTTTGGTCTGTACTGTAGGTGTTTGTCATTTTCATCAGAACAGTGGATAAACACGGAGTTAAAGTTAATTCTGAGCACAGCGACTTGCAAATTGACCTGTATCGCATTTTGTCCCATCACAAAACAAAAACATCAAGGTATCAAACTTTGATTCTATATGATAGACCAACAAAAACTTGTGCCTAACTGTAAACCCTAAAAAGTTTGGAGTACATATGTATTTAGCCCCACATTTCAACAATTTGCCTTCAAACTAAATTCAGCTGTTCTGTGAAGGCTTCAAAAGTTCACCAACAGCATCCAAAAGACTTTGGCGCTTGAAGGGAGAAATCTGAGGTAAAATGTTACAGAACAATGTTCAAGCAGTCAACCAAAAACTGGAAGAGTTTGACACAAGTACAAGCCCAACAAGACATGGCGGTCCACCTAAACGGGCAGGTGGAGCATTAGTCAGAAAGGCAGCAAAGAGGACCAAGATAATGACCAGGACGACTTATAGAAATCCACAGATCAGGTGAGAAAATCAACTGAAAGGACAATTATAAGTGGCGTGTTTCACAGATCTGGCATTTCTAAAAAAAACAAGCAGCAGATTGAAAGTCGTCGTCTTAAGCAAGTTGTAAGATTTTGCAGACATTTCAAAGAAGGCATTTGTGTGTGCTTGACATCAAACGCTGTACATCATCCTAAAGGCTACACAGTGTGGCATGGTGGTGGCAGCATCATGAAGCAGGTCAGAGATAACGCGTCGATTGGTGGAACTAAGAGCAATCCTGGAAGAAAGTAGTTTATTGTTGCAAAAGACCCTGAACATTACACACAGACCCACAATGTACTGGCTTGGATTAAGGCATATTCGTGAGCGAGACAGATAGATGGGTAGAAAGACGTGCAAGACACTATAAGCTGCATTCACAGCAATATTCACTACATTTATACCTTGCAGCTTTGAGATAAGTGTACACTCTGATACATTAAAGGTGGGGACCAACATGTCTTGTCACAAGACGTCTTGCATTGGCCATAAAAGGACGTGTAAGATAAACTTTGAGCACAGATACCTCGGCAATCTGCGGTTGTGTAGCTGTAAAATTTGCTTGGCCGTATATTCTGTTTCCTCAAACTCCATTAACCTCAGCTAATCCTTTGACCTAATGGACAGCACTCACCCAGGAGCTCAAGGCTTTCAAAGCAAAAGTAGACCTGTCCTTTGGCGCTGAGTTAATCACCTTTCATGGACTGAACTCTGCCTCTATCCCCCTCATTCTCTTCCTGCTGTAACTTGTGTCTCTCAAACTACCTAGTGATTTATAAGGCAGAGTTTGAGAGGCATAGAAGTGCTTGGCTCCAAACATATTGTGAGGAATACTTCCATTTACATCAAATTTTAGTGTCGTGGTTCATTTTAGTTGACGCTAATTATTCCCTCTTAGTCTGCACATAAGAAGGTAGCTGAGGGAAGAAAATAAATCTAACACACATGAAACGCAACTCGAGTACTGATCTGCCTCTACCTGCTGGTAGCTAAAGTCTGTCCTACATTAAAATAGTCCCTCGCAAAAGTATTCGAACCCTGGAGTCCTTTACCATTGTGTCGGTTTACAACCACAGACTTAATGTTTTATTTAAAGTTTATTTACAGATGAACACAAAGTAACACATAATGGTAAAGTAGAAGAATTGTTTGTTTTTTTGGGGGGGGGGGGGGGTTTACACACAAAAAAGTGAAACGTCTTACTAATATATAGAGCAATGGAAGGAGCATAGCTAAACTTCAAAACCTACAAAAACTGATGGGCCGGGCAGGGAGAACATTATTCACAGAAGGAGAAAAGAGACTCAGAGTTACCTGAGTCTCTTGGATGATAAATTGTCCCAGTAATTATTGCATTAACAATAATGTTGTTGTACTGAGGCCATTTTAAAGTAATTTGGTGCAATGATGCAAGTCGTTTCTCTCGAAGACCAAAAGACTTTTGACCCCCCCCCCCCCCCCCCCCAAAAAAAAAAAACTTCACTAATTTTGTAAAGAATACTTAAAAATTAAACTGGAAGATATTTTAAATATATCATATAAAACACAGCAACCTAAAATAATAACTAAAGTGGAAACTAAAACCACTAACAAAGCCAGAAATAAAACGCATTGTGAAATCTCAGTATAAACAACATTGACCTTTGATAATATCTAGTTCATTTTAATTTATCATGCACTTAATTGATTAATTGCTTATTGAGACAGGCTTATGTCAGAGATCCACAAAACCGGTGAGTGTATCTGTTGGCTTAACTTTTTGCGTCTGCCCTTTACAGCACAATGGCAAGAAGAAAGCCACTGTTGAAAGAAAACCATGTGAAGTTAATTTACAACAAAGGAAGCATGTAGAAGATGAGAGCAAAGGCAGGCAACAAACAAAGTGCTGCGTTTTGCACATCACCACAGCATGTCATTCTCACAGCGAAGTATGGTGGGGAAAGCATCATGAGTGGAGGAAGCTTTTCTTAAACAGAAGCAGGGAAGCTGGTCAGCGTTGAAGGGCAGATGGGTTGACCTTGACTGTATGTAATCAACTTGCATGTTTAAGGTCAGTGCCTTGACCTAAATCCAATATAGAATTTGTTACAAGACCTGGCAACAATCATGATAGACCAGCTTTCTGTTGGTGTCCAATGTACATTTATGACATATAAATTTTAAGGCAGATGATTAAACACAAGAACGGTGCCAAAGTAGTGAATAGGATGGAAATATTACGGATGCATTGCTCAGGAAACAAACCAAAACTTGTATTCTTTTATTATAGCATCCAAAGAGTGATTTCCCCCCAAATAAAGATTAGTATTAGCTATATGCTATGTTCCTACCATTACAAAGTTGCTTGGAGACTTTATGTCTCCATAAAGTAGTTCAAACAGGCTAGGTATCACAGTAGTTAAACATGCTAAACTACTATAAACCTAGCATGTTTAAAGTAGCTTAAACAGGCCAGGTAGCCCAGTGACATGAGACGCTTTTTATAAGTTCTGCTCATTAACGTAGCACTGCTCTGAATAACTGGTGTAACTGGTAAACCTATCCTGTAAGCTGTTATACCATTAAAGCTTTGGCTTTTAGAAATAACATAAAGCTGGTAAATAGGCAACTTTTTACATTATTTGGGACAGCTAACAATAGAGCTAGCTGCATCCTGATAGCTTAACAAAAGGTTTCCGGAAGCAACTTATACAGAGGGGTTTTTTTCTTTTATAAGGTTTGTATTCTTTATGAGGAAAATTAGAAGGAGAAAAAAATATCAGCTGTCTTTGTCACTTACAGAAGGCAAATTGTTTCCATCAGGATGTCAGCACGTTAACATGGCAGTACGACTCTGCTGCCATGAAATATAACATGGAGAAAATGTAAGACAGACATTTATCCTCCAGTGAGGGCTAAATATGTCACATTTGTGGCTCTCAAGCTGTGATACAGGAACCATTGGTGGTAGTTGAAATGCTTAACTGATTTAATATTGTAAAAATAACCATATTTATGTTTATATTGTACATATTTCTTACATTGTTTGCACTGTTTTGGAGCTGACTTTAATCTCATTGGTCATGTATACAGTGACAAATAATAAATTCAAAATTCTAACATTTTAGAATTTAGCTTTACTTATTAACTGTTTAAATGCAAGTGAATTAACTGTGATGGCAAACAACTTGGCAGGAGGAGCAAAAAAGAGGAGTTGTTTAAGCGTCATCATTGCTTCAGAAATCTTTCAGGAGTTACTGTGTTCCTGAAAGACATTAGTTCCTGAACCTAACTTAGAGTTTAAATTTAGTTCATTTTGAGAACAAAATCTAACCAGGAGCATGTGTTGGTGGCAACTAATTACGTTTAAGGTTGTCATATCAAGCCTAACTTAATCTAATTTAACCTCCCATGTTTTATGTTGTCATTTGCTAAATGATATGATTATTGAGCATGCTAAGGGCTATTAGCGATGCAAGCAAAAACCAATTTATATCTTTGTAACTTTGCCTTCAGACACTGCAGCAACGCCTCACAGAATGAAATATTTCGCAAGGTAAATCTTCAAAACTGAGGCTAACACAGGTGTTATATGCAAGGGAGCCATATTGGATTTTCAGATTGGAGAGTTGAGATCGGAATTTATCCCTAACGAACCTCTGATTTACTTTTCCAATTTAAAACCTGGAAATGTCCATTTGTGAGTAAAAATGGATTGCTTAATTAACTGCATAATTTAAATTATTATTATTTTTTTTTCTCCGAAGAGTTTTTGCGGCGCTAGTGGCTCGTATTTTTTCCACAGTAGGCAGACAGGAAGGAGGGTGAGGAGAGGGGGGAAGACATGCGGCAAAGGTCGTCGGGACCGGGAGTCGAACCCGCGACGTCCGCGTCGAGGACTAAGGCCTCCAAACGTGGGGCGTGCTAACCCCCTGCGCCACCACAGCACGCCCCTAACTGCATAATTTAATTGACAGTGTAAATGGATAAGAACAATTATGTTGCTGTTTTTGTTTTGTTTGTCTTTTAACAAAATTATCGTAGTTCAGTTTTAAAACGTCTGTCAATACCATAGACAGATTATGCATGACAGCATGTTTTTTTATTATTATTCTAAGCCTTTAAGAACTGCTGCTTGGAATCTAACACTCTTACCTTTATGATTCTAAATGGCCACAAAACTGGTGCTTGAGCCAAAACAGGGATCCTGGTCTGTTTGTCCAGCCTCTAACCATGCTGCCAAGCAAGACACCATGTTGTAACTTTTTACTAAAGTTAAAATTTGTGTGTGTTTACATAACCACATTTATGGTTAGGTAAATAAAGTGATTGTTAAATCTGAAATAAAAGGGTTAAAAGCGATGCAACCGACCCCTGCACAGAAAAAACGAAACATGAAGGAATTTGCCCATTAATTAGCACGTTTCGCATTTCTCTTATGAGCAGCATAATGTCTCGTAGAGCGCAGGCCGTGAAAGACTCTGTCGGCTGATTGTGGAGGAGCCGCTGCACCTGCCTCGCTATGCTGACGCCGCGCTTCGACTCTTTTGTTCCCAAGTTCGTGGCAAAAACAAAAAATTGCAAGCGATACGAGCTGCGAAACGAGACTCGCTGCCTCATGAACGCGCTCCAAATCCATGAACGTTGACCTCTTTCTGTCCCAGCGGTTCTGAGGCGCACTTTGCTGTACTTGTCCAGAATTTGTGGTGAAGCAAAACTTTTCACGGATTATCCTAAACGTGTCATTTTAAGGCTGAGTGATGATCACAAAACAAACAAGGGAAATTAAATCATGTGCTGCTTTTTATCTGGTCTACCATTCAACAGGTCCAAATGCTTTGTAGGTCAAGACTGCGTCTTATTTGTAGTGCAGCTTGAAGACGCGTTATGTAATGGCTTAACCCAGGAATCTACAACCTGCAGCTCTAATGCCGTCCCTTCACACTGACTATTAATAACTTTGACCAAACGTTATATAGAAATAGATACATGAAGGCCAAAGGAAGAACTTAAAGCAGCTTGGCTATTTTTAAATGTAATGCTTTAGACATTTTTTGCATGTATACAACGGAATCAGTGAAATTTTGAAAGGCATATTTTAATTTATTAGGCCTTTTTGAGTCATTAGGCTGTAAACTATAGACATTACTCTTCAGTTAGATGCCTATTTTTTCCTGCCTTTTATGTTACTATTAGAACTTAAGTGACTTTGTGAAAGGGTATGATTATTATTATTATTATTTTTTTCTTTTGCTATTTATTTTTCTGTTAGTTCATAATGGCCGGGTCTGCTTTCCCTCTCACAACTTTCTGTTTTCGGCCATCTCTATGTTCTTACAACTGAAAGGTTAACTGAACCTTTTAGTTCAGTTAATATTTGCAAAGTTATACTGTTTTTTTTAGCTAAAGATATTTAGCAACCTCAAGAATTAACGTATAGTTCAGTCAGAAGCAGTCAGATAACTTTATAACGATTTATTTATTAAATTTGTAATTGCCATGAAATTAAGTATTTTTAAATTACTTTGTAAAAAAAAGAACTTACTCCACCTTAAGATCCTTGAGGATTCTGGTGTAACTTTAATTTATACAATTTGGGAATCAGAGTGAAGATAAACGTGAGACTACGCAGAAACATTGTTTCAAGGTCTACTGTAGACATTTTGCATTTGTTTTTATAAGTCCTGCTACAGCCTCTTTTTCATTAGGATGGTAAATCTTAGCAAACTGACAACAAGGCTAACACACCATTAATGCAGTTGCTTTAATCCATCACATTAAAAATGTCACCGTTCAGTTCAATACGACAAAGAATGCTAGACACCAATCAGCACTTCCATTCAGAGGAGGGAATAAACATTTGTTTTTGTCACTACAACAGGAAATTAAATGTTCAAGACATTATTTAGAGCACTCCACACCAAAACAATGATAATCCAGCTGGTAACAAAATTTGCCGGTTTAGTTTTTCTCAGGGTTTTGGGTTCCAGATTATGTACAACAGTAGAGAATAAGTGGTTATTATAATGTAAAATGCAATAGTAGGTACAGCTATTTTTCATCTTGAATGAAGTCGAGGGAAAATGAAGGAAAACTTGACTGTTTTACTTTTATACTGTTTTATTTCAATTAGATGCCTTCCAACCTAAAAGCTTACAGCCTCTTGCTTTGCTTTCCTCAGTTTTTGAAGGTTTTCTGCAAGTGATGCAGCTGGACAACATTAGTGATTTTTATAATATACTGTATATATATATATATATATATATATATATATTAAACTGTTTTTCTTAATTCAGTATTTTAACAGAGCATTTCAGCGGAAATAAGAATATTATTTACACAAAATCTGGACATTTTTTATGGTAGTTGTGAGTATATCTGTGAAGCTAAGAGTAAATATCCATGACATTAGTGCGTTTTAAGCTCCACGTCAGGGCAGCAGGATGGATCGGCATTAATTCATCTGCTGAACACAGGATTAAATATTACAGCGCACCTGTAGTATTTGAAAATTGTGAGAAACATACCCGTTACATAATGACGCTCACGTAATACATCATTCATCGAACTTTATTTTCCCTCAAAGGATGCTCCTACGGAGCATGTAAATATATAGTGAACACACACTGACATTTGGAGAGGTGATTTGCAGCTGAGTTTTTATGTAACGTCTATTAGTGGAGGAGGTGACGCTAATATTGACACAAAGAAATCTTAGATGCTGTTAGTTTTTGGCTTAACCCTCCTGTTATGTTCGTTTCTAGGGTACAGCAAAAATGTTCGTGGGTCAATTTGACCCAGGGAGTGTTTAATCATGCAATAGTGTCAGAAACCAAAAAATTCCTCCAAAACGTTTTTGTATCTGATTATTAACTCCAATACTAACCATTTCAATCAATATTTGTGCAATGATGTTTTATTATTTCTCAGAAATTAAGGATCAATGACGACAACCTGCTCATTTACTCATTTGGACATAAAAAATGGAATTTAGATTTTTAATGTCCACTGAAAAAAACCTAGACACAAAAAAACAATAATTTCCTTGAATATAAATTATTTTATATTATATTTTTTTTTTTTACCAAAGGGTGATCTTTATAATTGAACTTGAGACACACATACTGTTCTGGGTCAAATTGACCCGCTGATTAAAATCAAGATAAATGAGTCATGCAGAGAGTATTTATGTTTTCATCCACTTCTGCTGAGTGTCACTCAGTGTGGGTGGAGTTTGTCCACAGGAACAGAAAAGATTCCCGTCAAAGGTTGTGTGAACACCTGCTTTCTCGCAGTTTCCTAGTGAAGTAAAGAGAATAGTGAGAAAGTGGGCTTGTGTGTGTGTGGTTGCGTGTGTGTGGGTGTGAGTGTGTGTGTGGTGAAATATGGTTCATAACTGCAAGGAAACATATAGAATTGGACATTTTAAAATCTTTTTTTGCACTTTAACCTGACTGCCGGGTCAAATTGACCCGAACAGTATCGATGTAAAAAGTAGACCTAGGGTTTGGTACAAATGTGTAACATGAATAAATTTTCAACTTATGTCTAGAGTGCACCTATTAAGACAAATAGAAAACGTTTCATGCAAAAAAAATGCTTCTATTTTTTTTTTTTAATTTGTAAATTTTAAAACGGGTCAATTTGACCCGGAACATAACAGGAGGGTTAAAGTAAGATTTATCCAACGGTAAACCACAACATAACAAGAGAATCCTCTCATAAGATAAACCCACAAGTTTTTTTTTTTGTTTTATATTATTGAGAGTGGAAGAAGGTTGATTTGTTAATATTGTTGGGTTAATATTCTACTGAAAGATATGAAGTCAACCAGGGCTGCACCGATTCACTTTTTTCCACTTCGGATACCGATACAGACACCAGAGGTTTAGTATCGGCAGATAACGATCCGATACAGAAAAACAGCGCTGAATTGACTTGAGACGTTTATTTTTCTAAACAGAGACATAAACGTACTGAATTACACATGTGTTCTGCACCAATAAAACACACATAAATGCGCCAATTGCTTCACAAGTTTGGTCAAGCATGTAAAAACAACTTTAATCTGTTCAGTCAGTGCAATTAGGAGTAGAACAGAAAATGTAAAATAAATAATAAAGAAACTGACAAAAACAATAGGTTGACTACTTTGGTCAAACATGTAAAAGATAAACTGCAACAAACCTTCTTTCAAATGGCTCAGAAAGTGCAACTAGGAATTTTAAATATAGTGCAAAGCGAATTATAAAACATTGCCACACCAGATCTAGAATTGTGTTCAATATCTATCAATACAGATATTAATATCGGATTGGTGCATCTCTAATGCCAACCTGTTTTCAATGTTTCATTTAAGTTAATTATGCCGTGTACTCCGACAAGGTGTTTAGGACCTTTGGAAGAGAAGCAGGACAAGATAATCCAAAGTAAAAGACAACTGGACGTCTTCTCTTGTTACTTGAAGACGTGTCGCCTCCAGTCCAAAAGGTTTCCTCAGAACTCAACAGAGGCAAAAATATCTTCATGAACCAAGAGAGGAAGCCTTGTAGCCGCCTATCAAACCACTCAGGGTTGGTATCAACATGGCGCTCTTTCCTACAGATGAACTTTGAAGTTTAAGGATTTTTTTTTTTTTTGCCCCCCTTACTTCCTTCTTTCCAACCAACTTGAACTCTCTTTGAGCCTCGTTTGCCTAATTCAGGATGCTTTAAAACTTCTTAGTTATTGCTCTGATGCTGCGTTCATGTCAAATTTCTACTACAGGAAGTTACGGCTTGTTAGTCAGAAATGTCAAGAAACACTGATCAGGTCAAAAGGGTAAGATAGAAATAAACAAAGCTTCAGTTACATTTTTTACTTTGACGGTAAGCAAAAGCAATTAGTGTAATTCTTTTTGAAACGATTGTTTCTAATTGTGGAAGTTTACCCTCCCTGAATAAAAACTGTGAATTATTTCAAGAATTTCAACAAATCTTTACCAGGGAGGCCAATAAATGTGACGGAGGCTGTGAAATGCAGCTTCAATGTTTTGCGTCTTGATAATTGATGGTCTAAGCTAGTGCTGCCAATTAAAAATGGTAATCAGATCAGTCACGCTCTTGCGCCGTGATTAATCTCGATTAAACAGCATTTTTAACTTTATGAGCTTGAAATATACACGTTGTCCTAAAAATGTTAAAGAAAAATCTTTTCTCGCCTCAAACCAAACATCTAAGTTTTCCATGTTTTTATATGCAGGAAGGTTTAAAAGAAGTCATTTTGTTTCAAACGTAATTCAGGAATATTACCTATAAACCAGGCCTGTCAGTCACAATAAGAAATTTTGTTTGACGACAAATTATCCCACTAATTATTGCAATAAATGTCGTTTTGAGACCATTTTCAAGTAGTAGACTGATAATGGGCATAATAATGCAAGGTCACCCTCTTAAACATTAATAAAGTTTAACTTCGTAAAGGACTCAACACTGGAGTCGGAAGACATTTTGAATATTCAAAATAAAAACATGACAACCAAGAACAAGAAATGAAATATGGGGGGGGAGGGACAAGAAACATTACAATCACAAACATAAATAAAATGGATTATGGAGCCTCTGTGAACAAAATTGTCTTTCAAAAAATATTAATTATCCGAATGTAAACGATCAAGCTCATTTTAATTTATCGTGCAATTAATTAATTAATTGCTTATTGTGACAGACTTACTGTAAACCTGTTGTGCTTTGGTGGAAGGACAATTCATTACTGCAATAATGATGAACTATTGCAATAATATCGCAGCATGGGAAAATATTACACTACATTAGTGGTTTTATCCAAACGTACATTAAGGTGTTTTTAAGAGAAAACTTTGCCGCTGAGCTCACCAGTCTGACTCTCCTTGCTCCTTTTTCCACTTGTGTTTGTGACTCTGCATTGCTGGCCGCAGTACAAGACAGCGCTGCTGTAAAGCAGGTAACCCTTCGCGGTAGAGAAGCTTTTAGGTCAAAATAGGTAACGCGATTAATCTTCACTGTCGTATGCGATCATTCGTATGCGTTAACGTCGACAGCCTTAGTCTAAACACAATCTTCACTGACTCCATGCATCTGTATGGATTTGACCTTGAGCAATCCACATATTCGATTATAAACCTGTAAGAATGTCTCCTCTCTCCTAGATGCCTACCCTGTCTCAGAAGTGATCTACAAGTGGACTGAGGACGCAGCCAAGTCTGTGGTGGTGGCAGAGGAAGGCTCGAGGCTCAACCAGTATCACCTGATCGGCCAGACGGCGGGAACGGAGGAGATCTACACCAGTCGGGGTACAGCGGACAGACCGCAAACTCACTCCAGCTGTAGAGCTTAGACCCAGGCCTGGTGTCCAGTTCAGTGGGCGCATGCTGCTCTGCGAACAAAATTTTCCTCACGCGTCTATTTTAACGAGAACGGCACGTTGGATGAAGTATGTGGGAGCATTTTTGGTCTCCTCGCCCTTTTTCTCAGTTCAGGTAGACGGCCATGTTTTGGTAGGTTGGTCGCTGCGCCGCTTTCTGTCTGCTGATGGATTGATTGGCGTTCTGTGAGGTGTTCAAAGCGCGGGATGTTGTTTTGTAACATAAAACAAACTTCTCCACAACTCGCCCTGGTGTGTCAGCTGCGTTCCTCGATCTCTGCGTCGCTGTACAGAACATGCATGGAGATTAAATGGCACACAGGTGAACTCCACTTACTGATAAGGGGATTTCTGAAGTCTGTTGGTGCCAACGGATTCATTTATCAGACTGAAGAATGAATATAAATGCACCCCACACTTTTCTGGTTTACATTGGCGAAACATTTTTAAAATTATATACCCAGCACACAACAAACCAAAGAGGATGTGTCATGTTTGGAGAGAGGATAATCTCCAAGAGCAGCTCTTTCCTTGACCTTGCACTTTGCCTTGCTGCTTCTTGGCCCCAATAACCTGCTGCCATTGCTGGAACATTACATCCGGGTTTATACCACTGTACTCTAAAGCAAAATGTTGAGACACTGAAACAAGTCTTTGGAGAAAATAGGCCAAGCAGTAAGACAGTGAGCCTAAGCACACAGTTTAATCTGCCAAAGAATGATTAAAGAATACAGTTTATATTCTTATGTGGGCAAATCAAAGCTTTGACCTCAATCTAATAGAAATTTCCCTTAAGAAGCTAAAAGGAACAATTTTACACCCAAAGACCCGTAAACATCCCATTGTTTGTTGTGGAATAGTGAGCTAAAATCATTCAGAGCTGCTCACGTCTGGTAACTGGTTTACTGGGGCGGTCCAGTTCACGAGTGGAATCATGGCACAATGTACAAATTCAATTAATTTTAAGACTTTAAGACTTGGGAGCTAAAGCCTTTCCTCTGCGTACATCTCCCAGAATGCTGTGCGGTTCTGGATTGGAGTTCAGTGAAATTATTGAACATTCCATCAGATGCATTATCTATTGGTATATTGATGTAGATATCTATTGTTGTTGATTTATTCCTAAGCATGTGTCAAACTCAAGGCACATGGGCCAAATCTGGCCCACAATACCTATTAATGTGGCCCCACTAAACTCAAGATGGCTGCGTAAATAGAGCCATCAAGATAACAGATGTCTGCTTAAATGTTATTTTACCAGTCAAATCCAAGCTGTTTTTTTTTTAATCTGTATACTGCCACATTACATCACTGTGAAAATATGTTCAGTAATATTTAACACTCTCTGAATACAGAGACAGCTATTTATTATTTAGGGCTTCCCTCAGTATATTATAAGCCTGGCGGGCCACCAGGCTTTACTTAGCCCCCCAAGGCTAAGTATTGTTTATGTTTATTTTTATACACCAGTAACAGTGATAGCAAAGATGGGTTAAAGAGTTTCTTTGGTGAAACGGTTGGAAGCGTATTTTTTACATTTCTTGCCAACTTTAAACATTTTTAAACACAAAGCGTAACGGGCCGCTGAACGCCCTCTACCGCCTGTACCACCGGACTTAGAAAGTTTTTTAGGGGAAACCCTGTTACTGCATTTTAATGGGTTTTGTCCATACAGTCTGCCACAACCGAGTATTTCAGTACCTTCAGAATATACCATATTGATCCTCAAGAGAAAATTGCTTATTTGTGGACAAGCTATTCACATTGCAAAGTGTGAAATATTAGCAAATACAAACAAAGCAATTTGTAACATAAAGTGTATAGCACAAGTGTGAAATTAGAAAGGATTTTAAAATGACCTAAATATAAAATAAACAAAATGAAAGAAGAGCAAGAATGTTCATGGAAATATGTGGCTATAAACGAGTCCAGAGTAAACTCCAACATAAAGACATTCAGAGTTTTGTAGTCTGTTGGACACAAGCAGGAATGATCTGTTCATGATTTTGACACTCCTACCGCAAAGCAAAAGTTTAAACCAAATGTAAGAACGCACATATTTGTTGAAAATGGATTCAATTGTTCCACATGTTGGATGTGATAAAAAATCTAAGTATTTTAGGGTCACCGCCTTTATTCAAAAATGTGGGATAATGGGCGAGAACCTTGAGGAAGTAAAGCAGCCAGCTTTCCCCCCATTTTCTCAGTGGCTCAGCAGTCGTACAGCAGCTCCGGCCTGGACGTGGCTTTTATTATCATCGTTACGCTCCGCGTTATTGCAGCCTGCTCCGTTAAAGTTGCTGTGGAAAGGAAATGTTTTCAAATCAAGCTGGATAAGGGGCAGGAGGAGGGGTGGGGAGAGAGAGAGGGGACAATGAATGAATCTCCAGGATTTGAGCGCGCCTCCCACACACAGCCAGCTGTCTCTGGGGCTGTCAGGAGGAGAGGTGGCAGACGCATGGAGGGGGCGGGTGGGGCAATGGGGGAGGGGGACAAAAAAAATCACTTATCCGTGGTCTTAGCCACTGGGTCTGTAGGGTTAATCCGTATGCAGGCCCATCAGTTGTGCTTTTACCGAGTGACATCACAGCGCAGGGATTGGCTGCTGTGGAGGCGACGGAGGGGTTGGACAGCATCTGCTTAATTCCCTTATGTAAAAATAATACTTTTGGTTTTTGGTTGTTACTCTGTCACAAAGGAGGAGGGGAGAGGAAGAGGGGCTTCCCAAAGATGTAAACAGAGGTGCTATACTCCGTTTGATGTATGAAAGAAACCCATTTCATGATCACACGCATTAAATCGGAGACAAATCTGTTGCGTGCTCACTGGGGTGGGAAACCCTGGATCAGAGCAAGTTCTGAAGAGTGCGGTCCGTTTGCACACGTAGCAAAACGCTGTCTAAAAAGGGAAGGCGAGTCACCCGGAGCCAGCACGCTCTTAATTAGCCGAGCTAATCTGGAGTTCAAACCCTCCTTAGCAGGCCCAGAATAGCTCAGCAGTGTGCTGGGCGCACACGTGGTGGCAGTGACTCCCTGGTCTCACCGGTTCAACCACACTGGATGCAAATACGGCTGCAGGAGCATAAGTTGTGATAGGCGAACTTCTTTTTATTTGTTTTTTTTAAAGGCATGATATTGCTTCCAGATCACAGCTCAACAGATGACGTGGATCTGTACTCACCAGTTGACCAGCATGGCCGCGTTGTTCTCCGCTATGAATGGTAGCTCCCCACAGACGCTCCAGAACCCAAACAGTAAAATCCACCACAACCGCATTTTTTGTTTTTTTTTGTTTGTTTGTTTACACCCGGGAGGCTTCCATCCACTTTCAGTCCCAGAAGGTTCAGTCAGGTCAGGTCAGATCACAGCAGAGACCCCCACGCCGTGGCCCCCCAGAGCGGGTCTGCAGGCTAACAGTCCACAGAGTGAAGGCAACCCGGGAACTCCTTTCACCGAAGACATGATGCTGCTTGTTGCATCGCTCGCACCGTTCAAACTTTGCTCCCGTCCCGTCACGTCCCCCCCCCTCTCGCTCGCTCTCCGTCACCCTCACTTCGCACCTGCATGCAATCAGCGCCACCGAGCCAGGTCCAATTCGGCGTTCTCGCTCTGGCGAGGCGAGGATGAACGTCCCCAATCAAGAGTGGCCCGGCTTGACAGAATGGGATGGACTGTGTTACACACACATACACACACGTACGTGGTGCTTGCACATAGAAAGAGAGAGAGAGTGCAGATTGTGACAAGGGATTAGCGAGACAGAAAAATCCGACTTTGCCAGGAGAAAGCAGCAGTCATCTGTGGATTTTCTATAGTTTATCAGACTCGGCGGCTCGACAGGATTTCACAAAACAAGGAAATCATTCAAATGCAATCTTCACTTGATTAACAGGATACAATGATATTTCTCCCCCCTCCCTCCCTCCAACAACCTACTTTTTCTTTCCTTGTAAAAATAAATACATCACTCATTTAAAGGAGAGAACTCTCCTTTAAATGAGCGACGTCAATGTCAGATAATGTGACAGGAAAGCAGATATTTAATGGCAGCAAGTGCAACACAATTTAATAAAAAATAATAATAATAAAAGGATAAAGCGGCCTTGTTGTTGTCGCATTCGGAAAACATCACAAATGGTGTCATAAATGGGATCACCACTGTCACTGTAAGTGATGGTACTAAGAAATATGTGCTGATAAAGAAATGTGTGGGGTTTTCTTTTGTATAAAACCTAAACAAAATAAAGCAAGAGCAACTTTTCTGTGAAATTCAGTTTACTAATAAAGCTCCAGCTCACAACAAATGTTGTCTTAGGACACTTTGCATGAAAGTAGTCAATTCAATCCAATTCGTATGAATCGGCTTCATACGGTCCAGTTTCTTCTTGGTTGCCAAACAATTCAACCAAATTCTGTTTATTGTTCACTTTGGTAAAAAAAAAAAAAAAAAAGTAAAAGAAAGAAAGAAAGAAAGAAAAAAATAATTGATAAAACAATAAATTGTAGCTGATGATGTTTAAATACCGAAACACATTATTATTATTATTATTATTATTATTATTATTATTTATCCGCCGTTAGTGTTTCTTTAAATATCACTTCATTTGAAAAATGTGGTGAGATTCAGTTACTGTGTACTATCCAACAAAAAAGAAAACTAAATCACAATTTTAATAGTGAAATGCTTTGACTGCAGCAATATGCTGTCACAACTATGCAATCTATTGCCAAAATTTTTTTTATCATCACTTTTATCTTCATTGCAATGAGGGCTGGAATAATTAATCGGATTAATCGTGATTAATCAATTATTGAAATAATCATCAGCTAAAAGAAAAGAAAGCCTATTCAGGGCAGTAATTAGGCCAAAACTGTGTAAAAATATATATATATAATTTGCATTTAAGATAAAAATACTTTTATAACCAAAACCTTTATAAGTTATTTTTGTATTGGTGTCCTTTAATGTATTTCTAATAATATATAAAAGTGGTCAAGTGAAAAATCTGTACAATGTGGCTTTTTAAAAATTATTAGATTAATCGATTACTACAATAATCATTAGTTGCAGCTCAAATCACAATAATTACCATATAATATCGTGATTAAAAACAGAGAAAATCCTAGACAGAGAGTGTGGGAAGAGTAGTAAATACCAGTCTTAGTCATGTTTATTTCTACTGGAAGTTACTGAAAGCGTGGTTTTGTGTGAGGATTGAAATCTGCCCGTTTTTTGTTTTTTTTTCAAAATCCCTTTTTAATCTGGGCTTGACTTGAATGGAAAAGCAGCAACTGCGCAGAGAGGGCATGCAGTGTGAGGCTGTGAGCGCGGCCTGAGTCACCAGAGTTCACCGGCGGGATGACCCAGAAAGAAAAGGTTTATTGGGCGGGCCGACTGCAGGGCGGTCCGGGCGCCGCACAGGTGCTTTTCTGAGAGGAAGAGAAGGAAATGTCACAGGTTGAGTATGTTCTTAACTTAAAACCAACAAACCACAGCGTTGTGGTTTTCATCAGCTATCAGATCAAAGTTTCAAATATTAATGTTAGACTACGACAAAAATAAACCCCTGTTATTTCTTGGATTTAAACGTCGCCCGGGCCCGCCAGTTTTTTTTTGTTTGTTTTTTTTACATTTTTCACAAAGCAGAAACAAAACTTTAGTGACAAAACTTAAACCTGCTGTGACGAGAAGGGGAGACGTGTGAGGATCTCGCAGTGAATTAGGGCCAGATTTAACTGTTATCGTAGAAAATCAATTATTCTATCGATTATTCTGACAATTAATCAGATTAAAATGGTCACTTTCTACAGATTTTTCATTGAACAGTTTTAGAAAATACACTGAAAGATGCGAATAAACAAATAATTCCATTTCTTTTTATATAAGAAAGTGAAGATTTATTTGCCTTTAATGCAGTAATATAGCATTCCTATAGTTTATGCTTGATCATGTGTAGCAGAGGAGGAATCTACAGCTAAAAAATAAATCCATCTAATATTAACATGTGAAAAGCTCTGGCTTTTCTGCTTGACTTTAACAAGTCAATACTATTTATAGCTGATCAGTTGACTATTTTTTGGATTAACTGATTAATGTCTGCATACCAAAAGGGAGTTTTTTGTTTGTTTTTATTGTCTGCTAGCGCTATACTGATATTTGAACCAGGTGAAATTAAAACGACCATTTCTAGGCAGAACATATTTACAGACAAAGAAGTCTGCTGTTATTTTTTTTTTTTTAATCTTAAATGCAAAATGGACATGTTTTTGTACAATTTTGCATTAATTACTGCTCTGAATGTGTTCTTTCAGCAAATGGTGTTATTTTTTATTTTGAGTCTTTATACTCCAGTTAATGATTAATCGACTGCTAAATTAATTGACGATTATTCCCTTAATCGAAACATCACAATTAATCTGATTAATTGTTACAAATCTATAGTGAGTACTTAAAAAAACAAAGAAAAGAGAGAAAAAGTCTTAACAAAAGTTTGAAAAGGAAAACAAACTGGAACTCATATTTTGATTTTTTTTTTCTTCTTTTAAATAAAGGTTATAGTATGCAGCTCTACCTGACATTGCAACATGTCCAGACAGTTTAAATATAACTTTTCAGGCATTTGCCATTTTCTCACTCTAAAATTAATGTGAGCCGAGTTAACAAATATCTCCATGATATTTTTCTAAAGTTCTGAAATACAAGCTTCCTGTCTAAACACTGAGAAATATTCTTATATTCTTATATTCATATTCTTCCCATCAGCTCTTCTGCCTGACTTATAGTTGAGTGTACTGTTTTAAATAAACAGCAAAAGCACATGGAGAAATAACAATCCACCTGTTCTGTTGTCTCTAGGCGAGTACACAGTGATGATGGCTCACTTTTACCTGAAGAGGAAGATAGGCTACTTCGTCATCCAGACCTACATGCCGTGCTTCATGACTGTGATCCTGTCCCAGGTTTCTTTCTGGCTCAACCGAGAGTCGGTGCCAGCAAGAACCGTCTTTGGTGAGTCTGGAAGACGCATCGGGCTATGCGATGGTTGAAATATTTTAGCTGAAATGGCAGCATCAGAACCCGCAGGAGGATTCCCACAGCTTCAAAGAGACATTTAGCTGTTCTTTCCACGATTAGAGGCAAATTATTTTATTTATTTTTTCTTACTACTACTGCGTGATCTGTTTATAATACTCTCCTACGCAGCCGGCTGTTTTCCATGCCTTAATCTGCTGTAATAGAACTGCAACTCTGGTATCTAAGACTGACCCAGTTTTCTCTCTCACTGCCAGGTGTGACCACGGTCCTCACCATGACCACTCTCAGCATCAGCGCTCGAAACTCCCTACCCAAAGTGGCCTATGCCACCGCCATGGACTGGTTCATTGCGGTGTGCTATGCCTTCGTCTTCTCAGCCCTCATTGAATTTGCCACAGTGAATTATTTTACCAAAAGGAGCTGGGCCTGGGACGGGAAAAAAGCAATGGAGGCCCAACAGCCCAAGGTACGTACGCTGGGTTTGTTCAAACGTTTGTTCAAAACTTGCTGAGCTGTTAGAAAATGAGCATCATCAGGAGAAACATTTGTGGAAAATGCTTGAAAATGTAATTTTCTTTTAAGGTTCACACCGGCACCATTTAGTCTGCTTTAATTAGAAAGTCCGGTTCATTTGGGGAGGTGTGAATGTGTCTGTTCGGTTGAAGTGAACTCTGGCAGTGTTCGAATGCATATGTGAATGCAAGTGGACCGGAGACCGTTCCAAAAGCAGGAAGTGAACAATAGCGCTGGGCATACTGGGTAAATACAACCAAAACAAACACTTGCGTCTAGCGCTAGCGACCGAAGTGGCTCGTTTTCTTTTACTAAAGACACAATAGAAATTCTACATCTGCTAAAGAATTATGCTACTCCATTTTGTGAGGAAGAAAGTTGCATTCATGTCTTTGTGTTGTTTCCTTCAGTAGTTCTTGATGCAGTGCCACCACAGGTGAGGAGGGGAACAGTTTTTTTTTCAAAGAGTTTAGCTTGTTGAACACAGTTCAGTGTGAAAGAGATGCTGCACCAGCTGAAAATGTAAAACGCTGCAATTTGGTCCCCAATTGAACCTACCGGACTGTCAGGTAGACCCTTAGTCAAAACCAAGTGCAAAACCTTCAGGTTTTACTTTTGTTCCATGTATCGCCTTAACTTGTACCACCAATATTTACCACCACAGTTTTATTAGAACCACAGCTCGTTTCTTTCTACGCAGAAAAAAGACCCATTGGCGTTGTCCATGAAGCCCAACAACACTTGCTCCGCCGGTGTGAACTACACAGCCAACCTCACCAAGGACGCGTCCATCTCTACCATTTCAAACAGCACAACTATTCAGCTCAAACCGTCTGAAAGCAAGGCCCCGGACCCCAAAAAGACTTACAACAGCGTGAGCAAGATCGACAAGATGTCCAGGATTGTGTTCCCCGTGCTTTTTGGGACCTTCAACCTGGTGTACTGGGCCACGTACCTCAACAGGGAGCCGGTGATTAAAGGAGCCGAGTGAGTTCTAGACTGAGGGCCAGTGATGACAAGGAACTTAATCAACAAACGCCAAGCACTTTGTCCTTGTACCATAATTGTTGTTCTTTTAAGATATTTACAAGTTATTGCATGTGTGTTGCTTCGGGTAAGTGCTGCCATGTTTGCCTTGAGTTAGAACATGTATGATTACCGACCTAAAAGATTAACTTATGATTGCTCACTCAGAACTTGGTTATACTTAATGTTTTTTTTTTTGTTAAATTTTGAGCATTTGGCATTTGTATTCTGTCGTTTAGTTTTTAGTTGGAAATGGAAAAGCAAGGCCAAATGCTATGCAAAGTAAAACATTTGTACTGTATCATTCAAAACCGCTTTTTATCTTTGTAAAGTCTTTGTACAGTAAATATTAACCTCGAGGTCCACGAATGTGAAACAGGACCGAGGCAAATGTAACTTTGCTTTCTTGTTAAAAGCAGCCAAATAGCCATGCTGAATGTGTTGCCTTGAGAGTGTGATGACTCCTTATGAATGCACTGAACTCTGCACTCCTGCAACAACCTTACTCTGAAACCTGGTTCAGAACGTTAATGTAGTGGACTCTACTTGTTCACGTTTTCTTTTTTTCTTCTTTTTTTTTTACTTTTCAATTTACGGTGGCTTGTTCTCAATTAAGTTTAGTCAGTCTGAGTTTTTGTTTAAGTGGAGATGAAAGCGGGAAACGTTTAAAGCGAAAGTGGTGTGTTTCCAAACTATGAGGTTAAACTGTGTATATAAGTAAGTGCGGGAGTAGCTTAAGACAGTTGTATATTTGCCCTGCTTATAGAATAGCACCACTAGGCCAGTAAAGTTTGCACTTATATCAATGTAACGCTTGCACAACAGCATTGTTAGTTGCTAGTTTTAGTGCTTAAAAAGAAAATGAGTCAAGTAGTTTAAACTCTGGCAAGTTAAAAAGGTTTTATGCTTAGAAAAACATAATTTTTTTTTCATAGATATAAGTTTGTTTCTTTGGTCTTTTATAAAAGCTAGCATACTTGATGATTAGCCTTGAGAAAAAAAATTTCCTGTTTTGGCATGAAAATAAGACGGACATGTGGTGGCTGGAAAAAAGCGTCATGACCACACCAATTAACATTACCTTGGTTCAAATAGAAATATTTAACAATATTAATTAAAAAAAAACAGCTACTACCTGATGTCTTTAGCTTTGTTTAGCTTAGCTTAGCCCTATTTAGCATAAAAACAAGAGAATGGGGAAAAACCACTAGCCTGCTTTTGCTTCATTTTATTCCATTCATGTATCACGTTTTTTATTGAAGTTACTAAAAAAAACTTTTAGTTCAAGTGACCCACAAACACAAACTGTTAGCTTGATAGCAAGCTAGCTCATATTAGATGCTAATTGGTTGGATTTTAACCATTTTGGAGGTGATTGGCATGTTGATGGCATGTCTCAGTACTTCTGGCAATGTAGTGAATTTAAGATTTTCAACACATTGAAAAACCTAAATTGTTAATTTTTGAGTTTTGTTTTCTTATTTGTGTATTTTCAGACATTTAAATACAGCCATGCGTTCTTTATTTCATTTTAAGCTGAGCCTGTTCATTCCATATCTGCATTCGACATATGAGTGGCCATGATGTTTTCATTCAGTCTATTTAAAAACAAAGCTATATTTATTGTATCCATATTTTTTTTTCTAAAAAGGGAAATCACTTTAACAGAATAATGGAATGTAATGGGTTCTTTCACCCATATCTCAAAAAATACAAACGTTACTTTTAGCTGAATTTGCTTTAATGTCCGAACTTTATCATGTGACCTAATGCCTGCTTTAGCACAGTTTTTTTATTTATTTATTTATTTTTTGAAATATTGTATTATGACATTGAAGTAAACAGAAGCTGTCTGTGCTTTAACAGCAAATACCTGAAGCAATAAATAACGCTGAAGTGAATGACAAGTTTTTTTTGTGTTCATGCTAAAAATGTCAACATTTTACCTGTATTTAATTAGGTTTTCATCAATCCGCCAGTCGTCTTTTTTAATAAATGCATTGCTTTGTTTTTTTTTTTTTTATCCCATTTTTCATGTGACAAATGTCAAGGCCTGTGCTAATGTGAAAAACGTGCACTTTGTTCTGTACCTGATTCCAATAAAGCTTCACTCGCACCGTCTTCCGGCTCTTAGTGCTCAGTCATAATAAAGCAATAATGTTGCTGCTGACATTTAAGCTTTAATGAAAGGATGCTAACTGATGTTTCATTCATTCTGGATTACTCCACACTGAAAGAAAAGTGGTATGTAAACAGGTAAATCCAGATTGTCTGCGCTTAATAAAAATAAAAAAACATCTGTTCTTTTTCTCACAGTACGTCATGAAATCAAACTGATCTAAATGAAAAATGCGAAACCTGTATGTGTATGTTATAGATCCATTACACGTAGAGTGAAATACTGCATTTTAAGACTTTTTTTTTTATTATTTTGATGTTCATGGCTTTATATGTATGTTTATGGCAGCACCTCTCCTGACCCCACTAGGGACAAGGGTGTTAGAAAATGGATGGTTGGATGTTAAAGAGTTATTATGGCCATCCAACCATATGACTGCTGACTTTGAAGACAATTGTTGAAGCTATAAAAGCTCTTTGCTGGCTCAAGTGTTTTCTTAGAAAGTTGGATGGAAGGAAAAAGTGTGATTGGAAAGACTCACTGGAAATTGGTGTAACTGCAACTTTGAGACGACCGTCAAGCAAAATCAAGTCAAGAATTTTCACGCTATCTGAAGAACTCTTAGATAATGAGGAAAACAGGTAATGCTTTTATTCTATAACATATGCAAAAAAACATATGCTGCTTCATATGAGCCTACGAATTTGTGGATTTGCGGAACTCGACGTGACAAAACCAAAAAGTAATCCTAGTTAATAGAAACAACTTTGTGCCCGTTCTGCTCGGCCTTTGATTACACCAACGCCTCTTCTGCTGTTGTTGGACTGCTAAACCCATCTTGGGGAGGTGGGGTGGGGGGGGGGGGGGGGGGGGGGTCTCTCTGCTACAGTGACATCTGGCTCACATCTGCTTGTCAAAGATTTAGCTCCATTTAAGTTGCTTTTTTCCGTTTGGTTGGGCCGGAGTCGACGTCAAATTAAGCCATCGCTGATGGCACCAAATGACTCCAATCGCATATTGGAGCGTTGGAGAGAAAAACACAGAGAGGGGAGTGAATATCAAATCTTGAGTACCAAAAAGTGGAGGTGATGCTGCAGGTTTTAGAAGTGATGGAGTATTTAAAGGGGCAGTATTGTTTGTTTTCCAGCCACATAGTGTTATTTTATAGCACAATCAAGAAACTATGTTACCTTCAGTGGGTAAAAAAGTGCTTTATATATGAAACAAAGAAAAAAATCCAACAGAATTAAACAGAAATAAACATGAAAATGCAAAAAAGAAAATATGTTAATGATATCTGGAATATAAACAGGACATCTTAACACAATTCAAAGCTCTTGCTTGATAAAAAGGTATTTTCATATCATGATGTTGCCACCAGCAGGTTTCATCATGGAGATCTGTTCAGGAGGAAGTTTAGTGGAAGGACGTTCACAGACGACATCCCCAGAGCATGATACTGACACCACCATGTTCCACTGTGGGGATGGTATGTTCAGGGACAAGTGCAGTGTTGTTGGGTTTTCTTTTTGTTCTTTGTTTTGTTATGTTTTATAAAATATGCCAAAAAAAATGTCCTTTTGCTTTTCTCCTGAACAGTGCGCTTTCTGCTTCCACAACTTTACGTGTCCAATGTTTGGCTTGCTGTGAAATTTGAACCAGACCGTCGCTTTTTATTCAAAAACAATTTCTCTCTTCTGAGCACTTTTTGCATGAATTTGAGGAGCACACAACTTTTACCTGAACCGCGGACCTTCTGATGCTTTACTCAAGAGCATCAAAGATGGCAAAATACAAACACAATTTACACTTTTCAGATTCAGTTTGAAAACCGTAAACACCACCTTGGCATTTGAGTTTGGTCCAGACGGTTGGAGTTATGCAGCGATGATGATCAACTCTACTCTTTAAGGGGCTGTCACATACAATTTAGCATATTATTTCTTTAAGAGAGCGAATGCATCGTACACACTCAAGCTTCTTTTATTCAGCAGACTGTGGGATTAACATGCAGAGTGTATAGGTGCACATGCTAAATATGCAGGGCAGGTAGCAGCACCAATTAGACCCATGGGTGATTTCATCTTACATAAAACTTTTAAAAAACAACTATAAGTTCATTAAGCTCATATTTATTCTGAGTGCGGCCCATTAAATCCATGCTGATTCCTTCTGGGCCCGTCGGGTTGGGCTTTATCTTTTGCATTATGCTAATGTATGGCTGTGAGTAGGTGATCATGTGGCTAAGTGGGGAAGTGGAAATGATTGCTGGTTTCATTCTCAGCTCGACCGCTTTTCAAAGTTGTCCTTCGGCGCGACGCTGAGGCCCTACAATGGCGTCTCCATAGAAAAGGAAAAAAAACAACGACGCATGTGCAGACATCAGAAACTCAAGAAACTCTGGATGTGTGTTGCACAAAACGCAAACTGTACAGAATTTGGCAAGGCATATGCAAACGTGTGGGAAAAGTTCCACGTTAGCAGCACAACAGCAGTGAGAGTTGATATGGCTTTGTGTTTGATTTCAAGTGTGTGCAGTTCTCATTTCAGCCACTAGAGGGTGACAGAAGTCAGGCGCAGCAGCAGCGACGCTCCACAGCCTGCGACCAGAGCAGCTCAGGCTCAGTTAACGCACGTGTTAGCTCTGCAGCTGAGATGCTAAAGCTAAAGCGCCCTCTGACCTCTCGTGCTGCTGATGTAGCGTCTCACACAGACGCCTCCAAACTGAGGAATACTCAAAGAGGTGACTTTGATTCGCAACGTGTGGCAATTTTTTATTTTTATTTTTCCAGTCAACCCATGGTTTCAGTGTTTCAAATATAAAGAAACAGCTGCATCATCATCATCATCATCATCATCATCATCATCATCATCATCATCGTCATCACTATGGTAATTCAATGGTAAAACGGCGGCAGCTGTGGTTGCCAGGATGCAAAATTATTAGAATTTTATTTAGTTTTTTTCCTTTCATGGTAAGATGGCAGTGTGATTTTTGATTGTACGGTTTAAAAAATTCTGCTGGATTCAATAATTCACTATAAAAGAAAACGTTTTAACTTAAAGGACAAAACCAAAAGGTTTTCTCTAAAAGGAACATGAAAACAACCTACATCAAATTCTAACTTGTTTCATATTTTACGGATTTGTCCTGTCATCATTTTACTGTTCATCGCTGTCAAATATACATTTTTGCTTTTACAGTGTGGCGCGCCCATGTTTACATTCGCTACCAATAATCCACTTCTATATCTTATTCGCATTACCGATATTTTATATTACTAGCGGTACTTATTGTATAAAATTTATATTTAAACTCTAATTTGTATGGTTATTTTTACATTTTGTACTAAAAAAACCAAAACCTTTTTAAATGACATTCCTGCAGACAAAAGTAAGCTTTTTATTGTATAAAGGAAAACGTTTCTACTGCGCATGTGACAAATAAACGTTGAACAACGAAGCACGGTAGTGCCGGCATCATGCTGTGGATTTTGAATGGCGCTCTGCTTTTTCCCATGTTGTATTTAGGCCTGTTTTTTTTTTTCCAGGCTTTGCATTCGAAGAGAATCAGTAAAGACTTTTGTTTTCTTCTGCAAGTCTAATTCCAGACGCTCTACATCGGGGACATTCTACTGCGTGATTAATCGGGAGGAAAGAACGGAGGCACAAAGCTCAACAAAAAATATTTCCGCGCAGGTGTAGCGACCCCTGTGTGACGCAGAGGAGTTCTCTATTTATTTATTTATTTCTCAGCTGATGAATTCTCACCTCTCAGAGAACTCAGCCACCGTGCGCACCTGCGTAAAGGGCGCAGCGCCGCCCGCTGTGGATGGAGGAGCGCTGCAGTCCTCAGCGGTGACAAACTGCTGAGTTTGTGTCTGGTGAGGAGGTGGGGGGAGCCGGCCACCAAGGAAGGATATAAATGGTTTTTATTATTATTATTATTCACACCGAAAGACATATCGGCTGGATTGGAAACTATGAAGCCCCCCTCCTCCTGCTCCTGTTTCCGCTCAGTGCTGCGGTGACCACGGAGTGCGCACAGGCACGGTCCGCTGACACGTCTCTGTCTACTTGTTGTTCTCCCTCCGAGAGACATGACGCGCGCTTCCTTGGCTGGCGTCGGACTTCTGTCGGTCCTTTTCACCTGGTAAGCGGCGCACCTGGCATCTTCTTCTTCTTCTTCTTCTTTTTCGTTTTCTTCCAAAAAGAGAAAAGAAACGGATTTCCATATCCTCGCTGCAGGGATTTTTCTTTGAAACTTTGTGTCTAAGTTCCTCTGAACGCACGCTCTCCGCGCGTTGCACGTCCTGTTAAACACGAGCTTCTTTCCTTCCCTCTCTCCAGTTCTTTAGCGGTGCAGTATGAGGAGGACTACGAGGATGTGACTGTGAACCAAATGCTGGCTCCTAAATCCCAGGAAACAGACACCACGGAAATCCTCAATAATTTACTCAAAGAGTATGACAAGAAGCTGAGGCCGGACATTGGAGGTAAGACTCGCTTCTTTTTTCCCAGAAACGGGACATTAAAAAAAAAAATTTTCTTTTTTTTTGGGGGGGGGGGGGAAGTTAATTATAGTTCTAAAAATCAGTTCCAAAACTGAACATTTACATTATATGGATTCTACAACTGAAATATTTCATGTCTACTTATTAGAAAATTAGAATTGTACATAAGACCAATAATAATAATAAGATGTTTATTATAAAGAGTTTCATGCCTGAGGCAGGCCTGGACTTCACCAAAGGTCGCTGCAGAACAAGTTGTGAGAGCTGCGCCCAGTTATATCAACGGGAAAGATGAGTGGAAGGACAAAGTGTGGCAGACCAAGCAGCAGGGTTAACTGCAGCTGTGAGAGGATGCTAAAGAAAAAAAAGTGTTTGAGGGAAAAATCACAGCAGCGGGAAGAGAAACACAGACGTGTCCTGGACCCGGTGCTGCCCTCTTTGTGATGACACCAGAAGCATCCAAACTGGGCAGAGGAAAACAAGGACTGGGTGGATTTTTTTTCTGTGTGTGTTCCAACGTCCTAATTAAAGCACAGTGTGCATTTTGTTAAGAAACAGAATCAAGGCCCCGTAAGGTCATGCAATGCCACACCGATGCAGTAATTCATGCAAAAAGGAGCCGTGAGCAGCTATTGATGCATCTGTGCTGCCTGAACGTCTGTTTCAGTGTTCAGTTTCATTCGATTCATTCTGCTGTAATATTCTGCTTAGTTTTTGGGGTTTTTTAAACTGAATTTCGAGTTTTTCTTTGCTGTCTGTTCAACAAGTTTATACTTGGACTAGGACCCTAAACCCAGAGTAGATGAGACAATGAAACAGAGGTAATGTAGCAGGAAGCTCAAACTATCTCTGTTCTCAACCAGGACGATAAATAAAACATGTTGAGCAAAATAAATAAATACTAATAAATGGACGAGAAGTTTGGAAAAGGATACAGCAAAATATTCACTAAGACATAATTCACATAATTTTGTATCTTTTTCAGCCAGATAATAGATAACAGACAGATGAATGTTACCAAAGCGGTAAGAGTAAAGAAGGTTATGTTGCTGTAGTATACTAGTATACTGTAACTATAGTTACCGTTTTCACCTCTTGGTCTGTTCATGTTGCCTGTAAAGATGCTTATTTTCTTCCAGCACCTCTATTAGATCACCTTCTACAGGCTGTGAGTCTGTCCAACATCTACAGTAAAATTTATTTTACATTCTATTTTTTTTATTTGAGTAAAAGCAAGTTGTGATGTATCTCCTGATGGTGATTGCGCAGTAGTGTAGTCAAAGTATCCAGCAAGGTGACGAGGAAACAGCATCTTTTTTTTCTTCTTGTTGGTGGATTTTGTTTTCTGTCGTCTTATCCTCCCCCTTAGCCAAAATCTTTCTGGTTTTCTAACACATTAAGTCTGCACCATCACAATCGACAGGCACCGCGATGTTACCCCCCCCCCCCCCTCCCTGTAGCAACCAAGCATGTTTGATTAGCTGGCTTTACCACAGTATGGGCTGTACAATGGCTGCTGGAAAAGACAAGTGTTTTGTTGTTGACTTAACATCCAGAAACCTCCTGCTGCATTTTTGCTGGTTGTGCAGGCGGCTCCACTTCTGCTTTTCAAAGATGTACAGTTGTATAATTGCGCATCGGTTTGCAACTGTTTTCATGTTGAGTTGCAGTCGGTGGTAGGAGCTCATCTGGACTTAAAGCTTAATCTGACAGGAGCTGAAATAGGCAGAACTGACCAAACTGAGATTTCACTATTTACAAATGATTTGGTGCAAAAAAAAATGTTGTTTTGCAGCCTGTAGACCTTTGCTAAGGTAGCATAATAGTTCACCTTTAAAGGTTACTGTCAGAGTCTTTTAATATAGAAACAATTTGGTATAGATTCTCTTCATTTAGTAAAGGTTGGAACACATAAAACATTTTTGTGGGAATATGAGCGAAGTCCCACAATAAGCGTTGAACCATGGAGCAGTGTTTTAATCAACAGACGTTAACGCCTGACTGGACTGTGAGGCCTGTAAACTCTGCATGGATGGAAAGCTCTCAGTTTGCTGGCTGCTGTTTTGAAGGCACCGGTTGCTCTGCGTACGTTCAAAGAAGCCCAAGTCAAGTGAACGACCTGCAGCCGGCCCGGTGACCTGTTGTGACCGGTGGGCAGATCGGTGCAGACGATCCCCACACGCTCCGAGTGGCCGTGGAAAATCTCCCTCAGCTCCGTCCCCAGAGGGACGAGCGACAGTCGGGTTCCCTAAGTGTCGTTTCTTTCGGTGTCACCGTCTTCGTGTGACGCTCTGACTCCAACAAGTAACCCCAATTTTTGCTCCTCCCACTCGGCGGAGCACAGCCGTGCGTTCACTCGCGTCCGCCGCATTCATCTGCCTCACTGCTCTGTACTTTCTGCTGTCTTATCAGAACACAGAGACACCAGTGATCAGCCTGAGGAACCCCACCCCAGCTGGGCCTCTGGTGGCCACATGTTGGCCTTTTTGGATCGTTTGTTATTATTTCTGACTCTAATGGCTTTCCGTTCACAGTTCTATTTTTGTGTCCTGTTCTTTTTGCATTTCTTTAGATCCTTACTTTAACCCGTTAGAACCTGAGTTTCAAATCTCCGCCTGGATATTTTTTGCATACTTTAATTGTACGCAATTCTTGAAATGTCCTGTGAGTAAAATATATTTGCCCACTTATCCATAACTATAAGTTATGGATAAGTGGGCAAGTTTAAGTCAATTAAAAGACAGAGTGCCCCTCTGGTTAATTTCACTTCCTGCTACGGCGGGGTGGGGTTGGGTGGGGGGGTGAAATTACCGTAATAACCCCGATATCGGCTGGAAAGTGCAACGTCTCGCCTTTCAGAAACTGTTGGAATTTTTCAGATAGCGCAACCTGTGGCAGAATTACAGTACTGCAAATTCAGCTGTCTCATCGCCGATACGTTTGGTCTGGAAGGGTTTAATGAAAGTCTTTAGTTTTTGGCTCAGTTCAATCATTTGAGTCCTCTTACACCCTCTTTGTTCACTTATGTGCCATTTTTGCCTCAGCTTCTTGGTTCAGGTTCTTCCCCAGCTGGACTGTCTTGCACTGATTAGTCCCATCTGATTGTCTCACTGCTCAGTCACCTCCCCTGTCGTTAAAAGCCAGTCGGTTGTGTCCCCCCCTCCCTCGCCTGTCAGATGCTGAGCAGTTCCCTTTGTTGTTTTTCACCTACATGCATTTATCAGATCAGACAATGAAATCCCAGGACTGAAAAGGTGTTTTAAAGGAAAATGTACTTGTCAGACATGATGTGAAGGTCTTTTTTTTTTAAAAAACTGAAAAATTACAAAAAGCACCTATTCGACACCACAAAAGACTGGATAGAAAATGAAAAGATGCATTGTTTCAGACTAAGCGGCAGTGATCCCTGTCCCAAATCCTCTTTAAACCCTTTGAGCTTGACTGAAATCTGCTTTTGCAAAAAGAGATTCCTCCAAATATACCGTTAAGAAGCAGCGTGTGGGATTTAGTGACACGTAGCGCTAAAGTAGTCGTCAGTAAAACGGCCCCGCCTGACCTTTTCCTGTCAAAATGTGACGCAAACTACAGCAGTCTGGATGCAGAAAAACACGGGAATGCCCAAGACCCGACTGAGCTACATAAAGTGTATCATAAAGTGATCATTTTAAAGTTTCGTGTCATGAAATAGTAGGACATTAAACGCTTGATTCAACACAAAAGTGAAAGGATGAATTCATAACACAGCAAAAACACAATATCGTGCAGTTTTTGGTTTAGTTTCTAGTGGAAATCTGTCCGTACACTTGAAACAAGACAAAACTAACTTACGAGTAACTCTTTAGCATCAAACAGGAGCTCGTTTTGAATCAATTATTATTTAATATTGATGAAAACAAATTATTTTACTTGTCAAATTGGAAAAATGTCATATTTTTCATCAATATGAAGGAATTATTTACTCAAAACAAGCTCCTATATCGTGCTGCAAAGTTACTTGCAAGTTAGTTTTGTCTTATTTCAATATATGCACTAGAAACTGGACTAGAAATACTTATAAAGATTCTCCAAAAGCAGCAGTGGCAAATTCTTTTTATTCTATATTCTTTAAGTCCGTAACTTTCTTTTTTTTTGCCTAACATTGAGGGCAATTAAAACAAAGTCAAGACAAACTGAGACAGATGTGAAGAATAAAAATAAAAACAACTCCACTGTAGCAGCAGGATGCTCTGTCAATGTTTCAACAAAGTCGGCTTTGTGTCAAAATACAATAGGCAAGGAAAATGAATTTGTTTCGCCCATTTGGTTTACAGTGCAATTCAAAGTGCTTTACAGAAAAATGTAAAGAGTTTAAAAACAGAAGTTGAAAACATAGGCATAAATTAAACAACATAAAACAAATGAAATACAAGAAAAAACAAATCAATAATGTAGATTTGTGCTTTAATTTCCCTAAGCAGATTCATTTCGAATATCTGTCCTCATTCTCCTTGTTTTATATATAAAATTCAGATTTTTCTTTTGATTGCTCTTCTGCAGGTGAATTGGTGAATAAAAATCAAAATGAATGCCGCCTACAGAGGTGAAACTCGCATGTTGTGGTCTAAACATGCATGCAACTACTGCATGTTGTAACAACTAAATCGGCATATTAAAAAATAACTTACGATAACGTAGCTAGCTTTTGTTTTTACCTCTAGTCGATACAGACAGGCAGTGTTTTTTTAGAGTGATCATGAATTTTGTTATTCAATTTTTACTGTCTGTCAGTAAAATTCTGGCAGACAGTAAAAATTTACTATCAAACTGCCAAAAACAACCAATCAGAGCCAGGAGGCGGACCTTGGTGCTGTCAATCAACCTTGTGAAAATGCTGCTAAATGTACTAATAGTGGAGAAACTACTTACCGTTACAGAAAAACAGTTTATCCGCCCTCACGATAGCCTTAGCTCTCTTGACAGGCTCTGCTGACTGTGAGAAGCTGCGTTGCAGAAGAGCGACACACACACACGACCATGATTGACGGCGATAAGATCCACCTCCTGTCTCTGATTGGTTGTTTCTTGTTAGCAGTGGGAGGAGACAGGGGAGCTCTACTCTTTTCACAGATTACCTCACACACTGTGACAGTTCCAACAATTATGTAAAAAAAAAAAAGTTTTTAATAAAAGTTTCCAAGTGCAGCTTTAACTGCATGGCTGAAGGCCACAGCTTTGGACTCTTGTCAGGGATTTCCACTGTGTTCTTCACATATCTGGAGTGGATATTCAATTATTTCCTCTGGGTAACTCAGCTTCCTGTCCAACTATATGTTAGTATAATTGGCGAGTCTAACTTATGTGTGCAAATGCGCATGTTTTTTTTAATTGTTTTTGGGGTTTTTTGTCTTGTAATTCAGCGTTGGCCTGGATCTCCAGGGTGTAGTATCCAACCCCCCCACCACACACACACACGTCCCCAGTAATCGGTGGGCTCTTGTCCTGGGATGGATGAAGCAGATAAAGAAAACGAGTATTTTAAGTATTTTAAGCCTGAGGGAACGTTTACACCTGCTGCACATGCTCTTAGCTGCACTGTTCAGGAGTTGTTGTCCAGTCATTTGGCGACTATTTATAAAAAAATAAAAAATAAAAAAAAAGAACGATGACCTTTTCACTGAGCTGCTTTAGGGAGCAACTATGTTACACACACACACACATACATAGTCACAATTTATGAGTCTCTAGTGCATCGCAGATTTGTATTCATTGCTGATTGCCCGGCCAAACTGGGCAAAATTAACTTGTGTGGATGACTTCAAAGAACTAATGAGAAACACGGCGCGGGCAATTAGCCCTTGTTTTTTAATTCCCCCGACCACGGGCCGCAGATAAGTAAATCAGAGAGCCATTTGTTGTTACCTGGGCCTTTTGATGACAGACGGCGGCCTAAAGTCCTTTCTGCTTTAATGAATGTGACTTTCTAAGCTTGCGTTTGAACAACTAGGGCTGTTCCGACCACGCTGCTCGAATACAAATGGATTTCTATGCTGATGATACGACACACGTTCGACGTCAACTGAGAACAGCGAAGTAGTAATTGTTGTTGTGCTCCAGCTTCCTTGTACGTGTGCATTGCTTTTCTGTTTGCACAAAATACTTGAGTTGCAAAAAGAGTAAGTGAAATAACATTTTTGGATGTATTTGCTAGCACGTCGTCTGGCAAGTTGTCCTAAAACGCATAAAATATACAGTACAGACCAAAAGTTTGGACACAACTGTGTGTCCAAACTTTTGGTCTGTACTGTATGTTATATTTCATTACAGTAACATGATATTTTATGGATAATTTAGGAAAAATCTCATCTTTAATTGGATTGCGTTTACTATGGAAGGAGAAATATAATGATTATGAAATGGAAATCCTTTAAAACAAAATTACTGGTGGCACAATCATTGCCAGCATTAACAATTACTATTAAATATTTGTAACTGAAGTCATTTTTCTAAATGTTTTTCTGTTTATGTTGGTCAGAGGGTCTACGAACTATTAATTGCTAATATATGACTTCCTATTTCCCCGGGACAGAATCATTATGTGACACACAGCTCCATTTCCTTTAAGTCTTTACTTTGCAAAATGGGAACGACTCGAGAATCTAAGTAGTGAAATGATTAACTGCAAGAACGTGGAAATAAATTCAGGAGCGGTATATCATTCAAACGAGAAAACGTTCAATGAAATTAAAAAAAAAGAGATTTATTCTCTCATTAAATCCAAAATATTTTCCCTTTCAAATAAGAAAGGTGGCAGCAGTAAAGCAGCAACACCTCTTGGGATTTTTAGATGTTGTATAGAAGCAGCACTATGAGAAGGAGAGCCTCTTTATGCTGCAACCCATTAGAAGGGTATATTTTCACATCATTAAAACTAGGAAATATCTCACTATTGCCAGACATAAAACTCGCTCTGTCATAACCCTAAATTTCTCATTTTATCGAGTTTCGCAATTTGCTCTAGCGAGAAGGTTCTCTCGTTATAACGAGATCCTGGATTTATTCCCAAGCGCTGGCTGTTAAACGCTCCTGCATGTAAGTGAGGCAGACGGCTGTCGACCCTCATGCATCAGGACAACGACTATAAGAAAACAGCTAACTGCTTCCACTTGCCAATATCTACAGTCAGAACGAAGAAATAAAAGTTTTCAAATGACTTGTGACAAAGTCTGAAGGCTAACGAAGGATTGAAGTAAAGCAGGATGGCAAAAACAAGAAAAAGACAAGAAACATCTTTGGAGCTCATTGTTAGAACCCTGCAGCAAAGAGCGGCGTTCAAGGTCACTGGAGCTCATCACAGCTGTTCGTCACCATCGGCGTCCCAACGGGGTGATGGGAAAAATTCCTTGAAAAACATTTTTGAGTCAGACTTTTCAACTCGAGCTTAATTACTCATTGAGTTTTTAAAAAAATCTCCAACTACTTGGAGATTTTAAATGAAAAACACAGAACTTGGGGGGCCTGTTTTAAAAGAAACTGAGCGCCATCTGGGTTTTTAATATCTGTATTGGTCCTGATATTGAAAAGAATTACAGATCGTTTATGGTGACAACGTGCCTGATCCATAAGCACACATCTATTCAGTCTAATTCTATTCTTTATGATTGATTATTACTTTATATTTAGAGTTCCTATTTGCTCTTTCTGAACCATTTGAGAGAAGATTTGCTGCAGTTTCTTTTTTACCTGTTTGACCAAAGTAGTCAACATGTTGTTTTTATCAGTTTTCTTTACTATTTATTTTCCATTTTGTGTTATACTCCTAATTGAAGTTATTTTTGCATGTTGGAGCAAGCTTGTATAGCCGTTGGTGTATTTAAATGTGCTGTAATGGTTCAGAAATATGTCAGCGTTTGAAAAGAAACTGAAACTTTTTCAGTGAATTCAACACTGTTTTTCTGTATCGGATCGGTTATCGGCCGATACGATACGTCAGATATCGGGATCGGTATCGGAAGTGACAAAAGTGGCTCGGTCGGTCGCTAGCTTTAGCGGGATCATGATTCAAGTTCGTGAATACGCGGAAGCAAGTGCGGCGACTTCCGCTGAGAAATGTGCAGAGGTGAAGATCAGAATGACATCTTATAATTGACCAACTTTACTCTGTCTCCGTTGCATGGAGCGCTGTGACTAAAAGCGATGACACACAAAATCAGATGACATAAAAGAGACAGAGAGCCCGCGTGGAAACCAATGCGCTGCTCTTTTGTTTGCACTGTTACCTAGTAACTAAGCCAGTTACTGTTAGCATCTGTCAGTGGAATCATAATGACTGACTGACTTGGTTTTTCTTCTCTGTCACATGGCGAAATTGCTCAGAGCCGTGAGGGTGAGGAAAACAAAAGAAAAATATCAAAAATAATTTCTCTTGAAGTGTTGGAAACAAACCAGCAGCTCATCTTGACGATTTTTCAGATTCTGGTTGCATCAAAAGTTGATGAAAATATGCCTCACTTTAAGTCGATCTGTCTTTTGACCTCATGAAGGTCAAACTACGCAACACAAAGTGGATAAACACACAACCACCTGAACGTTAAGTCCCCTTTGATGCAGCTTTGTTGCAGTTATTTGATTCGAGTCACTGAGGAGCCGTCTTGAAGCGGCTCTGGTGTCTGCTTACCGGGTAACAGATGATCGCCCGAGGTGGGTGATCTGTTCTGCTTTTTGAATATTTCAGAGCCCTTTGGCGTTCCTTTTGCTGCTGAGCCCGGACCGGCAGAGCAGAAGCTGAGGTCTCGGTGCCAACAGTCATCGCGCCGCCGCTCCGATGGCCACCAAGAATAGGTGGCGAGTCTCCGTCGTGAAGCCGTGTCACAGGGAGTTCCTGTGAGCTAATGTGATTAATAAGTTGACTGGAAAGGGCAGCAGTAGAGACACATTCATGCAGTCGTGTAGGAAGGTAGGGAAAAAAAACACATGACATAAACTCCATTGTTCTTTTAGTGGATAAAGATAACAGAGTACCGCCAATAAAATAATAACGCTGTTGTCATCCAACGGAGAAAAGTAGCAAGTAAGCAGGAGACAATTAGGACCTTTTTTTTTTGCTAGCTTGGTCTATCTCAGTCTCACCGAATAAAGCTAACCTGGTAATCCGTTCTGACAAGAGTGTTTCTAATTATATTTCACCCTGAAACGGCAACCCGTCCAGCTGTGTGGTCACATGACCATCTTTATCACAAATAGCCGCGTGCCAAACAGAGACTTGCAGCCGCAGTTTGTTTCCTCCTGGCTTACAGCTGTCCATTCGTCAGAGAGCCAGACTCTCCTGGTGTCAGCCTGCAGAGAGAACAGCTAATGCGTCACTGTCAGCTTCCAACATAATGACACATTAATCTTACAGAAGGTTTGGTTCCAGGATCTCCGTTTTTCTCACCTCTGGATGCTTTCTACCAAGTGCTAGCTACCCACTGCGGGACAGAATACTTATTGCCTTGAGGTTCTTCCAGGAGATTTGGCTCATGCAAACTTCAAATTTGCAATTTTAGCTAATTGCAATTTCTCTTTTTAAGGCTTTCAGCTTTAGGTGCTCAAGATAATTTTTTGCAAAGGCAACACCCTGTTGTGTGCGTGGGTGCGTGTGTGGGCGTGCGCGTGTGTGTGTGAGAGAGAGAGAGAGCAGTCACAGTCAAACAAGGTTTTAGTAATTTAAAACAATAATGCAATAACTACGAGATGTTATTTTAAATTGTTTGACCATTTTATCTTAGTAACCTTGGTGACGACTGAGGCTAATTTTTACTAGGCAACAGTCTTGATGTTTACTCTCTCAAAAATATAAACCCTTCCCTTAACTTTGAGATTTCAAAAAGGCTTCCAACAACTTCAGACCATTTAAAAACTAAAAATTTTACATCACTTTTACTATCTGCTGATAGTAAAAGCAGATAGACCTGTTCACCAACTGTTAAAATATCAATAAATTCTTAAAATTAAATAATATTATTCAGTTCCTCCAGGATTTTGTAATTCTTTTTGTATTTTTTTCAATATAAAGTAAAGTGTTTGTGGTAGGAATTTGGAAATGCAACTTTTTATTACTGGCTGTATAGAACATGGACTACAATCTGATATCAACTAAGGCTGAGGCAGCTGTTTAGTGCAAGTCAGAAAGTTTTTGACCATTTTTGAGAAAGATCTGCAATAAGCTCCCAGTTATTAGTGCAAAAAATTGCAGGGATTTGTTGAGTTTGCGTGAATTTCCACAATAATTCTCAAGAAACTGGAGTGACTGATTGATATAATTTGGCAGTGAACAGATAAAAACGGCATTGATTTGATTGATTGCCTAATACTTAAGCACACTTTGTGTTAAGTCTAGATTCTAGAGGGCCACATAAAAAGCTATGGCGGGCCGGATTTGGCCCACGGGCCTCAAGTTTGACACGTGTGTTAGAGTGTTTTGTGGAGCTTCAGAAGTTGAAACGACTTTATGAAAAACTTTATAAATCTCTTCATGACTGTGAAGAAAACAGCCATTCACTGGGTCACAGCAGCATTTGAATGGTTTCTGTCTGGGAGGGAAGCTTAGGTCAGTAGAGGAGGGGAGATGCACTTCGTTGAGAACCAGCTATCAGCCTTGATTGTCTCCAATTAATTGCTTGTCTGGGTGGCTGCTCTCCAGGGCAAAACGCATCCTGTTTCTGCAGCTGACATTATTACCTGACAGCTTACACACAACGAGTTCCCTGCCCGGAGTCTGTTTGAAGTGTCTGCTGTTGAGCATAAAACAGGAGCTCACTCAGTCGTGGTGTAGAAACATGTGAATTAAGGTAAAAGACCCCAGAATGATTCTAATGTTAGAGCTTAAAGGCGGGTGTTCTGATCTACTCTGCTTGTTCCCCGTCTGCTGAATGGTTGTGGATGGCACACAACTAAGCGGCTCTCTGCATTGATTCACCTTAAGCATGCTTCGGTGTCCCATCTGTTAGGAAGAAGGTGACTGGCAGGCGGAGAAATTTTGATCCTCTGATTGGTCCAAGACACAAAGACTATAAAGAAAGTTCATATAAAATGACAGGAGATAATTTTTTTTTCCCTTTCCAGATGGATGTATCAGATTTGACAAGAGTGTGTAGGCCCTTATGAGGTCCATCTTACCTAAAGACAGAGACGAGGGAAGCTGGAGTTAAAATGGTGAGCCAGATTGATCAAATGAAATAAGCAAGTGCCTCATGTTCATTTGCCTCGTGAGAGTCCTTCTTGACTGCTGTGGCCTCCTGGCCCTCCACCCAAACTCTGCTGATGGCCACTTTGGTTTCCTAAGCTTTGGCGTTGGAGTCTACCGTCTCTGTGCCAGCTTCTTAAACTCTGTGTTCTGCCAGATGGAGATTCGGGTTGCTTTTCTGAAATCTGTGCCTGGTTGAGGTGACGTCCCCCATGTGTTTTCGTCTATTTTCTGCACGTTTTCATCACCTTATTTTGTAGGTAAATCATAAAGATTAGGATGCTGTATTTCTTTATTGTTTAAAACCTGGATCCAAATCCACCTGAGCGCTTCATCCCTCCAGATTAACAACGGATCTATTTTCTGCTTCTCTTAAAACGCTCTGTGTACACCAACTCTTACTTTAGGCGGATGACCTGGTCTTGGCCACATTTTTGTCCACTTTCAGATAATCAGGTCACTGTAAGATGTTTAAAACCTTCAGCATAAACCTTAACCATCTCTGCAACCTTAACCCTGACATGTTTTGATGTGTTTCTTGATCTTCTTGACGCTGCTCGTTCGCTGATGTTCTCTAAACCTTGGAGGCCTCGGATTTTGATCTGAAAATGAAACTGTGAAAATCATTTATTAGTTGCTTTGCACTTAATTGTGACGCAATACTTTTAGTTGGCGAGTTGACGTTTTGTAGATGTAAAGAGAAAAAAATGCCTAAAAGTTCAAGGTGTATTAATACCATATGAAGTCGCAGCATCTCTCTTTAAAGAGTCTATATCACAAAAGCTTCAAGTTTAACGTCGTGTTGTTTTGGTTGTCGGTGAATATCGAGTTTTTGCTAAACATTTATGGGAAACACGATAACCTCGGCTCCACAATGCTTGGGCCTTTTCGCCTTTGTGCAAAAGCCTTTTGACTTGCTTTGCCCTTGTTTTCTTTGTGTTGTTGTTTTTTTTCGTGTAGAAAACTGAAATCTGCAGCGAGGATAGAAAAATGTCACCTCAATAGCATCCGTTCTTTATGTTTTGTTTTTTTTCCCCCAATGAAATACTCCTTTTAAAGACAATAAAACAAAAAGAAAAACTAAGGCACAGCTTTGATTGCCACGGAGACGGAAACCAAAGAAAGAAGGCCAAATGAAAGTACTTGGAAAGAGAGTCGGGTCTTAATGGGATAAGGTCTAAAAAAGTGTAGCTCTGGGCTCGACTCGCTGGGGAATAATCGATGCATAATTGTCTCTTTCAAGCGAACACTGATGGAGGTGTTTCATCACAGCAGTTTACGATGAAGACTAATGTGTGACCATTACGCCCTGAGGGCCTCTTCGCTCAGCAGCTCCTCTGTCTTCAGAGGCTCCTGAACAGCAAAGTGTCTTTAATTCAGGGCCTTTTTTTTTGTCTTCACTTTCATTTATAGAAGCAGGTAGAAGGTGGAGCAACAGTGAGCAATTTGATGAGTAAAATGTATGTTATTTTTCTTCTTCTTCTCCTTCAGTGAAACCAATTGTCATAGATGTGGATATATTTGTGAACAGCATCGGACCGGTGTCTTCAATCAACATGGTAAGTCCAACTTCACTAGTAGCTTGTGGCGTGCTGGAGGTTTGAGTGGAGGAACGGGTTGCTGTGGGCCGACTTTGGTCATTTATTCAAACATATTTTAGCAAAATATTTACTGCATGTAGAAATAAAGGAAGCTTTCCATTCAATATAAGATCATCTTAATCTCCGGGAGAGATTCGCAAAATACTGAATCGCAGTTATGATCCCGATGCAATACAGCTCAGCAATTGACACACAGGGTTATAGATCAGAGCAAACCAAAATTGTTTCTGTTTGCTGAATGCCACAATAATGAGAGAGACAGAGAATAAGTCCGACATTGACTCTTGTGTCTTGAAATGTTATGATTCTTATGATCCACACCCAAATTGTGCAGGTTTTTTTTTATTTTACAAAATAAAATATGAGAAACATGTCATGCTTTTCATATTTCAAAACTGTTTTGTATTTCTTTGTTAATTATTGCTTTTCTTAGTGTGTCTGCTGCAAAATTGTTTTACACCAGCTGTCGTTATTATTTTTGAAAAATATGGAGGTTGATTTTTGGTGATATGTGCAACTAAATGGATTCATGATGAATACTATTATATGAATCCTATTATATTTCCTATTATTCCTATTATATTTATAATAATATTTCCTAATAATCCCATCATATTTCTAATGTTCTAGTCCGCTTTGCATCCACAAATTATGACGGGCGGTGTGGTTAGGTTTAAGATTACTTAAAGTGCCTGCGTACCTAAAACATATTCAGTAGCACTACATAGAGCGGCCTTTTAATTTGAGCCCCATTTCGAGCTCCTTTGTTGCAGATGAATTCACTTACAGTAATCTCCGTTGTCATTCCTGCACTGTTTTTAATTGCAATGCGCCGTATAATTCGGGGTGTCATGACTCCGTGGGCCAACAGATGGTGATTCGTTCCTTTCTGCACAGATTCACTACAAGTTGAAGTAGATGATTTTCACATTCGAAGGCCTTTCAATAAGAGACTTATTATGTTCATCTATGAGGAAAAATCCCAAATGAAATGAGAATTGTAATGGTTATTAGAAAATGTTATTGGTCTGTCTGAAGTGCTTTGGAGGGGTACAGTCCATCCGTCTGTCCGTCCTCCAGTCATTATGTATGTTCAGCTCAGTGTCAGGCTCTTGTTATTCCCTTATCTATTACATACCTGGAGTTTTGCGTTGATTTTTTTTTCCATACTTGCTTGAGAAATCCTTTAATCTCCCATGGCAACCATTCAGACGCCTGAGTGGACCTAGCCCCTCTTTCGAGGCGCAGCTCCTCCTCAGAGCTGCAGTTTTTAAGGTTCCTCCTCACAGAGCTGCCCTCCACGGCGACTCCCCCACCCAGCTCCTCCAGACTAGCCAGCAGCAATTAGCAAACACCTGGTAGAACAGCGCCTCTCAGTGCAACGATGGTGAAAAAGGTGTTAAAGAGGAGCGATGTTGTGATGACTTCCTGAAGTCGGAGTTTCAGAAAGAGCAGGAGTTTCTTAAAGAGACAGATGCCCAATTTCAAGACGTTAAATTGCATTTCTTTTAAGTCATATTTGATATATAGCATTTTTATAGCAACTAGCAAGGTAACATAGTTACTCTATTGTGCTATAAAATGGCACCATGTGCCTAGAACACACATGGTACTTTCCCTTTAAGAGATTTCTCTCAGTTCAGCTCTTCTTGCTTGCTGCTTGTGTCCTGCCCTCCTCGTTGTATTTGGAACTTCTTCGTATCCAAAATTAAGACACAACGTAACACCCTTCTACACAGTGGGACTTTCTCCAAGTTGTCTGTAAAGTAGCTGAGTAGGATGTTTCTTGGTTCTGCGGAGCAAAAGCTGGAGCTCATAAATTGCCTGTCAGAGGGAAGCAAGCGTCATGTCCCCACTGTTAGCTGTAAAACTGTAAACAATAATTAAAGCACCACAACTTCGTAACATAGGGGAAATACACAGAGAGCCTCTTGCTTCATTTTGCAAGAACGTGGTTTCTAATCTCACTTATAATTTATAGGGATTTATCATCCCTATAAATACTCGACGTTCTGTACATCCACACTGTTGCATTTAGTGTCGGCAAATTTTTGCACATCTTCATATCAAAACCTGTATGAGTGGTTGATAAAGGCGTATCTGTGTTTAGAGATAGCACCACAGCCACAATCCTACATGTATTCTAAAGGGATTTTATGTGACACACCATCAATAGGTCTTGTATAATTGTGAAGTTGAAGGAAAATGATTCAGGGTTTGAATTTTTTTTTTTCATAAATAAATATCTGGACATGTCACCAACAGCTTTCTTCTCGCCACTCTATTGACTGACTCTCTGATCTTTCCCTGCCACGTTGTCTTCTCTTTGACAATAATTTTACAAGGATTCATTCAGTAAAGTCAAGCTTATTTGTGTTGCATCTTTCAGCAACAAGGCAGTTCAAAGCGCTTTACATCATAAAAAACATCACACAGTTATGAATTATCAAGGTATTTCCTAGAAAACTTGCTAAGCCTGGTGGTTGGGCGTTAGGGTAGTCAGTCATCCAGCGCCCCGTCGTGTTTTTGACTTAAAAAATGTTTAAAGTTGACAGGCAATTTGAAAATGTCACTTGATAATTATGTATTATTGAAAGATTGGAAGATTAATACCTGAGCACCAGCTACAAAGTCTTAAAAATGCAAACATTTAAAAAGACTTAAATAAATAAGTAATCCTTAGCCTGGTGGGGGCAAAAATAAAGCCTGGTGGCCCACCAGGCTGAAGATACACTGGGGGAAACCCTGAATTATGAAACAAACAATAGACACCACGTTTTGTCGAATGCCATCATCAAAATCTTCAAGCAAACATAGATCAAATATGTTGGTCAATGTTCCAACATATTCATCAAAGGCATCTCTAATCTGGCTTTTCTTAAGGAAACTCTGTGTTTCATCAGTTTTGCAGTTTTCTGGAAGTTTGTTCCAGATTTGCTGTGCAAAGAAGCTAAATGCTACATCTGAAGTAAAGTTGAGCAGGTTTAGAGTTCTTACAGGGTGGGGATTTGTCTTGCTTCCTGTTTTAACTCGGCTAAAGCAGGATGTTTGTTCTGTTTTTATTTCTCTGACCTTTCAGATGTGAATCGTCATATCACTAAGCTACAGTTAGGCTACAAACAAATGAGGTCTCACCAAACATTTGACCGCTGTGAGTTCATCCTCCACAATTCTACCTTTTTCTTCCGGTTTTCAGTCTTCAATCATTTTAAAACCGAAACGTGTTTCTAAGCACTTCCACCCTTTGCAAAACTTGAGTGCCCCGATCCGTCGGTCCCACCATGTGAATCACAAAGTTTCCCCTCTCATCCTCTCTTACATTCTAACCTTTTGGGGCTCAAGGAGAGATTTGGATTCAGCAAAAGGAGCATGACAAGATTTCCCAAAGGACGGCACAAATACGGTGTACACTGTGTCCCCACATCTCCCTGCATAATCAGTGTGGCAGCTCACTGCGGAGGAGATGTACGCTCTGCCCCACTTACAGTACAGAACCTGGTGCAGGGCAAAGAGCTCCATGTAAAAAAAAACTAAACAAAGAAAAAACCCAAAACGATTTAATAGTGTAGATTTTACATTAAATTTGATTTTTTTTAAAATAATTCCTTTGTTAGATTTTTTTGTTGTCTATTTTTCAGAATGTGAAATTTCTCTATTTATTGTCTACAAAACAATTTGAAAAAGCTACAAATAAACCAACAGAAGATTCTCGGTGGTGCACAACTCACTCAGCTCCTTCAGACTAGCCAGCAGCAATTAGCAAAACACCTGGAGGAACTACTTCTCGGTCCAAAGCTCCTGAGAACGTTTGTAAACAGCATAATGGAAGGCGGAGTGTCAGAGCAGGAGCTTCTTAAAGAGACAGAGGCCCAATTTCAAGGCATTAAATTGGAAAGTCAAATTTCTTTTAAGTCAGATTTGATATATAGTAATTTTTATATCAACCGAAGGTAACAAAGTTACTGGGTTGTGTTCTAACATGGCATTATGTGGCTGGAAAACACACAATACTGTCCATTTATGTCATAAAGTGGGAGGTTGTGATGAGGATGAAACGCGGGTATAGTGAGACGATGTGCTTGAGTATTTTTTATTTTTAAATCTGAAATGTCCTTAATGAGGAGTTACTTGTATTAGTGGACTAGTCTGTCAACAGATTCCATGTCTGCTTGTTTCTCATAAACCCTGAGTTTCCCAGCTCCCCCCCAGCAGCAGCATCGTCCTCCGTCTGGACGGTCTTCCCCCCAGACTGCTCCGCAACTTGACTGCATCTTCCAGCCATCATTTCTTTTTATTTATTTTTTATCCATCTTCTGCTCGATTTAAGCAACGGATAAAACTGTTGCAGAAAAATTATTCTTACATCAAAGTCGACATTAAGCCATGAGCAGCAGCTTTTCTCTCATGATTGATACTCCCATCTGGCCACATGATTCCAGCTGTAATGGCAGATATACTGTATGTCCCCATTAGCCTAAATCTTCTGACTGTGACTCCACTTAGCAGTCAGGCTGACAGGAGGAAATGATAGATTTAGATACTTTACCTTAGCTACGTTATTTTTATAAGCTAAGTCAGTAGAGAGTCAACAGAAAACCAGGGCAGCGAAAGAGGAAGCAACAGATTGGGTTTTAACGTACTGTCTCTATAGGGTGCTATGTATACGATTAAACACCCACCCTTTTCATACCAACACAAAAGTCTGATTTGTAGTTTTTGTTAAGCTTTAGAGGAGATTAAAAAATTATAATAAAGGCTTCTTTAAAAATCGTGAATGTCAATAGAGAGCATTGTTGCAACACGGGTGGCCATTTTAACTTAATTTGATTTGAGTGATTGATTGATCTTAACGTTGCTACATGCTAATTTCTTGAACAACAAATTCGCCAACACATTTGGATGAGAGGAGTTGATGTGGTAAAGCTTCCTTGATGTCGGCTGTTTGAGAAATAAATGTAACTGCAGCGCGATTAGACTGAAAATGCGCTCCAACCTAGAACTCGTTGAAGAACAACAAAAAATCTTCAGCAGGTCAAATCAGACTGAGAGCGGTTACTTTGACTGTCCAATTCATTAAAACAGGAGTTGGCTCAGATTTTACCCACTTTTTATACCTGTTTGTAACATGTCATGACAAGAAAACTGAAAAAATAGGATAATCTCTTGACGTCTGCTGTCTGCATAGAACGCATAATGTTGTTTTCAACCTGTAAAGTACCAGGATGAAGTACGTTTTTCCGTAGCCGATTTAGTTTTTGCTTTTTTTGTTATACCTGAACGTTTCAAATCACTAAGCAAATTTTCACATTGAATAGAGTAAATACAAAAAAGCTGTTTATTTTATATATGTAATTATTATTACATTTATTCAGGGGGAAAAAAATCTATCCAAGCCAATCCGACCCTGTGTTAAAATGTAATGACCCCGCAAACCTATAACTACTTTTGTCACCCTTAGCAACAGCGACTGTCATCAATCGCTTTCAATAGCAGTCAATGAGTCTTTTATATTGTATTTGGTACACTTATTTGCATAATTGGTTCTTTCCAGCCTCATTAGAGAGTTTTTATCCAAACAGCTCCAGATTATGCTCTTGCTGTAAAACACCTTGATGATTTTGGGAGTCATCAGGATGTTTTATAGCAAACGTGAGACAAGATGTTGAGTCCTGATTGATTACTAGTGAGGGGTTTTCCTTACGATTCTCCCATTGATGCCATTTTTTGCCCATTCTCTCTTTCTGATTATTGAATCATGAAGTCTGACTTTGAGCTAAGTGAGGCCTGCTGTGCTTTAGATCAGTGGTCCCCAACCTTTTTAGTCGCGCGGATCGGTCAGCCCTTCGCAATTTTGCTGTGGACGGGGGGGTGCGCGTCGTAAGTATCGAGTTGTTGGGGGGGGGGGGGGGAGTGGTGCGCCGCAGTACTCCGATGTTGTTTTGTTAGTTCATTATTTATTGCGCGGCCCGGTACCAATTGGTCCGGTGACCGGTACCGGTCCGCGGCCCGGTGGTTGGGGACCACTGCTTTAGATGATGTTTTTTTTTTTGTTGTGGCCCCCTGGTTGAGTCGTTGATGTGCTCTAGAAGTATTTCTGGTAGATCAGTCACTCCTGGGAGGCTCTACGCCGCTCCATGTTTTCTCTAGTCGCAGATAACGGCTGTCACTGGGGAGTCCCAAAGCTTTAGAAGTGGTTTTGTAATCTGTTTAAGACTGGCAGATGTAACTGACTTCAGTGCCCATGTCCACTTGAATTTCTTTTAATCATTTTGAGATATTTTAGCCTACTTCGTGTTGTCCCACTGGTTCTATTTAAATCATTTTCTGACTTCAGAGGTGTGAAAGTAATTAGGGCTGGTGCTCTACTGGTGGAATTTAATCACCAGTAAAACTTGATTAATCACATTTATTACATAATTTGCTAAAGAGGGTGTTTCGCATATTGGGTCAATTTGGTTTTAGTAGCTTTTTTCCCCCTCAATAAATGGCAGTGATCATTTAAAATCTCTGGGTGTCTGATATTAAAATGTGTTTGATCTGAGACTTTTAAGTATGTTTAATGTTTAACAATAGCTTTGTTTTTTGAATTCAATCAAAAATAGTTACAATAACAACCCAATGCTCCAAATCACATCCAACTTTTGTGCTACCTGAAACCAATACCAGAAAATTACTAATGTTTTCTAAAACATTACTAATGTAACACATTGTCCCAGTGCTTAAAATACACAGATATAGTTTTCTTGCTTCCCGTGTGTTAGCCACTGTTGGTGTAGTTTGGCGTTGTGACCAACTTACTTACAAACACTAGCCTGATGCTGCACAAATCCTCACACCTGCTTGAATTTTGGTTAGGCTAATCTTTAAATGTATTCCATTTTGAAGTGTGTCTGAGAACGAGTTTAACAAAAACATGCTTGTGGATTTACAGTGTCGGATTATTTGTAGCTCAGATGTGTGAAATGTAGGAATCCATGGCTATTGTGTAGGAGGAAATGTAAAACTCTACATCCCACATTTCCTGTTTTGACCAATTTAGGTCATCCATGTCTCTGTTATTTGGGTCAAATAGCTCCTTTTTTTTCTTTACTGTGGCGTTTGTTAGCATAAATCAGAGTCATTTTCTTTAAATCATGTGTCCTTTTATAACCCACAGCAGGATCTTTGGTTTAGCAGAACCTCTACATCAGCAGACTTTACAGAAACATTCTCCATAATAATTGAAAGTGAACAGTTGAAATTATTTACAGCAATGAATCCTATTCAGACTAGAAGCAGCACAAGGTAGGGCAGTGAAGGATCATAATGCTTCATTATAATGAAAACACCTTCTAATGTGAAATTAATTAAGCACCTTTACAAAAAAAAAAGTCTTAGATAAGATTTACTTGTCAGAGTCGATACAGTCACCTCAAAATATTTTTAAATGAGTTTTAAACTCATTTAAAACCACAACCATAAAATTCTTACTCCCCCTCCCCCTTAAGTGCGAAACAATTAAAGGTCATGACCCGCAGGCCGGGCTCTGTGAATGTAGACTTTATTCTAATTGGTGAGCCATTCCAGCCACTGTGCAGAATGAGCATAAGGTCAAAACATTTCAGGCAGTGGCAGCTGACTTCAAATGCGTGGGTGGGAAGGAGAGGGGAAGATATCATTATTTTAATTACGCTGTACATCCTTCTGTGAATTGCTGCCAGAAATGACCCAAGCGACTCGACCGTTGCTAAGGCTGCATTGGGTGTTTTTCTGCCGCGGCTAGCAGCTGCTCCACTTAGCTCCACTTAGCCCAGTAATACACCATGACCTGCAGGACTCCCAGCCATGTTGCTGAATCCCAATGAAATCGGGTTCAAAGTTATGAGAATACAGGTGAATGCACGAATGTATATTTACTAGGGATGCAACGATGCAGCAAGCTAAGAATATCTGCTCAGTGTAGAATGATCAAAGTCATGTTTCCTCATCATTTTTATAGATTCTATTCATAAGACAAGAAAAAAGTAATTTATGAAGTTTTTTTAAGTGATCAAATGGCTCAAAAAGAATGAAAAAGTGTTTTGTTTTAGGCTGAAAGCTACGGAGAAGATGCAAATTTTTGTATCATTAGCAGCTAGCAGCCAGCGGCTAGCGAGTTACGGTATTCTAGCCGTGTTTACAACTTGTTTCTATCTTTTTTTTTTATCTCTTCTTCACCTTGTTTGTTTATTTAAGAAAAAATAATGAATGATTACCTTAAAGAAACCCTTATGAGAGTGAAGCCTGGTGATGGCAGACACTCTTTCTTGGGGATGGGGAAGTTGGTGAAAGTCGATATGAAGATGGATGGAGCTAAATACTATCCTGGATGAAAACTTGATGGACGCTGCAAAACACTTGGGATTTTATTTATTTTTTTAATCTAGCAGAACAAAGGGCGTACAGCCGGAGCTACAATGGAGTCGGTCAGAATCTAACATATTCATATGTTGGCACAAAAAATGTGCATTCACGGGGTTGCTCCATCTAATCTGACTGTGTGTGAAAAAAAAAAAAAACACAGGCAACATTTTCTGTCTCCAGCTGAACAAAGTCAGCAAAGATTTACCTGGAAAGATAAACCCAGAAACGTTTAACTCTGGGGTCTGGATACAAACGCCATACTTCTCAAATTACTTATTGTTTTCTTATCCACTATTTTGTGTTGGTCTGTCAAATACAATTCCAGCAAAGTACATTGAAGTTTGTTGTTGTAAAAAAAAAAACAAAGTTCAAGAGTTATGAATATCGTTGCGAGGCTCTGGGTAGCATCAATCATCATCCATCTGATGCACTCTTCTTACAATCTCCTGGGCTAACAGGCAAATCTAGCACGAATGATTAATTGTGGCGTGTTTCTCACATTTTACTTTCTTTTTTGTTCAGCCTTTTATCATTTCTGACAGCAAAAAACAAAAAGACAAAAGAAAACAAACAAACAAAAAAAAAACAGGGATCCCTAGATCTAGAGAGGCCACACTTAGCATAGAAACGAATGTGTTGACAGAAAGAGCAACCAACAAGGAAAATGATGAACACTTCGACCTGTCAAACCTGTCGAAACCTGTGATTGATGGATCACATAGAGAAATATTTCTCAAACACACAATATTGTAATTGGAAGTTATCTTGTGTTCTCTGTCGCCAAGACAAAGCATTTAAGAAGCTTTTCAATGAAAGAATAGATTTTTATGTGCTCCTTTCCTTTCCTCTTCTTTTTTTTTTTTTGACAGGAGTACCAAATTGACATCATCTTCGCCCAGACGTGGACAGACAGCCGCCTCAGATATAACAGCACAATGAAAATACTGACTTTGAACAGCAACATGGTTGGACTCATTTGGCTGCCGGACACCATCTTCAGAAACTCCAAGACCGCAGACTCCCATTGGATCACAATGCCGAACCAGCTGCTCAGGATATGGAACGACGGAAAAATACTTTACACCTTAAGGTAATGACGCTGATCCGGCCGAAAAAGATAATAAAATATCGCTGTGTTATACGGAAAGAAAATGATTGTTGAAATCAAACTCTTGAGTCTGAAACTGAACTTTAGTGCTTAGAATGCATTTCTTGAACATTTAATAATTGATTGCAATTTTTGTGGAGACGGACGGACAGATTCGGACTGACGAGTGATTCAAGCACCTTTGGCAGCAAGTAAAGCTTTGAGTCGTGTTGGGGAAAGCTTGACACAGGTCTGTTTCGATGCTCAAGCGTCAAATCGTCAGATGGGACTGAAAGCATCTGAGCTGCCGTCCTCAGACATCATCAGGTGACGCTTTAATGGATTTCAGTCTCGGCATTTGACGAGCTGCGTAAGGAAATGTTCTGTTGTTGACTTGGCTGCTTACCTCGTAGTTTTCCTCAAGGTAAACCTCCGCTGTCAGAATGAGGAAGACTTTCTGCGAGGAAATATTTGCTCCTGGTTGGTTTTTTTTCCTCTGTTGAAAACTTTGGTGTTGAAAGATTCGATCGCATGGCTAACTCCAGACAAGTCAAGAGGGGGAGAAAGTGGTTTCTGCTCCAGGCCTGAATTTGTGTTTACTACAAACATGCTTGATAGTTTGTGGTTGACATGGGTTTTGTTTTTTCCAACATTGTATCTTATCTCTACAAGTAACATCTAAACATGAGATGTGGGCCCCATCTCTGGAAAATAGCTTTAAAATAGCAGGTGCGTGAAGGTGGGGAGACCTTCTCTCCAGAAAGCTAACTGTTAGCAATCACGTTAGCATTACATGGACTTTCTCTTGGCTGATGATCACCAAGTTCAAATTTCTGCTCAGAGATGAAGGCTTTGAACTGATCATCCAGGACAAAAATAAAACAACACACTTTGTTTCCCACCTGCACTGTGTGTCTACTGTCTTCTACAAGTCAAATGACTTTAGTGAGTTTTACATTTTAAACCAAATTGTGTGAGTTTGTGAGAGATAAACTTACAATAGTAAGTTGTGTTAACTTGTTATTAATTTTGTCAAACCTCCAAGAGTTGAATAAACTAGAGTTTTTAGGTTAGCACTAAAGAAAAAAAAAAAAACAGGAGTGGAAACTATTACCCAGAGTGCTTAGCGGCATGTTTTTGTATGCTGAGATGGAAGTGCTTTACATTGATCTGACTGGTGTTATTAAGGAGAATGTTTATTTTAATGGTTGAAGATAATATCCTGTTCATACTAAATGTTTCTGAGCAGAATTCAATGTGATGTTTAATAAAATTTGATGTCAGATCAGAAATTTTGTTCATGCAACTTGAAAAACAAATTTAAATTATCCTAAGGTAAAATAAGTAGCTATTGGGTATGTTTGGTTATTTTAATTGTACGCGGTTCTTTAAATGTCCTGTGAGTAAATATATATTTGTAAATATATTTGCCCATTTATGCATAACAACTGGAACTTTCAATATCTAGCAAGTTATTTTCGCAATTTACAGTCTATTAAAAGAGTGACCATCAGATTAATTTCACTTCCTGCTACGGCGGGAGGAAATTTACCGTAATAACCCGATATCGGCTGGAAAACGCAACGGCTCCCCTTTCAGAAACCGTTGGAATTTTTCAGACAGCGCAACGTGTGGCGGAATTGTGGTACTGCAAATTTGGCTGCGTCGTCGGTGCTCCTTTCGGTCAGTTTTGCAGTTTTCTGGAAGTTTGTTCCAGATCTGTGGTGCGTAGAAGCTGAATGCTGCTTCTCCATGTTTGGCTCTGGTTCTGTGGATGCAGAACCGGAACCAGAAGACCTGAGAAGTCTGGAACGTTGATGCAACACCAGCAGATCATTTATTGTCATTTACATATTTTGATGCTAACTGAATCCATCTTCAGCCTGATTGATCTGAGAACACATTTTACACATTTATATTTTGGAAGGAAGGATTTTACTAACATACCAGGATGCTTCTCTGATGTTTTCACTGACACGTTGTACGGTTGACAAATGACAAGTTATTGTTGCTAAGTTTGCATAAAACTGTAGACGTGAGACCAGAGATGTTGTCCGACTGGGAGACGGTGGCAATGACAATAGGCAGAACTGTGATTTAACTACGTGGAGGCTGCAGATTTCAGGATGTCCAGGTTCTCTTTGGGAGCGATGTGGATGTAACGGATAAGATCAGGGAACGAGTTCATCAGAGGGACAGCTCATGTCCAATGTTTTGGAGACAAAATCATAGAGGCCAGAGTGAGACTGTTTGGGCATGTTCAGAAGACGGACTGTGACTATAGCAGTAGAAGGATGCTGAGGTTGGAGCCAAGAGGAAGACCAGAGAGGAGATTTGTGGATGTAGTGAAAGAGGATAAACGTAGGTGGTGTGAGGGTAAAGGATGCAGAGGATGGGACTAAATGGAGACGGATGATCCGCTGTGGCGACCCGCGAATGGAAAAGTAGAAACAAAAGCAGAAGAAGAAACTTATTTTAAACAACTCCTACCTCCTCTCTTCACTCCTATGTGTCTTTCCATAGACATTACATTTGCTGCTTTTATCCTGCATCCTTTCTAACAAAGTGGAGAAAGCCACATCAGGGAAACACACCTCATGCTTGAGAATCTACTTACTTCCTTTCATGCTGTCCTGCCTGATTCTGGTTCTGTTTGATGTGAGAGAGGAGGCAGGCTGCTATCATGATCATAAGGAGGTCCAGATGATCCGGACTAAGTGCAGCCTCACTTGATTTAGAGAAATCCGATCTTCTGATTAAATTGGTTACATTTTCATGACATTATCAGTTCATTTCCGTTAATATTTCTCATCCAAATAAAAAAGGTTTTAGGAGAAAAAAATTGTTTTCTATAAGAGTGTATTAATGAAATGTCACAAACCTGAATTTCTGTAAATTGAATAATAACTACTGATAAGGCTAAGTAGTAAATGTGAATTGAACATTGTGTCTTCATTGTGTAAAATTCTCCGTCCTCGTTTCTGTCCTGATGGAGTCTCTCCTCCTGCTCATCACTTATTGATCCTCAGGAAACCGATCCAGACATTATTCATGCTATTATTGAGAAAAGTTTCTAATGAACTGAGGTTCTGTTTTCCCTGTTTTTTTGCTTTTTTTTCAGGTTAACTATAAATGCTGAGTGCCAGCTGCAGCTACACAACTTTCCAATGGACGAACACTCGTGCCCGCTCATCTTCTCCAGCTGTGAGTACACCACCTCGTTAGGTGATGCTTCAATAAATCCTTAAGGTCTTAATGTTTACTTACAGCTGCAAGGACTCAATGCGCTTTAAAACCAATCTGTGTTTTATACAGACTGCATGTCAATACCCAGATTGCTTAAATAATAATGGATTTAATCAGTTTCTGCCAAGTGATTTTTTGGGGGGGGGGTTTTGTTGCCTAAATCATCTTTGAACAAGAAAGACGCAGTGACTTCTTTTTTGTTTTGCCAAAATCACATTTGGCAAAAAAATTACTTCAGCCATTATTTTAGTGAGGTGACAATATTCTTTCTAAACTTTGATATTTTGCTATTTTAAACAAAATATCACTATACTTGATATGACTTTTTGTATGACAAAAGGCTGCAGAAACTGTGGATGTGTTGTGTCTGTACAAGCTAACACGCTTTCGTAGAAATTGTCCCCACTTCTTCAGCAGTATTATGTGAAATCGACTTTTTTGAGCTTTATATCATGTTATGATGTCATTCCCTCATCAAAAACACACCAGGCGTGTTGCCTTGTTTATTTCATGCATGTTTGAGAAATCTACCCTGGCAACCATTCAGCTGTACAAAACGCCTGGTGGGACCTACTGCCGCTTTCCAGACGAAACTCGACCTCGGAGCTGCTGTTTCCCATCTATTGAGCTTTTGCCTCACTCAGCTCCTTCAGACTAGCCAGCAGCAATTAGCAAACACCTGGTGGAACTGAGCATCAGCTGAGCTCATTATAGGAGCTACTGGGTAATAAACTACACTGGTAATAAACATTATTAAAGGGTTAACAGAGGAGCCATGTCGTGATGACTTCCTGAAGGCGGAGTTTCAGAAAGAGCAGGAGGTTTTAAAGAGACAGAGGCCAAATTTCAAGCCATTAAATTGCAATGTCAATTTTCTTTTAAGTTATATTCAATATATATAGCATTTTTGTAACCACTGAAATCAACAGTTACTTGATTTTCCTATAAATTGGCCCTGTGTGCCTGGAAAAGACATAATACCGCCCCTTTAAATCTTCCAGAGATGCTTTCACCCACCTGGCAGAATAAGATGGATCACTGTGCTGCCAGCCACTATGGAGATCCACACGCCGCGCTCAGCGACTACTGTTCATTTGTCAAAAGCAGCACAGGAGATGCTTTATCTGCAAGCCGTAACTGGGAGACTTTATGAATGCTCGGATAACATATATAGCATTTATTCATCTATAACCTTAAAGGAAATATGTAGTTAACTAAACACAAAGTGGATTTAGATTCAGTATAACTGAGTTATATCAGTACCTGCTGCAGTGTGTTCAGCATTTGTGAAGAGTATTTAGAACGGCTCTCCCAGTTAAAAGCTACAGGAGTATAAATGCCGTTGCTCTGGCAGCACTTTTAGAGTTAATGATTTTTAAAATCTGTTATTTTTTGGGAAGTAGAACAATAATACAACAAGCAACTTTAAAGGGTTTTAAAAACAGGATGGAATTGGAGGTTTGAGTTTATTTTATTTTGTGTATGCATCATTTGGGCCAGATGTGGATATATAAATATAATATATGGCATTTACTTTTTTTCACTCCTATAATCAGAATTGGTAGTGTTCATCTCATTTGGCTGCCTCCCTGAGTTCGTAATGAATAAAGCAGGACTACATTAAAATTCTGGAATTGCCTTTTCAACCCCTTTTTCAAAATGTATGGGTCATGATGAAAAGCCCAATCTGTGGCAGGAAACCAACCAATTTAAAACGAACCATTTTGGACACAAAGGCCAGTAAAATATCAGCCAGGATTATGCCTGGATCTTGTTGATGGCTGCAAAAAGTAGTTTAGCTGCAGCTCAGTGAGGAACAATCATTCAAATATTGGGTTATGTTAAGCCCGTATGTTTAATTTTGACCCACTTCAGATAATCTACAATGTATTCAAAGTTATTTGCTAAATTCTGTTTAGCAAATAACTAAATAATAAGATTTTAATTCTTTTTTCTTACAAGAGTACAAAATGTAATTCCAAAAAATTTGTCTTCAGTATTTGTGGTTTTTGTTATATCATCTACTACGTGGATAATTAAATATCCACATTTAAATGTGTCTTAAAAACACAGACTTTGATGCGGTGTCCTTACTTTCCAACGGCTCTGTGATGGTGAATCATTCTCCGTCCGCCGCTGACGCCTCCTGTGACACGATTGGTTACTTCCTGGGTCTTGTTGCTCAGCTTCTTAAAGGCTGTCCCGTCCATCTGACGGCAATCTCAGCGCTGCTTTGAAGAAAGGAGCGCGGGGCTGAAAATGAGGCGTGAGGCGTGGATGATGTGTCATCTTGTGGCATCGGGGAGCCATTCGGTGTGATTGCGCCCCATGCAGCCTGTTAGGGCTTAAAACCTGCCTGCTGGACTGCCTGGTCTGTGGAAACATCCCGCTGAGATCCATTAGACGCATTTCCTTACCCAAAGATCAGTCCGCATGTTTCCATGGCGATGTCTCTCTTCTCATTTGGGAAAAAAAAGTTGTATTTATTTTCGGAGCCGCCGTACCTGTTGGGCTCTGGAACGATCAGAACGCCACACAGATACTTAGTGTTAATGCGGAGAGACAAACGAGACGGAGACGTGTTTAAAAATCACTTCTAAAGCAAAGGCTACTCGAAGTAGGAATACTATAAAAGCTACTTTAATCCAGGTTTTATAAATTGATACCTAATCTCAACTAATTCTTTACTATTAGAAATAAATGGTTTACAGATGCCTCAGTTGTGTATTTTTGACAGATATTTAAAGGGATAAAACTCTTGAATTGAGCGTGAAATTGACTTTTAACTGTCAAAGCTGATAAATGTCAGTGACTTTGTTTCCCATCAGTTCTTGAGTTTCTTTAGATCGGTGAATTATTTCAGGTCTTTTCGTTTGCTCAGTGCTGCCACGCTGTATTTCAGTGGTTCTTTGAAATGTCGCTATTGTCCCGTATTTTCTCCAATTACAGATGACTCTCTGCGTGTTGAGCCACGGTATGAATATGTAATGCATGTTGATCTTTTTATTTGATTTATTTTTTAACATGAGATCATTTTGATCCAGTGTAACCTCACTGTAATGGTGCGTTCACACCAAAACGCGTCCGACGCTTCAAGTTCGACAGGTGTGCACTTTGAATGCAGAAGCTTGAGCCTTTTTGTCCACACCTAGCGTTTTGCGCGTCTGGTTTACGTTCAAAGTCCATGCGGAGGCGCGTCAGCTCTAGCCGTTGTTTTCCGCTGGACACTCTTGACGCTCCAAACAGTCCAAATCTTGCCGCGCTAGACACTCGACACGCGCCGCAAAGGCTCTCGACGCGCCTAAACACAGACTGAACGTAAACCAGACGCTCAGAACGCGTTTAGTGTGAACGCACCACAAGCCCTGGTCTCAGCTAAAGGATCCAGCTGAACTCTGACAAATGAATTGGATCCAGTATAATTGTTGGCAGATTAAAACTGATTAAGAATGAATCTGGGTATTCAAAGTGTTCGTTTTTGCACATTTTATCAAACCAGCTCTTTCATTTTTTTTTAGATTTCTTCCCTCTTCTTTGTTGTTGTTTTTGTTCAGTTTAAGATATACAGTATATATCCTGCATTACTGGAGGGAAAAAGTTTGAAATAATATATATACTGTAGGTGAACACTTCATCTTTCTTAATAGTCTGTAATTTTTAATGGGTGTGTATATACCTTTGAGGGCTAGTGTAGAGTGTGTGTGTTTTCTGTGTTTGTCCCAGTTTGAGGAGAACGAGTCGCCGTCTGAAGGGACTGTGATCGTCTTGTCAACTCTCTTTGATTCCAGAGAGGTTCAGTCAAACGAGACGAGACGTGTGAACGTGACGTTTGGTCCTGATGATTATATGTCGTCTGAAATGTTTTCACTTATAAATCAGGAGCATTCTCATGAACTGATCATTATCATCTGCTGAATATCCAAACCAATCACGCAGTGAGGGTAGCGACGAAGTTGTGCTTGATTTAATGAAATGTGTAGCGTTAAGTGGGGATTAGTTGGTGAATTATGATGGACTAGAGGAATATTTTCCCAACAATTCACATTGTTTATTTAAAATTGATTACGTTAAATCACTATCAAGCAGGATTTTAATCCAATCAGTGTTTCTACTGGAGACGATAATGTCTCCTGTTGGAGTTTGGCAAAGAAACCCCAACATTAACCTGCAATGACCGATTGTAAAAACCCACCCGAGGCTCGGTTCGCGTTGTGCGAAGTTTGAGTCCCACAACAAGACCGACTGGCCACATCACTGAGCCAAAGCTTTCATTTAACTCACGTTTCTTCTCCTTTTTGTCTTCATTCCAGGCTGGGCTTTTCATTAAGCCAGCCTCCACCTCAAGACAAATGCAGCTCTGGGTGACCCAGGTTCTGTCTGTGTGTGTGTGGGCGTGTGTGGGTGTGTTTGCGGGGGATCAATCATTAGGATGTGCCATGTAGCGCCAGGGGTCACATGCTCTCTGTGTAATTCCAGACGGATACTCGCAAGACGAGATGATTTACAAGTGGAGGAAGAACTCGGTGGAGGCGGCCGACCAGAAGTCCTGGCGTCTGTACCAGTTCGACTTCATGGGCCTCAGAAACACAACGGACGTCATAAAGACGACGGCGGGTAAAGTCTGACGCGTACGACCCGGAGACGTTTTTGCCGATCGGTGTGGACGTGCATGAGACGGTCTCATCTGAACACCAAAACGCTCCTTCAAGTTGTAAAGATTTATGAGCAGAACCATAAATGGGTCCATGTAAGGCAAAAAATATGAAGGAGATAAGATTAGCACGGATGGTTCACTTTCAGAACTGTATGTCAAATAAAAATAAAAAGAGCTTAATTTTAAAATTTTGCACAATATTCACATTTGTAACAAAAACAAAACTATTGGTGTCTAAGGAACTGCATAAAAAAGTGTCGGACTATAAAACCTCTATGTTGCCGCTGTATTTCTCGTTTTGGTTTTGAAGAGGCGAGAATAAAACAAGTTTGAACGTAGTGATGAAAATCTAACGCTGCAGATAATTCAGTAGACTTCCATTCATGTGTAAATGCTTTAAAGTGAACTAAATTCGAAAGAGGAATTCACATCGCCGCATCAAGTTCTATTTTTGTCTGACCCCGAAGGACATGAATCATGATGTGCTTTTAGTTATTGTTTGATTTTCATTCGCTACTTTTCCATTGTAGAGTATTGCTTATGTTGTTGACAAAAAGACAAAGTAGAAAAAATATGTAAATAAGACTTGAGAAGAAATAACAGACAAGTCGAGGCGCCAACATATGAAAATAAGATGTTAGCAAAGATACAGTAATGAGTTTTTTTAATGCTAAGACAGAGCCATCGATTACTAGACATAATTTTGTGTTCAGACTATCTAAAATTTCCTCTCATCTTATTTTCACACAAATCTTAAAATGTGGTGAATGTTTTCTTTCCTTCTGAATCCATTTCTTGACAGTTTGAAGGTTTAAATGACGGTTCTGTAAAACGCTGAGCCAACACCTTTTCACCGCACATTTACTGTCGTACATCTGACTGTCGCACCTTTTTACTGTCTGTGTTTTGGTTTCCGAGCAGGAAAAAAAAAATCTGAAAAGGTTGCGGATAGTGGAGGCACCAGACACAATCAGTCACACATCCTTGATGCCAAAAAAACCCATTCATATTTAGAACAGGAGCGCATAATTAGTAACTCGCATGCATGAAAATTCCCTTTTGTTTCCTCTTGCTCAGCTTATTTCTCAAGACGTGAGCACACGCAGCAGGACAGGAAATGACGTGGCCGGTCTCGTGCGAAATTCGGTTCCCCTGTGAAAATCTGCATTGCACTGCAGCCAGAGAAGCGGATGTGGTGGATCTGAGTATGTGAGTCGCACCTGGAAAACCTTCCCGGTGACAAACCAAACACAGATTTTCTTACTGTTTCGTGTTAATCTAAACCGTTTATATGAATCTTGTCGTTTTCATTCCACCCACTGCTTCTGCAGCAGCTTCCAGACGTGTCGTTCTGATCGAGCAGGTTGCTTGTGTCTCCTGAAAGAAAACGTGAGCCATGTCCGGGGTTGCGTCCAGAAATGCGACGCCCTAATAGCAAAGCGTGTTGCGCCCGGCGTGTTGAGTCGCTGTGAACGCCAAACCACCACAGAGATTAAGATTAAGACACGAGGATCCTGCCGAGTCACTGGATCAGAGCCGGCCACGTCATTTCCTGTCCTGCTCCACTGCTGGGTGAGTGCACTCCACTCACCCAGCACACACACTCTTTTCCCTCCTGCCCTCTGGGAGGCGTTACAGAAGCCTACGGACCAGAACCACCAGGCACCGGAACAGCTTCTTTCCCACAGCTGTCACGCTTTTGAACGCCTCCTGACATAAAACATAAACTATAAGGACTGTACTCCCCTATCCTCTCATACAACAATAACACATGGACTATCCTCACACATCACGGACTGTTTTCTTCACACACACATGCAACCTGTAAATTTTATCTGCCATTATTTATCTTGTATTATATTATATACATATATAATCCATTCCCTAACATTCTTGTATATTCTGTATAATCTGTGCATACAGCTCCCATATTTATATTTATACACAATATCTATATCTCTTGCTATAACCCCCTATAGTCCATACATACATAGTCTTGTACATCCGTAAATAAATATTTATATCTTGTAGAGCACTTCTGGATAGATGCAAACTACATCTCGTTGCTTGTACTTGTGACAGTGCAATGACAATAAAGTTGAATTCTATTCTATTCTATTCCAAGCAGGGAAGATGCTCTCCAAAGGAGCAGCTCTGGCAACCTGGAGGAGGAAAGAAGGAGGCGGGAGGTTGAGAGAGCCCAACAACAACACAGATTCCTCAGACTTCACGTTCATCCCTTACAGCAGGAACCTACCGGCGACACAGGACACGTTACACAGCGGGAAACCAGAACCTGACGGGTTGAAGAAATCCATTTAGGGCGCAGCGCGTTTAAGAACATATAGTCCCTCTGCTGCCTTATCCCAAACAAAGACATGAGAGGCTGAGCTTATCCAACCGGTTGTCTGAGTGTTTTGCTGCCCTGGACACAAAGCCTTGTGACCAGAACCAGAACCAGGGCTGGAACCAGACCCAGAACCAGGGTTGGGTCCATGTCTGGACCCAGAAGCAGAACCAGGGCTGGAACCAGACCCAGAACCAAGGCTGGGTCCATATCTGAACCCACGACCAGACCCAGGACTGGAACCAGACCCAGAACCAGGGCTGGGACCAACCAGTGCAGAGCCCCATTGACCAACCTCAGGGTACAGAGGTACCTGAGCTCGGCTGTGGGGCTCCAGGTGACGGCTCCCAGGGTTGGGCCCTGTACCAGGGAATCCCCTGGAAACGCCCAGCCCGGTGCCAGCCGCCTGGCTCCCTTGCAACTGGCCAAGCCCCAGTGACCTTCGTTCTGGGTACACAGTTTCCAGATCGCGGATCTCGTCCGGGGACCACCGACTTACCTTCTGCCACCTAACCCTTACCCTAAACCTGCCAGGTTTAGTGCACCCAAAGCCCACATGGAGCTTGGCTGGATCCCCTGGTTCTGGAGAACCAACATCCATACCACTGGTTCCACTGAACCCCGACACACCCTGGTAGCTAGGAAACAAGAACTGTCAAACTCACCTGGTTGGTGTTAAGACAGGGTTTAAAAATGCCTTTTCTCTGGGTCAGATATAGTGCAGGATAATGCACTTCAGCTGGTGGCTCCATTAAGGTCCATAAATTTCCCATAGACATTTTGCCCCCACAGTCATCAGACCTACCGCTATGCTTATTCCAACGCCTTTTGCAATAACTTTTAAGAGATTTCTCTTTTTTGGTTTCTCAGTCAGTGACTCCTCTCTTTCTGCCTTGTCCTTAAGTTCCATCAGATCCATTTTAAAGTCTTCTATCACGTTACCCAGCTTTTCCAATCCTTGCGATGCCTCCCTTGCTATCCTAAGTCTTGATTTTATTCTTAAATGGGCATTTTCAAGTTCATAATTAAGTACTTTAATTTTCCTAACTAACTTGTCATTGGATGTCGTGCTCGGTTCTTCCAAAACTAATCTTATTTCATTGATCCTTTCAAAGAAGTAACCCAACTGTCTCTCTGACTCCATCAGCGACTCTGGGGTTTGATCCATTTTTGTAGTACTCCGTACGTTTTTAACAGTAGTCTGAATTGTTGAACTCTTCTTCACTGACTGAACGTATCTTGTGATCAACTAAAATTCCAGATTGCAGTTTTGTGATGTAATACAGAAAAGCGTGATGTCACAAATTGATGTCACGGCCTCAGCAGAACAAATGACAAACTCATCAAGTTTGAATGAAAACAATTTGTGTGTGCTTTTTTTTTTTTACTTTATTTCAAACAAATAACATGAGCATACATACAGATGTTAACTCAAAGTCAAATATTAAAATATTATAAAAACAAATGAAGAATAATTACAGATATTGAGGGTGTTGATGTTAAAGTCTAGAAAGACAAAAGTTAAATAAACATATAAACATTGGTAAAATAAAATGATGTGTACTTTTTCAGTTAGGTTTTCATAACAAAATGTCAAAAATATATTCAAATACATATGAAGAAGGGTAAATTATAGCAAAAAGAACAATAAAGGCAAAAAAAGAAAAGAAAAAAATAACAGGGATCTGCTTATGAGAAGTCAATTCTAGATTGAGTTGAAAAGGTTTTGTTACTCCAGGTGAATTGTATGTCAGTAGGATGACGATGTCTCCAAATATCTAATAAATTTAGCCGGTTAGAGAAGTCCAAAAGATGGTTCTGTCTATTTGTAAATCTAGAGGGATGTCTGTCCAGTTGAGTGGAAAAGACCACATTAAAATCTCCCCCTAAAATAACCTTTGCTGATGGAAACTTAGTACCAAGAAAAAACATGGTGTCCTCCAGCTCTTTTAAGAAAATAATATTTAAAGAATCAGAATTATAACCATGAATACAGCAAAAAGATGTAAGAATGAAATTCAACCACTATTTGTGTTTTCGTTTTCAAATTGTGAAACCAGGAAAAACTGATATAAACAGAAAACATTTCTACCAGTTATCAATGAAAATATGAACTGCTTTTGAGCCAGCGATATTTTCTGAATATTATACAAGTGACAGGTTCGCCAATTCATCCCGTCATAAACACTCGTGTTGCGTTTATCACACAGCCTCCAACAATTTAGATGGTGTTTACTGGAAATTGGTGGTCAATGTAGAAACGGTGCAATTAGCTCCTCTGCTGGTCTATAAATCACACAGCAGAGCGCCGGACAGACTGCAGCTGCTGCTGCAGCAGCTACAGCAGCAGCAGCTGCGTGTGGGATGGAAATGACAGGATTCATATAAATGGTTTAGAGTAAGAAAATCTGTGTTTGGTTTGTTACCAGGAAGGTTTTCCAGGTGCGACTCTCATACTCAACTCTGCTGCTCAACTTTCAACATTTGCAATTTGCTTGTTTTTACACGCATTTGGTAATTGGTGTAATATCTGTAACCTCAGGTGACTACGTGGTGATGACGGTGTATTTTGACCTGAGCAGACGGATGGGCTACTTCACCATCCAGACCTACATCCCCTGCATTCTCACCGTGGTTCTCTCCTGGGTTTCCTTCTGGATCAAAAAGGACGCCACTCCGGCCAGAACGGCTCTAGGTCATTTACATTTCAGAACCAAATTTATACGTCTTGTTGATTTACATTTCACTCATCATCTCATATCACTTTTTTTTTTCCAATTAATTCGTTTTGTCCATGTTCACCAGCGCTGCCGCTGTCTTGTTCTGCCCTTTTTATTTTTGTGCATGCCCTCTCTGTTGTTGTGCAGACCACCGGCGTTTATAAAGGTAAATGATTTTACTTTTTCTCACTATTGACTTTAATCATATAATTAATTCCTGCGCTCATCTGCAAATGCACTGAGGAAAGAGAATGGAGCTCCAACTTTAAAAAAATGTATGTTCATTTCTGACATAAAATCAAAGTAAGTTTGTCAAAGTTACTTTATTTACCTTTGTTTAACATAACAACCTAAACGTAATAAATGTACTTTTTAATTTGATTACTTGTGACCAGTTAGCACAATATATTGAAGTTGAATCGTCTGTTTGCTTTTTTCAGTGTGTTTTCAAAAGATGAGTGAGTGTGTGATTGTTTTTATTTATTCGCTGTAATACAAGAGACTTTATCCTGCCAGCAGCCACCTCTATCTGCAATAACGTTTTGAAGAATTTGAATTAATACGAGCTCCAACAACATTCAGTTTCCGTTTGGGATCATTAAAGTATTTTTGAATTTGATTTGAATTTGATTTCTGTCGTTTTGCACCATTAGCCAGTACCAGCGTCTGTGTTGTGACGCTGTGGCGTCTGTCACCGCGCTCCATCATTATTACACTGGAAAAACTGGGAAAAACCAAAGGGGGAACCTGGGTGCTGTCCTGGGATGTACGAGAAAAATTAGCATCCAGGTGCTGCTAATCGAATGCACTCAATTAAATAATCATCAGCAAGTGTGACCGACTCCATACCAGCAGGAGTTTCTGCAGCGTGCAGGTGTGTGTTGACAAAATGCCAGCAGGAAAACCATTAGCGAAACGGCTTGGAGACGAAATTGTTGCTGCCCATCAGTCCTGGAAGGGTTAGAAGACATTCTTCAATCCTTTTGATGTTTATCGTTGGATGCTGAGGAAATGTGGAAAACATTTAAGATAGCTGGCTGGCAATGTTTTTGGTAAATTCCCTGCAGATCAGACTGCGTATGTCTGGAGGTTGTAGATGGAAGAGCTCCATCTCTGAAGTCGTAGGACTTAGTTTGCATGATAAACGTTTAAGTTCCTGACATCTACATCAGATAAAGACTGAAATATCACGGTTTGCTTAGAAGAGTTGCCAGGAGAAAATTTCAAATGTGGCATCACAGCTCAGTTGCGTCCAACGGCGTTTTCACACCTGATATTCTGGTAAATTCATTTCAATTGGGGACCAAAGTTGCAACATTTGCTACATTTCCATCTGCTGCGTTTCATTTTCACACTGCGCTGTGTGAAATAACCTAAAGAAATTGAGAAACCTGTTCCACCTCCTCGCCTGTGGCGGCTCTCCAACAGGGACGCCTGATTGTAACGACACGGAAACCTCTGAAGAAGACATGAGCGTAACTTCCTTCTACACAAATTATAGCCATAAATTGAGTGGTGTCAGGTTTTAGTGTTTGTAGGATTTCTCTTTTGTCTTTTTCCCCCGCTAGCACTAGACTCTTAGCATTTGTTTTGGTTGTATTTACCCAGAATGCCCGGCGCTACAGTCCACTTCCTGCATGTGGAGCGGTCTCCAGTCCGCTCAGTGCCTGAACAACAAAAGAATAGAGGCGTTGTCATGACCCAGTCAAAGTCCAGACCTCTAACTGACTGACATGCTGACGTAAACATTGAAACCTGTTCGAACTGAAGCGCTGCTGTAAAGAAGAGAGGGAAAATTCCTTCACAGTTTAATTTAATTCACTGCGTCACAGAAATAAGGAAAATTCAAACTAATCACAATGTTGGTCACCAATGTCTCGCATTTGAGACTGATTTAAGGTTTAAGTTGTGGCCGCAAATATTGAGTCTGATGCAGCTAAACTGTTAAATCAATGTCGTATTTAGTTTCTATCACAACTCTTCTAACAGTCTTGATTGTAGGTGAAAAAAAAACAAAACAACCTAATCTCTTGACATAACGATGTAGGAGAAGATAATGAATGCATAAAATGACCAAAGTCAACAGGTATATTGAAGAAAACGATTCATTTCCTGTGAGGTATCAGTCAACATGGACGCTCCTCAGGTGTTTACCTGCTGCTATGGCAACACCTTCAAATGTTTGCCACAGGAGGATGAGGGCAATCACAGCGGCAGCCCAGGGATAAAGGAAAAGTGTGAGATGCCAGCTGGTTACCATGGGAACGTCAATGAATCAGTAACAGATGTTTTATTTCTTCTTTTTTTTTCCCATCCTGACCGCATTTAAAACTCATGAAGGGAAAAACTGGAGCGTAAGAAACTGAGAGATCTTTTCATTAAGTGCGTCGCTACGAGCTCATCGAGTTTTATAAAGTTTTCAGTTTTCAGCTCTCTAATCAAAACCGCACCCCGAAACTCAGATCGACCTGAAAAGGTGTACATGTAAAAGGCACTCAGCTCTTTGGACTGTGATTTTGTTAAATAAAAAATTTTTTAAAAATAGTTATTTTGCTCCAACTGAATGCATTTTTTTTTTTTTTTGCCCTTTTCGCTCTCTCAGGGATAACCACAGTCCTCACCATGACCACTCTGAGTAGTGTGGCCAGGACGTCGTTACCCAGAGTGTCTTACGTCACCGCCATGGACCTTTTCGTCACCGTTTGCTTCCTGTTTGTCTTTGCTGCCCTGATGGAGTACGCAACGTTAAATTACTACTCATACAGCATTCGGAGGCCGAGCTACATGGAACCTCAAAGGCTGGTGAGTTTGGCCTCTAAAGTCAAGCTTTTATTCTATGGCTTCCAACTAGGATTAAAGCTACTTTGGGATTTACGCATCCGTCCTTTAATTTGACTCACCAGAGGTTGTGGGTGTAACAGCCCTACAGTGGGATTTTATATATAATATAGAAGAACTACAGCATACCTCAAGTCCCAAATGTTAGTGTAGCCACCTAGCCGAAACAAAAATTCATTTATTTAACTCTATCAAAGGTCTACAGTGTCTATAAAAAGCAGTAACCCCCTTGGATGTGCTACCTTTGTATTGCTTTTAAAATCAATCAACAAAATTTGTCTTTAAGGACAAAAAAGAATTATTAAACAAAATCCCCTGTAATACAGAAGCTAAAAAAAAATGTTTTCCTCATACTTTTTTCCATTGGTTTAGTTGATTTTCTCGAGATGACAAAAAAAGTTTGTTTTCTCGAGATCATGAGATGATTGGTGTGTATGTTGACTTTGACTCCATCCTTCACATTCATGCCGTTTGACTTATCAAGATTAACGCGACAAAACCATCGGGAAATTAAGACGTCATCTCGAGAAAACCATCGGGAAAAGGCGTAAAGCTGTCGAAGTCGAGACCGATTTCAACAAAATATGCTAAAAAAAATATGGTGAATAAATAAATATTCACCGATTGGACAAATTGATGTATTAGGTAAAGAGAGATCTAAAGTTGAAATGGAAACATTCAACATTCGTTTTTGGATCAACGGCAAGTCTTGGGTGTATAATTTAATGTAACAAATAATCATTTGTCACATTCTGTCATTAAGCTCAATTAATTTGGAGCAAATTCATTCAGTTTAAAGTCTATATTTCTGCAAAGATGAGAACATCTTAAAGCAAAGGAGAACATGAATCTATATTCCCAGTAGAACTTAACTTTCATTTAGACAGTTTTTTTTTTTTAACCTCACAGACTTCCACTTGTAACATCAGACAACACAAATTACTCCGTCATCCACCCAGACAGCCCCACTTTTACAACAATGAAACCCCTCCGCCCACTTAGGAGACACAAAGTCTGCGCCGTACCGCTTCATGCCATTAGAGCATGTAGTGATTCATCATCTTGTCAGTGTCAGGGTCCGGACCGTGAGGACTCGTCCTTTGGGGATTCACTACAGACTGTAGCGTACAGTCATCGTTGAGTTTTTCCAACACGAGTAAACAAATGTCAATTCTTGAAGCTGCGGAATCGTGTTATTATTCTGTCCAGATCAAAATGCAACTCCAAATTACAGATGTTTCTCACTGAATTAAGATTACAGGTACCGTGAGCATAAGATATAATCTCAGATTAAATTAATGAATGCAAAAAATTTGTCTTGGCTGCTTGAAACTTTTCTAAGAATTTGATGCAATTAAATTTGTATTAGTCCTGGGACTGCGCCACACCAGGTGTTCTTCAAAATGTGGGTGCTTTTTTGTTGTTACGTTTTGAGTAACTGAAGGGATTAAATTAAAATATGCTCCGTATGTCCTGATTTGTAAATACTATATTGTTTCGTTTGTTGTTCATTTAATGTAAATATCCTTGTTTTGCTCATCATTCTGCATTCTGTTAAGGAAAATGATTATTTAGTGCTAAAAATACACTTAATCTTCCAACATGTGTTAATCACTCGTATTTGAAAAAACAGGCTTTGTGTGACCCTTCGAGAGAGGCCCGAAGGAGACAAGCAGACGCCTTCCACTGTCTGTTTAAGAGCATACAAAAGCCATAAAATTAGCATCTCCATGGAAACGGCAGCTGGAATGTGGGAGGAAGAAACTCCAGGGGAGTCGGCGAGATTTATAGCAGGACTTCGGTGCTGGGGACATTCGTGCCTGGTACGCACAGGATTAGGGGGTTTCCCTCCGGTTTGGCTTGATAGAGAACAGATCACCTTCGAAGCTGAGCTGTAAGGAGGGGAGTTTCCAAGTTTCTTTGGGGGCCGAACAGGTCTCTGAGTGGTTGAACAACAGAACGCCTTCTTTGCATATATTAAAGTGAGGAAACACCCACTCAGTATAAAGTTACATGTAGCGCTAAAATAGAGAGAGTTTTTTCCATCTTTTCTCCACGTGGGCGCCTTTGTCTGTCTTTGTGTTCGTTTGTCTCCCCTTGTGTGTCTTATTTTGTGATAAAATGTATATCTCTGTACCTCTGCAGCTTTGTTAACTGATACATGCGTGGCTTTGTATGAATTAAACTCTGTGATCTGTGACGTCAACACGCCTTGTTGTAGTTTCGCTTTACAGCTGCCCCGCTGCTCGCCGAGAGGACCCGGCTTTTAAGGAAGATACGAGCCAAACGTTTTGTTCAAAGTTAATAATAAATAATTCTTCCTTTACAATTCCCAGGAATGGTTTCTCCGATTTTAGTTCTAGCAGTCTCAAGGTTTCCTTCAGTGTATTATAAGCCTGGTGGGCCACCAGGCTGAGCATTGCTTATTTATTTAAGTTTTTTTAAAAATGTTTGCATTTTTTAAGACTGATATTTTCAAATTTCCTGTCAACTTTAACCATTTTTTAACTCGGAAACCCAGCAAGCCGCTGGATGAATGACTGGCCTGGCACCAGACCACCAGGGTTAGCAAGTTTTCGGGGGGAAACTTGGCGTCTTCCAGCAGTCTGTCATTCATTGGTCTGGTTTGGTATTCTGTTGCACTAAAATTTAAGATTGAGATCAGCTGAAACCTCCAGGTCCGCTGGATCTCCATGACAACCATGTGACGGCCCTGATCAGGATAAAACTCTGCAGACTTAACGAACCTCAGTACCCATTGTATGGAGAGTTGGTCCAGTGTTAGCTAGGCGGGGAGGGGGCTTGGCACTGCGTATAACAAAACTGTTCATTTTCCTGGAAATTCAGCGTATTTTTTTAGCTCCAACACGTTCAATCTAATTTTACAACATCTTGTGTTTCAGAACTTCTCTGTGCTGGACGTGAGGCCTCCTCCGCACACCGTCATCGCTCTAAACAACGCCATGTACTGGCAGGAGTTCGAGGACGCCTGCGTCTACGAGTGTCTGGACGGGAAAGACTGCCAGAGCTTCTTTTGCTGCTTTGAAGAATGCAAAGGAGGCGCTTGGAGAAGAGGAAGAGTCCACATAGACCTACTGGAACTGGACGCGTACTCGCGTGTGTTTTTCCCCACGTCCTTTTTGCTGTTCAACATTGTGTACTGGGTCGGATATCTCTACCTTTAAGTACAACGCACTCGGCAGAACTGGAATCAAAAGTCAGAAGGTAACGGCCGTTAGTAGTGATGTATTATTTGTGACAGCAAATAAGCTCTTTGGAAGGATCTACGTGGATAAGAGAGCAACATCCGGCCTGTTTCTGCTGTGGGGGCGAGAATCCAACACAGCAGAGTTTCCCTTTGTTTTGCTGTGTCGACTCAGAAAGGACTGTGGGGGCAAACGGGCAGCGAGCCGCACACCGGGACTCCAGTCTGCTCAGGCAGGTAGACGGCTCTGTGTTGTAGGAATACTGTTCTCCAGCCGTCGGTCGAGTCGAGCCGATGAAAATCCAAGGACACACAAACCGTTCCTAGTGCCTTCCTTTGGAGGGGTAGATGCTATCCGTAACAATAATCAGGGAGTTATCGTTTATAGAGTAGATGGGAAGAGCCTGGCTTTGACTGATTATCAATAAGTTTATGAAGTAGTCACGTGGTACAATAGACACACTTATTGTTGGAATATCTTCACCGTTACTTTCAGCTATTTGATGGGACTAGCTATGAGGTGTTACCCGAATCAAGGTTTAAAATTTTTGTAGTTATATTGGTTTTACAGTCCTTTTAAAACCCTTTGTGTCCTAAATTTAAAATGTCCACCTGGATATTTTTACTCGTTTTAATTCCACGCAGTTCTCTAAATGTCCTGTGACTAAAATAAATTATCGTAATAACCCGATATTGGCTGGAAAGCGCAACGTCTCCCCTTTCAGAAACACTTGGAATTTTTCAGATAGCGCTACCGTGTGGCGGAATTACGGTACTGCAAGTTTGGCTGGATCACCGGCGCTCCGTTTAGGACTTTTAATAAGATGCCAGAGAAAGTTCCAGAGTAATGTGTGTTTTCTCTGACGGTGTGGATCACAGAAAAATGCAGCTTGTCCCCTCCCCCACCTGTTACTGCACACTGCAGCTGGTTGAACGAAGGCTGTTACCATTTTTGCTTTTGCCTACATGTAAGACAAACACCCAACACCATTTGATCCGCTTGGCGTCCCATTAATTTAACGCAGATGGTCCAATGATAGCAGCTCAACTGTTAGACTTGATATATTTATTGGGTGTTTATTCTATAAACAATAATCGTAATTATAAGTATGCTACTTCAGCAGAAGTATAAATAGTTGTTGCTTTTCCATTTACGCACAACCAGTTATGTCAAGTTTTATATTTAAAAATTTTTTTTTTTACATTACTACAACAATGAATGCTGCTTTCTACCATTTTTACTCTCTGTTATAATCCATGTTAGTAGCTCTGTTTGTTGGTTTGTTTCTTAAAGGTTAAAATGATTAGGATTTTTAAAGCATATTGGTTTTAAACATGTTAATTTAAAGCAGATGGATGGACGCCATGCTAGTGTCTGATTTGCTTTCATGCAAACAACTGACAATTATCCTTATCCTATTATTATTATATTTGCCACATTCGGAGATTGAATGATTGTTTTAATATGAGCTGGTTATATAGTAATTGAATTTTCCTATGTTCTCACTTAGATTAACCCACTCATCTGAGGAGAACACCTGATTTACCTCTGAAAATAACCGTAGCGAGGCGAGTTTTTTATTTTATTTTAACAAATCGTGCTTTTTGCTACAGGCAGAAAACTTTTTCACACTGCAAAAACACAAAATCTTGTTAAGTATTTTGGATCAAGGTTCTAGTGCAAAAATCTTAGAACACTTAAAATTAGACAAAACTAACTTAAAAGTACATTTTCAGCTTAGACAAAGTACTAGTTTCACTGGCAGACTATTTTACTAATAAGACATTTTTTCCATGTTGTAAGTGAAATAATCTGCCAGTGGAACTAATACTTTCTTATAAATAAATAGTAAGGAAATATTGACCTAAAACAAGCTCCTATATTTTGCTGAAAATGTCCTTTAAGTTAGTTTTGTCTTATTTTAAGTCAGGAGTGTCAGACTCATTTTAGTTTTGGGCCAAATCAAGATTGGGAATGCTCTTAAACTGGTTGTGCCAGAATGTATCGATAAAACCTGCTCCCAAACTGTTAAAATATCAATGAATTCTTAAAATTAAATAATATTATTGAACATCTTTTCAGTACTTCCAGGATTTTGTGATTCTTTCTTTCTTTTCTTTTTTTAAAAATCAAAATGTTTGTGGTACTAATTTGAAAATATTTGCGATATTTCCGCTCATTTATGACGGTAAATACAACTTTTTGGATCATGGACTACAATCTGACATCAATTAAGGCTGAGACAACTGTTTAGTACAAGTAAAAACGTTTTTGACAATTTTTGAGCAAAATCTGCAATAAACTCCCGATTATTTGTTCACACAAAAAAAAATTGTGGGGACTTGTTTTTGTTTGCGTGAATTTCCATGATAATTCTCAAGAAATTGGAGGGACTGATTGATATGATTTGGCAGTAAACATAAAAAACTGCATTAATTTGACTGATAATGTAATAATTTTTTTTTTAATCACTGTCTTTTTATTGAGTTTTTTTCCCTTTAGTACATACAGTTTGTGAGTACAAAGAAGTGCATCTAACACATACATAAAATAATACACACAGAGAAAATAATCCCTCCAAAGTAATCCCATTTAGTCCACCCAGGTCACTGCCTAGTAGGTCCACCCACTACATTCCTATCCCTGACAGAAACGGAACACATTTTAATAAAATTAATTAACTTAATTAATCTGGAGCATTATTGTATGTTTTGAAATGAGTCAAGAAAGGGTCCCCATGTTTTTTCAAATTTACCAGTTGCGTGTTGAAGAGAACATCTAATCCTTTCCAGTTTTAAACACGACATAAGGTCACATAGCCACTGTTTATGAGTTGGAGGGGCAGCACCCTTCCACCTGGTCAGAACTGTGCGCCTCACTATCAGTGAGCAAAATGCCAGGGCCCGCCGTTTAGAGGCCGATAAAGGCAACCCCCCACCACTGAACCCAAAGAGAGCCAAGAGGGGGCCAGGTGTTACCACCACCCTGGCCAACCCGGACATCGTACGAAAAACATCTGTCCAGAACTGACCAAGAGCGGGGCAGGACCAGTACATATGAACTAGTGTGGCTACAGCAGTTTTGCATTTGTCGCAGTATGGGGTGACTTCTGGATAGAAACGAGACAGTTTGCTTTTGGAGAGATGGGCTCTATGTACTATTTTGAACTGAATGAGACAATGGCGCGCACACAGAGACGTTGTATTCACCAGTTTAAGTATAGAGTCCCATGTCTCATCTGGTATAGATATATTCAAATCTTCTTCCCATGAAGTTTTAAGTTCAGGTGAGGAGGTCTCTCTCATACTCAACATTTTATCATAAAGCCAAGAAACCAGCCCTTTACGAGTCGGGTTCAATAATAGGATGGTTTCCAATAGTGTAAACTCTGGCAGAGAAACTGAGCCTGATAAGTGAGACTGAATAAAGTTTCTGGTTTGCAAATATCTAAAAAAATGGGATTTAGGTAGACCATATTTAGTGCTAAGTTCCTCAAAGGATGCCAAATTCTTCTCTAAAAAAAGGTCCTTAAAATAAGTAAGCCCCCTCCGGTGCCACTCTAGAAACACCCCATCCTGAACAGATGGTTTGAAAAAATGGTTAAGTGCAATTGGACTTAAGAGGGAAAAGTCATGAAGCTTAAAGTATTTCCTAAATTGGCCCCATATTTTCAGTGAGTGTTTCACTACAGGGTTTGAAATAGCGCTAACTGAAGAGAGTGAAAGTGGGGAACAGAGCAAGGCAGGAATGGATATATTGTTACCACTGCGCAGCTCCATAGCCACCCAGTCAGGACAGTCACCCAGGTTGTAGTAGAAATACCAAAACACTGAGCATCTAAGGTTGGCGGCCCAATAATAAAACCGGAAATTGGGGGAGGCAAACCCCCCCTGCTGTTTAGGTTTTTGGAGTTGTAATTTATTAAGCCTTGGGCGTTTACCCTGCCAAATAAAAGACGAGAGAGTCGAGTCTAGCTCATTAAAAAAAGTATTAGGAATAAAAATAGGTAATGCCTGAAAGAGGTATAAAAATTTGGGCAGTATATTCATTTTAATTGAGTTGATACGTCCCACAAGGGACATGGAAAAGGGCGTCCACTTTGTGAGGGATCCCTTCACTTGGTTCAACAGTTGAATCAGATTCTCTTTGAACAGGTTTTTATGTTTTTTTGTCACTGTGACACCAAGGTATGTGAATTTTTGTCTTTCAATTCTGAACGGCAGATTGGCTAGAACTGACATATTGGCTTTATTACCTATTGGGAGAAGCTCACTTTTGGTGAGGTTCAGCTTATACCCAGAAATCTGACCAAATTGGTTAAATATGTCGAGAGCAAAAGGCAATGAGGTTGATGGTTTGGAAACAAAAAGTAGAAGGTCATCTGCATAAAGCGACACTTTATGTTCCATATCATTCCTCCAAATGCCGGAAATCTCTTTACTGGTTCTAAGTGCAATGGCGAGGGGCTCTATGGCCAGATCAAAAAGCAGGGGACTAAGAGGACAGCCCTGACGGGTGCCTCTTTGTAATTTAAAAGGTTTTGAGGTCTGAAAATTGGTACGAACTGTGGCAGACGGTTGCTGGTATAATAGTTTAATCCATGAAATGAAGTTTCCTCCAAAGCCAAATCTACTAAGGACCGCAAAAAGATAGTCAAACTCAACCCGGTCAAAGGCTTTTTCAGCGTCCAGAGAGACAACACACTCATCTGAATCTGAGGCGCTGGAATAAATGATATTAAGCAACCTTCTAACATTGAAATATGAGTGCCGACCTTTAATGAAGCCTGTTTGGTCTTTTGAAATAACCGATGGTAAAACAGTTTCAAGTCTACGGGCAAGAATTTTGGCTAAGATTTTGACATCTGTATTTAGGAGAGAGATAGGTCTGTATGAGGTGCATTCCACTGGATCTTTGCCCTTTTTTGAAATAAGAGTGATGCAAGCCTCATAAAATGACTGAGGGAGGGACTCTTGTTTAAAACAGTCAGTAAGGGTGGAGCTGAGCTCCACAGAGAGTAAGTCTGAGAATTGTTTGAAAAATTCTGAGGGGAGACCATCCGGTCCTGGGCATTTGCCAGACTGCATTGAGGCTATTGCTAGGGAGACTTCTGCCTGGGAGATGGGTTCATCTAACCTGTTCTTGAGTTCTGGTGAAATTACAGGGATGTGAAGTTTAGCCAAGAAATCAACAGTCATGTTGGAATTGGTCTGTGATTGTGAGCTGTAGAGCTCCTCATAGAAGTCCCTGAATGCATCATTAATCTGACCGTGATCTGTGACTATACTGCCATCTTGTTTTCGAATTCTAGAGATATTTTGCCTTGCCCTAGAGCCCTTGAGCATGGTCGCTAATAGTTTATCGGGTTTGTCCCCATGCACATAAAATTTGGATTTGTTGTGTAAGAGCAGGCGTTCAGCTGAGTGTGTTGTCAAGAGGTCAAGCCTTGTTTTAAGTTCAACGCGCCTTTTGAACAGTTCAGGACACTGATTCAGAGCATATTTTATATCAACCTCTTTGATTTGTTGAATTAGGTTGTTCTGTTCATAGGTGGACTGTTTTTTAATTTTGGCTGAGTAGGCTATAATCTGGCCTCTAATGTAGGCCTTAAAAGTATCCCACACCACAAGGCTGGAGGTCTCATGGGAGAAGTTAGTGGCGAAAAAGAAACGTATCTCATCCTGAATAAACTTTACAAAGTTTTCATCAGACAGTAGGGTTGAATTGAAACGCCATGATCCAGTTCTTAGGGGGAGGTGAGGAAGGGACAGGGACAAAGTGAGTGGGGCGTGGTCTGAGATAACTATGCTATGATAGTCACAGGAATGGGTCTGCTGCAGCCATTTAGAATCTGTAATAAAATAATCAATTCTTGAGTAAGTTTTGTGTACATGTGAAAAGTATGAGTACTCCCTCTTGTCAGGATTCAAAGTACGCCACACATCACACAGCCCGTACTCAGATAAAAAGGTTTGGATGACTGATGCAGATTTGCTTATGACATTACTTTTAAGGGATGAGCGGTCCAAAGCTGGGTCCAACCAACAGTTGAAATCACCCCCCAGGACCAGTGAGTATTTATTGAGGTCAGGTAGGAAAGAGAGTAGTTGTTTAAAAAAATTCTCATCATCTGTATTAGGAGCATAAACATTGACCAGGGCGACCAGAGTGCCATGCAGTTTCCCACTTACAATAATAAACCTGCCATGTTTATCAGCCACCACATTATCGGCCTCAAACGGAGTATTCTGGCTGATCAGTATAGAAACCCCTCGTGCCTTAACCTGAAAATGGGAGTGAAAACATTGTCCCTTCCAGCAAGCCAGGAGACGACCCCCGTCCAAGGTCCTGATGTGAGTCTCCTGCAGAAACACCACATCTGTGTTGAATCGTTTAATATGGGAAAAAACCTTCCTTCTCTTCACTGGGTGGTTTAAGCCTTTGACATTCCAACTTAAAAAATTTAAATACTGACTCATACGATTTCAGAGTGTACATGTTATCCTACTTTGATAAGTACGATAGCAGTATGGCAGGCAGAGATTGGAACAAAAGAGGTGAAGAGAGGTTGCAGTACCTTGCAGGACCCCTGGCAGTGACCTTAGCCTCCCCCCCAAAACCTCCCCCAAACATAAACAGCTGCTAAACAAAAAATAACAATGTAGCAGCAAGCTCTTCAAAATTAACATTCTTAGAGATCCAATCTTCCAGTAACCAATAACCTTGGAATAAAAAAAACTGAACTTTCTATAGCAAACTAACCACTGCTCCTAGTGGGTATGAAGTAGGTATAGACCCCCCCACATTGATATAGATTTTGAGACATAGTTTACTGGTTGTCGTAAACACCATAGGAAAGTAGTATTGCAATACAAATTGAGGCAACCACAAGAAATGGAATGATAGAGCTACCCTTCCATTCATTAAGTCCAATACCAGCCAGAAGGATGGCCAGAAAAAGTCCATTGGAAATACGGCAATATGACAAGTCTATTTTTACAGTACCTACTGCGTCCTGAGGAAAAGCAGCCTGCCTGTGTTTCTGAAGAAAGCCCTCGGCAAAACGTTGCTCCTTTATTGGTCTTCCTGTGGTTTTGGAAGCCTCTTGATGAACTGTTGAGCCTCTTCCACAGAACCTAAAAAATTTTTGGTGCCGCTGGATTGCGTAATGCGGAGACGGGCTGGGAAGAGAAGAGCCGGCTTCAAGCCCCGTTTGTAGAGCTCCGCCATGATGTCCTTATACTCTGCGCGCTGGGCCAGGACGTCTGGACTGTAGTCCTCCACAATACGAAGAGACGCACCTTTGTAGTCGAGCTTTCCTCTCTTCCTGGCTTCCCGAATGATGAGATCTTTAGTCAGGTATCGATGCAGGCGAAGGATCACCGGGCAGGGAGGACGTCCTGCGGGCCGTTTGGCTGCCAGAGAACGGTGCGCTCTATCGAGCTCTGGTGGAGATGGGAGCACCTCTTTCCCAAATAGCTCACAGAGAAGGTTGGAAAAAAACTGAGTAGGGCGCCCACTTTCAGTGTCTTCGGGCAGACCGAGGATGCGAATATTCTGCCGTCTGCTGCGGCTCTCTAGGTCAGTCACTTTATCTTTTAGCTTAGCGTTGTCTTCACGGAGAGCAGCACATGAGTCTTCGAGGCCAGCCACTCGCTGGCCCAGATCCTCCGTTGCGAGCTCCAAGGAAGAGATACGCTCTGCCTGTTCCTCCAGGGCCTGCCGCACCTGGTCTAGCTTGGAGCCCAGCATGTTGACAGAAGACTTGAACTCAGATTTCAGATCCTCACCATGCTGCTGAAAAAGTGCGGTGATAGCCTCTAGCGTTAAGCTAGCGTCCTCCTTCTTACTTCCTTTCGCGCTCTTACAGGCCATCTCTAGTGCGCAAATAATCAAAAATACTTGCCAAGAATGTTTTTTGTATTGATAGGCGGCGTAGAATTAGTTTTCTGTGGGGTGAATTTAGTTAAAAGTCTGGATTTTTCCGGAGCAGTCCGTTGCTACGTCTAACCTGTCCGCATGGCAAACCGGAAGCCCTCGATAACGTAATAATTAAGCACACTTAGTGTTTAGTTTAGAATCTAGAGGGCCACATAGGAAACTATGGCGGGCCAGATTTGGCCCACGTGCCTCAAGTTTGACACGTATGTTTAAAGTGTTCTAACATTTATGTACTAGAAACTAGATCAACAATTCTTTGTAGGATTTCATGTTTTTTTAACTTTGTTTCAGACAGTTACTGTTTTCCTGTCAGTTATTTCTCACAAGGGCCACGTCGTTCTTTGTCCGCAACGGCAGAAGAAAATCTTAAAACCCTGACGTCTGCCAGGTTCTGAACTCAAACAGAACCTGGCAGTACAGGATGTACTGCACAGTACAGTGCAGGATGTGCGCAGCGGCCGGTTACCGTGGCAAATTTAAAGCTAACGACGCCCTGCCTCTCTTTTTCCTCCTAGAGCTAGCATCACTGTATGAAGACTGATTAATCAAACTGTAGCATTATGCAGTCGATGTGAAACTGAGTGGTCACTATTACGTGACTGGAGGAAATCGCCGTGCCGGCAGAGGAGGGCAGAGTGGCTGCTGATCAACAAGATGCTGGAAAGTGTGATTGCTCATTCAGCCTGACAGCAGCGCTTCTGTTTTGTTCCTTTGTTTGGCATCCAGGCTGATTAATAGATTGCATAACCTGTCACATTAGGCATTTACACGGCTGTTATTTGAATGCAAGACTGTGCTTTTAATGCGTTTTGCTTTGTTAGTCAGACTCTGTCTTTGACCCTAACCCTAACCCCGTTTGAAGATGTTAGTCTTCAAACTGTGTTTAGAGGACGAGGATTTGTGCAATAAGATGTCCTTCGAGGTGCTACGCTTGTCATTAGAGAGATAGTTAAAAAAGAAACTCTGAAATGAGGTTAAAAGGTGTCGGCACTATCTTATCTTCATTCTACAGAATATAAATCGTGATTAATTGGACCCAGAGGTTGCTGCTAACGGCTCGTCTGATAACGGCTGAAACCACAGCAGACTCCTACCACTGAAAACAACTCCAGTCTTTTCAAAAAAAAAAACACATTGATCATTTATGTTAACACTACTTTGTTAACATTTAATTTTATTGGTTGATCATTTACACAGCAGCCAATGATTATTCACACAGGAAGTTGAGGTTGGGGGTGACATACACATCAGATTCACTGTCCATATGTCAATATTGTAGATAAAACTTTAATCATTTTAATGTCTTCAGCTCTGTACCTGTATATGGTCTCTTCTTACTTTCATTTGGTAACTATAATTAAACTTTTTCATCACCTAAAGACCTTCCTACGCTGCTAAAACACAAAATCTTACCAAGTGTTATTGGTTTAGATTCTAGTGCAAATATCTTTGTACACTTGAAATGAGACAAAACTTACTTACAAATAACTTTGCAGCAAGATACAGAAGCTTATTTTAAGTCAATAATTCCTTAATATTGATGAAAAGGTACAGTCCGTTGACTGACTAATTCACTTATATCAATAAATAATATACAAATGGAAAAAAAGAACAACTTTTTCCTCAATATTAACCAATTATTGACTGAAAACCAGCTTCTATATTGTGCTGAAAAGTTACTAGTTAGTCAGTTTTATCTTATTTCAAGTTTGCTAAGATATTTGCACTGGAAACTATACCAATAATATTTGGTAAGATTTTGGGTTTTTTGCAGCGCATATCAATATATTTTCCTTTGTAGTAAAGTATTACAAGTTATGAAGATGATCATAAATGCTCATATACATCAAATCTTGCAATTTGGGTTCTGGTGCTGCTCAGTTAGGTTGGAGCTCATCTAGATTAGGATTAGGATTCTTAATCAAACTAGAATAACTAAATGATGAATTGAGTTGTTGTTCTTAAAGCATATGAAACTTCCCTGAGGCAGATTTGAAATTCATGTTCCTAAAAAGGTTTAGGGAAAAACTACAAGATGTCTGCAGGTCCCGACCAAAGAGTTAAATCTTTTTTGGGTTTTTAATTGACCTCGTGTATATTTTCGATTAACGCCGCAGGCAGAAAGTTCACAGCGCTGGCAGTTTAACACCAGGATGGTGTGAAACATCTTTAACAGGCTGAGCATCTCTGGCTGGAGGATTTCCACCACAGCAGTCTCTGCTGATGCCACTGATGATTCTCGACTCTCACAAGTGTAAATTGCGTCTGGCAGCGTAGAAAGCTGTGAAGCTTCATGCAACACGACAGACTGTTTCTGCTTTTATTTCCCTGTAATGTTCCAAAAGAAGTTGCACGGTTTCAGTTTGTTCATCTGTGAGTTACCTGGTCGTTTCTGCTACCCTTGTTCACGAAGCCGAAGCTGCAGTTCGAGCCCCGTCTCCGGGGGGCGCCACTGGTTAAAAATTCGCGAAACGAATGGCGGCGGCAAGCGGACCTCGGCGGTGTGCGTTGGAAATCTGTTTCTAAAAGGCATCCACTTTCACCAACACTGCTACTCAAGAAAACCGGCTCACCCTTACACAGGGCAGTTAATACTCTTCTATTACCTGGCAACAGCACAGTGGCAGCAAAAGGCCTCTTAATCCTGCCTCAGTGTTTTGTGAAAAAGACTTTTGAGGGTCTTGAAGAAGCCAAATACCTAATCCATCGTCTTAATAAAGAAAGCTTTGTGTTAAAGACGCGTCTCTCAACACATTCTGTCCTGATAATCTACACTCCTCAAAGTATTTTACCAAGAAAAGCTCATTTCAATCCATCTTAAGACAATGATGTCCTAGCATCCACCTCCAGTGCATCTTGTTCTAGAGCACGTGTGTCAAACTTGAGGCCTGTGGGCCAAATTCGGCCCACCGTAGCTTTTGATGTGGCCCTCTAGATTCTAGACTTAAATATTATGTTATCAGTCAAATTAATGAAGTTTTTTTTTTATCTGTTTACTGCCAAATTATATCAATCAGTCCCTCTAGTTTTTTGAGAATAATCATGGAAATTCACACAAAATCAACAAATCCCCACACTTTTTAGCGTGAACACATAATTGGGAGTTTACTGCAGATTTTGCTAAAAAGAAAATTTCAAAATTAGCACCACAAACAGTTTGATTTTTATTGCAAAAAAAAAAAAATCACAAAATCCTGGAAGGACTGAAAAGATGTTCAATAATAATAATATGATTTGTTAATATTTTAACAGCTTGTGAAAAGGTTTCATTGATACATTCTGGCACACGTTTAAGAGCATTCGCGATCTTGATTGGGCCCAAAACGAAAATGAGTTTAAACCCCTTTTATAGAGAATAAACTTGGACATGTCAAAAGATTTTCCAGCATACTGCACACATCCACCGTTGTTCTGCTCAAACGTCGGCGCAATAACCAATCAATGTTACTTAATCTATGCAGGCGTTCTGTCTGCGCCGATGAAGATGCACTTGAGTGGCTTCGTTTACCAGTAGCCCACGTAACTTTCTGATACATACAACCTACAAACATTTTCCAACGTAAAGAGACTCATTTAGCATTACACTTTAAGTCGTGGAAGGTCAGTTGATCACCAAATGTGGACATATAAAAAGATGGTGAAATCTGTTTTGACGCAGTTAAAGTAAGTCCTACACCTTTCATCCCAGTCTATGTGCGCTATACAAAACAGGAGCACTTCAACCAACACAGACCTTAAAGATGTGACAGGTCCACAACTCAATTACTTCACATTTAGAGACATTTACCACACAATTTAGATGCATCAGTAAACACAACAGGAGAGGACCATACTTATTATCATGGGCAATGCTTCCCAACTACCAACACATTTGATTATTAACCCTAAAAACTATCACGTCAAAAAATTCCTACAGGCATCAGCCTAGTTTAGTCTATAACTGTGTTCTCTGGTTTACTCCAGAAGATACTTGGAGACGTGAAAGAGCAAACGGAGAATAGATGCCCTCTGTCAAGACGAATACAGTTTGGTGATTCAGAGACTATTGAGACACTTTCAATGGATGAATCAGAGGCAGAGAAAACAAAAAATAAAAATCTTTTTTTTCTTATTTACTTATAAACTAAGTATGAAATAAAGAGGATACTGGCAACTGCTTGAGATGGGGCCCTTGCACTGAAGTCAGACATATTGGCTCATGTGACATGACACTATTAAAAACACAAAACCTTACCGAGAATTTTTGTCTTGTTTCCAGTGAGACTATGTGTGTACACTTGAATTAAGACAAAACTAACTTAGAAGTAACCTATCAACAAGATAATTAATATTGATACAATGTGCTATTTCAATTGTCAGATAATTTCACGTATGACGTGGAAAAAATGTTTTGTCATCAGAGAAAAATTCTGCCACTGCATCTAGTACTTTTGAATCAACATTAAGGATTTATTGACTTAAAACAGACTCCTATTTCTTGCAGAAAAGTTACTTGCAAGTTAGTTTTGTCTTCTGTCAAGCTTATTAAAATGTTAAAATCTAGACCAAAAATACTTGGTAAGATTCAGTGTTTTTGCAGTGTATGACAGCAGACCTGTATTTGCATCAATAAGCACAGAATGCTAAAACAATGATTCTTTTGTAGTATATGTCTTTTGCAAACAAAAATGCATTACCTTTTAATGTGAAATATGACATTTTTGACAAAGTTGTGTTGGTCAAACTGGCAAAAATATTTCTCCTCTGGCAGTCGCCGCTTCTCCATGACCAGCATTTGTTTTCTGATTATTTTTTCTTGATCGTTTTCCCGTCGTGTCCCTCGACCAGACAGCACACAAGGCAGTATTATTCCCCCAAACATCGGGGAAGCAAAGAGAGGGCTTGGGGCTGGGCTCGGGTCCCAGCTCAGTATTGGCATGTTTTGTCGCTCCACGGCTGAGCCTGGAAAGCGGCTCCGGGGCGCCGTGTCATCTGCGCCGAGGAAAACCGCGACTTATGCAGATCTGGGGGCGTCCATGACGCTGAGCTGGTGATGAGGCGGTAAACTTGTTCCTCTGTTGCCGATGCTCCGTGTCAACATCTCTAACATTGCGTGTTTTCGTGATTTGCCGTGTTTTGGCCCTTAAGCAGACACAATCTTCGGCTTATTAGAGTGTTTTTGGGGGTTTTTTTGTTAACTTAGTTCAACAGACTAAGCGCAAACACTGCTCCGCTTTCGATGAGTGTTGCCTGAATAAATAAGCCAAAGACTCTTCTGTTCAGTTTCCTCTGCCATACTGGAACCTTGTTTTCTGTATGCCGTACTGTTGCAGTAGCTGCCACTGGAGCGGAAACTTACAGCGTAACAAATATTAATGTCTGATATTCTTGAAGGTGTTAGAGTTAGGCTTAACCCTAATCCTAACCCTAATCCTAACTCTACCCATTTGTGTAACGATGGACAATCTTTGTGCTAAAGGCCTCTAAGACTTCTGAAAGGTGTTACACATTTTCAACTTGTCTTTCTTTTGTCTACACGTTTTCTCTTCTTATACAGCTGATGCTTCGCTTAATCTATCCGCTCATACTTGTGACATCAGTGTAACATGCAGTACAGTAGATGTGCCATATCCAGTGGTACGCTGGAGTACAAGTGTAAGGGTGTCCCGTGTGTGTGGGGGTGTGCGTGTGTGGGTGTGTGTGTGTGTGTTTTTTAATATGTCGTTCTTTTGGCTTAAGTTTTTCTGATTCGTTCTTAATGTTCCTGCTCCCACCCACACTACTGTCACTTTTTATATCTGGAATGTGCGATAATGATGAGGGGAAAAAAATTGAATTAAAGTTTTTTTTAGAAACATAAAGGAGTGTAATCAATTGTTGTTTACAATTAATGCAAGGTAAATCTGCAGCATTTCCTTTCAGCACTTAGTTTCCTGAAAACCTGAGAAGAGCAGGAGACGTTGGCTTCTTTATCTCAGGACTTTTTCTCATTTACTTGCTCAGACCAGCCAAAGCAGGAGGCTGCTGTTGGCCATCTCCTTTCCACTTCTCTGAGAATTTCTTCCCTCTGCGAATCGTTGCAGAAACAGCAGCGCTGACAATCGATTCATGAAACAAATTTAAAAGCTATCATCTTTACGACTCGATGTTTACGACGTGTGTTAAAAAGCAATGCAGCGACTGTCATCTTCTATCTCTGCTTCTCAGCAAAACAATCGTAATAGTGAAAGAAAAACATTTATTAACGGTTGTTTTGTTTTTGTTTTTTTTGTCTTAGATTGAAACAAAGTGTTGCCACGTCTGCCTTTAAACTTAATTCCCCGTGTCTGAAATCCAATAAGGCTTTCCAATCCAGAAGTACAGAGCAGCGACATGATTGGCTGTCCCTCGGAAAACACCTATAAATAAATCAACAAATTGTTTTTTTCTTACTGTTTTCCCGCAGGTCTAAATACGAGTCCCGGCTTTGTGTTTCGCAGCCAGGACTTAACACGACCGTTTATTGCATCTAAAGGTCGATTTTTCCGAATTACACTTATATGTCAGAAATAAAGACGTAAAGCCCTCTACCGAGGCAGAACCCGGCTCAGGTGGAGGCGGAGTGTTTTCAAGACGTGTGAAAAGCCACGGATGAAAACCGCCATCACCTCGAGCTGATCATTCAAAGTGCTTCGCCTTTCCTGACAACAGGATGCCTCCATTTTGAACGAACCGCAGAGTGAAAGTAAATGGGTGTTTATCACAGTTTGCCTTCGTGAAATGAGCCATTAAAACCGAACATCATAAATGGTAAATTGACTGAATTTTACACTTGAGTTTTTTTTCTGGTTCCTCGGCGCCGGAGCGACATTTACCCAGTGGCGTCCGCAAACACACGTCATGCGGCACCGACGGGAAGCTGGAATCAAACTCTCAACTTTCTGATTACCAGAGGATTATTGTGTGACGTATTTCATGTAAAGAAAAATGAGCACTTCCGTTAACTTTTTCAGCTGTGGCTGAGTTTAGTTAGATAAAAGCAGCATGTTGAATTTCCAGGCTGATGAAGACATTCTGTTTGTGTTTTCATCATTTTCTTGTTCATTTTGTTTTAGAGGTTTTGCCACATTCTGAACATTTCTCTGTAGTTGGCTGTATAATTGCACAATTTGATATATCAAATATGAATTAAAAAAAAAAAGAAATTCTTGTTTTTTGATCAAATGTTTCGGCGGTAGGATTTTATTTGGCCGTATCCAATTTCTTTATTTTGCAAAACACTTTTTTTTGTATCACACAAGTCGTGATGTCACTACCGCCGAAAAAGACGAAGACAACAGGAAGTGATAGGAGGAGGACGGCGCATTTTTAATGACTTGTGTGACGTTATTCATGTGATTTTTATTTCACTTCTTATTGAATGGTTTAGCTGCAAAATTCTGTGTTTTGGACACAATTTTTGAAAATGTGTACACCTTGCTCAATTTCAATTTCTCGAAAAGTTTTTGACAAACCTCTGAGCACATTTGCAATGGAAGCACAGATTATGTTCCTTATTGTTAGACGTTTTAGTCTTTTCTGTTTCTTATGCATTTTGTTTTTCTTACATTTTTGCCAGACCTCTTTCTTTCAGGTTTGTAGCTCTTCGGCTTCCTTTGTGTTAATTAGTTTTCCTCCCCATTTCCCTGTTTTCTCCCGGTCACAGCTGTTCCACATCTCCTCTGATCAGTTCATTTGTTCTTCAGTTGTTTTCCACCGCTGCCTCGCGGTTTAAGCTCATCGCTTTTCATTGTTCTTTGCTGGATTTCCTCCATTAATGACGAGCACCTTCATTTAGAAACTACACTTTGTGTTTACATGTGTCGTCTTTCACTAATACTTAAACTCAGAAGTAGGACAAACTTGCAAAAAAAGTGGAAATCCCAAAGAGGGAAAATAGTTTTTCACACCCCTGTACCGCAGAACAAATGTTGCAAAAGCAGATTTTGAATGTCGACTCAATTAGTAGTTGGACTTAGTATCTCATCAGATACCTTGTAGAAACATTTTAAAGTTAAAGCTGACCCGTATAGGAGGCCTGCGCGTGTTCCCTAATCGGCAGATAAATTATATCAACCTGCCTGAACGACCGTTGACCACAAGTACGAGGAAAACAGTTTCGAAAAGTTAAACCCTGCTTGACTCGTGACTTCTGTGCTCGCACCCATAGTCTGTTTCATCAAGCACACAATGCTGAGATAAGAAATCCAATTAAGTCGACGCCAGGCAGCCTTACTTCCCATCACCTCATACATTCTTATAAACAATAAGGCATAAAGACTTTAATACATTTCTGTCACAGATATGCAAATGGCGCGTTATTACGGAACACAACAGCACAATGTGTGTGAGTTTTGATCGGCGCTGATCGGGACCGCGGTCCGACCACGAAGAGGCACGGCAGCCATCAGCTATGAAACGTCTTGTCTGGTGGGTTGAAGTGGAAACAATGAGGGAATGCTGCCTGAACGGCAAGAGCAGCAACATAATTATCACCAACAGCTCTGGTGAGTTTCTGAGCCGAGTGGAGGAGCAGTCGTTAAGAGTTTCCGTTCTCAGAGGCGTCATGATGAGGTGTTGTGTCAGATTTCGTCCTCCTGTCTGGTTGAACCTGCGAATCGGACTGAAGTCTTGAGATGCCATTTGAATTCACATGAAGCTCAATCTTTGCTCCCTTTGACTGGACCATTCTAACCTCAAGTCTTTCTCAGATTCTAACATGTCGTCCTCTGGGAACGTCTTGCACGAACCTCCATCCATCTTCCCATCGATCTCAGCATGCTGCTGCCACCACCATGTTTCGTCATGGAGATGGTGTGTTCAGGGGCCTGCGCAGTGGTAGTTCTCCACCATTTGGTGATTTGCATGTAGGCCCAAAAGTAGTGGTGGGTGATACTGTGAACATGTGGTCTGGATTCGACACCAAGTTAGTACAGTGTTGCTTTCACCAATAAAGAGACTTTTAAAGGGGCAGTATTATGTTAAAAAAATGGACTATTTTCAGCTCATGACTGTCATAGCTCATTATGTGCACTTCTAAAACTAAGGAGGGATATTACGGTTTTTTGGGGGGAATCTCCACATCATATTTATAAAGTAAACTTTTTCATCTATGACATGGTAGTGTCTCTTTTTACAGTCATGATATATTACCATGTAGGCCATTTGCATATTTCAGGTTTATTGGCTCCGATGATTTTATTTCAAATGGTTGGATGCATTACTTAAAAGGTCAAAATGTAGCCAATGGTCAGCAACCACATGACCAAATGTAGTTTAAATGTTGAGAGTAACTTAGATATTAGACACAAACCGGTTTAAGAACAAAAATCAGAAACATAACCAACCCTTGATATTTTAACTAGCTGCAGACCTCTGGTCTTTAAGAGACGGTGAGAGTAAATGAGATGGAAAGAGATATACTGTAGCTGCCTCTTCTAAAAACTCAAGATGAACTCCTAACCTTTCAACAATAGCAGCACCGTAAAGCCACAGTAAGCAATGCTGCAAAAAGAAGAAGAGAAAAACAAATATAGTGTTGGAAAAGATGGAAATAATGACAATATATCTCATTTTAAAGCTTACCAGCGGTACCACGTCTGAGCGCAGAAAAGAAGAGAAAAAAAATAATTTAATGAATGTCATGTTATGATCTGGCATACTCATCAGACAAAAAAAAATTAATTAAAAAATTTTATTAAACTTTTGGCTGGCATGCGATTGCAACATTTTTTTTTTTTTACGAGCTGCTTCTGAAGAAAGGGAAGGTGGACGGGAGGAGCAGAGGAAATGAAAAGTGCAGCAGACAGATGGAACCAAATCTTGACTGGGGAGAAATAGTGGGAGATCAGGCAGATAAGGCGCCAAGTCGGTGTGGTTCATCACTGTGCTGGATTGGGCATTATTCCCTAAAAAAAAACAAAAAAACGGAGGAATTGGTTAGGCAGGTTCAAAACAGAGATCCGTTTGGACTTAATTAAAAATGCTAAAGTTCCTTTACAGGTGAATAAATGGTAAATACGAACAATAAAGCACATATTTAAGTCTTTCGTACATAAAACGGTGTTATGTATGAAGGAAACGGTGTTAAAGCCGTCGCTCTATCTGCTGTTTCCCTCCAGTGGAGCTTGTTCATGCAGTTTGTCTGTGAGAGTTATGCTGTCTAAGAATAGCCTGAGGTGTCCTAATATCTGGACCGGAGAGTGCAGTCATTAATTTTTCTCATTTGCGGCCTCTCAGTACTCTAGCTGTTTTTGTTATGTTTTCCACAGCTGTGACACTTTACGCCCCTAACGACACTCTGAAGACAACTGTATTGTTCCAGGTAGTTTCACTACCACCTTGACGGAAAAAGACACAAATGTTCCCCGTTGTAAGAGTGTGAAAGGTGAGGCTTTTTTAAATATAACCTTTAAAGTGAATCCCACTAAGCTCCTTCGCTCCTCGTCTTAATTACAGAGGCCAGAACACATTTAATCCCTTCTTAATGAACAGGAGTCTTATAGCCACGGAAAAGAAGACACTTGTTTGACGAAAACCCAATGAATTTTCCCACTGAACCGGTTTTTAATAAATTTGTTCAGTCAGATTATCAGCCAGTAATCAAAATTCCACATTTTGTGCACGCAGATTAATCAGTTTAGTCTGGTTTTCTAAGTAGTTTCAATATCACACACACACCCACACACACACATGGATCACAGTGTCTTGTAGAAGTATTCCTGACCTTTCAAGTTTTCATCACTTTGTCACACTACAAGCACAAATTTGGGGCTTAATTTGATACACCAACACAAAGTAATGCGTGATTATGAAGAGGAAGGGATCAGGATTATGTTACTTCATTGTGACTTTTTGTTTGCCAAATTCAGCTAGTTCTAGTTTCTAGAATGTGTTTGCTAGTTTTTATATTGGTTAGTTTCATCTGTTATAGTCTTAGTTTTGGTTTTTTCATACTTTGACCTTTTTTATTTATGCAGCTAAAATTATCACGATACGTTATATATCACAATATTCAACAAACGATATGATTCGATACATTTTGAAGATTTTCTGAAAGATTTTAGACGGACAGAGTGAGTGTGACTGTTCAATAGATTTGGATTGAATTACCTGAACTGATGGTGTAACATTAGTGTAATAAATGTTGTTTCTGTTATACATTTGCTTTGTTTAACTGTTAATTGTGTGGCTTTGTGTATTTGGTCGTGCAGAAAAGGAACCTTTTTTGTCTTATTTACTTAGATAATGTAATTGATCTATTTCATTTCATTATTTAATTAATGGTAACTGGTTGTTTGATTACATGTCATTTATAATGTTCATGTGCAACTGGGTAAAAAATGTCATGTGTGACAGCTGTCATTTAATTCATGTGGATTTTGACATAAAACTCAAAGTAAGATTTAATGTATCGCGGCTGAAAAAGCGATACTTTCTGACGAAAAAAATATCAATGAATATCGTAGAATCGCAAAAAATTACACCACTAAATTTTAGTATGTTTTACTTTTATAAATGTGCGACATAGTTCCTGTTATAGTTTACCCCCCTCAACTACCGTTTTTATTTCTATCATTTTTGGGTATTTTGTGTTAACTATAACAACCTTGGATGGGATATTTTACGTGTTTTTTCAAAACTTTTAAAAATCGGAAGAATGTGGTGCGCATTTTTTTGTAGCCCATTTTTATTCTGTTACTCTAAAAGGATACTTAAAATACAGCTCTACCTGTAAATGTATTCAGGAACAACATTCCTTCTCCCTGAAATAATTGTTCCCATCTATTGAAGATCTTGATTTTTGCATTGCCCAACCTTTTTGTGTCTGGAGTCGCTTATCTATGTTCGGACCATAAAAGTAAGACATTACCACATGTCCACAAATTGTTTACCATGCAATTAGTTCCGCCTGCATTGTTGAACTAATGGGGTAGCTATTTATTTGGGCCACCATAATGCGAGTGGCTTATTTAGTTTACAGGAAATAGTCGAGCCAACAAGCTGGCGCTGTATTGTTTGGGATTTGTGGAGGGTTTGTTCATGTAAGACATTTGGCTAAACGAAGGAACCATTTTGGTTTGTTTGTTGTAGTTTGTTTTTTTTTTTAAGAAAAGTTTCTGACAGTAAACTTGGTTGAAATGTTTTCACTGATTCGTTCCTTTGAAATAAAAAGCAGAATGTTGCTGAGTGACTTTCTGTGGTTTCCCACTTCAGGTTTTTATTTAATCCTCAACAGCATCTGTTGCCTCTAACCAGTTGCCAGCTTATCTTTTTCCAGGTTGGTGTGAATGACTTTATTTTTTATTTATTTTCTTAAAACTGAATCGCTACTCAGCGTATATTTGTCAGATTTTTTAAAAAGTCAGTTTGACATCCAAGGAGATGCTTACATTTTTTTATCTATATTTTGCACTGTAAGTAGGACAGTTTGGTTTGGTCAAATAATGCTTCTTGGCAGGAAATCCTGTGAAATTAGAAGGACAGTTCATTAAATGGTGCCACATTTGAAATAAAAATTCATGTATTCATTTTTGGGTCGGTTGATCAGCTCACTTCAGTATGCGGGTTGTGGCCGTTAAAACTTGGCAAAGTCTCTCTGCTAATGCCAAACATATTATTCTGCCACAGACTATTTTTGGTGTTGTTTATGGTATTGAGTAATCAGAGTTTGAAGAAAGAAGATATGTTCAGAATTTATAAATTAGTTAGCTCTAGTTGCATTTCCATTACAAACGTGAGCAAAACCTTGACAATATTCCACTGATGTCAAGAAAAAACCCCCAGAATTTTGCAATTGTGATGTTTCCATTAAATAAGAAACACAATTGAATTCACGTTAATTAGTGTGTCCATGCTGCATCATCATCCTCCATCTGCTTAAGAAAAACACATTGAGTAAAATAAAATCCAGAGATATGACACCATTTATTATTCGTCTTCTGAAACGTTTATTCGGAGAACACAGAAGACGTTCCGTGTTGTTGAGCCGTACAAGAAATACAGAAAACAACCAGAGCTTGACAGAGTGACAGACCCAGTCTGGGACCAATCAGTACAATTAAAATGACCGGACACAATCAGAGAAATCTGAAAAACAAATTATTGCTTTGAAAATTTCGTATATCGTAACAGTGAAATACAGACATAAACTGGTATAAAATCCCTTTCACTGGGCCTTTCTTCAGATGTTTCAATTGGTACAAAACAATCAATCAGCAGTCTCTAGTTGTATATTTCATTAAAGGGTTACAATAAGTGATTGAAGAAATCATTTGACGTCTTTTGTAAACGGATTTCCAAAGGAGAGACGGCAGACGGCAGCTGCTGTTCCCTCTGACGCCGTAGCACCACGAACACAGATATGAAGTGCAGCCAAGAAACGCTTCTCTCAGAGTCGGCTTTTGTTCAAAACTCTTGTAAATCTGATGGTCCACACATCCCCCACGCTTAAAAAAAAACAAACAAACAAACAAACAAAAAAAACATGGCTGCAGTGCTTCATGTTCTGCTTGTAATCTGATTGGTCGGTCAGCTTACACATCACATTTACAGTGAGCTGCAACTCCTAGAGAAGTGGCTACACACACGCATACACGCCCGTACGTAAACGTACACGCACGTGTGCCAACGCACTCCGTCTCTTTGGCCGGCGCGGTTCACATGTTCCATCCCAGGCCGATGTGTGTGGCCAGCAGGTAGCACATGGCGACCAGGCACGTCATCACCATCATGGGGAAACCCAGCCTGGAGGACGCGACAGGAAGTACAGCGGTTAAAACGCTCCAGAAACTGTATGTCATCACTTTTAATAATAACAAAAACAAAAAAAAAACACACAAATAAGCACTCATAGAGCAACACTGTTTCATATTCAGGGTCTGTCAGTAGCTGTGTTTCCATTACCAACGTGCGCAAAAACATAAGACAAAAAATGCAATTCCACAGTTGCGAAGTTTCCGTAAAATAAAAAATGCAAGTAAAATCACGTGTGAGTAAGTTTGTTCACGTGATTAAAAAACATTTTAAAATTTTGCTCATTTTTACACAATTTCCGGTTTATTTTAGATTACCATTATTACTATTAATAAAGAAAAGCCTCATTTAGGAACTGTAATTTGTATTCATGAAGGATCCATGTCTTTTATTTCTTTTTCAGCCAAAACAAAACATCTGCAGGGTTGCAAATAATTTTTCACTGCACTTTATTAGGAAGCGTTGCAAGTTCTGTGACTTGATAGGCGAAAAAGCAGAATAATCAAAGTCATCAAAGGTCTCAGGAATGTAAAAGCTGCTGAT